>NC_092163.1:34198585-34871085 GCF_045791955.1 Oncorhynchus clarkii lewisi | reverse complement strand
TGGTTGTGTACACAGATTTGCAGGTGTTATAGCAAGTACAGCGAAATGCTTATGTTACTAGCTACAACAGTGCAGTAGAATATACACTATATATACAAAAGTATGTGGATACGCCTTCAAAACAGTGGATTTGGCTATTTCAGCCACAACTGTGGCGGAAAGGTGTACAAATTTGAGCACACAACCTCCAAAGAAAAATATTGTCAGTAGAATGAGCTCTTCAGTATGGCCAGTGGCTTTCAACGTGGCACCGTCATAGATTACTCCTTTGTAACAAGTCAGTTTGTCAAAACTTCTGCCCTGCTAGAGCTGCCCCAGTAAACTGTAACTGCTGTTACTGCTCAGCCGCAAAGTGGTAGGCCACACAAGCTCACAGAACGGGACCACCGAGTGCTGAAGAGCGTAAAAATCGTCTGTTCTCGATTGCAACACTCACTACCGAGTTTCAAACTGCCACTGGAAGCAACACCAGCACAAGAACTGGTCGTCGGGAGCTTCATGAAATGGGGTTTCCATGGCGAGCAGCCGCACACAAGCCTAAGATCACCATGTTAAATGTCGGCTGGAGCAGTGGAAACGCATTCTCTGGAGTTTTGAATACCGCTTCACCATCTGGCAGTCTGACCGACAAATCTGGGTTTTGGGGATGCCATGAGAACGCTACCTGCCTCAATGCATAGTGCCAACTGTAAAGTTTGGTGGAAGAAGACTAATGGTCTGGGGCTGTTTTTCATGGTTTGAACTATGCCCCTTAGTTCCAGTGAAGGGAAATCAACACTACAGCCTAGAATGACATTCCAGACTATTATTATGTGCTCCAACTTTGTCGAAGGCCCATGCTGTTTCAGCATGTCAATGCCCCTGTGCACAAAGCAACATCCATACAGAAATGGTTTGTTGAGATTGGTGTGGAAGAACTTGACTGGCATGCACAGAGCCCTGACCTTAACCCCATCGAGCACATTTGGGATGAATTGGCACACCGACTGCGAGTCAGGCCTAACGCTCTTGCTGAATGGAAGCAAGTCCATGAAGCAGTGTTCCAACATCTAGTGAAAAGCCTTCCCAGAAGAGTAGAGGCTGTTAAAGCAACAAAGGAGGGACCAACTCCATATTAATGCCCACAATATTGGAATGAGATGGTCGACAACAGGTGTCCACATACTTTTGGTCATGCAGTTTGTGTTGACAGTTTTGTTAGTCACTTTGAATCAAAATTAATCTGTGGCAGTTTTCGCTCAGCTTATAAAAAGCGTTAAGCAACTTTAAATGTTAAAATTGAACGTGATGTAGTATGGGAACATTTTAGGTGGATGCTACTCATGACAATGTAAAGTGCACTCAGACCTTTGGAAAAGTGTTAAGGCTATATAAGCATATCAATCACTATGAAGTACCTGTGTGGCTGCGCATGTGGATCTTGAGGCGGCAGGCCTTGTCATAGCGCTTGTCGCAGCCCGGATAGGTGCAGGTAAACTGGCCCGTCTCGCGGAAGTGTGTGCGGTTGTGGGAGAATAGGGCACTGTAGGTGATGAAGGTCTTCTCACAACCTGAGGAGACAGACAGACACACACACACAGGTTAAATACCCATGCACAGAAAAAAATTATAAATTCTGTGACAATATATATGAATACACATGCATATAGACTGTTTAAAGTGAATGTGAAAATGTGAGTCTCAACATCATTCTGTTACCAAGGAATTGCCCATTAAATAGTTGTTCAGGTGAAATGAATGTTCAGAATGTTGATTCAAGTTTCAATGTAACATGCACAAGTACAGTGAAATGCCTTTCGAGTTTAAGGTATTTGACTACACAAGCGCATAGGACATTGAAACTTGAAACATCATTCTGAACATTCATTTCACCTGAACAACGTTCGCCTCACCTGGAAACTCGCACTTGTGCGGCCTCTCGGGTTCAAAATGGGCCCGCTGGTGATTGGTCAGCCGGGTGGCACTGCGGAAGCGCTCACTGCAGATTTCGCACACGAATGAGTTCTCTTGGTCGTGCTGCTTCACGTGCGCCTTCAGGTTGTAGACCGTGGTGAAGCGGCGGCCGCAGCCCTCCCACTCGCACTTGTGTGGCCGCACCTTGTCGTGAGACTGGAGGTGGCGTTTGAGCTTGTAGGAGGTGGTGAAGGCCCAGCTGCAACCCTCAAAGGTGCATTTGAAGGGCCTCTGGTCCTCGGTGTGGTTGAGAAGGTGCATCTTGACCTTTTGGCGCGCGTCAAAGGTGCTGAGGCAGCCGGGCTGGGGGCAGCGGTACGTTGTGACTAAGGCACCTTTCTTGGAGAGTCCTGAAGCACCGATGAAGCTGACAGGCTGGAAGTCGTCGTTGTCGACACAGTCGACGAAAGAACCCTCTGGGCGCAGGGACACCAAGTCACCCTCGCTTATGGCACATAGTGTCCCACTCTCCTTCTTGATGAATGGGCACGAGTCCAGAGAGGCGCCAAACTCTGACAATGAACAGTGGTCAGCCAGAGCCAGTTCGGAGTCGCTTGCGGACATGCCAAGCCTAGGCTCTTCGTGGTGACCAGTCCGAATAACTGCCACATTGCTGATTTTCCCAATGGATTTGGTCCCGCTGTCATAGTTGAGAAGCACTATGTCCTCATTGTCTTTCATTCCAAGGTGTTCCTTCAAGCCGACCATTCCGTCATCTTTGTGGGTGTAACCCTCTGGAGGTGCTGCTAGAGTCAGTATCCCGTTTTCTATGGTTACTATGATGCTTTGGTTGTTTATCATGATGGTTCCAGAGAAAGTCTCGTTGGCAGAGGCCCCATCTGCATTGGCGGAAGCAGAGATGCTCGTTCCAGGGTCGGAAATGAAGTCGGAAGTGTCCATCGTGTCGCTCATTTCCACGATATAGGTGTTTTCTGAAATCAAGGCACTGCGTTCTCTAGCTTCGGGCTGAGAAAGTAATTCGTCTGCCGCGCCACTGTCAATGTTGTCAAGGTGGCCGCATTTGTTATCGCCATATTCGTTTGTCAAAACAGCGTTCTCATTCTCCGTTTCATAACACATAGACTGTTTTTCATTCGGTACAGTTGCCTCACCCTCACTATTTGAGCTTGAAATTAATGCACTACACTGAGGAGCAGTTATTTTCAAGGCCCTGCCTGCTAAATTGTTCAAATTCTCGTCTGATTCAATAAGGGCATTGGTGTTTTGAACCTCCATCGAATTACATGGAATGATTTTGGAATCTTCAGGCTTCTTACCGATTATTGTATCTCCATCTTTTGATGGATTCCCCAGTCTGTCTTTATTTGTGTCATTTCCATCCTCTTGGACAATGTTGAAAACCACATACAATCCCTCGGTGTTTTTATTCGCGCTAACCGTGGTGTTGCTCCTGTAGGCCGCCGTGCTCTCGCTCGCCAATGACTGCAACAGGGAGGCGCCGTCTTCATGTTGCTGCCGTAAAACCGCAGTTTGCAGTTGCTGCGAATGTTCCTCTTCCCCCTCAAAGAAAGGCAACGCCATTTGCAATATGCTATCCCCACTTTCAACATCATATTTGTAAGCCGTCCTCAAATCTTGTGGAGGCAGTTGTGTGTTTAGCTCCCTCTCTTTCAAAGTATTCACGTTACGGAGTCCCACACTCGCTGTTTGGGCTTGAAGAGGGCTATTATTTTTACCGTTCTGCTTGCAGACGGGCAGGCAAACACCGCTGCCATTTTCTACCAGCAGGCGAAATTGAGATGTCCTCGGCCTATTGTTGTTGTTGCTTTGCAGTTCGTGCGATTCCAAATTGTCCTCTGCTTCGTTCTCGTTCGAAATGGAGCGAGAAAGTGTCGTTGTCCTAAACTGAGACGAGCCTGTTCTACGTGGGGCGCCATGTTGATAGTAAATGTTTTGGGCATCAGAAAGCCCCTGGATTTCCATCTTGGTATCCCTGTAGCAGGCTGCAGTGCATACAAGGCCCGCCCTTCCCACAAATGGGGAAGGCGAGCCGGTAAGCAACGCCAAAGTTTATCGTAAACCGTGGCCGGAATGGATGGATAACAAACCAATGGAATGGAACTATTTGTATCTTATTGCACAGTTCAAACCATTCAAACGCCCTGCGGTGCCGTAATAAATATTCGTTACATTAATGTTATCATTGTATTGAATCTTTTCTGAAAGCAAACTTAGTTTTGCATTGTATGTGGTCTAAACATATTAATGGGTTACGGGAGATTGTTATTATTGAGAACCATTAGGTGGCACTATAAGCTCTTTACTGTCCAAACGATGTTACATAGTTGAAACAAAATTCTAACTTTTCAAATGAGAAGATATAAAAAGTACTAATTCATTCATATCTTTAAAATTAAACAAACGTTTAGTTGTCTTATATGTTTGAATGGTAACTTCTATATGCCCTAAACATTAATTCTCTAAATTACTTTGAGATCACCTGCAACTGTTAATAGTCTGTAGGCCACTGTATGCGCACTAATATACACTTTTTTTGGTCAATGTACAATCAGTAATGTCATTAATATATAATGCGTTTAAATGTGTTAATGTAACTATAAATAGTGTATTTTATTTTGTATGAAAGTCTTTCAGGATTAGTAATTCACTGCAGAAATCTTTCTCTTAAAATTCACAGATTTCCATGTAGGCCTATTAAGCATACACATAAATAGTTACAGACTACAGTCCAGGCAGACATCCACCATGCACATTAGTAATGAATATGATGATCTATTTTAGGGGAATGAGATGCACTGTCCAGGGCAATGACCTTTCTTAAAGCATGCATGATTTTGTTAACTCCAAGAACAAACATAATCTGCCAACTTCAATAGTGAGATAAGTCTTAATAATATATCTTTATTTGATTTCTAAGATAAGATATATAAAACAAATGGGCAAATTTACAAATAGGTTTTGACCAACACAAGCAGGTAAGGAATAACATAGATATACATTTACAGAATCGTTATAGAAAGAAAATCAGGAGGAAGACAGATCACATAATATTCTGTACATGAACTACGATATATTTACATTAGGTATACTTGTAAGCGCAAACGGTCACAAAACACTTGAATGGGCAAAGGGGATTGTAAGCAGCATATAGTTTATGTCTGTCAAGCCTAGTTCAATGAGAAGGTTAAACTTATACTGTACACAGAACACAGCCGGATATTCATGCTTTATGCAAAAATATTCAACAGGTGATGTGAATTGAAGTTTACTTTGGTACTTTATAACACTGCTACACGCATGCACTATGTTTAAACGTTGTGTCTATTAGAGTTTTATCTACTATTAAAATGCTCCATTATCGTTTTTGGTTCTTATATATATATTATATATTATTATATATATTTTTTTATTTCACCTTTATTTAACCAGGTAGGCCAGTTGAGAACAAGTTCTCATTTACAACTGCGACCTGGCCAAGATAAAGCAAAACAGTGCGACACAAACAACAACACAGAGTTACACATGGAATAAACAAACGTACAGTCAATAACACAATAGAAAATTCTACATACAGTGTGTGAAAATTAAGTAAGATTAGGGAGGTAAGGCAATAAATAGGCCATAGTGGCAAAATAAATTACAATTTAGCAATTAAACACTGGAGTGATAGATGTGCAGAATATGAATGTGCAAGTAGAGATACTGGGGTGCAAAAAAATTAACAATATGGGGATGAGGTAGTTGGGTGGCCTATTCACAGATGGGCTATGTACAGGTGCAATGGTCTGTAAGCTGCTCTGACAGCTGATGCTTAAAGTTAGTGTGGGGGATATGAGTCTCCAGCTTCAGTGATTTTTGCAGTTCGTTCCAGTCATTGGCAGCAGAGAACTGGAAGGAAAGTAGGCCAAAGTAGGAATTGGCTTTGGGGGTGACCAGGGAAATATACCTGCTGGAGCGCGTGCTATGGGGGGGTGCTGCTATGGTGACCAGTGAGCTGAGATAAGGTGGGGCTTTACCTAGCAAAGACTTATAGATGAGCTGGAGCCAGTGGGATTAGCGACGAATATGAAGAGAGGCCAAGCCAACGAGAGCATACAGGTAGCAGTGGTGGGTAGTAAATGGGGCTTTGGTGACAAAACGGATGGCACTGTGATAGACTGCATCCAATTTGCTGAGTAGAGTGTTGGAGGCTATTTTGTAAATTACATCGCCAAAGTCAAGGATTGGTAGGATAGTCAATTTTACGAGGATATGTTTGGCAGAAAGAGTGAAGGATGCTTTGTTGCGATATAGGAAGCCGATTCTAGATTTCATTTTGGAGATGCTTAATGTGAGTCTGGAAGGAGAGTTTACAGTCTAACCAGACACGTAGGTATTTGTAGTTGTCCACATATTCTAAGTCAGAACCGTCCAGAGTAGTGTTGCTAGACGGGCGGGCAGGTGGCCTCCAAGAGCAGTTGGAAGCCACGGAACGAGAGTTGTGTGGCATTGAAACTCGTCTGGAGGGTAGTTAACACAGTGTCCAAAGAAGGGCCAGATATATACAAAATGGTGTCGTCTGCATAGAGGTGGATCAGAGAATCACCAGCAACAAGAGCGGCATCAATGATGTATACAGAGAAAAGAGTCGGCCAGAGAATTGAACCCTGTGGCACCCCCATAGAGACTGCCAGAGGTCCGGACAACAGGCCCTCCGATTTGACACACTGAACTCTGTCTGAGAAGTATTTGGTGAACCAGGCGAGGCAGTCATTTGAGAAACCAAGGCTGTTGAGTCTGCCGATAAGAATGCTGTGATTGACAGAGTCAAAAGCGTTGGCCAGGTCGATGAATACGGCTGCACAACATTGTCTTTTATCGATGGCAGTTATGATGTCGTTTAGGACCTTGAGCGTGGCTGAGGTGCACCCATGACCAGCTCTGAAACCAGATTGCATAGCAGAGAAGGTATGGTGGGATTCGAAATGGTCGGTGATCTGTTTGTTAACTTGGCTTTCGAAGACCTTAGAAATGCAGGGTAGGATAGATATGGGTCTGTAACAGTTTTGGTCTAGGGTGTCACCCCCTTTGAAGAGGGGGATGACCGCGGCAGCTTTCCAATCTTTCGGAATCTCAGACGATACAAAAGAGAGGTTGAACAGGCTGGTAATAGGGGTTGCAACAATTGCGGCGGATAATTTTAGAGAGGGTCCAGATTGTCTATCCCAGCTGATTTGTAGGGGTCTAGATTTTGCAGCTCTTTCAGAACATCAGCTATCTGGATTTGGGTGAAGGAGAAATGGGGGAGGCTTGGGCAAGTTGCTGTGGCGGGTGCAGAGCTGTTGACCGGGGTAGGGGTAGCCAGGTGGAAAGCATGGCCAGCCGTAGAAAAATACTTATTGAAATTCTCAATTATCGTATATTTATCGGTGGTGACAGTATTTCCTAGCCTCAGAGCAGTGGGCAGCTGGGAGGAGGTGCTCTTATTCTCCATGGACTTTAAAGTGTCCCAGAACTTTTTGGAGTTTGTGCTAATTTCAGCAAATTTCTGTTTGAATAAGCTAGTCTTTGCTTTCCTAACTGCCTGTGTATATTGGTTCCAAACTTTCCTGAAAAGTTGCATATCGCGGGGGCTATTTGATGCTAATGCAGAACGCTACAGGATGTTTTTGTGCTGGTCAAGGGCAGTCAGGTATTGAGTGAACCAAGGGCTATATCTGTTCCTGGTTAAAACAAATTGAATGGGGCATGCTTATTTAAGATGGTGAGGAAAGCACTTTTAAAGAATAACCAGGCATCCTCTACTGACGGAATGAGGTCAATATCCTTCTAGGATACCCGGGCCAGGTCGATTAGAAAGGCCTGCTCGCTGAAGTGTTTTAGGGAGCGTTTGACAGTGATGAGGGGTGGTCATTTGACCGCGGATGCATTACGGACGCAGGCAATGAGGCAGTGATCGCTGAGATCCTGGTTGTAGACAGCAGATGTGTATTTAAAGGGCAGGTTGGTCAGGATGATATCTATGAGGGTGCCCGTGTTTACGGATTTGGGGTTGTACCTGGTAGGTTCCATGATAATTTGGGAGAGATTGAGGGCATCTAGCTTAGATTGTAGGACGGCCGGGGTCTTAAGCATGTCCCAGTTTAGGTCACGCAACAGTGCAAACTCTGAAGATAAACGGGGGGCAATTAATTCACATATGATGTCCAGGGCACAGATGGAGGCTGAGGGGGGTCTGTAACAAATGGCAACAGTGAGACTTATTTCTGGAAAGGTGGCTTTTTAAAAGTAGAAGCTCAAACTGTTTGGGCACAGACCTGGATAGCGTGACAGAATTATGCAGGCTGTCTTTGGCGAAGAATGTTGTAGTTGGGGATGGACATTTCTGAATTTTTGGTGGCCTACCTAAGCCGTTTTGGCAGTTCCTGTGTACAATAAAGAATATTGACAGAATTCAATACACAATCCGATCTCATGCAAAACCAACCCAGCATAGAACACTCATCAAATATTTATGAATGTTTTAGTCAATTTAAAATGTGAATAACGGTTATTCTCGATGACCACAACCATCAGAAATGTGTTGACTAATCAGGTTAGCGTTCAAAATAATGGAATTTTGACTTGCATTGAATCAAATAAAAATGGAATCCTGCCTAACTCACACTTGTGGGATTATGACAGAATTAAGGCCACATATCCATATCCCTATTCCATAAATCATAAGACAACCCTTCATACCATTGTCCATCTTATTCTATAGCCCCTATTGACCTACTCTTACAATGTCCTAAATGCTTGATCATTCCCCAAAAGTTTGGTGACAAATGTTTCCCTAATGGTTCATCTCTTCCCAGGGTATCTAAGGGCCACTTCCCAATACGGTTTAAGTCCAAAATTCTCCTTAAGTGCTGTAGGAAAAAGGAACGACGGCATTTGGCACGACATCGACTAACTGTTGTTGTGCAATTTACTTACAGAGAAATCAAATTTGTGCAAGAGAAGCCATGTCCGTTTTTGGCACATCCCCAGAGTGAGTGAGTGAGTGAGTGAGTGAGTGAGTGAGTGAGTGAGTGAGTGAGTGAGTAAGTGAGTGAAAGAAAGAAAGGAGAGAAGAACGTGTGTATGCAGTAAAAGAGAGAAATCAAACAAGTCAGAATAGAGACTTGACTGTGAACAAAATCTCTGCGTTTGAATGATCCGTTATAGTCAGGAATTTCTCAAAGAAAAAATATATAATAACAAGACAAGTAGGCCTACAAAACAATGACATGCATTGTAAATAAACTTGTGAAGATCCTATAAGCCCAGCCAAAATAATGAACAAATATAGACCCATATCTTGGAAACCAGAGCTGTGGCGGAAAGAAACCATGCATAAATATGCGGAGTAAATCAGCCCATTGCAACTCCTTCGAAACAGGCTTAGTGGCGAGGGACCACACTTTTGAGAACAACTTATGCTGAGGCACAATCTCTTTCACTCCTCACCTCTTTCTAGCAAAAATGGAGTGACACAAAGTTGACCCTGATGCTTTGACATGTTTGAAAGACGGAGCAGGTTTTGCCACCATTGACCAAACGCTTGGAAAAGTTTACATTTGGAAGGAGGAAATCAAGGAGAAGTAATAAATAGTGACTAGGTACTATGGTATATTCAGACCAGTGTTTGGGTCAGAATGAACCTGTGCAGTGACGTCAGCTGGACGTCAGACGGCCAGTTGTATGGTGGTAGAAAAATAAATGGGGGGCGCTCAAGCTATTTCCATCTCAAGACGATTTTTAATTTCCAACCCGTCATTTGAAAGATCAAGACTTCGCTCTCAACAGGAGTACGCATTGCCAGCCAGCAGGCCCTTAAGTTATTTCAATATTCACACATCCTGTCTCTGAATTTATTTTCTGATCTGTAATATAGGGCTTTCACAGGCCATCATATGAAACATGTATACATTTCAACACGTGGAATATATCAGTAATATAGAGAATATATTTATCATGAGGTAACGTGGCTAAGATATCCAACTACATACATACATACATACATACATATAGTGAGTACTGGCATAAAACAATATAAACACTTTTCAATCGCCCCCTGGACAAGAGGAACCAGTCCTTAAACAAGGGCATGACGTACAGATATATGAACACAATGTGCGTTTCTCAATATGCATACTACCGTGCTGCACACTCTCACGCTCCGAGTGCATTCTCCGACCATGTTCTCTTGAGTACATAATTGTGAGGACGAGAGTGTGGAGAATGCATAAAACAATACATTTGAGAAGCACTCGCACTCCCTCTACTGTACTGCCTCACAATTCCCCTCCCCATTCACTGAACCTTCTTCCAGCCAGGACAATGGCAACAATAGACGACACAAGATATACACAAAGCAAACGTTTTACTTTCTAATTATCAGCTAGATCTGTGTATCGTAATAATCTAGCTAGCCAGCTAGTTAAACAGGCAGAAATTACTTAAAACTAATGTTATGCAAGGTAGATGTACAGTTGAAGTCGAAAGTTTACATACACTTACGTTGGAGTCATTAAAACTCGTTTTTCAACCACTCCACAAATTTCTTGTTAACAAACTATAGTTTTGGCAAGTCGGTTAGTACATCTAATTTATGCATGACACAAGTAATTTTTCCAACAATTGTTTACAGACAGATTATTTCACTTATAATTCACTGTATCACAATTCCAGTGGATCAGACGTTTACATACACTAAGTTGACTGTGCCTTTAAACAGTTTGGAAAATTCCAGAAAATGATGTCATGGCTTGGAAGCTTCAGATAGGCTAAATGACATCCTTTGAGTCAATTGGAGGTCTACCTGTGGATGTATTTCAAGGCCTACCTTCAAACTCAGTGCCTCTTTGCTTTGCAAGACCTCAGAAAAAAATTTGTAGACCTCCACAAATCTGGTTCATCCTTGGGAGCAATTTTCAAACGCCTGAAGGTACCACATAAACAATAGTACGCAAGTATAAACACCATGGGACCACGCAGCTGTCATACAGCTCAGGAAGGAGACGCGTACTGTCTCCTAGAGATGAACGTACTTTGGTGCGAAAAGTGCAAATCAATCCCAGTCCTATATTGACATAACCTGAAAGGCCGCTCAGCAAGAAAGAAGCCACAGCTCCAAAACCGCCATAAAAAAGACATACTACGGTTTGCAACTGCAAACGGTTTGCAACTGAGGACAAAGATTGTACTTTTTGGAGAAATATCCTCTGGTCTGATGAAACAAAAATAGAACTGTATAAATATATAAAATAAATAAATATATAGAATCTATAGAAATAGATATAGAAACTTAAGGACAACAAAGTCAAGGTATTGGAGTGGCCATCACAAAGCCCTGACCTCAATCCCATAGAAAATGTGTGGGCAGAACTGAAAAAGCATGTGCGAGCAAGGAGGCCTACAAAACTGACTCAGTCACACCAGCTCTGTCAGGAGGAATGGACCGAAATTCACCCAACGTATTGTGGGAAGCTTGTGAAAGGCTACCCGAAACATTTGACCCAAGTTAAACAATTTAAAGGCAATGCTACCAAATAGTAATTGAGTGTATGTAAACTTCTGACCCACTGGGAATGTGATGAAAGAAATAAAACCTGAAATAAATAATTCTCTCTACTATTATTCTGACATTTCACATTCTTAAAATAAAGTGGTGATCCTAACTGACCTAAGACATGGCATTGTTGCTAGGATTAAATGTTAGGAATTGTGAAAAACTGAGTTTAAATGTATTTGGCTAAGGTGTATGTAAACTTCCGACTTCAACTGTACATATTTCATTGGTAGCTACCAATTCTTCATGGCTAGCTTGCTAGCCAGTTAGCCCTATTGACTTACTATGGACTTACCCATTCACTGAACCGTCTTCCAGTCAGGTCAACAATGGCAATAGTAACGAACCAAGATATACACAAAGCAACCATTTTACTTCATAACTATCAGCTAGCATAATAATGTAGCTAACCAGATATTTTAACATGCAAAAATGATCTAAAACTAATATTATGTGAGATATATTCTTCGTGGGTTGCTAGCTAACAATTATTTGTGGCTATCTGGCTAGCTAACAGTACTAGTTGCTAGCCAGTTAGCCCTATTGACCTATTATGGGCTTGTGATATATGGTATGTAGGCAGATAATCGACCTGGCCCGGGTATCCTGGAAGGACATTTACCTCATCCCGTCAGTTGAGGATGCCTGGTCTTTCTTTAAAAGTAACTTCCTCACCATTTTAGATAAGCATGCTCCGTTCAAAAAATGCAGAACTAAGAACAGATATAGCCCCTGGTTCACTCCAGACCTGACTGCCCTCGACCAGCACAAAAACATCCTGTGGCGGACTGCACTAACATCGAATAGTCCCCGCGATATGCAACTGTTCAGGGAAGTCAGGAACCAATACACACAGTCAGTCAGGAAAGCTAAAGCCAACTTCTTCAGGCAGAAGTTTGCATCCTGTAGCTCCAACTCCAAAAAGTTCTGGGACACTGTGAAGTCCATGGAGAACAAGAGCACCTCCTCCCAGCTGCCCACTGCACTGAGGCTAGGTAACACGGTCACCACCGATAAATCCATGATTATCGAAAAAACTTCAACAAGCATTTCTCAACGGCTGGCCATGCCTTCCGCCTGGCTACTCCAACCTCGGCCAACAGCTCCCCCCCCCCCCCCCCCCGCAGCTACTCGCCCAAGCCTCTCCAGGTTCTCCTTTACCCAAATCCAGATAGCAGATGTTCTGAAAGAGCTGCAAAACCTGGACCCGTACAAATCAGCTGGGCTTGACAATCTGGACCCTCTATTCCTGAAACTATCCGCCGCCATTGTCGCAACCCCTATTACCAGCCTGTTCAACCTCTCTTTCATATCGTCTGAGATCCTCAAGGATTGGAAAGCTGCCGCAGTCATCCCCCTCTTCAAAGGGGGCGACACCCTGGACCCAAACTGTTACAGACCTATATCCATCCTGCCCTGCCTATCTAAGGTCTTCGAAAGCCAAGTCAACAACCAGGTCACTGACCATCTCGAATCCCACCGTACCTTCTCCGCTGTGCAATCTGGTTTCCGAGCCGGTCACGGGTGTACCTCAGCCACGCTCAAGGTACTAAACGATATCATAACCGCCATCGATAAAAGACAGTACTGTGCAGCCGTCTTCATAGACCTTGCCAAGGCTTTCGACTCTGTCAATCACCACATTCTTATCGGCAGTCTCAACAGTCTTGGCTTCTCAAATGACTGCCTAGCCTGGTTCACCAATTACTTTGCAGACAGAGTTCAGTGTGTCAAATCGGAGGGCATGCTGTCCGGTCCTCTGGCAGTCTCTATGGGGGTGCCACAGGGTTCAATTCTCGGGCCGACTCTTTTCTCTGTATATATCAATGATGTTTCTCATGCTGCGGGCGATTCCCTGATCCACCTCTACGCAGACGACACCATTCTATATACTTCCGGCCCGTCCTTGGACACTGTGCTATCTAACCTCCAAACGAGCTTCAATGCCATACAGCACTCCTTCCGTGGCCTCCAACTGCTCTTAAACGCTAGTAAAACCAAATGCATGCTTTTCAACCGTTCGCTGCCTGCACCTGCACGCCTGACCAGCATCACCACCCTGGATGGTTCCGACCTTGAATATGTGGACATCTATAAGTACCTAGGTGTCTGGCTAGACTCTAAACTCTCCTTCCAGACCCATATCAAACATCTCCAATCGAAAATCAAATCAAGAGTCGGCTTTCTATTCCGCAACAAAGCCTCCTTCACTCACGCCGCCAAACTTACCCTAGTAAAACTGACTATCCTACCGATCCTCAACTTCGGCGATGTCATCTACAAAATTGCTTCCAACACTCTACTCAGCAAACTGGATGCAGTTTATCACAGTGCCATCCGTTTTGTCACTAAAGCACCTTATACCACCCACCACTGCGACTTGTATGCTCTAGTCGGCTGGCCCTCGCTACATATTCGTCGCCAGACCCACTGGCTCCAGGTCATCTACAAGTCCATGCTAGGTAAAGCTCCGCCTTATCTCAGTTCACTGGTTACGATGGCAACACCCATCCGTAGCACGCGCTCCAGCAGGTGTATCTCACTGATCATCCCTAAAGCCAACACCTCATTTGGCCGCCTTTCGTTCCAGTTCTCTGCTGCCTGTGACTGGAACGAATTGCAAAAATCGCTGAAGTTGGAGACTTTTATCTCCCTCACCAACTTCAAACATCTGCTATCTGAGCAGCTAACCGATCGCTGCAGCTGTACATAGTCTATTGGTAAATAGCCCACCCATTTTCACCTACCTCATCCCCATACTGTTTTTATTTATTTATTTTTCTGCTCTTTTGCACACCAATATCTCTACCTGTACATAACCATCTGATCATTTATCACCCCAGTGTTAATCTGCATAATTGTAATTATTTGCCTACCTTCTCATGCCTTTTGCACACAATGTATATATAGACTCCCCTTTTTTTCTACTGTGTTATTGACTTGTTAATTGTTTACTCCATGTGTAACTCTGTGTTGTCTGTTCACACTGCTATGCCTTATCTTGGCCAGGTCGCAGTTGCAAATGAGAACTTGTTCTCAACTGGCCTACCTGGTTAAATAAAGGTGAAATAAAAAAAATAAAAAAAAATAAAGATAAACATGGCAAAATGAACACCGCCTGTATTTATTAACGTATCAAAATAAAATATTATAGTCAGGCAACATATGAGATGGGAATAAGCAACATTTCATTCTGAATAGGAGTGTATTTTCTCTCGCTTCAGCTCAAATAATGGCCACCATTGATTTCAATACATTTTATGTCATTTTTTACGTGGTTGCATCATATTTCTTTGCATACTTTCCGTTGAAGCTTGCATTGATGCATACTTCAAAATAAGTACACATGGAGTACACATTCCAGAAGTGCCCTCTGTGCTCCGTTTCGCATACTTTGATTTAAACTCATACTATGACCCTCCCGTGCTCCAATGTGTGTGCTCGGAGCACGGTAGTATGCATTTTGAGAAACACCCAATGACTCCAGATGCCGAGGCTGAGACCTCAACTGTCCAGAGACGCCATCTTGTTACCGTCTCCCTTGTTTTGCGAAACTCATCCAAAAGCTTTCAGAAATGCCCTGAGAAGAAACCAAACATGAATAGACTTCCTGTGCCTTTCACTTGTTTTGGATATTAACCGGCTGTCCCACTTTCTTCAATGTTTGTACAGTGTCATTATACACATGGACATATACATTGGCCAGAGAGTGGACAAAGTAAAGTACTGCCATAGCAACCCAAGTGGCCAATTTGTTTCTGTTTTGGACCACAAAAGATGTGAGAATGAAACACTCATTGCATGCGTGGCTAGGGAGGCATAGGAAAAAAGGTGAACATCGATCGCTCTTTCTGTCTGTTGAGAAGCCCACAAACTCTTGCTTTTTACAACGTTTAACGGTGACTGTTCCTTGACCCCTGCATATAAAAAGAAGCTAAGGGGTCAGTGAGGGGTTGGCAACCACGGAAGCAATTCCAACAGTTCTCACTCCAAAGGTCATGCTCCATTTGACCCTTGTTAAGCTGTACAGTTGTTACATCACAGCATGGCGGTGTTCACCAGGCAGGAAATCGCTACTGCAGTGTGTGTGTGTGTGTGTGTGTGTGTGTGTGTGTGTGTGTGTGTGTGTGTGTGTGTGTGTGTGTGTGTGTGTGTACCCCAACGGCTTCAGTGTGTGTCTCTTCAGGTATTTGCTGCAACTGAAAATGGTCCAAACAATGTCTCTAAACCCAAGAACCAAAGACCCCCACCCAAACCCCTCTCTCAGATGCGCAGCTTGTGGAGTCCTGGCGGGGTGGTAGTGGTGGTGGAGGAGGCGGGCCGGGGCTCGATGTCTCTCGTCTTCATGAAACCCAGCAGCTGCTCAGGGATTTCTGCCAACACGTCCTTGGCCAGCCGTGCCATGCTCAGCACCTGGTTGCCCTGGCGGTCTATGTAGTCCCGGAAAGGCACAAACTGGACTATGTCTCGCTCGGCAATGCGCCCCTTAGAGGACACTCTGACCTCGTCACCATCCAGTTCCTCCATCGCTATGGAGCAGAAACAGACAGAGGGAGAGATAGAGAAATGGGGTAGAGGCAGGGAAAGAGAGGGAGTTAGAGAGAGTTAGAGTCATAGACAGAGACAGAGAGTCAGACTCAGGGACAGAGACAGAGATGATGTCACGTAAATCCATTATTAGACAGAATGCTGTTTGTGTTATTAATGTGTATTGGATTTGTGATAAATATGGCACCCTACCAGTGGAGGCTGCTAAGGGGAGAATGGCTCATTTATAATGGCCGGAACGGATCAATTGGAATGGCATCAAACAACCATATGTTTGATGTTTTTGAAACCATTCCGCTGATGCCGCTCCAGTCATTACCATGAGCCCATTCTCCCCAATTAAGGTGCCACCAGCCTCCTGTGTCACTTTGTTTGCCAAAAGCGCAATTAATAATATAATAGTAGGTCAAAGACATAATTCTGTACATGAAAGCCCCAGAACAAACATATTTTAAAAACATCTTCCTGAAACTTCATTCTTACATTATTAGGAGTGATTTTAATATAACCAACGGAATCCATATTAGGAACTATTTTCTGAGAACCGACAACATCCTAATGTGGATGCCGTAACTTTCTAACAGACTACATCATGAATACTAATATCTATTTTGGTGGCGAGAAGATGTGGGTCCATCTTATCTGGTGTACTGGAGTAGAGAGGAGCTGGGAGGCAGATGCCTGGCCATGCCTGTGGGACTGTACAGTTGGGTTCACACTGATGTCTTTGAGAGAGCATGCCTCAGCCATGGGCAGCAACCCAAAACTCCTCAATACCCACCCTCCCTCATCTCCTCTCCTCCAGGACCAGTAATCTGAAAAGCACTGGATAAATAAAGGCAATGGGCTGGAGACCTATCCAGTGCTTTCACCTATGGCTGTAGGGTATAGCAGTGCAGAGAGGAAGAGAGAGGGGGTGAAGGGACAGCAGGATGGCAGGAAAGTGGGGCAGGTGTCTTGGGTAAACCCAGACATGTGGGGGGCATCCCCTGAGTCACTGACTTATACAAAGCCTTCTGCTCCCTTGAATGTCACACGCGCGCACGCACGCACGCACGCACGCACGCACGCACGCACACACACACACACACACAACGCCTTCTGTTTGCCATGAATGTTACACACAGGAACAAGCGTGCTTACAGAGCAAGCAGGAGTGCTTGGTACACACAGATGATGCACATACGTTCACTCCACACACATATGCACACAAACATCTACAGGCACACAGGTGCATCCAAACAGATGCCCACATGCAGACTTCATGGGAACATGGGAGGCATTTTGGAGAGAGGAACATGGCATGATGAAAAAATTCGAAGAGGGGAAGGATAAGAGAGGAGAGGATGGGTATAGCAGAGGAGAGAGGAGAGGAGATGCATTGCACTCAAGCATATGTGCGAGAGACAGTCTGTTTGCACAGGCTCCCTGTGGAGAGAAAGAGCTCCCAGTTCCCTCTGACTGAGCAAGAGGAGGATAAGAGAGCGTAGATGAGTCAAATACCCCTCCACCTATAGACCACTTAAAGTTATGCTGATTTCCCAACCACCACACAATCTGGAGCAATCAGTCAAACCATCACAAACCAATACTCTAGTGATTTAATTTATACACTTTTAAATCGCTCTGTCTCACACACACACACACTAGAGACTCACACATAGGCATGAGCATGCATGCACACACATACACACACAACCCCTACGGCAGCTACCCCTGACCCCTCGCACAGCCCTGTGTAATTTGTAATAGGTCCCAAAGAGACCCCCTTGTCGTTAGGCATGAATAATTTCCCCTTTTCTGCTTCCTTTCCCCAACTACCGGCAGTATCTTTAATTCAAATCACTTAGCCAATTAACTTTTGGAATAGGCATAATGCATAATAAGTGTGCTCCAGTGTTTGCACATTTACTTTGGGAGTGACTGCTTTGTTTTGCTGCTCTCTTGCTAGCTGAAGAGCTTCAGCTTTCCAGCACAACTCTTTCTCACTATGCCAGGAGGAGTGTACACAGCAGTGGCGGTCGGTGCCGTTTAAGATGAGGGAGGACGGACAATTTTTGTTGTTGTTGTTGATTAGCATGGTCTTCTTTCAATTTCAGGTATGTTTATCCACGCTTTGTTCCATTTGCTTCTGTTTAAGAAACATTTTTCAACAGAATCGGCGGAATGAATACATCACATGAACACACGCAAACACAGTTCACATTCATAGCAGCCACATACAAACAGCATGATCACTTTCTAATCGACCTGGCCGGGGTATCCTGGAATGACATTGACCTCATCCCGTCAGTAGATGATGCCTGGCTATTCTTTAAAAGTGCCTTCCTCACCATCTTAACTAACTTAACTAGGAATAGATATAGTCCTTGGTTCACGCCAGACTTATCTGCCCTTGACCAGCACAAAAACATCCTGTGGCGTTCTGCATTAGCATCGAATAGCCCCCGTGATATGCAACTTTTCAGGGAAGTTAGGAACAAATATACACAGGCAGTTAGAAAAGCTAAGGCAAGCTTTTTCAAACAGAAATTTGCATCCTGTAGTACTTACTCAAAAAAGTTCTGGGACACTGTAAAGTCCATGGAGAATAAGAGCACCTCCTCCCAGCTGCCCACTGCTCTGAGGCTAGGAAACACTGTCACCACTGATAAATCCACTATAATTGAGAATTTCAATATAGCATTTCTCTACGGCTGGCCATGCTTTCCACATGGCTACCCCTACCCCGGTCAACTGCCCGGCACCCTACACAGCAACCCGCCAAAGCCCCCACCATTTATCCTTTACCCAAATCCAGATAGCCGATGTTTTGAAAGAGCTGCAAAATCTGGACCCCTACAAATCAGCCGGGCTGGACAATCTGGACCCTCTCTTTCTAAAATTATCTGCCGAAATTGTTGCAACCCCTATTACTAGCCTGTTCAACCTCTCTTTCGTATCGTCTGAGATTCCCAAAGATTGGAAAGCTGCTGCGGTTATCCCACTCTTCAAAGGGGGTGACACTCTAGACCCAAACTGCTACAGACCTATATCTATCCTACCCTGTCTTTCTAAGGACTTTGAAAGCCAAGTTAACAAACAGATTACTGACCATTTTGAATCCCACCATACCTTCTCCACTATGCAATCTGGTTTCAGAGCTGGTCATGGGTGCACCTCAGCCACACTCAAGGTTCTAAACGACATCCTAACCGCCATCGATAAGAGACATTACTGTGCAGCCGTATTCATTGACCTGGCCAAGGCTTTCGACTCTGTCAATCACAACATTCTTATTGGCAAACTCGACAGCCTTGGTTTCTCAAATGATTGCCTCGCCTGGTTTACCAACTACTTCTCTGATAGAGTTCAGTGTGTCAAATCGGAGGGCCTGTTGTCTGGACCTCTGACAGTCTCTATGGGTGTGCCACAGGGTTCAATTCTCGTGCCGACTCGCTTTTCTGTATACATCAATGATGTTGCTCTTGCTGCTGGTGATTCTCTGATCCACCTCTACGCAGACGACACCATTCTGTATACTTCTGGCCCCTCCTTGGACACTGTGTTAACTAACCTCCAGACGAGCTTCAATGCCATACAACTCTCCTTCCGTGGCCTCCAACTGCTCTTAAACGCAAGTAAAACTAAATGCATGCTTTTCAATCAATCGCTGCTCGCCCGTCCAGCATCACTACTCTGGACGGCTCTGACTTAGAATACGTGGACAACTACAAATACCTGGGTGTCTGGTTAGACTGTAAACTCTCCTTCCAGACTCATATTAAGCATCTCCAATCCAAAATTAAATCTAGAATGGGCTTCCTATATTGCAACAAAGCATCCTTCACTCATGCTGCCAAACATACCCTCGTAAAACTGACCATCCTACCGATCCTCGACTTCGGTGATGTCATCTATAAAATAGCCTCCAACACTCTACTCAACAAACTGGTTGCAGTCTATCACAGTGCAATTCGTTTTGTCACCAAAGCCCCATACACTACCCACCATTGCGACCTGTACACTCTCGTTGGTTGGCCCTCACTTCATACTCGTCGCCAAACCCAAGTCTCTGCTAGGTAAAGCCTCGCCTTATCTCAGCTCACTGGTCACCATAGCAGCACCCACTCCTAGCACGCGCTCCAGCAGGTATATCTCACTGGTCACCCCCAAAGCCAATTCCTTCTTTGGTCGTCTTTCCTTCCAGTTGTCTGCTGCCCATGACTGGAACGAATTGCAAAAATCTCTGAAGCTGGAGACTCACATCTCCCTCACTAGCTTTAAGCACCAGCTGTCAGAGCAGTTTACAGATCACTGCACCTGTACTTAGCCTATCTGTAAACAGCCCATCTATCTACCTACCTCATCCCCATACTGGTATTTATTTATTTATTTTGCTCCTTGGCACCCCAGTATCTCTACCTGCACATTAATCTTCTACCGCGATCTACCATTCCAGTGTTTAATTGCTATATTGTAAATACTTCGCCACCATGGCCTATATATTTCCTTATAACTTACCTCATTTGCACTCACTGTATATAGACTTTTTGTTTTCTTTTGTTCTACTGTATTATTGACTGTATGTTTTGTTTATTCCATGTGTAACTCTGTGTTGTTGTATGTGTCGAATTGCTACGCTTTATCTTGGCCAGGTCGCAGTTGCAAATGAGAACTTGATCTCAACTACCCTACCTGGTTAAATAAAGGTTAAATAAAAAATTAAAAAATAAACTTTACTCATTGTAATTCCCTCTCGCATTTACACGCTCTCCTCCTCTCTCACATTTCCCCTTCGCTTGTGGACAACACATCAGCTGTCTGTGACCAGGTGAAAAAACCTTTCCAAGCCAAACATTCATATCATAACCGCTAACCACTACACACAGCCTACGTCATTGTCACCATATTAGCTAGCTAACATCATTGTCAACATGGCTAATAGAACTAACGCATTAGTAAACCCTCTACAGTAATGCAGTATAGTGTACAGTCAGCAAACAGTTTAGCAGTTACACAGGCGGCCCTGGTGGCAATAAATTAATACAACCAAAAGCTTACCTTGACTTGGAAGAGTCCCAGTGTTGGATAGCCATAGCCCGCTAGCTAACATAGCATCACTCTCTGTTTGAGTATGCTAAACTAGCTAGCTGCATTTGCATAAAATATAGCTCTCTCTCTCTATCTCTCTTGCTTCTCCTTCATTTTTGAAGAAATGTATTTGTTCAACACTGTTAATTAAACTATTCTCCTTCTCTCTGAGTCAACTACTTACCACATTTTATGCACTGCAGTGCTAGCTAGTTGTAGCTTATGCTTTCAGTACTAGATTCATTCTCTGATCCTTTTTTTGAACAGGCCTTTTGACCATAGGGCTCTGGTCAAAAGTAGTACACTATACTCTTAGAAAAAAGGGTCCCAAAAGGGTTCTTTGGCTTTCCCTAAAGGCAAACTCTTTTTGGTTCCAGGTAGAATCCTCTGGGGAAAGGTTTCTACATGGAACCCAATAGGGTTCTACCTGGAACCAAAAGGGTTCTTCAAAGGGTTCTCCTATGGGGACAGCCTAAGAAGATTTTTAGGTTCGAGATAGCACCTTTGTGTAAATAGGGATTAAGGTGCAATTTAGGAAACATCCAAAATCTCCGTTCCTTGGTTTTGCCATTGTCGAGTTGTGGCTGACTATTGGCCAATATGGGGAATATATAGGGAATAGTGTGCCATTTCAAGATTGTGCAACAGCTGCAATTGCATCATTATCCAAGGATTGACATGAGTATGGTAGGCAGAGAAGGATATCAAACCAAGTTCTCTGCTGCTGCACATTGTAACTAAAATAAAATGGTACCACAACAGAAATGGGACTCAAGGTACACTCTTAGAAAAAATGGGTTCCTTGTTTTTCCCATAGGAGAACCCTATTTGATCTACTTAGAACATTTAAGTGGTGAAAGAGTTTAACGTGGAACCTTGTATTAGTGAATGAGTTCCAACAAAAAAATATATATTTTCAGAAGGTTCTCCTATGGGGACAATTAAATAACCCTTTATGGTTCTAGGTAGCACCTTCTTTTCTAAGAGTAAGTAACATGATAATGAAGTAAAAAATGCAAACATCCTTTGCATGAATGGATTGTTTTGTGCAGAGTTTGCCCACACATGGTATTATTATTCAGCTCTGCCGTTAACCTTCTGAGCTTAAGCTAGGTGACCCAGGTAACAAAGCCTCAGTGGAAGTCTGATATATCAGGTGTGTTAATCCGGCACCATATGGGGAAAAAATGGACTGAAACAGGGAGGGAATAGATGGGTTGGCTGACAACGTCACGAAAATTACGCACGTGCATCGATGTGGCCGGAAGCCACGTTTTTATGATTCTGAATGGTCAGATAGCAACAGTGACAAGAAGATACCATGTGGGGAATCGTAGGTGGCTCGTTTCATCTTGTTATTGATACCATGTCTTGTTTTGAGGTGTTTTGACTGATTTCATGTTAATGTTAATATGTCTCAAATTCGCGAGCTAGCTAACCAACAAATGTAACAATGTTTTTGAGACAAGTGCTCAAACATTTGAGGATTAAATATAGTTTAAATGTTGTCAACAATCTAAGCCAACCCTGTCTGTGCCCCATAGTTGCGCACGTGCTGGTTTTGTTGCTAAACAACCAATCCGCTAATTTCGTGTTCAATTGCAAAACATTTTCCATTGCCCTACTCAATACGACCTATGACTCACTTACTCTGAGTTCCTCTCCACCGAGAGACATGACACAGGAGTCACGACCTGTTACCACATGAGACTAATGCTAAGGATTCTTTGGGAAGGGGGAAGGAATCAACACATTCCTCTTCCTGGAGAGCAACTGATAGTATGTTTTTTTATTGTTTTTAATTTTAAATGTACATTTATTTTTAGTTATTTTATTCCTTTTGTTTTTCAATTTTGGGAGTCGTTTTTTGTTTAGGGTGGATCAGCATTAATATTGCAGATAGATTGTTGCTTCCATCAATGTAATTGTCTGCATCATTTCCAATCCCCCATATATTTTTGGGGTATATATAAACATGCATACACATACACATATATATACAACTGATTTACCTCACCTGGTTCACCTTTTGTGTGGAGTTTGGAATTTAGGAGCAATGGAATGGGGTCAAATAAGCAAACTCTTCCTACCTGGTGCCCTAGGCAAACTAAAAAAACAAACACTATGTGCAGTGTGCAGATTTTGGTTCTACCCGTACTCAAGCTGCTCTTCAGGATCAAATCAAATGTGTTAAAAGAGTAGAAGAGGGCTGGAGCAAAAGCCTGTACCGCTCCATACCAGGAGATGTGGGTGTCCTTGCTGTATATCTATGATAGATACATTGGGAAGAAAGGGAGAGCAGGAAGGGGATTCACCAGTTCCTAAAACTTCTGGGAGAGAGATTGCAATTGTTCTGTCACCTACCCTGCTGATCTTTAGTGCACTTCACAGACAGTGACACATTGACTGCCTAGCATTGAGAGAAGAACAGAAGCTGGGTCAGCACCATGCAATTTAAAAGCCCCCCCCCACCGCACAAACACTTACCATCAAACTCAGCAGGACCCACTCCCACTATGATGATAGACATGGGCAGAGCGGCAGCCTGCGGAGAAAAATCACACACACACACACACACACACACAAACAAACACAAACACAAACACACACATGCACGCACAGAAAATGATATCATTATGACGTCCCGTGCCACATTTTGGGACACACACAAACTTAAGGCCCACCAATGTCAATAACACACATCACTGAGTTGTGATGAACACTCACATTGACCACAGCCTCCTTGGTCTGCACCATGTCTGAGATGACTCCGTCTGTGATCATCAAAAGGACAAAGTACTGGGATCCGTCAGTCACATCCTCAGCACACCTGCACGGAGCAACACAGCACAGGTTGAAACACAAATCAAACCAAATCGTATTTGTCACGTGCGCCCTTCCCAAAATAGTAACACAAGAGGAATAAAATTAAATACACAAGAATGGTGCTATGTACATGGAGTACCAGTGCCAGATCAATGCGTGTGTGTGTGTTGTGTGAGTGTGTAATGTATGTGAATGTGTGTGGGTTTTGTGTGGGAGTGTCAATGTAGTGTGTGTGTGTGTGTGTGTGTGTGTGTGTGTGTGTGTGTGTGTGTGTGTGTGTGTGTGTGTGTGTGTGAGGGTGTATATGGTTTGTATATATAGTCTAGTGAGTGTGCGTAGGGTCAGTGGAAGGTAGAGTCATTGCAGATAGTGTGTGTACCATTAATTTACTATTTGGCAGTCCGGCTATTTTATTTAGCAGTCTTATGGCTTGGGGGTAGAAGCTGTCTCGGAGTCTGTTGGTCTGAGAGCCGTACCGTTTTGAGCAGTCTATGGCTTGGGGGGCTTTGGCAATTTTTCGGCCCTTCCTGTCACGTTCTGACCTTAGTTCCTTTATTATGTCTTTGTGTTAGTTTGGTCAGGGCGTGAGTTGGGGTGGGTAGTCTATGTTCTTTTTTCTATGTTGTGTTTTTGTGTTTGGCCTGGTATGGTTCTCAATCAGAGGCAGGTGTCATTCCTTGTCTCTGATTGAGAATCATACTTAGGTATCCTGTTTTCCCCATTTTAGTTGTGGGTGATTGTTTCTGTTTTCTGTGTCTTCACCATACAGGACTGTTTAATTTTCGTCTTTCACTTTGTTATTTTCGTGTTCAGTGCCTTTTCATTAAAAATGACGAACAGTTATCACGCTGCACATTGGTCCGATCTGTCATACTCCTCGTCAGAGGAAGACGAATTGCGTTACACTTCCTCTGACACTGCCTGATATAGAGGTCCTGGATGGCAGGGAGCTTTGCCCCAGTTATGTTCTTAACTGTGTAGCGCATTGCAGTCAAGGGCGGTGCATTTGCCATGCCAAACAGGGATGCAGCCAGTCAAGATGGCCTTGATGGTGCAGTGGTAGAACTCTCAGCCTCTTGAGGGGGACAAGGCACTCCCGTGCCCTCTTCACGATTGTGCGGATGTTTGTGTACCGTGTTAAGTTTATTTGAGCTGTTCTTGTCATAATATGGACTTGATCTTTTACCAAATATGGCAATTTTATGTATACCACCCTTAAGTTGTCACAACAGAACTGATTGGCTCAAACACATTAAGAAGGAAAGAAATTCCACAAATTAACTTTAAACAAGGCACACCTGTTAATTGAAATGCATTCCAGGTGACTACCTCATGAAGCTGGTTAAGAGAATGCCAAGATTGTGCAAAGCTGTCATCAAGGCAAAGGGTGGCTACTTTGAAGAATCTCAAATAGAAAATATATTTTGATTTTTTTTTGGTTAATACATGATTCCATATGTGTTATTTCATAGTGTAGGATATAGAAAATAAAAAAAATTAAGAAAAACCCTTGAATGAGTAGGTGTGTATCCATTCCTGTACGGGTCCAACTTTTTTGGCTGTGTGCGTGTGTGCGTGAATGCACATGTAGAGGGAGACTTTCTTCTGTCTTCTGGTCTTCTGTAGTAATATAGCATACACCTACAACTTTATGAATACCATTACACTAAACTGTGCTCGATTGGCAGACGTAATATTCCCAGGTAGTCCGTTATTACCACTACATTACCGACTATTCTGTTGTCTAGACTGATGACATAGACTTGTTGCGTTGTTTAGACTGTTGACATAGAAGTGTGTTCCGTTGTCTAGACTGTTGACATAGAAGTGTGTTGCGTTGTTTAGACTTTTGACTTAGAAGTTGTAGCTGTCGTGTTTGTGTCTGAGCCGGTTGGCTAGTGTGTCTGCTTGTGGGACAGAGATGGCAGCTAATGGTAAGACTCCGCAGGGCGGACAAAACCCGCTGGCTGACTGTTTGATTGGACGGAGACCCGCTGGCTCACTGCCCGATTGGCTTTCTCTCACCGCCTGGATGGAGGGGGAAGAGGAAAAGAGTGAAGGGTAAATGGCACCTCTCTCTCTGTCGGGTAATATCCCATCCTCTCTATCTGTCTGTGTCTAGTTCTCTCTCACTAGTGTGTGAAAGTCTCTCTCCTTCTCTCTCTTACGTCCGTCCGTCTGTCTCTCACTATCTCTGTATGTATGCATTTGTCAGTCTCTCTCTCTCTCTCTCTCTCTCAAACACACACAGACAAAAAAATAATCTATTAACTTACATTCTACGTAGTATATCAACATTACAAGTGAAATAAAGGACAAGTCAGGAACGCATTGGAGAATGGTTGAATCAGCTGACATGCACAGGGAGAAAGATTGTGGGCATTTCACTACAATACATGTAGCCCCATTTCTGGAAACACTGGATGGGAGAGGTGGGTGTTGTTAGAGAACCAAAATATTTCCCCTAGACTCTTGTTTCTAACTCCACTCAAGGTGTGATGTGGTAGTTATTACTCCAGTCTCTGCTGCTGTGAGGAGTTATATTAGGTAAAGGAGCCCAGAGAGCGGCTTGATTCACCCCACACCTCACATGTGGACACATCCACATGACTGGAGGGCCTTCCTCCTCCTCATCATCACCATCTCTGTCCCACAAGCAGCCGCATGGGCCAACCCGGGGTGGAGGATGAGCCAAACGAGGGTGGAGGAGGAGGATGACGAAGCATAATGAAATGGAGAGAGACTTTTGAGAAAGGGTGAGAGAGAGGACGGTGGAGAGGAGAGACAGAAAGAGAGAAAGAAAGGAAGTGAGAAAGAGAGGAGGGAGAGAGAGAGAGAGAGAAAGAGAGTAGGAAAGGTGATGAACGGAAATGTGATAACGCAAGATGAGGGCTAAAGGGCAAAAATTAGATAATAGATAGACAATAATAGACAATAATAAAGGAATAAGAGAAAGAAAGAGAGACAGAGACAATGTGAAAGAGAAAAAATATATTATTAATCTCATTTCCTCAAACAGGTGCTAATCATCAGCTATATCATCATCATCATCATTATGCTAATATAGCACCATATTGAACGAGAATTCATGAAGTTCTTGCGTCCACAGTCGAGCCACAGCACCCCACTCTATTAAGTTATGCAAAAGAGATGCCGCATTCACTGGAAAGTATATTGCCATACTTATAGACACTCAGAATACCAAACATTAGGAACACCTTCCTAATATTGAGTTGCACCCCCACCCCAAAACACACTTCTATGTCAACAGTTTAGACAACGCAACACTTCTACGACAACAGTCTAGAAAACGCAACACTTCTATGTCAACAGTCTAGACAACGCAACACTTCTATGACAACAGTCTAGACAACGCAACAATTCTACGACAACAGTCTAGACAACGCAACACTTCTATGTCAACAGTCTAGACAGCACACCACTTCTATGACAACAGCCTAGACAACGCAACACTTCTATGACAACAGTCTAGACAACACATCTACGACAACAGTCTAGACAACGCAACAATTCTACGACAACAGTCTGGACAACGCAACACTTCTATGTCAACAGTCTAGACAACGCAACACTTCTATGACAACAGCCTAGACAACGCAACACTTCTATGACAACAGTCTAGACAACACTTCTACGACAAAAGTCTAGACAACGCAACAATTCTACGACAACAGTCTAGACAACGCAACAATTCTACGACAACAGTCTAGACCACGCAACACTTCTATGACAACAGCCTAGACAACGCAACACTTTCATGACAACAGTCTAGACCACGCAACACTTTTATGACAGGTGACATCAATAAGAGATCATAGCTTTCACCTGGATTCACCTTGTCAGTCTATGTCATGGAAAGAGCAGGTGTTCTTAATGTTTGGTACACAAAAAATAAACAGGAAGTACATAACAGGGCCATTAGAAAATGTGTTTCATGAAATACATACAACATTTTGGGGGATTTAGTTGTGAGAAATTGTGTATTTTTTACTAAGGTGGGAGGTATGAGACTGTAGTTTGGTGGAAATCCCCATCGACTGACAATGAGTGGTCACCATTATGTAGTTGAATGAAAATTCTGTTTAAACTGCATTCATCAATCTGACTCCACTATTACTGTATGTGAATAAATGCAGGCCCTGGGCACCCCTGTGTCGCTCCCTCTTTTAATTGACCGCTGTCCGACAAACATTATAACACAGTTTCCCTGTCACAATAAATCCATAGCACTTACAAACCAAACAGAACAATTGAATTAACAGTAACATTCATTTAGACGATGAAAGTTTTCATCAGTTTTCACACCTCTTCTTGCGTCAGTGACCCCAGGACTTTGCTGGGAACTTCTCGTCTCAGAGGATAAGGTGTGTTTCTCCTGTGAGACGCAAATATACGGTCATCCATCAGAACAGTTTCATAAAACGCGATTGAGTCATCATGCTGGGTCTCGGCACCTGCAAGTCGCTAGTCGCGAGTTTCACCTGCTCTCGTTTTTCCACTACAAGACCTTAAGCAGCCCATTTAGGGAGAGTCTTTCCTCCTACCTGGAGAATACCAAGATCACAAGATCTTCTATAATTCATATTCTATGCTCTGCTTATTTCTATGGAAAATATCCAGGGACACTTTTATAACACCGGAATACCAGTAAAACACTCACACAATGGCACATCTACTATTCCTTTCTAATACTACAACTATTAAACCATATAATTAATTATGTTCATATGAACTACATGGCCTTCTCTAGTACTACAGTGTCCTATACAACATTCAGCAACACAACTCCTGACAAGTTGTAATGGTCACAAGGTCCCAGCTAAGCCAATTATTAAGAGTTTTGCAGTTATGTGGAACCTTTAGAGATGGAAAACAAACAGAAATAGAGGACACGGAATCAGGGGAGAGCAGCTAAGCTAGGCCGTCAGTCTGTCAGAGAGAGAAGGAGTGCGATAGAGACAGAGACAGCTCAGGGGAGAACATGTCAGAGTAACTCATGAGGGCTAGGGCAGCCTAAGGGTGGAATACTGCAGAGGAGAGGAGTGTGTGTGTGTGTGTGTGTGTGTGTGTGTGTGTGTGTGTGTGTGTGTGTGTGTGTGTGTGTGGTGGGGGGTGGAGGGTAAGAGAGTTTGTGTGTTTGCATACAGTATGTATTTGCATACAGTATATGTGACTCTCGTATCGTTTCAAGCAAGTCAAAACACATATGTACACTGAGTATACACAAACATTAAGAACACCTGCTCTTTCCATGACATAGACTGACCAGGTGAATCCAGGTGAAAGCTATGATCCATTATTGATGACACTTGTTAAATCCACTTCAATCAGTGTAGATGAAGGGAACTGACAACTGAGACATGGATTGTGTATGTGTGGCATTCAGAGGGTGAATGGGCAAGACAAAATATTTACATGTAAGAGCCTTTGAACGGGGTATGGTAGTAGGTACCAGGCGTACCGATTTATGTCAAGAACTTCAACACTGCAGTTAAGAAAGTATTTACAAAAATAAACTGAAGTAAAATATGAATAAATAAAATTTTAAAAAAAGAAGAAAAAACAACAACTAATAATTAAGGAGCAAAATAACAGTAGAGAAGCAATATACAAGGGGTACCGGTACAGAGTGAATGTGAGGGGGCACCCGTTAGTCGAGGTAATTGAGGAAATATGTACATGTAGGTAGAGGTAAAGTGACTATGCATGGATAATAAACAGAGAGTAGCTGCTGCGTACAAAAATGGATGTCAGGAAGCTTGGCCTCAGTGAATGTACTGGGCTGCACGCACTACTCTCTGTAGTGCCTTGCGGTCGGAGGCCGAGTCGTTGCCAAACCAGGCGGTGATGCAACCGATGGTGCAGCTGTAGAACCTTTTGAGGATCTGAGGACCCATGACAAATCTTTTTAGTCTCCTGAGAGGGAATAGGTGTTGTCGTGCCCTCTTCACGACTATCTTGGTGTGTTTGGACCATGATAGTTTGTTAGTGATGTGGAGACCAAGGAACTTGGAACTCTCTACCTGCTCCACTACAGCCCCATCGATGAGAATGGGGCATGCCCGGACCTCCTTTTCCTGTATTCCACAATTATCCTTTATCTTGTTCACGTTGGGGGAGAGGTTGTTCTCCTGGCACCACACTGCCAGGTCTCTGACCTCCTCCCTATAGGCTGTCTCATTGTTGTCAGTGATCCTTGAGATATTTCTACAACTTGATTGGAGTCCACCTGTGGTAAATTCAATTGATTGAACATGATTTGGAAAGGCACACACCTGTCTTTTTAAGGTCCCACAGTTGACAGTGCATGTCAGAGCAAAAAACAAGCCATGAGGTTGAACGAACTGTCCGTAGAGCTCCGAGACACAATTGTGTCGAGGCACAGATCTGGGGAACGGTACCAAAACATTTCTGCAGCATTGAAGGTCCCCAAGAACACAGTGGCCTCCATCATTCTTAAATGGAAGAAGTTTGGAACCACCAAGATTCTTCCTAGAGCTGGCCGGCCCGGCCAAACTGAGCAATCGGGGGAGAAGGGCCTTGGTCAGGGAGGTGACCAAGAACCCAATGGTCACTCTGAAAGAGCTCCAGAGTTCATCTGTGGAGAGGGAGAACCTTCCAGAAGGACACCCATCTCTGCAGCACTCCACCAATCAGGCCTTTATGGTAGTATGGCCAGACGGAAGCCAATCCTCAGTAAAAGGCACATGACAGCCCGCTTGGACTCTCAGACAATGAGAAACAAGATTCTCTGGTCTGATGAATCCAAAGCTTGAACTCTTTGGCTTGAATGCCAAGCGTCACGTCTGGAGAGAACCTGGCACCATCCCCATGGTGAAGCATGGTGGTGGCATGGTGGTGCTGTGGCGACTGGGAGACTAGTCAGGATCGAGGGAAAGATGAACAAAGCAAAGTACAGAGAGATCCTTGATGAAAACCTGCTCCAGAGTGCTTAGAACCTCAGCCTGGGGTGAAGGTTCACCTTCCAACTGGACAATGACCCTAAGCACACAGCCAAGACAATGCAGGAGTGGCTAGGGGGACAAGTCTCTGAATGTCCTTAAGTGGCCCAGCCAGAGCCCGGACTTGAACCCGATCGAACATCTCAGGAGAGACCTGAAAATAGCTGTGCAGCAACACTCCCCATCCAACCTGACAAAGCTTGAGAGGATCTGTAGAGGAGAATGGGAGAAACTCCCCAAATACAGGTGTGCCAAGCTTGTAGCGTTATACCCAAGAAGATTCGAGGTTATAATCGATAACAAAGGTGCTTCAACAAATTACTAATTAAAGGGTCTTAATACTTATGTAAATGTCATATTTGTAGTTTTTTTATACATTTGCTAAAATATAATAAAACAGTTTTTGCTTTGTCATTATGGTGTATTGTGTGTAGATTGATGAGGGGAAAAAACTATTTAATACATTTTCTAATAAGACTAACGTAACAAAATGTGGAAAAAATCAAGGCATCTGAATACTTTATTAATGCACTGTGTGTGTGTGTGTGTGTGTGTGTGTGTGTGCTGTCATTCTCTCACCGTGCCACCTGGTTGATGACAGGAGCAAAGTTGGTGGGCCCGTAGAGCTGAACAGTTCGGAGACTCTGGAAGTAGGCCTCCAACACTCCCTCGATACCCACACAGTTTGGGTTCTCACTGTTGGAGTTCTGTGGGAAACCATGTACAAGAGAGACGGAGAGAGGGAGAGAGAAAGCTCAGATGCATCGAATACTAATGCATCGTAGAGAAAAAAAGAAAAATAATAAAGTGTTTGTGAAGTCAACGTCCATTTTTCCTCCAAGAGTTGCTAAGTATTTTATTTTCACATTGTCAGGGTAAATCAATCAAGACATGAGAACAAAAATAATCCATCAAACAATCTGACTGTTCCCAAAAGTACATTTATTGAGGACCAGCAACACAATTGATTAATTCTGTTACATTTTGGTTGGCAGACCAGTTCTGAGCGCAGTGGTCACACAATCTTTAATTGTGACATACACAGACACTGTTTTAATGGTGGAGGTTCGTGAAACATTATCTGTCTCCTGTCTGTACAGTCAGCGTCAAAACTCTTCCGGTAAGAACACCCATTGGCTTATTAAAGCCACTTCCTATATAGCACACGTGCAATACCAGTCAAAAGTTTGGACACACCTACTCATTCAAGAGCTTTCTTTATTTTTACTATTTTCTACATTGTAGAATAATAGTGAAGACATCAAAACTATGAAATAACACATATGGAATCATGTTGTAACCCAAACAGTGTTAAACTAATCAAAATATATTTTATATTTGAGATTCTTCAAAGTAGCCACCCTTTGCCTTGATGACAGCTCTGCACATTCTTGGCATTCTCTCAACCAGCTTCATGAGGTGGTCACCTGTAATGCATTTCAATTACCAGGTGTACCTCGTTAAAAGTTAATTTGTGGAATTTCTTTCCTTTTTGTGTTCCTTTTGTGTTTGAGCCAACAAGTTCTGTTGTGACAAGATAGGGGTGGTATACAGAATATTGCCCTATTTTGTAAAAGACCAAGTCCATATTATGGCAAGAACAGCTCAAATAAGCAAAGAGAAATGGCAGTTCATCATTACTTTAAGACATGAAGGTCAGTCAATCTGGAAAATGTCAAGAACGTTGAAAGTTTCTTCAAGTGCAGTTGCAAAAAACATCAAGAGCTATGATGAACCTAGCTCTCATTCGGGAAAGGAAGACCCAGAGTTACCTCTGCTGCAGAGGATAAGTTAATTAGAGTTAACTGCACCTCAGATTGCAGCCCAAATAAATGCTTCACAGAGTTCAAATAGCATACACATCTCAACATCAACTGCTCAGAGACTGTGTCAATTGCTGAAAAGAAACCCCTTCTAAAGGACACCAATAAGAAGAAGAGACTTTCTTGGGACAAGAAACACGAGCAATGGACATTAGACTGTTGGGAATCTGTTCATTGGTCTGATGAGTCAACATTTGAGATTTATGGTTCCAAGAACCATGTCTTCCAACCGCGGAGTAGGTGAATGGATGATCTCCGCATGTGTGGTTCCCAAGGTGAACCATGGAGGAGGAGTTGTGATGGTGTGGGGGTGCTTTGCTGGGGACACTGTCTGTGATTTATTTAGAATTCAAGGCACACTTAACCAGCATGGCTACCACAGCATTCTGCAGCGATATGCCATCCCATCTGGCTTGGGCTTAGTGGGAATATAATTTGTTTTTTAACAGGACAATGACCCAACACACCTCCAGCCTGTGTAAGGGTTATTTGACCAAGAAGGAGAGTGATGGAGAGCTGCATCAGATGACCTGGACTCCAAAATCACCTGACCTCAACCCAATTGAGATGGGTTGGGATGAGTTGGACTGCAGAGTGAAGGAAAAGCAGCCAACAAGGGCTTAGCATATGTGGGAACTCCTTCAAGACTGTTGGTATAGCATTCCTCATGAAGCTGGTTAAGAGAATGCTAAGAGTGTGCACAGCTATCATCAAGACAAAGGGTGGCTACTTTGAAGAATATCAAATATAAAATATGATTTGATTTGTTTAACTCTTTTTTGGTTACTTGTTATTTCAGAGATTTGATGTATTCACTATTATTCTACAATGTAGAAAATAGTAAAAAATAAAGAAAAACCCTTGAATGAGTAGGTGTGTCCAAACTTTTGACTGGTACTGTATATCGGCACTACGTAGTTTAGGGATCGGCCGTCGCCGTTGTTTGGGGATCAGGAAAAAGCTTTTGGGATCAGGGAAAAGCATCGTTTTGACATAGGGACGATCTAGTCATGTGAATATCGCATTTCACTGCTGCAAGAGGTAACTAGCTAACTAGCTGCTGCAGTCATAGTACATTATCAAAATATGATGTTATCAAATCAGGAAATTTATCTAGTTATAACTGATCTAAAGTTATTGAACACATCACGAACAAGTAGATAAGCCACCAGAGGGAATTCCTCGATTGGACCTGCCAAACTCTCCTTTAAGCTAGCTAATTAGTGTTAGCCTTTCATAATGATGCTAACATATTTAGCTAGCTAGCTACTGATGTAGGATCTTAATTTGAGCCAGTTTGCTACAGCAGGAAAATAATCCTGCAGCAACAGCAATGTGAATTATTATGTGGATTATAATACATTGACATTTTTGTAGGGGTTGATACATTTTTCGTTACAGAAAATCATGTCTGAAATTTTTAAGTGGAAATTACAATATTTAGAAGCCTTTTTAAAACTCAAATAGACTACAAGTTTGCATTTCCTGCTTGGCAGGAAAATTCTCAGCAATAAAAGAGTCAAATTAAGATCCTACATCTGTGGCTAAAGCTGGGTGGGTAACTTGCATGTCAGTTAAGATTTAATGAGCTTGTTCAGAATCATTCCATTTTTATCAAAGTAGCCCAATTTGTATTTACAAAAATGTAGACGTTAATGCCATAGTCACTACAATAAATCTAGCAAATCGCAAAGCCGGTATGTAGTTCTGTCCTTGAGCTGTTCTTGTCCATTGATGTTCTGTATTATGTCATGTTTTCGTGTTTTGTGGACCCCAGGAAGAGCTTTTGCAACAGCTAAATGGGGATCCTAATAAAATACCAAATAACAAAGTTAAACTCTCTCCATTGAGCAGTAGACTGTATCATGATGACATCCAGAAGGCTTATACCAATATTACAAGTTATTTCTCATGTAGGCTGCTACCCTTCTCAAAATCAAATCAAGTGGGATGGAACAAATTATCCAAGTTAGCTACCACCGTGCATGTGATACAGCTGCCAGGTGGGACGCAACTGCTGCCTAGTGAGAAGCAACTCGCATTGGCAAGCACTACTAGCCTCTTCGCTCCGGGATACCTCCTCCCACTGGGCACACCACATCATTTCAATGTGGATAATTGTGTAATAATTGGTAACGATGTTTGTCAAAACGTTGCCCTGTTGGTGAGGTTTATGACCCCCATAAATACCTTTCCCCATTTTCTCTCTCCACTCTACAGAATGGACTCTTGGAAGGCCTTTTGTTAACATAGCGGGAGTATGGTAACATCAAAAGGTTGGGAACAGATTTTTTTTTCGGTAATCCAACCAATTGAAAGTATCCGTTGGTACTTAAAGAATATTATGTCAGAACAGATGTTGTCTAGGACATTATATCTGATGATAGGACGACATAAACTGTATCTTGGAAAGTCGACAGATTCACATGGAATTGTTGTGCAAGTAAAACATTTAAATATGAAATTATTTATGAAAAGATTAAATGTAATTTTTGCTTCTAAATGAGGGAATTGTTTTCATAAAGTAAACTATGCTTGCTCGGTGGCCATGCCCAAATGAATAGACATTGGTTGAGAACTATGAAACACGCCCTCCTCTCCCCCACTACAAAAGCCCATTGAGGAAAGTCAACCTTGTGTTCCCGACGACGTGAGGACTGGTGTCCATGAGTTTAAATTGGCTAATGTCAACCTGGAGGTGACGATCGCCACGCTGGAAGGATGAATTTCGACTACACCAGCCAGAATATAGCACAAGCTTAGTATGGCAACTTGGTATGAACTTTGAACTCTTATTCACTAAAGAAGTGATACATCCTAGATTTCGAGTTATTACCAGTAGCTGTAAACGTACATGGCCTAGGAATGGACAGCCAATACAACGTATCCATTTTACCACAGAAACATTCTTCAAAGGACAAGGGCGATCTCTGCTGGGCAAACCAGCCTTCCATCTTCAACCAATCTATCGAAGCGCAGCTCAGAGTAAATATATTTCTTGCATTTTCCTTTTCTGAATGGGCGGTTACTTAGAATGCATAAGAATCTGTATTTATGATAGCATTGCTTCTCAAGGTCCGATAGAGACCCAATCCTTTTGTTCCTTTTGTCTTCCCGTTCTTTCATTCAAAAGCCAACCCTCTTTCCTTGTGTAACCATCAGCCATATTGGTTTTGTCGACTAGGGATGTTTTCTTTTATGACATGATTAGTAATCAATGTCTGATCCATCCTGTGTACTTGTAATTCTGTGTGATTATTTAGGTATTTAGTAAATAAATAATTAAACCAAATGTTGTATTGCTGATTCAACTTGTTAGCCAGGGTTCATGAAGATAACCAAGAATTGTACGATGTTCAGATGAGACTGAATAAGATGATGATTAATAATTGACTGCTATTGAAATAAAAGATGACCAGACCTTTAAGAGTTTATTCGGAAGACAACAGCTCTAGAAACATTCTTCCTTGGTGCCCCGACTCCTAGTTAATAACCTCTTAAGTCTACCCCTTACATTTACATGATTAGTTTAATCAGGTAATATTAATTACAGAGAATTGATTTGATGAAATAGCATGTCATATATAATTTCATCCAGGGTAAAGACACAACACGTTGATCAATGAGACTACAACCTACTGTATATTCACTCACTCAAAAAGACAGTGAAAAGTTAGTTAGATTTCCAATGTGTTATCACTATGCTTTCAACCATCTAAAAGCACAACCAAATGCCAATAGAAAAACAATGTCTGATTTTTGGTTTAGTTGTCACCCAAATGTCTATCCCTGAGCTTTCAACCATTTAAAAGCACCCCAAGTTGAAATGGGAATACAATGTCAGATATTTTGCTTATTTCTACAAAATATTAATGTGCTATCACTGTACTGTACTTCATTTAATAGCAGAATGAAATGACCTGGATTGCAGTTGAGATTACAATATAAATACATGGTGTAAGTGATCAATGTTGTTGAATAGTCTGCACAGATTATTACAGCAATTGTGAAGATCTCCACATACCAGCGACGACCTATGCATGCTATTTTGAACATGCATTTATTTCATAGCATTTCATATAAGCAGGGATAGTGAACGTGTCTGAAAGATTTTGGGTCATTATATATGAGCTGGGGGTGAACGACTTTGGTGAATCCGCATCTAATGAATTGTTCTGCTCATTTATGAACTGAGCGAGAGCGAAGGACGGTATGTGAAGGTCCATCCGATTAATTGTTCTGTTCCTTTTATGAACAGAAGTTAAGGACCTTTGGTGAAACTAGTGATAGTGAAAGCGTATGTGCTGGCGTAAATGTGAACATATGATTGATTGAATCAGTGTGTCTAAGTGGTTTAGAAATTATTAGCGCTGTGCATTGCGAAAGCTATGTGTTGTTTTCTATAGTGATATACAGTGTATAAAAGTGTTTATTCTTATTTTATTTTCATGTAGTTCTGTTCTTTAGTTGTTATTTTGTATCATGTCATGTTTTACGTTTTGTTCGGACCCTAGGAAGAGAAGCTGCTGTCTTAGCAGCAGCTAATGGAGATCCTAATAAAATACTGAATACTAAGAAGAAATGTATACAGTCGTGGCCAAATATATTGGCACCAAAGTATTTGGTCTCCAAAAATCATTATTTCACTGTTAAAATTACAGAACCTTTTTTTTTTAAATTCAGAACTTAATATATCCATTACAATCAGAAAGCAAACAGAAATGGCAATGACAAAATTATTGACACCCTAGACTTAATATTTGGTAGCACAGCCTTTGGTCAAAATAACTGCAATCAAGCGCTTGAGCTTCCTGCACCTCTGTACTGGCAGATTGGCCCAATCCCCTTGTGCAAACTGCTCTAGTTCTCCCAGATTTGAAGGGTGCCTTCTCCCAACTGCTGTTTTCAGATCCCTCCACAAGTTTTCAATGGGATTCAATGCTGGCCAATTCAGAACAGTCCAGAGTTTAGTCGTGAACCATTCCTGGGGTCTTTTTGAAGTGTGTTTGGGGTCATTGTCCTGCTGGAAGACCCATGACCTTTGACAGAGACCCAGCTTTCTGACACCGGGTCTGACGTTGCTCTCCAAAATGCCTTGGTAGTTGAAACTGTGAAAACTTTCTCCACCATTAAGATAATCCTTCGCTGCAATCTTCCATCCAGTGAAAACGGGAACATCAACATCTCTGGAGATGGACTTGTAACCTTGAGAATGTCCATGCTTGGCTACAATCTTGTGTCTGACCTCCTCAGATAATTATCTAGTTGTCTTTCTTTTCGCCATGCTCATTGCAGTACACACAGTGACACAAAACAGGAGAATGAGTCCTTTTCTTTATTCAAACTGGTTGAATGAGTGATTTTTATATTGCAGGCTTCTACAACTCACCACAATTGAGTTCAATTCCAAAGTAAAGGAGAATCACCTGCTTGAAATCTTATTATTTCTAACTATTTCTAGAAGGTGCCAGTAATATTGTCTGGGCCATTTTAGGAATACTTTGTGGAATAAGCTAACATTTAGTAAATTCATCAGATTTGGGGGTTTTGTTCAACTGCAAACCAAAGACACACATATGTGGATACCAAAATGTTTTTTCATTTCAAAATGTTTCTGTAAGAAATGGTGCATTTTTTTGTGCAAGGGTGCGGATATTTTTGGCAACGACTGTAGTTACAGTAACCCCAAAATGTGGCTATGGATGTGTTAGGCCTACTCATTTTGTCACGACTTCTTCTGAAGTCGAAGCCTCTCCTTGTTCGGGTGGTGCTCGGCAGTCGACGTCACCGGTCCTCTAGTCATCATTGATCCATTTTTCATTTACAATTGGTTTTGTCTCTTCTTCCTACACACCTGGTTTCAATCCCATTCATCACCTGTTGGGTATTTAATCCTCTGTTTCCCCTCATGTCTTTGTCAGAGATTGTTTGTTAATCAGTGTTGTATTGGTGCACGACGGGTCCTCGTACCCACTTTGTTTATTGTTACATTTAGTGTTTGGAGTATGTTTCGTATATTGTTATTAAATAACTCCATTACAATCAGTTTGATTCTCCTGCGCCTGACTTCCCTGCCACCTATGCACACGACTCTGACACATTTTGAGGTTTAATGATACATCCGTTTGTAAGATAGCCTTAACTTTAGGCTATTTACTGTATTACAAAAGTAATATTGAATAGTGTTTGGTTGACAACACAACCAAATACAGTGCCTTGCAAAAGTATTCGGCCCCCTTGAACTTTGCGAACTTTTGCCACATTTCAGGCTTCAAACATAAATATATAAAACTGTATGTTTTTGTGAAGAATCAACAACAAGTGGGACACAATCATGAAGTGGAACGACATTTATTGGATATTTCAAACTTTTTTAACAAATCAAAAACTGAAAAATTGGGCGTGCAAAATTATTCAGCCCCTTTACTTTCAGTGCAGCAAACTCTCTCCAGAAGTTCAGTGAGGATCTCTGAATGATCCAATGTTGACCTAAATGACTAATGATGATAAATACAATCCACCTGTGTGTAATCAAGTCTCTGTATAAATGCACCTGCACTGTGATAGTCTCAGAGGTCCGTTAAAAGCGCAGAGAGCATCATGAAGAACAAGGAACACACCAGGCAGGTCCGAGATACTGTTGTGAAGAAGTTAAAAGCCGGATTTGGATACAAAAAGATTTCCCAAGATTTAAACATCCCAAGGAGAACTGTGCAAGCGATAATATTGAAATGGAAGGAGTATCAGACCACTGCAAATCTATGATGAAGGATGAACTGCAGAGATCTACAGCTGAGGTGGGAGACTCTGTCCATAGGACAACAATCAGTCGTATATTGCACAAATCTGGCCTTTATGGAAGAGTAGCAAGAAGAAAGCCATTTCTTAAAGATATCCATAAAAAGTGTCGTTTAAAGTTTGCCACAAGCCACCTGGGAGACACACCAAACATGTGGAAGAAGGTGCTCTGGTCAGATGAAACCAAAATTGAACTTTTTGGCAACAATGCAAAACGTTATGTTTGGCGTAAAAGCAACACAGCTGAACACACCATCCCCACTGTCAAACATGGTGGTGGCAGCATCATGGTTTGGGCCTGCTTTTCTTCAGCAGGGACAGGGAAGATGGTTAAAATTGATGGGAAGATGGATGGAGCCAAATACAGGACCATTCTGGAAGAAAACCTGATGGAGTCTGCAAAAGACCTGAGACTGGGACGGAGATTTGTCTTCCAACAAGACAATGATCCAAAACATAAAGCAAAATCTACAATGGAATGGTTCAAAAATAAACATATCCAGGTGTTAGAATGGCCAAGTCAAAGTCCAGACCTGAATCCAATCGAGAATCTGTGGAAAGAACTGAAAACTGCTGTTCACAAATGCTCTCCATCCAACCTCACTGAATTCGAGCTGTTTTGCAAGGAGGAATGGGGAAAAATTCAGTCTCTCGATGTGCAAAACATACCCCAAGCGACTTACAGCTGTAATCGCAGCAAAAGGTGGCGCTACAAAGTATTAACTTAAGGGGGCTGAATAATTTTGCACGCCCAATTTTTCAGTTTTTGATTTGTTAAAAAAGTTTGAAAATATTCAATAAATGTAGTTCCACTTCATGATTGTGTCCCACTTGTTGATTCTTCGCAAAAAAATACAGTTTTATCTTTATGTTTGAAGCCTGAAATGTGGCAAAAGTTCGCAAAGTTCAAGGGGGCCGAATACTTTCGCAAGGCACTGTATCAACATTTAAAATAAAAACTATGTACTGCTTGGATAGTTTCATCTGAGCCACTGGATTAGTCTGTCCTTAATTTTAGTTTGTCTACAAATGAATAACTGATATGATTTTTGGTTGAGATGGAGAAATGAATCCAACATACAATTAAATCCAGTATCAATTAAAAATTTGTTGACAAAACTAGAATTAAAGTTAGTGGCAAAGATTGAACTATCCAAGAAGAAGATCCTTCTAATGATGATATTTGGTTGCGTTGCCAACCAAATACAATTCAACATAATTAAATATCATTACATTTGAAATCAGCCAGAGCTGGAAACCCTAGGCCTATTTTATTGTCTATTTTTGGTAGAATTCTGGGTTCGAACAATAACTGTTGATGACTTTGCAAATGCTACTTAAGCCTAAATAGCACCATTGATTATATAGTATACGAGTGATAAAGTATGGTCACATTTAATTTGCTCTGTTAAACCTACACTTTGGAATGTCTTTGATATCAACAGTTAATCTATATCGTTTTTTTAAGTGGAGATCCTCTCAACAATCATTCTCACGATAGCACATTGGTAACAGTCAATGACAAATATCATTGCTAACAGGGCTGGGCTTGGTTAAAACCCTGGATAGGAGACCAACAGGATAGCTGTGGACAGATCAATTCTCCTGTAGGAGGTGCTGCCCAGCAGATAGATATTTTTTTCTGATAGTGGATATAACGTTGACGACCTGGCATTGTTTTAAAGGTATAAATTCAACATATTTTATGCAAGGTTTGAGAGAAGTAAGCTTTTTGTGCGTATGGAACATTTCTGGGATCTTTGATTTCAGCTCCTGAAACATGGGACCAACACTTCACATGTAGCGATTATGTTTTTGTTCAGTATATATTTCAGTAAAGTTATAGTTCCTTTCACATTACTTTTGGATTCTAATCATATTACGAATCATATTATAATGCTCCCATAAATGTCATGCTGATGTTCATGTTCATGTCATTGTCACAAAAAAATATTCTAATGTAATTGCTAGTAGAATAACAACAACGCTACAATGCAAATGTCATTGTTACATTTTTTTAAATGTCATTTTGGAACTAAACCTCCCTTGCACTGAAGTGCTTTGTAACACCTTTTGCTTAGTTGTTTTGGTGTGCTGGCCCTCAACATCTGCTCTGAATTATTCCCATAGTACGCTTCTGCAGGCGTGGAGGAATCATTGTCTCGTTTGAAGAGGCTATGCTGTCTGCATTTTCAATCTCTCGCTTGCTTCTCAAAAGTGGTTTGCGCTGTGTCAACTGCATGCGCAAGTAGCCTGGCTAGCTACTGTCCCATTGAGAAGATTCAGACAAATTACAAGACAGACTCGATTCTCTCAATCCGTATATGAAGTGAGACACATTTGCAGAAATACTAAAAGTTTTTTTTTAAATTATATTTCCTAAACGTTTTCCATGTTCTGGTATCGAAAAAGTACAGAAGTTTTGGTATACCGTCCAACACTAGTATTTTCCACGTTGAAACAACTTTTATTCAACCAGTTTGTGCGCAGTGGGCTGTCTCCAGGAGCAAGAATCTCAATACACTGCTTGTCATTACGTTAGCTAATTGGCATGTCATGGTGACATCCAGATGGTAACCAAAATGTATATCAATTTATTTTACAAGTTTTAACTAGTGCGATGCTGCTGTTGTTCCCAGCTAGCAAGCGTAAACTAGCTGGCTGGAAAGGGCTCATCAGATCTCCACTCGACTCTCAGCAACATACATCACCAATTTTTGGCACCAGGCGTGTCCGTATAGCCCCTCCAGTAATTGACATTGGTTTATTGTATTATAAACAGAGGGCATCTGTATAGGAAAAATTAACAATATTGGGGAATCAGCAGGTAGAGACTATGTAACCCCGATGTCTGCAAAGGAGAGTTTTACAATGCATTTCTACTGATGAATTACAGACAGAGGCCCTGTTAGTAAAAGATCCCTATGATATGTCTCAGCTACGTAAGAACATTGTGAATTTCCAGTAGTCACAACATAGGGTGGCAGGTAGCCTAGGGGTTAGAGTGTTGGACTAGTAAGTGAAACGTTGCAAGATCAAATCCCTGAGCTGACAAGGTTCTGCCCCTTAACAAGGCAGTTAACCCACTGTTCCTAGGCCGTCATTGAAAATAAGAATTTGTTATTAACTGACTATAGTCTGTGTGTTTTCTGGGTTAGAGCTAAAGCCTGTATCAGACAATAAAGAGCATCACTGCTAAAGAGTTGAAAAGACATGTCACTACAAGTGAATGGCATTCAGCCAACATAAAATACAGTATGAGTCTGCTTCAACCCCTGTCCAGACAGGAGAAGAGAGTGTTCTTCAGGCAATATTCTTTATTAAAGTTCCTACGAAAAACAAGTGAACAGCAGTCTGACCTTTCTCCTTCTCTCTGAAGAGAAATGTAATTGAAAGGAGGAAGCAATCACCTTAAAAGAAGTAAACTCGTCTGCAAAAGATGAGAGACCTGACTGCATGACCAATCCATTTGTTGAAGCAGTTTGTAGTTCCCACAGACAGAGCCGTAGCAAAGTACAATAAACTTTTCTTTGATACTTTGATTAAATAAGAAGAGAGATACTCACCGCTCATCTAAAATATCTTACAGTTGCGGGCACTAAAGTTAGGTTGTGTTGCGGTATTGGCAGATGCACAATGCATGTGCAACATGACGCTCCGCCGCCTCGACATGACAGTTTGTCTAAAAACTGAAGCATAACTAGCCACGAAGACAACACTGGCACAATGTTGTGACATATTTGTGATTGATATATTGGCTTATTTTTTTGTATTTTTTATTATAAACTTTCGATTCCAGGTAGAACCTTTGTCTTGTTTGAGGGTACATCGTTGGGTGAAAAAGGTGTTCTACCTGGAACCAAAAAGGGTTATTCTACAGGAACAGCAAAATAACCTTTATGCCATTTTTTCTCAAAGAGTAAGAGTTCATATCAAAGGCGAATGAGATTCCACAACCAATACAGTTGACAACGTTAAAGGAAAGGTTTTCAGCCGAGAGGTACGTTTTCAGGTTGTTAAGATACAGGACTGTTTCGCTAGCACAAACTGGAATATAAACCAGGATTCATATTATAACATTCAGGAGTTTACAACATCAGTCACCGGCTTCATTAATAAGTGCATCGACGTAGTCGTTCCCACAGTGACAGAAGGTGCAGTTGAAGTCGGAAGTTTACCATTAGGTTGGAGACATTAAAACTTGTTTTTAAACCACTATACAAATTTCATGTTAACAAACTATAGTTTTGGCATGTCGGTTAAGACATCTAATTTGTGCATGACACAATACATTTTTCCAACAATTGTTTACAGACAGAATATTTCACTTATAATTCACTGTATCACAATTTCAGTGGGTCAGAAGTTTACATATACAAAGTTGACTGTGCCTTTAAACAGCTTGGAAAATTCCAGAAAATGATGTCATGGCTTTAGAAGCTTCGGATAGGCTAATTGACATCCTTTGAGTCAATTGGTTCATCCTTGGAATTTCCAAACGCCTGAAGGTACCACTTTCATCTGTACAAACAATAGTATGCAAGTATAAACACCATGGGACCATGCAGCTGTCATACCGCTCAGGAAGGAGACATGTTCTATCTCCTAGAGATGAACATACTTTGGTGTGAAAAGTGCAAATCAATCCCAGAACAACAGCAAAGGGCCTTGTGAAGAAGCAGGAGGAAACAGGTACAAAAATATCAATATCCACAGTAAAACAAGTCCTGTATCGACATAACCTGAAAGGCCGCTCAGCAAGGAAGAAGCGACATTGCGTCGTTCCCCATAGACTAGCTTGCCTGCCCCGGTCTGCTAACTGCTAGCTTGCCTGCCCCGGTCTGCTAACTGCTAGCCCCTACTAACTGCTTGCTTGCTAACCCCGTCTGCTAACTGCTAGCTTGTTTAGCCCCGGCCTACTAACTGTTAGCGTGTTAGCATTGGCCTGCTAACTGTCTGAATCACCGTGTCCCCAGTCAGCCCAACCATTCACTGGACCCATATGTTCACTTGGCTACGCATGCCTCTCTCTAATATCAATATGCTGTGTCCATTACTGTCCTGGTTAGTGATTACTGTCTTATTTCACTGTAAAGCCTAAAGCCCTGCTCAATATACCTTAACCAATCATGTTGTTCCACCTCCTACATATGCGATGACATCACCTGGTTTAAACATCTCTAGAGACTATATCTCTCTCATCATTACTCAATGCCTTGGTTTACCTTTGTCTGTTCACTATGCCTTGAATCTATGCTATCGTGCCCAGAAACCTGCTACTTTTACTCTCTGTTCCGAACGTGCTAGACGGCCAGTTCGTATAGCATTTAGCCGTACCCTTATCCTACTTCTCCTCTGTTCCTCTGGTGATGTTGAGGTTATTCCAGGTCCTGCAGTGCCTAGCTCCACTCCCACTCCCCAGCTGCTCTCATTTATTGACTTCGGTAACCGTAAAAGCCTTGGTTTCATGCATGTTAACATTAGAAGTCTACTCCCTAAGTTTGTTTTATTCACTGCTTTAGCACACTCTGCCAACCCGGATGTCTTAGACGTGTCTGAATCCTGTCTTAGGAAAACCACCAAAAACCCTGAATTCTCCATTGTTAACTATAACATTTTCCGCCAAGAGAGAACTGCCAAAGGGTGCGGTGTTGCAATCTATTGCAAAGATAGCCTGCAGAGTTCTGTATTACTATCAAAGTCTGTACCCAAAAAATACGAGCTTCTACTTCCAGAAACAAGTCTCTCACTGTTGCCGCTTGCTATAGATCTCCCTCTGCCCCCAGCGGTGCCCTCGATACCATATTTGAATTGATTTCCCCCCATCTATCTTCTGAGCTCGTGCTACTGGGTGACCTAAACTGGGACATGCTTAACATATCTAGTCAGCCCAACCATTCACTGGACCCATATGTTCACTTGGCTACGCATGCCTCTCTCTAATATCAATATGCTGTGTCCATTACTGTCCTGGTTAGTGATTACTGTCTTATTTCACTGTAAAGCCTAAAGCCCTGCTCAATATACCTTAACCAATCATGTTGTTCCACCTCCTACATATGCGATGACATCACCTGGTTTAAACATCTCTAGAGACTATATCTCTCTCATCATTACTCAATGCCTTGGTTTACCTTTGTCTGTTCACTATGCCTTGAATCTATGCTATCGTGCCCAGAAACCTGCTACTTTTACTCTCTGTTCCGAACGTGCTAGACGGCCAGTTCGTATAGCATTTAGCCGTACCCTTATCCTACTTCTCCTCTGTTCCTCTGGTGATGTTGAGGTTATTCCAGGTCCTGCAGTGCCTAGCTCCACTCCCACTCCCCAGCTGCTCTCATTTATTGACTTCGGTAACCGTAAAAGCCTTGGTTTCATGCATGTTAACATTAGAAGTCTACTCCCTAAGTTTGTTTTATTCACTGCTTTAGCACACTCTGCCAACCCGGATGTCTTAGACGTGTCTGAATCCTGTCTTAGGAAAACCACCAAAAACCCTGAATTCTCCATTGTTAACTATAACATTTTCCGCCAAGAGAGAACTGCCAAAGGGTGCGGTGTTGCAATCTATTGCAAAGATAGCCTGCAGAGTTCTGTATTACTATCAAAGTCTGTACCCAAAAAATACGAGCTTCTACTTCCAGAAACAAGTCTCTCACTGTTGCCGCTTGCTATAGATCTCCCTCTGCCCCCAGCGGTGCCCTCGATACCATATTTGAATTGATTTCCCCCCATCTATCTTCTGAGCTCGTGCTACTGGGTGACCTAAACTGGGACATGCTTAACACCCCGGCCATCCTACAATCCAAGCTTGATGCCCTCAATGTCACACAAATTATCAATGAACCTACCAGGTTCAACTCCAAATCCGTAAACACGGGCACCCTCCTAGATGTCATCCTAACTAACTCGCCCTCCAAATACACCTCTACTGTCTTCAATCAAGATCTCAGCGATCACTGCCTGATTGCCTGCATCCGTAATGGGTCTGCGACCAAACGTCCATCCCTCATCACTATCAAACGCTCCCTAAAACACTTCTGCGAGCAGGCCTTTCTAATCGACCTGGCTGGGATATCCTGGAATGATATCGACCTCATCCCGTCAGTAGATGATGCCTGGCTATTCTTTAAAAGTGCCTTCCTCAAAAACTTAAATAAGCATGCCCCATTCAAAAAATGTATAACTAGGAATAGATATAGTCCTTGGTCCACTCCAGACCTGTCTGACCTTGACCAGCACAAAATCATCCTGTGGCGTTCAGCATTAGCATCAAATAGCCCCCGTGATATGCAACTTTTCAGGGAAGTTAGGAACAAATATACACAGGGAGTTAGAAAAGCTGTCTTTTTCAAACAGAAATTTGCATCCTGTAGTACTAACTCAAAAACGCTCTGGGACACTGTAAAGTCCTTGGAGAATAAGAGCACCTCCTCCCAGCTGCCCACTGCTCTGCGGCTAGGAAACACTGCCAACACCGATAAATCCACTAGAATTTCAATAAGCATTTCTCTAATCCGCCAAAGCCCCCACCATTTCTCCTTCACCCAAATCCAGTTAGCTGATGTTCAGAAAGAGCTGCAAAATCTGGACCCCTACAAATCAGCCGGGCGAGACAATCTGGAACCTCTATTTTTAAAATTATCTGCTGAAATTGTTGCAACCCCTATTACCAGCTGGTACAAACTATCTTTCGTATCGTCTGAGATTCACAAAGATTGGAAAGCTACCGCGGTCATCCCCCTCTTCAAAGGGGGTGACACTCTAGACTCAAACTGCTACAGACCTATATCTATCCTACCCTGTCTTTCTAAGGTCTTCGAAAGCCAAGTTAACAAACAGATCACCGACCATTTCGAATCCCACCGTACCTTCTCCACTATGCAATCTGGTTTCAGAGCTGGTCATGGGTGCACCTCTGCCACGCTCAAGGTTCTAAATGACATCATAACCGCAATCGATAAGAGACATTACTGTGCAGCCATATTCATCGACCTGGACAAGGTTTTCGACTCTGTCAATCACCACATTCTTATTGGCCGACTCAACAGCCTTGGTTTCTCAAATGATTGCCTCTTCTGGTTTACCAACTACTTCTCAGACAGAGATCAGTGTGTCAAATCGGAGGGCCTGTTGTCCAGACCTCTGGCAGTCTCTATGGGGGTGCCACAGGGTTCAATCCTCGGGCCGACTCTCTTCTCTGTATACATCAATGATGTTGCTCTAGCTGCTGGTGATTCTCTGATACACCTCTACGCAGACAACACCATTCGGTATACTTCTGGCCCATCTTTGGAGACTGTGTTAACTAACCTCCAGACGAGCTTCAATGCCATACAACTCTCCTTCTGTGGCCTCCAACTGCTCTTAAATGCAAGTAAAACTAAATGCATGGTATTCAACCGATCACTGCCCGCACCTGCTCGCCCGTCCAGCATCACTACTCTGGAAGGCTCTAACTTAGAATACGTGGACAAATACAAATACCTAGGTGTCTGGTTAGACTGTAAACTCTCCTTCCAGACTCACATTAAGCATCTCCAATCCAAAATTAAATCTAGAATCGGCTTCCTGTATTGCAATAAAGCATCCTTCACTCATGCTGCCAAACATACCCTCGTAAAACTGACCATCCTACCGATCCTTGACTTCGGTGATGCCATCTATAAAATAAACTCCAACACTCTACTCAACAAACTGGATGCAGTCTATCACAGTGCTATCCGTTTAGTCACCAAAGCCCCATACACTACCCACCATTGCGACCTGTATGCTCTTGTTGGTGGCCCTCGCTTCATACTCGTCACCAAATCCACTGGCTACAGGTTATCTACAAGTCTCTGCTAGGTAAAGCCTCGCCTTATCTCAGCTCACTGGTCACCATAGCAGCACCTACTCGTAGCACGCGCTCCAGCAGGTATATATCACTGGTCACCCCCAAAGCCAGTTCCTTCTTTGGTCGTCTTTCCTTCCAGTTCTCTGCTGCCAATGACTGGAACAAAATTTAAATCTCTGAAGCTGGAGACTCATATCTCCCTAACTAGCTTTAAGCTCCAACTGTCAGAGCAGCTCACAGATCACTGCACCTGTATATAGCCCATCTGTAAACAGCCCATCTACCTACCTTCCTCATCCCCATACTATATTTATTTATGTATCTTGCTCCTTTGCACCCAGTATCTCAACTTGCACATTCATCTTCTGCACATCTACCATTCCAGTGTTAAATTGCTATATTGTAATTACTTTGCCACCATGGCCTATTTATGGCCTTAACTCCCTTGTCTTACCTCATTTGCACTCACTGTATATAGACTTTTATTTTATTTTTTCTACTGTATTATTGAATATGTTTAGTTTATTCCATGTGTAACTCTGTGTTGTTGTATGTGTCAAATTGCTATGCTTTATCTTGGCCAGGTCGCAGTTGCAAATGAGAACTTGTTCTGAGAACTTGCCTACCTAAATAAAGGTTAAAAAAAAGAAGAAGAAAAAAGCCACTGTTCCAAATCCGACATAAAAAAGCCAAGCTAAGGTTTGCAACTGCACATGGGGACAAAGATCGTACCTTTTGGAGAAATGTCCTCTGGTCTGATTGAAACAAAAACAGAACAGTTTGGCCATAATGACCATAGTTATGTTTGGAGGAATAGGGGGGACGCTTGCAAACCGAAGAAGACCATCCCAATGGCAGCATCATGTTGTGGGGGTGCTTTGCTGCAGGAGGGACTGGTGCACTTCACGAAATTTATGGCATCATGAGGAAGGAAAATTATGTGGACTAGGATCAAAAAATACAGGACTAAGATCAAATCCAGCTCTGACAACCGATGGATGTGGTAGGGCTGGCAAACTATCACAGATTACAAAGGGGCCATACGGAATACCAAGACGCATACTCAGAGCATGTGCTGACTAGCTGGCAAGGATCTTCACTGACATTTTCAACCTATCCCTGACCCGGTCTGTAATACCAACTTGTTTCAAGGAGACGACCATACTCCCCGTGCCCAAGAACGCCAAGGTAGCCTGCCTAAATAACTATTGCCCCGTAGCACTCACATCTATAACCATGAAATGCTTTGAAAAGCTGGTCATGGCTCACATCAGCACCATCACCCCAGACACCCTGGACCCACTCCAATTCGCATATTACCCCAACAGATCTACAGATGATGCAATCTCTAATGCAATCCACACTGCCCTCACCCACCTGTATCAAATGAATACCTATATAGGAATGCTGTTCATTGACTGCAGCTCAGCATTCAACACCATAGTCCCCTCCAAACGAATCACCAAGCTCAGGACCCTGGGACTGAACACCTCCCTCTGCAACTGGATCCTGGACTTCCTGACAGGCCACTCCCAGGTGGTGATGGTAGGCAATTACACATCCTCCACGCTGACCATTAACACGGGGGCCCCGCAGAGGTGAGTGCTTAGTCCCCTCCTGTACTCCATGTTATCCCACGACTGCGTGGTAGCACATTTGCGCACGACTCCAACACCATTATCAAGTTTGCTGATGACACGGCGGTGGTAGGACTGATCACCGACGATGATGAGGCAACCTATAGGGAGGACGTCAGAGACCTGTCAGTGTGGTGCCAGGACCACAACCTCTCCTTCAACATCAGCAAGTCAAAGGAGCTGATTGTGGACTACAGGAAATGAAGGGGAGAGCACGCCTCCAACCACATCAATAGGGCTGTAGTGGTGCAGGTCTAGAGCTTCAAGTTCCATGGTGTCCACATCGCTAAGGAATTAACATGGTCCACACACACGGACACAGTTGTGAAGAGGACATGACAGCGCCTCTTCCCTTTCAGGAGACTGAAAAGATTTGGCATGGGCTCTCAGATCCTCAAAAAGCACTACAGCTGCACAATTGAGAACATCTTGACTGGCTGCATCACCGCTTGATATGGCAAATGGAAGGTACCCAACCGCAAGACGCTATAGAGTGTGGTGGGTACGGCCCAGTACTCACCCGGGACAGTTGTAAATCAAGCAACGCCGTGTGTCACGATCGCAGATTTTAGAGAAACAACAAATGTCGGTACATATAAGTGTCTTATATTGGCTGAAAGCTTAAATTCTTGTTAATATAAAATGCACTGTCCAATTTACAGTAGCTATTACTGCAAAAAGAATGCCATGCTATTGTTTGAGGAGCGCTCCTAACAACAAAACACCTTTTTCCCCACTATAGGTTTGATAAATTTACCTCTAAAGGTGAAATGTGTACTTACATCCTGAAATCTTGCTCTGATTTATCATCCAAAGGGTCCCAGAGATAACATGAAGTGTAATTTAGTTAGAGATCATAATTTTTAATATCCTAAAAAGGTCCATATGGCATGCATGATCGATTTTGTATTTCCACTCGTTCAATTTGCAAAGAAAGGAATCTGTGAAAATCTAACCCTAAACGTTGTTTCAATCAGTCAAACCACGTTCGTATTTATTCCTCAGAGATCCTAGAATGTAACCAGACTATATCATTAGGAGTGTAGTATATCCTATAGGACACCACATTTGGTCAGAGAGTGGCACACCGATGGCGCGGGCATTCACTTGATTGACTGTAACTTTGTAAAATAATCACCAATCTAACAAAGCCAGCTAAATAGCCAATGAGCGGGGCTTTACGGGAGTATGTGGAAACCCAGTATTTGTTGCAAAAAAGTTGCTACTAACCTTGTGCGACATCAAGCCTTTTCCTTTTGGACAAACATTTTAAGAATATGGAGAGTTATGAAGTTATGAAAACTGGGTGTTTTGCAAATGTTGAACTTATAATATGGCTACTAATACTGGAAAAGCTAAATCAAAGTCCAAGTATACAGATTTGATGATATTCTTGCAGATTTTTTTTATGTGAATGTAAATGTCTCCTTCACAATTTGCCCAAGTGTACCTGGGTGACTTTACACTAAATGTTATGTAGTTTTCTTATACTTCAAGTTATCCGACTGAAACTTTGCACATGCACTGCCATCTTGTGGACACCATCGCAATTACAACCAGAGTGATGGCTAGATGTAGGGACCTTTCTGTGGCATTTCAAAGATGGTGGTAGAAAACAACTGGTTGTTTTTTGTCTTTGTATTTTCTTCTACAAAATCTATTGTTATATTCTCCTACATTCCTTTCACATTTCCACAAACTTCAGTGTTTCCTTTCAAATGGTACCAAGAATATGCACATCCTTGCTTCAGGGGCAGTTAGATTTGGGTATGTCATTTTAGGCAAAAACATTTTTTAAAGGGGGCTACCCCTAATTAACTCTCTTGCCCTGACTCTATGCTCAAGTTCACACATACTTACACTGACAGCCCAACACACACATACACTTTTTTTTAACCAACTCATACTGTTGTATGTATGTATGTATGTATGTATGTATGTATATATATATATATATATATAAAACAGACTACAAAAGTATGTGGATACCCCTTCAAATTTGTGGATTCGGCTATTTTAGCCACAGCCGTTACTGACAGTTCTATACAGACAGCCATGCAATCTCCATAGACAAACATTGGCAGTAGAATGGCCCGTACTGAAGAGCTCAGTGACTTTCAACGAGGCATCGCCATATGATGCCACCTTTCCAACAAGTCAGTTTGGCAAATTTCTGCCCTGCTAGAGCAGCTCCTGTCAACTGTAAGTGCTGTTATTGTGAAGTGGAAACGTCAAGGAGCAACAACGCTTCAGCCGCGAAGTGGTAGCCAACACAAGCTCACAGAATGGCACCGTGAGTACTGAAGCGCATAGCGCATAAAAATCGTCTGTCCTCGGTTTCAACAGTCACTACTGAGTTCCAAACTGCCGCTGAAAGCATCGTCAGCACAATCTTTGTTCGTCCGGAGCTTCATGAAATGGGTTTTCATGGCCGAGCAGCCACACATAAGCCTAAGATCACTATGCACAATGCCAAGCGTCAACTGGAGTGGTATAAAGCTCGCCGCCTTTGGACTCTGGAGAAGTGGAAACAAGTTCTCTGGAGTGATGAGTCATGCTTCACTATCTGTCAGTCTGACGGACGAATCTGGGTTTGGCCGATGCCAGGAGAACGCTACCTGCCCCAATGCATAGTGCCAGCTGTAAATTCTGGTGGAGGAGGAATAATGGTTTGGCCCCTTAGTGTCAGTGACGGGAAATCATAACGGTCCAGAATACATAGACAATCTAGATGATTCTGTGCTTCCAACTTTGTCGCAACAGTTTGGGGAAGGCCTTTTCCTGTTTCAGCTCACAATGCCCTCGTGCACAAAGCAAGGTCCATACAGAAAAGGTTTAGCGAGAATGGTGTGGAACTTGACTGGCCTCCACAGAGCCCTGACCTCAACTCCATTGAACAACTTTCGGATGAATTGTAACGCCGACTGCGAGCCAGGCCTAATCGCCAAACATCAGTGCCCGACCTCACTAATGCTCGTGGCTGAATGGAAGCAAGTCCCCGCAGCAATGTTCCAACATCTAGTGGAAAACCTTCCCAGAAGAGTGGAGGCTGTTATAGCAGCAAAGGGGGGACCAAATTCTCAGGATTTTGGAATGAGATGTTCGACGAGCAGGTGGCCACATACTTTTGGCCATGTAGTGTATATCTTTATCTTTAACTCTGCATTGTTGGAAAAGGACCCGTAAGTATGCATTTCACTGTTAAAGCCAAATTATGCTTGATCCAAAAATGTGGTAGGAGGCTCCGTATGGAGGGAGTGACGCAATTGTGGTGCCTCCGGAGGCATGCAGAAGTTAAATTGAGCACCGTATCACGTGTGCGCCTCCCAAATTTTGTAACCATGTGGAGGGCTTCGTCCATCTCCGCATTGACATGATCGTTTGATGGTAGGTGGTGGCGGGGGGTCAAGTATAAATACAAACTAATTTGCGTGACATCAGCTCTGCTCCACGAAGCGCAAGAAGTCAGGGCGACTTCTGCAGAGGCCGTATCACAGTAAACGATGTACGGCAACTGCAGAAGTCAGATTTACCATGCAGAGCCTTTTAGTCTACACCTGTTGTTTACGAAGCATGTGATAAATATAATTGGATTTTCTTATGAGTTGAGGCAGCCCTCCTCTTCCAGCAGGATCAGACAATGTGGTCTAATTAAAAGATCTCTTTGCATGACTTGCTTGGGCTTCGTCACGCCGAGGTGAGCTCTAATTGGGAGAGCTGATTTAGCGGTGGCCCATTCGGAAATGAGCCAAGTTAAAAAGCAGTGATGAATCTCGACAGCAATGGTGTCACTTTGTGTCACAACGTACTCACTGGTTTCAGACACTTTGGGGAGAACAATAGCACTTTTTGGATACTGCGAAGCATGTCTTTCACAAATCTGATATAATGCTACAATTTGATATAATTTGAGAGGGAATTTTGAGGTCAGACATCTATGAATCATAAGACAGAGGAAGATGATTCAGACTGATTGATTTAGTCAGATGTGTCCCTGTCTTGGCATGGGGCTATTAGCTGATACTGAAAATAATAAAATATATAAAGAGAAAATAACCTGTGTGGCATCCATATCTTTCTCTTTATCAATTTGTTTATCAAAATTGACCAGCACTGGTGTTTAGACCTGAACTTTCTATACATCGGTTAAAAATATGGACAGCATTACTGGTGCCGTTGTCATGAACTGTTATGAAAATCTATTTTGTAAAGGCTTATGGATGGCATTGAGACCTTACAACATAGTCTCATTACAGACCTGACCTTCGCGTCATTTCCTTCACATCAAGGAGACTTCTGTGTGACGAATTCCTCCAGCTTTGGGTCTAAAATTAGCTGAAAATAAGACTCCTATTGTTTTTTTTACACTTATTTGTTCAGGAAGTCCTCCCCTTTTTCTTCCTCCTCTGAAGTATCTGTCCAGGGAGATAGAATCCGAGGAGAACTAGTTTTTTTCTTCTTCGTGTTTAGTGTTTGTTATTCTTTCTTCATCGGCTCATGAAAATAAGCTAAGCGCTACGTCCTCTAAAGTCTATTTCGGTCGGTGTCTGTCTTGTCCCTTTTTGTTTTGCACTTTTCCACATCCACAGATGGAGTTTTTACATTTTCCCCACCCTTGCTCTACCCTTGTTCAATCACTTCACATAACTACTTGAAGCTGACGCTAGCTCATTGGCTTACACAATGGTGCTGCAATTTGTGTTTTATGTTGACATATTTAGAGATTCTCGTGTTCTTCGTGACTTTACCACACCATGTTGAAGCATCAACCAACAGTAGAAACAACAACAAAGCGTTCTCCCCACCCGTTTTGGTAAAAAGCTAAGGGATGGGGCTGGAGAAATGGTACCACTCTCAAATTCATAGACAGAGCTATGGATGCAAGGACTGACCATACATGATATCAAAATGATAGTTTTAACCATGTTTTGAGGCTATATAGTGTTTGTTTACATTTACTTTGTTGACAAACATTGTAGTAAAACAAGTTTATATTTTGGGTTATGATTAGTACGACAGGTGAACTAAGCTCATGAGGCATTTATAAGTTATATTCTTTAAGAATCAATGGGTACATATAATTAATTTATATGTCCAAAAAATGGATGTAGCAACTACTGATTGACCCTTTAATGTAATGTGTTCAGCGTGTCATTTATGTGGGCTGTAAGGGTGGGTAGTCATTGTCAGACTTCGCAGGAAATCACAAGAAACTAAGGATACTCCGTTCTGAATCATGCCAATACGGATCTTCTGACGATGTGTGTTTTCATCACGCAATGATGTTATATATACAGTGCCTTGCGAAAGTATTCGGCCCCCTTGAACTTTGCGACCTTTTGCCACATTTCAGGCTTCAAACATAAAGATATAAAACTGTCTTTTTTTGTGAAGAATCAACAACAAGTGGGACACAATCATGAAGTGGAACGACATTTATTGGATATTTCAAACTTTTTTAACAAATCAAAAACTGAAAAATTGGGCGTGCAAAATTATTCAGCCCCTTTACTTTCAGTGCAGCAAACTCTCTCCAGAAGTTCAGTGAGGATCTCTGAATGATCCAATGTTGACCTAAATGACTAATGATGATAAATACAATCCACCTGTGTGTAATCAAGTCTCCGTATAAATGCACCTGCACTGTGATAGTCTCAGAGGTCCGTTAAAAGCGCAGAGAGCATCATGAAGAACAAGGAACACACCAGGCAGGTCCGAGATACTGTTGTGAAGAAGTTTAAAGCCGGATTTGGATACAAAAAGATTTCCCAAGCTTTAAACATCCCAAGGAGCACTGTGCAAGCGATAATATTGAAATGGAAGGAGTATCAGACCACTGCAAATCTACCAAGACCTGGCCGTCCCTCTAAACTTTCAGCTCATACAAGGAGAAGACTGATCAGAGATGCAGCCAAGAGGCCCATGATCACTCTGGATGAACTGCAGAGATCTACAGCTGAGGTGGGAGACTCTGTCCATAGGACAACAATCAGTCGTATATTGCACAAATCTGGCCTTTATGGAAGAGTGGCAAGAAGAAAGCCATTTCTTAAAGATATCCATAAAAAGTGTCGTTTAAATTTTGCCACAAGCCACCTGGGAGACACACCAAACATGTGGAAGAAGGTGCTCTGGTCAGATGAAACCAAAATTGAACTTTTTGGCAACAATGCAAAACGTTATGTTTGGCGTAAAAGCAACACAGCTGAACACACCATCCCCACTGTCAAACATGGTGGTGGCAGCATCATGGTTTGGGCCTGATTTTCTTCAGCAGGGACAGGGAAGATGGTTAAAATTGATGGGAAGATGGATGGAGCCAAATACAGGACCATTCTGGAAGAAAACCTGATGGAGTCTGCAAAAGACCTGAGACTGGGACAGAGATTTGTCTTCCAACAAGACAATGATCCAAAACATAAAGCAAAATCTACAATGGAATGGTTCAAAAATAAACATATCCAGGTGTTAGAATGGCCAAGTAAAAGTCCAGACCTGAATCTAATCGAGAATCTGTGGAAAGAACTGATAACTACTGTTCACAAATGCTCTCCATCCAACCTCACTGAGCTCGAGCTGTTTTGCAAGGAGGAATGGGAAAAAATGTCAGTCTCTCGATATGGAAAACTGATAGAGCCATACCCCAAGCGACTTACAGCTGTAATCGCAGCAAAAGGTGGCGCTACAAAGTATTAACTTAAGGGGGCTGAATAATTTTGCACGCCCAATTTTTCAGTTTTTGATTTGTTAAAAAAGTTTGAAATATCCAATAAATGTCGTTCCACTTCATGATTGTGTCCCACTTGTTGTTGATTCTTCACAAAAAAATACAGTTTTATATCTTTATGTTTGAAGCCTGAAATGTGGCAAAAGGTCGCAAAGTTCAAGGGGGCCGAATACTTTCGCAAGGCACTGTATATATAGTATACGAGTGTGAGTGTTTTTTTTGCCTCAGGTCAGTAGGCATAACACAGCTCTGATAGGTATTGGGATAATTTAAGTTAGCAAAAAAAGTATTTCACAGTTGACCATATTTTGATTACTAACAGTCCTAGGAAGTTAAATACAATTTATTGTCAAATGCAGTCACGACTTCCGCCGAAGTCGGGACCTCTCCTTCAGGCTGCGCTCGGCGGTCTGCGTCGCAGGTCTTCTAGCCATCATCGATCCACTTTTCATTTTCCATGTGTTTTGTCTTGTTTTTCCTAACACCTGGTTTCAATCCCCTCAATTACTTGTGGTGTACTTAACTCTCTGTTCCCCCTATGTCTTTGTGTGGGATTGTTTATTGTAGTGCTTGTGCACGTTCCCCGTGAGCGCACGACGGGTTATTTTTGTGCCCATGTATCTTGTTGTTCTGGTTGCCGTTGGTTTTGCTAATAAATCTCCGGTTATCACCCAGTTCTGCTCTCCTGTGCCTGACTTCTCTGCCGCCAATTACGCACCCTGCTACAGAATCGCACACCGCACATATGGAGTCAGCAGGAGCAGGTGCCCCTGGAATAGGGGTGGAGGAGGCGCGTCTGGGAGCATGAGGCGATGCTCCACCATCTCGTCGCCGCCATGGACCGCGTTGTCCAAACTATAGACCGCTGGGAGAGACAGGCAGTTCCTCCAGCGCCTCCACCAGCACAATCATGGTCTCCACTACTCGCCCCCCCCCCCCCCCCCCCCCTTCACCCAGTCCCAGTGGGATTCGTCTCGCCCTTCCCCGGGAGTATGATGGGACGGCTGCACGCTGCCAGGATTTCCTGTTGCAGCTCGACCTCTACCCGGCAACCGTCCACCCGGCTCCTTCAGGTCGTGAGAGGGTGTCCGCCCTCGTCTCGTGCCTCTCTGGGAAAGCCTTGGAGTGGGCCAACGCCGTGTGGGGAGAAGGAGATGCGGCGCTGGACCATTTCGAGGATTTCACTCCCACCACGGTAAAGGAAGTGTAGCGGTTCCTAGAGTTTGCCAATTACTACCGGAGGTTTATCCGGGGTTTTGGTCAGGTAGCGGCTCCCATTACCTCACTGCTGAAGGGGGGCCCGGTATGTTTGCAGTGGTCGGCTGAGTCGGACAGGGCGTTTGGTCACCTGAGGGCTCTGTTTATCTCGGCTCCCGTGCTGGCCCATCCGGTTCCCTCTTTGGCGTTAACAGTGGAGGTGGACGCGTCCGAAGCTGGGATAGGAGCCGTGCTCTCTCAGCGCTTGGGTATGCCACCGAAGCTCCACCCTGTGCCTTCTTCTCGAAGAAGCTAAGCACGGTGGAGCTAAACTATGACGTGGAGGACCGGGAGCTGTTGGCTGTTGTCATGGCTCTGAAGGCATGGAGACATTGGCTTGAGGGGGCTAAACACCCTTTTCTCATCTGGACTGACCACCGCAATCTGGAGTACATCCGGGCAGCGAGGAGACTGAACCCTCGCCAGGCAAGTTGGGCCATGTTTTTCACCTGTTTTGTTTTTTCCCTTTCCTACAGGCAGACGCACTGTTCCGACTGTATGACACAGAGGAGCGGCCCATGGATCCCATTCCCATACTGCCGGCCTCCTGCCTGGTGGCGCCAGTAGTGTGGGAGCTGGACGCGGACACTGAGCAGGCGTTACGTGCAGAGCCCGCTCCCCTCCAGTGTCCCACTGGGCGTCTGTACGTTCCGTCTGCTGTCCGTCACCGGTTGATCTATTGGGCCCACACGTCACCCTCCTCTGGTCATCCTGGGATCGGTCGTATGGTGTGCTGTTTGGTTGGGAAGTACTGGTGGCCTACCTTGGCCAAGGACATGAGGGTTTATCTTTCCTCCTGCTCGGTGTGCTCCTAGGCACCTACCCAGAGGGAAGCTATACCCCTTACCCGCTCCACAGCGGCCTTGGTCGCACCTGCAGGTGGATTTTCTTACCGACCTCCCTCACAGGGAAACACCACGATCCTGGTCATTGTGGATCGGTTCTCTGAGTCCTGTCGTCTCCTCCCTCTGCCAGGTCTCCCTACGGCCCTACAGACTGCGGAGGTCTTGTTTACGCACGTCTTCCGGCACTACGGGGTGCCTGAGGATATAGTGTCTGATCAAGGTCCCCAGTTCACTTCGAGGGTCTGGAAGGCATTCATGGAACGTCTGGGGGTCTCGATCAGCCTTACCTCGGCGTTTCATCCCGAGAGTAATGGGTAGGTGGAGAGAGTGAACCAGGATGTGGGCAGGTTTCTGCGGTCGTATTGCCAGGATCGGCCGGGGCAGTGGGCAGGGTTCGTGCCCTGGGCCGAGATGGCTCAGAACTCACTCCACCACTCAGTCGGGTCCCCTCCTTGTGGCGCTCGGCGCTCGGCATCGCCGGTCTTCTAGCCATCATCGATCCACTTTTCATTTTCCATGTGTTTTGTCTTGTGGTTCCTCACACCTGGTTTCAATTTCCTCAATTACTTGTTGTGTACTTAACCCTCTGTTCCCCCCATGTCGTTGTGTGGGATTATTTATTGTAGTGCTTGTGCACGTTCCTCGTGAGCGCACGACGGGTTATTTTTGTGCCCATGTATCTTGTTGTTCTGGTTGCCGTTGGTTTTGCTAATAAATCTCCGGTTATCACCCAGTTCTGCTCTCCTGCGCCTGACTTCTCTGCCGCCAATTACGCACCCCGCTACACATGCTTTGTAACCAGGTGTAGACTGACAGTGAAATGCTTATTTACGGACCCGTCCCAACAATGCAGAAAGAAAAAAATGTAAATAATACAAAAATAAATACACAATGTTATAGGGGGAAACACGTTTTGCAAGCAATATAATAGAGCAAATGAAACATTTATTATTCTTGGAGCATCAGTCAGCCTTGGATACAAATTGATATGGGTGGTGTTCAGTAGCATGGACTACTCAAAAATAGAACAGGACTCTATTTCAAGAAACAGCAAGGTCTCTCAACTGAGCCCGACAGATGGACATACACCATTTTAGTTTCCAACTCTCATTTGACATGAACTCTTATCAGCAAAGGGAAGTGTATGAATAAAGAAAGCATTGTGGATGGCAACTTCACATCTGTAAAAGCGTGAAAGCAAAAAAACACCTTACAGAAGGGACGTTGTCATCAAATAGTATTTATATAGTTCCCAAGGACTGAGGACTCTTCTGTGGATCAGTAAATACTGCAGCATAAAGTACCAGCACCTCATTGCAAGAAATACAACTGTGCCTGTTCATTACCCACAGTAAGTCCATCATAAAGACAATAAAAAAATGTTTCATCATATCAACAACAACTGCTCCCTCCCTCCATCACTCTCTCACCAGTGGGAAGACATGGGAGATCTTGCCATCCGGGGGCAGCTTTGCTCCAAAGCCGTAGGCAGGGAACATCTTGTCACTGTCGTAATCCTGGATGATCTCCCCCACAGCCTTCAGGGCCATTGCGTAGGCATTCATCTGGTAGGGACTCATGTAGTGCAGAGAGGTGGGCTGGGATGGGTTACCTGGAACACAGAAACAGAGCATTGGTTATTTCGTTACATATTTTTTAAACCTTTCTTTAGAAAGGGAAGTCATATTGAGACCCAGGTCTCATTTTCAAATGAGCTCTACGACACATCACACAAAATACAAAACACACACATCAAGTACAAAAAAGGCATAGGCCAAACAGGCAACGTTTCACACTATCATACTACTTGTCTTAGAATGCACGTTGAATACATTGATATAGATAAGTGCTATGCTATTGACCTATTAACCTACAGCCACAAGGCCGTGGGTTCAATTCCATCAGCATCCACTGACAAGAAGCTACAGCATTGCAGTATCTAACTTTCATTTGATAGTAAAATATTGCTGGCAATATTTGGCCCTGCTTTGACAAATGTTAAAGTAAGATTATATTGAAAGAAGTTTGGGGAAACTAGTCCTTTAATAGAGCCCTACGACTCGTATAAGTGATTCTGCCACACTTACCATTAGACGCTGTGAAATCGATGGCCACTGTGAAGTTGAGTTGCGTCCTGGGGAGACAATGATGAATTACACTGAATAACCCAAACGTTACAAGACAAAAACATAATAAAGACTAAAAAGGACATTGTCTGTTTAAACAATACAAAACCATTTCAGACATGAAAGCCAGGCTGAGCGAGCCATCAACGGCTCATCAACATTATTAAGAGTAGCCTCTAATGTTAATGGAACGTCACAAAGATTTGGCTCACCCTCCCCGGATGAAGTCTACAAACGTGTATTCTGACTCCACTTTAAAGGACAGCAGTGTGACCTTCAGGGGAGGGAGAGAGGAGGAGAAGGAGAGGGGGGAGAAATAGGGAGAGAGGGGAGAGAAACAGTGAGAGAGAGATAAAGAGGGGGGGGGATATAAGGAAAGGGATATAAGCAGAAACAGGAAGAGGGCAAGTGAAATAGAGAGAGAGGGAAGAGAAAGAGATGGCCAAAGCAAAACCTTGAATGCATATGACATATCACATTGGCAATGAATCCTATCTATAAAACATATGATAGATGGACAATGGAAAGCTCAAGCTCAAAGGTTCTTACTGTCCCTGAATTGATGTATTTCTTCTTCTTGCCTTTCTTTTTATGGTTTAGAACCTGGACAAAAAGAGGAAAGATGCGTACATTGAAAAGATGACTAGTTTGATTTCACCGCATAGTTTGCTGTGTGAAAGTGTGGTATGGAAAGAAACTGACCGTATGGAACATGTCATATTCTAAGTGATAGAGGACGGATGAAAAATAACATTCTTTTCACAGCGGGGATATCTAAGTGAAGTCGTAAGAATTGGAAAATGTGAAGCTTCAAATGGGTAAATCACAAAAATGCTCATCTCATTATTAAAGATATAATATGTTTTCTGATGTCTTATTTGAGTAACAGCTGTGTGCTGTGTACATGTGTACTTCAATATTAGTCAGTAAAAAATGTCCTACATAGAGAGACAACATAAACAAACAGACAAACATGCTTTAAAAAAGTCAGAAATTCCCAGTGAGCACAAGACGTAAAATTTGTTTTCCCAATGTCTTTTTAACGTCTTGTGCTCGTTGGGTTATACCTGCAGGCTGTAGCCCTTTCCTAATGGAATGTTATTCATATTTTTCATAATTAATACACATTTTTTTGTTGTTTGCCCGAAAATCCTGTGTTTCTATGTGAAACAGTTTTGTTATATTTCAGTCTTCTGTGATGTACAGTATCTGAAGTGTAATTTTGGGATGCAAACTCAACATTTAATACATTTCAACTCTATATCTGACATGGTACAGGTGTCTTCTTTTTTTTAAAGCCCAGAACCATGTGTGTGAGCTGTATATTTTAGTTTCAAAGTAGATTTATTTAAGACCACCAAGAAACACTCTGTGTGACCCCTGACTTAGTCCACTGCAATAATTTAAGTGTTACTGTTATTTTTACTTTTTTTTACCTCATAGACGTTGAACTGGCTCTGGCCTCTGGAGAATTCTCTGTAGCTGGTGGTGAACTCGCCAATGAAGTCATGACTGTGGGAATAGTTGCGAGAGTAACACCTGCAGCATCTGAAAGAGTATTATACTAAAGGAAACACCAACCCCGTCCCCTCTCTGTACATCTAAATACCATCACCTAAAGCCAAAATAGGACCTGCCCGCTATCAATCTGCGTGTGATATTTAGAGAGGAAGCCCCGTGGGCACATTAGTAGCCACCATCAGTGAAGAAGGAGAGAGGGAAAGAGGACAGAGAGATGGAGGGAGTCAGTCAACACTCATATTCATAAACCCTCTCGCTTTTGATATTACCGCCAACCTTTTAAAGTTCCGGTCAGTGAATTATGGTTGTGTGTGCTTATGGTGGAGAGTCCCTCTCACCCCCCTCATCCCCCCCATCCCAATGTCACTGGACTAATAAGGTGATGAAGATTCCCCTCCAGAGAAAGAACGAGGGATGACATTTGAGGGAGACTTGGAGCGTCTGAGGCTGTCTGGAGATTGTAAATGAAATTAATGAGTGAAGAAACAAGGGGGAGGAGGGAAGCGAGAAGAGAGAGAAAATTACCTTCCATCTCTGTCCCAATCATACACGTCCACCTTGACTGTCCTGGAGAAAGGGAAGATACGAGAGAACGATGAGAATCGAAGAGAGGGTGTGTGTGTGTGTGTGTGTGTATGTGCGTGCGGGTTTGTGTGTGCGTGCGGGTTTGCGGCTGTGTGTGTGTGTGTGTGAGAGAGAGAGAGATAAAGTGAGAAAGAGAGAAATGAAAGATGATACACTACAGAAGCTTGAACAACAGTAATAACACTGGAAATACACATGTCAATCCATATTGGGCTTTACAATCATTTACAAAAAGACTTAGAAATCTATTTCAAATTACAAAAAAAACTGAAACCATATCATGACCAATACTTGGCATCTATAAGGTCTTATTTATGCATACATGTAAGCAATGACATGAGAAATATATATATTAGATACACACACAAAACTAGTCAAAAGTTTGGAGTTTGTATTATACAACGGATGGGTCTAATCCTGAATGCTGATTGGTTAAAACCGCATTCCAGCAAAAACTAAAATGGATGAGTGGAACATTTCTTATGATCTTTTCTGCGGCATGACTATGGATGAATGGCAAAAAAAAAAATATATTTTTTTGAGGATACTGCATTGAATGGCCTAGAGAAAAGCCACAACGAAAAAAACACAGTTCAGAATACAAACTGGGCTATGCGTTGCTTCGAGGGCTGGCTAGCAAAAAAATAAAAAAAGTTGCTGACTTCCAAACTGTCACGAAGGAAGAGTTTAACCTTCTCCGACAGTTTTATGGAAATATTCTAAATGGGAAGTGGGAGCAGTACAGCATAAGTAGCTACCTAGCATTCCATTGGTGGCAGCTGGTGCCTTATGAAGGACACTGAATTTACCACCTCAAATAATGTATGTCTGGGCAACATCAAACAGTTAAGAAAGCAAGGAAAAAATATCACATACAGCCACCCTCCCATTACCGATTAGGACATGCCCCAGCTCCAAAACTCCCAGGCTCTGAATCTCAGTACACCAAGGGGTCTGGTCCAGAAAGTGTGGTTTGACCTCCAGTTACATACACCAGACAATTAAAGCCCAACTCATTCCTCGTAAAAACAGACAAGAACGGCCTAAGGTATGTTGTTCATGGCCTGTTTGTGTTATTTCTAAGTTGCACTCATAAGTAGGCTACTGGAAATCAATATTATAACAACGCATTCTCTCTTTCAGATACGCCACTCTCGCATATAACGAGGCCACAAAGAATTATCTGGACCCAAGGGAGACACCCGTGCCAATATATCCAACAAACACCGGCATTATCACATGAGTCAGCTGTGGTGGATAACAAAGAGAATATATGGTTTCATTGATTAAAATCAGCTCAAATGAATGTCATGGATTGTCTTTTTTTTCTGAACAATGTCCTGACAAGAGAGCACTATTTTTCTGCCAGGCAAAGTCAGGCATCATAAGCTCATTGTTATGGATGTATCGAAATACATCTTCACTAGAAAACAGCTTAAACAAATGCAAATACAGCTACTTTGCGGTTATTCTGTCTGCACTTTTTGACGTGACTGTAAATTAGCCGTAGATGGCTAGCTAGCAAGCAAAGGAAAATAACTTTGCCAGTCGGTTTGGCAATACAACATTTAGAACGAACGACTGGGTTGCGTCTATAGATATAGAACAAAAAGAACAAACGACTGGGTCACATCTCCAGCAACCCTAGATTTGCATCGGGACTATATCTTGTGGAAGGATGAAATAGTATGAATACATTTATCAAAATAAAGTTTTTAAGGAGAATATGTCGATCATTATTTGGTGATCATTTCGGGCCTAACAACGCCCGTGCCAATATATCCAACAAACACCGGCTTCTCGGGCATTATTACTTATATGTAACTACGTGTTTGGGAAAGAGAAGAAGAGAGGGAGGCAAACACAGTATGTCCCTTGAGAAATATGAGGTGATGATCAATATACAGTATATCACAAAAGTGAATACACCCCTCACATTTCTGTAAATATTTGAGTATATCTTTTCATGTGACAACACTGAAGAAATGACACTTTGCTACAATGTAAAGTAGTGAGTGTACAGCTTGTATAACAGTGTCAATTTGCTGTCCCCTCAAAATAACTCAACACACAGCCATTAATGTCTAAACCGCTAGCAACAAAATTGAATACACCCCTAAGTGAAAATGTCCAAATTGGGCCCGAAGTGTCAATATTTTGTGTGGTTGTGAATGTACCATCAACAAGCTTACGCTTTCTACGTATTCCCCAAGGTGTCTACAGCATTGTGACGTAGTTTTACGCATTTCTGTTGAATTTTTCGGCGTTGTGGTGACCGCAATTTCCGGGCGATTTCTCAGCCAAACGTGAAGAACAAATGAAGCTATTTCGCCTACAAAAATAATCTTTTGGGAAAAAATGAACTTTGGCTGTCTACCTGGAAGTCTCGTGAGTGAAAAAATCAGAAGTTCATCAAAGGTAAAGATTTAATTTGATTGCTTTTCTGATTTCCGTGACAAGGTTGCCTGCTGCTAGCAAGGCATAATGCTATGCTAGGCTATGATAAACTTACACAAATGCTTTTCTAGCGTTGGCTGTAAAGCATATTTAGAAAATCTGAGATGACAGGGTGATTAACAAAAGGCTAAGCTGTGTTCCAATGTATTTCACTTGTGATTTTCATGAATAGGAATATTTTCTAGGAAGATTTATGTCCGTTGCATTATGCTAATTAGTGTCAGATGATTACAACGATCCCATTCACAGGATGGGGTGTCACTACAGGTTAACAATGTTTGTCCTATTGAGATTGCTAAGGCGGTGTTCGCCTTAGCAATCTCACTAGGATAAAGACCACCTCCATTCCTGTCATTATTGAAAGAGATCATGATACCTCACATCTCAAAATAGGGCTACTTAATGTTAGATCCCTTACTTCAAAGGCAATTATAGTCAATGAACTAATCACTGATCATAATCTTGATGTGATTGGCCTGACTGAAACATGGCTTAAGCCTGATGAATTTACTGTGTTAAATGAGGCCTCACCTCCTGGCTACACTAGTGACCATATCCCCCGTGCATCCCGCAAAGGCGGAGGTGTTGCTAACATTTACGATAGCAAATTTAAATTTACAAAAAAAAAAATGACGTTTTCGTCTTTTGAGCTTCTAGTCATGAAATCTATGCAGCCTACTCAATCACTTTTTATAGCTACTGTTTACAGGCCTCCTGGGCCATATACAGCGTTCCTCACTGAGTTCCCTGAATTCCTATCGGACCTTGTAGTCATAGCGGATAATATTCTAATCTTTGGTGACTTTAATATTCACATGGAAAAGTCCACAGACCCACTCCAAAAGGCTTTCGGAGCCATCATCGACTCAGTGGGTTTTGTCCAACATGTCTCTGGACCCACTCACTGTCACAGTCATACGCTGGACCTAGTTTTGTCCCATGGAATAAATGTTGTGGATCTTAATGTTTTTCCTCATAATCCTGGACTATCGGACCACCATTTTATTACGTTTGCAATTGCAACAAATAATCTGCTCAGACCCCAACCAAGGATCATCAAAAGTTGTGCTATAAATTCACAAACAACACAAAGATTCCTTGATGTCCTTCCAGATTCCCTCTGTCTACCCAAGGACGCCAGAGGACAAAAATCAGTTAACCACCTAACTGAGGAACTCAATTTAACCTTGCGCAATACCCTAGATGCAGTTGCACCCCTAAAAACTAAAAACATTTCTCATAAGAAACTAGCTCCCTGGTACACAGAAAATACCCGAGCTCTGAAGCAAGCTTCCAGAAAATTGGAACGGAAATGGCGCCACACCAAACTGGAAGTCTTCCGACTAGCTTGGAAAGACAGTACTGTGCAGTACCGAAGAGCCCTTACTGCTGCTCGATCATCCTATTTTTCTAACTTAATTGAGGAAAATAAGAACAATCCGAAATTCCTTTTTGATACTGTCGCAAAGCTAACTAAAAAGCAGCATTCCCCAAGAGAGGATGACTTTCACTTTAGCAGTGATAAATTCATGAACTTCTTTGAGGAAAAGATTATGATTATTAGAAAGCAAATTACGGACTCTTCCTTAAATCTGCGTATTCCTTCAAAGCTCAGTTGTCCTGAGTCTGCACAACTCTGCCAGGACCTAGGATCAAGAGAGACGCTCAAGTGTTTTAGTACTATATCTCTTGACACAATGATGAAAATAATCATGGCCTCTAAACCTTCAAGCTGCATTCTAGACCCTATTCCAACTAAACTACTGAAAGAGCTGCTTCCTGTGCTTGGCCCTCCTATGTTGAACATAATAAACGGCTCTCTATCCACCGGATGTGTACCAAACTCACTAAAAGTGGCAGTAATAAAGCCTCTCTTGAAAAAGCCAAACCTTGACCCAGAAAATATAAAAAACTATCGGCCTATATCGAATCTTCCATTCCTCTCAAAATTTTTAGAAAAGGCTGTTGCGCAACAACTCACTGCCTTCCTGAAGACAAACAATGTATACGAAATGCTTCAGTCTGGTTTTAGACCCCATCATAGCACTGAGACGGCACTTGTGAAGGTGGTAAATTACATTTTAATGGCATCGAACCGAGGCTCTGCATCTGTCCTCGTGCTCCTAGACCTTAGTGCTGCTTTTGATACCATCAATCACCACATTCTTTTGGAGAGATTGGAAACCCAAATTGGTCTACACGGACAAGTTCTGGCCTGGTTTAGATCTTATCTGTCGGAAAGATATCAGTTTGTCTCTGTGAATAGTTTGACCTCTGACAAATCAACTGTAAATTTCGGTGTTCCTCAAGGTTCCGTTTTAGGACCACTATTGTTTTCAATATATATTTTACCTCTTGGGGATGTTATTCGAAAACATAATGTTAACTTTCACTGCTATGCGGATGACACACAGCTGTACATTTCAATTAAACATGGTGAAGCCCCAAAATTGCCCTTGCTAGAAGAATGTGTTTCAGACATAAGGAAGTGGATGGCTGCAAACTTTCTACTTTTAAACTCTGAAAAAACAGAGATGCTTGTTCTAGGTCCCAAGAAACAAAGAGATCTTCTGTTGAATCTGACAATTAATCTTAATGGTTGTACAGTCGTCTCAAATAAAACTGTGAAGGACCTCGGCGTTACTCTGGACCCTGATCTCTCTTTTGAAGAACATATCAAGACCATTTCAAGGACAGCTTTTTTCCATCTACGTAACATTGCAAAAATCAGAAACTTTCTGTCCAAAAATGATGCAGAAAAATTAATCCATGCTTTTGTCACTTCTAGGTTAGACTACTGCAATGCTCTACTTTCCGGCTACCCGGATAAAGCACTAAATAAACTTCAGTTAGTGCTAAATACGGCTGCTAGAATCCTGACTAGAACCAAAACATTTGATCATATTACTCCAGTGCTAGCCTCTCTACACTGGCTTCCTGTCAAAGCAAGGGCTGATTTCAAGGTTTTACTGCTAACCTACAAAGCATTACATGGGCTTGCTCCTACCTATCTCTCTGATTTGGTCCTGCCGTACATACCTACACGTACGCTACGGTCACAAGACGCAGGCCTCCTAATTGTCCCTAGAATTTCTAAGTAAACAGCTGGAGGCAGGGCTTTCTCCTATAGAGCTCCATTTTTATGGAACGGTCTGCCTACCCGTGTCAGAGACGCAAACTCGGTCTCAACCTTTAAGTCTCTACTGAAGACTCATCTCTTCAGTGGGTCATATGATTGAGTGTAGTCTGGCCCAGGAGTGGGAGGGTGAACGGAAAGGCTCTGGAGCAACGAACCGCCCTTGCTGTCTCTGCCTGGCCGGTTCCCCTCTTTCCACTGGGATTCTCTGCCTCTAACCCTATTACAGGGGCTGAGTCACTGGCTTACTGGGGCTCTCTCATGCCGTCCCTGGAGGGGGTGCGTCACCTGAGTGGGTTGTCACTGATGTGATCATCCTCTCCTTCTCTCTTTCTTTCTCTCTCTCGGAGGACCTGAGCCCTAGGACCATGCCCCAGGACTACCTGACATGATGACTCCTTGCTGTCCCCAGTCCACCTGGCCGTGCTGCTGCTCCAGTTTAAACTGACCTGAGCCCTAGGACCATGCCCCAGGAATACCTGACATGATGACTTCTTGCTGTCCCCAGTCCACCTGACCGTGCTGCTGCTCCAGTTTAAACTGACCTGAGCCCTAGGACCATGCCCCAGGAATACCTGACATGATGACTCCTTGCTGTCCCCAGTCCACCTGACTGTGCTGCTGCTCCAGTTTCAACTGTTCTGCCTTATTATTATTCGACCATGCTGGTCATTTATGAACATTTGAACATCTTGACCATGTTTTGTTATAATCTCCACCCGGCACAGCCAGAAGAGGACTGGCCACCCCACATAGCCTGGTTCCTCTCTAGGTTTCTTCCTAGGTTTTGGCCTTTCTAGGGAGTTTTTCCTAGCCACCGTGCTTCTACACCTGCATTGCTTGCTGTTTGGGGTTTTAGGCTGGGTTTCTGTACAGCACTTTGAGATATCAGCTGATGTACGAAGGGCTATATAAATAAATTTGATTTGATTTTAACAATAAAATACGATTAATTGACATTTGCACTTTGCATAAATCAGTAATATTGTGTGATTGTGTGAGGGTGTGTGTGTTTGTGTGCATGTGTGTGTGTGTAATAACCAAAGATAAAACGAAACGTTGTGGAACCTCCATGTTGGTCCCAATAACACCAGCGCTGGCCTTTGAGACAATATGGCCGACTGCTGGCATTATTCTGACCACCACAGAGCATCATGGGTACTGTAGTACATCATACTACAGCAACATTCCATAGTCCTTAGTATTGAGCACAGACAGTGACAAAACCACAAATCATTGGCTACTTAGTCCCACAGCCCTGCCAATGGCTCAGTTGTATGGAAGGCATAATGGGAACTCCCCCAGTTGTTACACCAAACTCATTTAGCTATCAGGAAAAAAAATCCCTGGTTTTACTGAATATAGAGTACCTGCTACAGTATCCAAAGTTGCTTTGACTAAAAGTTTCTGCTCAATGACCAAATGTAACAGTAGGGACAATGTACAGGAAATCTACAGAAAACCACATGAAACTTCCAAATATACTGAACAAAAATATAAACACAACATGTAAAGTGTTGGTCCCATGTTTCATGAGCTGAAATAAAAGATCCCAGAACTTTTCCATTCGCACAAAAAGCTTATTTCTCTCAAAAGTTGTGCACAAATTTGTTTACATCCATGTCAGTGAGCATTTCTCCTTTGCCAAGATAATCCATCCACCTGACAGGTGTGGCATATCAAAAAGCTGATTAAATAGCATGATCATTACACAGGTGCACCTTGTGCTGGGGACAATAAAAGGCCACTCTAAAATGTGCAGTTTTGTCACACAACACAATGCCACATGTCTCAAGTTTTGACGGAGCATGCAATTGGCACTCTGACTGCAGGAATGTCCACCAGAGCTGCTGCCAGAGAATTGAATGTTAATTTCTCTAACATAAGTCGCCTCCTCCAACGTTGTTTTAGAGAATTTGGCAGTACGTCCAACCGGCCTCATAACCGCAGACCATGTGTAACCACGCCAGACCAGGACCTCCACATCCGGCTTTTTCTCCTGCGGGATGGTCTAAGACCAGCCACACGGACATCTGATGAAACTGTGGGTTTGCACAACGTAATAATTTCTGCACAAACTATTAGAAACCGTCTCAGGGAAGCTCGCCTGCATGCTTGTCATCCTCACCAGGGTCTTGAACAGACTGCAGTTTGGCGTCATAACCAACTTCAGTGTGCAAATACTCACCTCCTATGGCCACTGGCAGCCTGGATAAGTGTGCTCTTTACGGATTAATCCTGGTTTAAACTGTACTGGGCAGATGGCAGACAGCGTGTATGGGCGAGCGGTTTGCTGATGTCAACTTTGTGAAAAGAGTGCCCCGTGGTGGAGGTAGGGTTATAGTATGGGCAGGCATAAAGCTACGGACAACGAACACAATTGCATTTTATCAATGGCAATTTGAATGCACAGAGACACCGTGAAGAGATCCTGAGGTCCATTGTTGTACCATTCAGCCGCCGCGATCACCGCATGTTTCAGCATGATAATGCACTGCCCCATGTCACGAGAATCTGTACACAATTTCTGGAAGCTGGAAATTTCCCGGTTCTTCTATGGCCTGTTTACTCACCAGACATGTCACCCCATTGAGCATGTTTGGGATGCTCTGGATAGACAGGTGTACGACAGGGTGTTCCAGATCCAATATCCAGCAACTTTGAACAGCCATTGAAGAGGAGTGGGACAACATTCCACGGCCACAATCAAATGGGAAGGAGATGTGTCGCGCTGCATGAGGCAAATGGTCACACCAGATACTAACTTGTTTTCTGAGCCACGCCTCTACCTTTTTTTAAGGTATCTGTGACTAACAGATGCATATCTGTATTCCCAGTCATGTGAAAGCCTAATGAATATATTTCAATTGACTGATTTTCTTGTATGAACGGTAACTCAGTAAAATCTTTGAAATTGCTGCATGTTTTTCAAGCCCTGACCTTAGAGATCCTTTTTATGTCTCTATTTTGGTTTGGTCAGGGCGTGAGTTGGGGTGGGCATTCTATGTTTTGTATTCTATTTCTGTGTGTTTGGCCGGGTGAGGTTCTCAATCAGAGGCAGCTGTCTATCGTTGTCTCTGATTGAGAACCATACTTAGGTAGCCTTTTCCCACCTGTGTTATGTGGGTAGTTGTTTTCTGTTTTTGTGTCTGCACCAGACAGATCTGTTTCGGTTTTGTTCATTCTCTTTGTTGTTTTTGTTATTCAGTGTTCAGTTCTATTAATAAATCACGAACACTTACCACGCTGCGCTTTGGTCCACTTCTTCATGCAATGATGACCGTTACAATTTTGCATTAATATTTTTGTTCAGTGTGGTCATGCCTTTACCCTGGGTACTAAGTGACCTTTGATCTCTTGACTGTCTGCGTCACTCACCTGTCATAGTCTCCATTACAGAGGGCTCGTACAGGGATGGTGAAGGGCTGCCACACAGGGTTCAGAGTATTCTTTACCACCTCCGTCTTATGGCAGATGGTGAACCTACGGTACACAGCACACACAAGGAGCTCTGAATACAGATACTGTACAGGGATGGAACATAGGCCTTAGAAGTATCAACCACAAATACCAAAGAAGATGGTGAACCTACGGAAATCGAATTACCCATAAGGGTGCAGTCGAATGGCTGTGGTCTGAGGTGCTTTTCCTCCTGTTCTAGTAATTGTATTTATATGGTCCCCATTTCAACACAGTACACACAAGGACCACTAAGTACAGGGATGAAAAGGCATAGCCCTAGAAGTATAAGCCACAAATACCAAATAAATGAAAGTCTTTGTTTTCTCCAAAATACTTGTGACAGATTCATTCATATATTTGGATCTACATATCAGACAATGTGGGAAGAGAACTCATCTTGACACACGCACACACACACTCACGTTCCGTCTTCATTACTGCGGTAGAAGACCAGGAATGGGTCTGACTTGCCGAAGAAGTCTTTCTTGTCCAGCTTGTTGGCACACAGCTGCATGGTAGCAATGTCCTGAGAGAAAAGACAAGTCTCAACGTCAAAGCAAGGTGGTGGTTTTAAGTCACCATAGTGACATAAGTAACATAAATGACATATAACTAATATGTCAGTTTAAATGACATACAGTGCCTTGCGAAAGTATTCGGCCCTCTTGAACTTTGCGACCTTTTGCCACATTTCAGGCTTCAAACATAAAGATATAAAACTGTATTTTTTTGTGAAGAATCAACAACAAGTGGGTGGGACACAATAATGAAGTGGAACGACATTTATTGGATATTTCAAACTTTTTTAACAAATCAAAAACTGAAAAATTGGGCGTGCAAAATTATTCAGCCCCCTTAACTTAATACTTTGTAGCGCCACCTTTTGCTGCGATTACAGCTGTAAGTCGCTTGGGGTATGTCTCTATCAGTTTTACACATCGAGAGACTGAATTTATTTCCCATTCCTCCTTGCAAAACAGCTCGAGCTCAGTGAGGTTGGATGGAGAGCATTTGTGAACAGCAGTTTTCAGTTCTTTCCACAGATTCTCGATTGGATTCAGGTCTGGACTTTGACTTGGCCATTCTAACACCTGGATATGTTTATTTTTGAACCATTCCATTGTAGATTTTGCTTTATGTTTTGGATCATTGTCTTGTTGGAAGACAAATCTCCGTCCCAGTCTCAGGTCTTTTGCAGACTCCATCAGGTTTTCTTCCAGAATGGTCCTGTATTTGGCTCCATCCATCTTCCCATCAATTTTAACCATCTTCCCTGTCCCTGCTGAAGAAAAGCAGGCCCAAACCATGATGCTGCCACCACCATGTTTGACAGTGGGGATGGTGTGTTCAGCTGTGTTGCTTTTACGCCAAACATAACGTTTTGCATTGTTGCCAAAAAGTTCAATTTTGGTTTCATCTGACCAGAGCACCTTCTTTCACATGTTTGGTGTGTCTCCCAGGTGGCTTGTGGCAAACTTTAAACGACACTTCTTATGGATATCTTTAAGAAATGGCTTTCTTCTTGCCACTCTTCCATAAAGGCCAGATTTGTGCAATATACGACTGATTGTTGTCCTATGGACAGAGTCTCCCACCTCAGCTGTAGATCTCTGCAGTTCATCCAGAGTGATCATGGGCCTCTTGGCTGCATCTCTGATCAGTTTTCTCCTTGTATGAGCTGAAAGTTTAGAGGGACGGCCAGGTCTTGGTAGATTTGCAGTGGTCTGATACTCCTTCCATTTCAATATTATTGCTTGCACAGTGCTCCTTGGGATGTTTAAAGCTTGGGAAATATTTTTGTATCCAAATCTGGCTTTAAACTTCTTCACAACAGTATCTCGGACCTGCCTGGTGTGTTCCTTGTTCTTCATGATGCTCTCTGCGCTTTTAACGGACCTCTGAGACTATCACAGTGCAGGTGCATTTATACGGAGACTTGATTACACACAGGTGGATTGTATATATCATCATTAGTCATTTAGGTCAACATTGGATCATTCAGAGATCCTCACTGAACTTCTGGAGAGAGTTTGCCTCACTGAAAGTAAAGGGGCTGAATAATTTTGCACGCCCAATTTTTCAGTTTTTGATTTGTTAAAAACGTTTGAAATATCCAATAAATGTCGTTCCACTTCATGATTGTGTCCCACTTGTTGTTGATTCTTCACAAAAAAATACAGTTTTGTGTGCAATTTACAGAAGAGTGGCCAGATAAAAGCCGTTGCTTAAAGAAAAAAATAAGCAAACACGTTTGGTGTTCGCCAAAAGGCATGTGGGAGACTCCCCAAACATATGGAAGAAGGTACTCTGGTCAGATGAGACAAACATTTTGCTTTATGGCCATCAAGGAAAACACTATGTCTGGCGCAAACCCAACACCTCTCATCACCCGAGAACATCATCCCCACAGTGAAGCATGGTGGTGGCAGCATCATGCTGTGGGGATATTTTTCCATCGGCAGGGACTGGGAAACTGGTCAGAATTGAAGGAATGACGGATTACGCTAAATACAGGGAAATTATTGAGGGAAACCTGTTTAAGTCTTCCAGAGATTTGAGACTGGGACGGAGGTTCACCTTCCAGCATGACAATGACCCGTAGCACACTGCTAAAGCAACACTCGAGTGGTTTAAGGGGAAACACTTAAATGTCTTGGAATGGCCTAGTCAAAGCCCAGACCTCAATCCAATTGAGAATCTATGGGATGACTTAAATATTGCTGTACACCAGCGGAACCCATCCAACTTGAAGGAGCTGGAGCAGCTTTGCCTTAAAGAATGGGCAATGGCTAGATGTGCCAAGATAATAGAGACATACCCCAAGAGACTTGCAGCTGTAATGACTGCAAAAGGTGGCTCTACACAGTATTGACATTAGGGGGGTGAATAGTTAACCACGCTCAAGTTTTTTGTTGTTGTCTTATTTCTTGTTTGTTTCACAATAAAAAATATGTTGCATCTTCAAAGTGATAGGCATGTTGTGTAAATTAAATGATACAACCCCCCCAAAATTGTATTTTAATTCCAGGTTGTAAGGCAACAAAACAGGAAAAATGCCAAGGGGGGTGAATATTTTTCCAAGCCACTGTCGTGCACTACTTTTGACCAGGGCCCATTGTGCTCTCAAAAGTAGTCAAAAGTATTGTGGGAACAAGATGTTATTTGGGACACAGCCACTCTTTAATATTCCCTATTTGTATTTATTTATTTTTACCCCTTTTTCTCCACAATTTCATGATATCCAATTGGTAGTCACCGTCTTGTCCCATCACTGCAACGCCCATACGGACTCAGGAGAGGAAAAGGTCGAGGGCCATGCGTCCTCCGAAACATGACCCTGCCAAGCCGCACTGCTTCTTGACACACTGCTCCCTTAACCCAGAAGCCAGCCGCACCAATGTGTCGGAGGAAACAGTGTACAACTGGTGACCATGTCAGCGTGCATGCGCCCAGCCCGTCACAGGAGTCGCTAGAGCGCGATGGGACAAGGACATCCCAGCCGGCCAAACCCTCCCCTAACCCAGACGACGCTGGGCCAATTGTGCGCCGCCTCACGGGTCACCTGGTCGTGGGATCAAACCCGGGTCTGTAGTGATGCTTCAAGCACTGCAATGTATATTCCCTATGTTGAATGGATGAGAATATGTGTGTGTGTGATACTGACCCTGCAGTTACTCAGTTCCTCAGCGGTGAATATGATGTTCCCACACTTTTTCCCTGGGATCCCACTAGAGAGAGAGAGAGAAATAAAAATAAAATCTCAGAATGATAAGTACAGTGTTAGGGTCCTTTGTCAGTATTTTGTGTACATAAATTGCTTTTTAAATGCTGAATTAATCACTAATGATTAGTGCCTCTTTGTATGGAAGGTCAAGACCTTGAGTGAAATAGACAAACATATGCAAGCAAGCAAGCAAGCACGCACGCACGCACGCACGCGCGCGCGCACGCACACGCGCACCTCATGTTGACAGATAGAGGTCTAGAGGTCAGTCCTGATATTAACTTGCCTTCAGACTCCAAATCAACAGGTCTGAGAACAGTCACAACTTCACATTTAGCACTCCACACATTGAAACCAGTGGCAGAGGACTGACTTTAGATCAGATGTTGGGATGACAAAATACTAGTTTCATAGTAACAGACAGGGGCTGTTTAGGGAGACTTTTCTTCACCTCCACACTTTTTCTACTTTCCAAATGGCACCATATTCCCTTTATAGTGCACTACATTTGACCACAGCCAATTGAGCACATAAATAGGGAATAGGGTGTAATTTGGAACGCACACATAGATGATGAGTCATTTTCACCATGGGACACATTACCATTCAATCCAAGCAAACACATATATTTTAGGGCCGATTGGAGTGTCTATGAAATTGATGTATGAGGCGATTAGGGTAATTGTAATGGAATTAGATTTAAAAATGGTGGCCAGACAGACTGATGTTAAGAGGGGAATACCTATTTAACAAGGGGAGGGCTTTTTAATTTTGGGTACCACTATTGATACATTTGCTGTGAGTGATGCTTTCAGAATAGCTTAAATAGATGTGAATCAATGCTAGAGAGAGGAAAAAAGCATTAGGGTTCTCTTCCTAAGAAGAAGATTGATAGAAGCAAAAATCAGATAATCATTTCAGGTAAATTATTAATCACAGGTTGATTCTTATAAGAGAATTACAGTTGGTCAAATCCAGCACGTCATACAGTGATTTATTCCATCCAGTAGACATTGCACTAAGGCTGGTAAGCGTGGCTATAGGATGATTAACATTCTTGCTGTGAGTTTTAAGGGTGTAATCATAAACACCCATGCCACATACACACACCCTGAAGTGCTCACGACAGCCTGAGGTGGTATGTGCACCGGTGACAATTTACTCTACTCGCACACGCGCACACACACACACACACACACACGTCAGGTTGACAGCCTCTGCACAGGGCTATTTATAATGCTTACAATGCCGTTTGAACCTTTACCCCAGCATTCCACATACTCAGATATTCTCTATTCTCCTCTACGCCACTGTGACAGCCTGATTACTTCACAAGGGCACACACAGAGCTTGTTGCTGTCAGAAAAGATACCCCAATACCTTCGGTTCTGATAAACACACACACACTTACGCACGTACACGCACAAACACAGAGACACTCAGACACACACAGAGACAGGCACATGCACAGATACGAGTCTAACTGTGCAGAGCAAATGCCCCTTTGCCCCTCCACTCGCCAAGTGCCCTTTTGGGTGGTGATATAGTTTTATGCTGGCCGTTAAAATCCAAGCTGCAGCATCATGAACTAACTATAGACGATGGAATGATATCTGACTGAGACATGTTTAGCAAATCGGGGGAATGAGGGGGAAAAAAAGCATGTACAACTTCCTCCAGATCAGAGACTAAAACAAAAGACGACTCATTTATTAGATTATAAAAGCAGGACTGGGCAACCTTCTTTACATGCAGCTCAAGGTTTAGGTCAGGGTCAAAGAAGACGCCAAGATTTCTGTCCGTAGGCTTTACATTGGTGAACAAATGACCAAGGTTATTTACATCAGGGTTCTAAAAGGTGGGGGTGAAATTAAACAACCTCTGACTCATCCCTTCTTCAGTTCTGAACCCACTGCCCGCAAGTTGTTGGGACATCTTCAAGTTTGCTAACGGAAGATAAATCACAAAAAGAAAAAAAAGATCTAACTAGCAGATCTACATAAATCATCAACATCAATGATCAGCTGATAGCCCACCCTCTTTTCCCGATGTCAATCATGCCTTTAGGAGTTATTGTAATTGTAAGCAACTAGCTTGCTTACAATTTGTGATGAATGTGTTGTTGCAGAAATAAATAGGCCCTTTTTTCCTTTTGGGCTCTGGTCAAAAGTAGTGCACTACATAAGAAATAGCATGCCATTTTGGACATTTACATGCAAAATGGTACCCAATTCCCAATCTAGTGCACTACTTTACAACGAGAAGTCGTGCACTATATAGGCCAGGGGATATGGTGCCATTTCAGACGCAGCCACAGTGGCTATGTCCCAACTCTCCATTCCTCTCGCGAAGTGTACACTTGCACACTCCCTGTCATTGATTTAAAAACATTGGCTGGAGAGATTTTCCATCATTACAAGTTAACATTTCTGGAAAAGGGCCCAATTCACACATTACCTGGAACACAGGCCCTACAGGCTGGATGTGTTATTTCACTGGGCACTTGAAAAATAAAGGAGACTTAATAATAACTTAATAATTGCAATAATTGATTAACCTAATAACCAACGTTTCGACAGACAAGCTGTCTTCATCAGGGTATAACGAAGACAGCTTGTCTGTCGAAACGTTAGTTATTAGGTTATTCAATTATTGCATCTGAGCCTCTAGAGTGTGCGGCTCTCCTTTCTTTTTCAAGTGTTCTACTCCGCTAGCCAGCATCTCGCCTAAACAGGTGTGCATTTCTTTCGCCTCCAGATTCCAATGGGCACAACCCGTCATTTCAACATTGTCAATTGGGTAATATTTTGTTGATACGTTGATCAATGAGATTACAACCTATATTCACCCACTCAAAAAGACAGCCAAAACTTAGTTGAATTTCCAATGTGTTGTCACTATGCTTTCAACCATATAAAAGCACAGCAAAGTTCAAATGAGAATACACTGTAAGATATTTTGTTAATTTATACAACAGCTGTGCACTGTGCTTCTAATAGCAGAACCAAATGACCTGGATTGCAGTTGAGATTACATTAAAAGTATATGGTGCAGTGATCAGTACCATTCAAGATTCTACACAGGATATTACAGCAATTGTGAATTTCAAGGAAGCCGAAATGGGTATCATTCCCATTCATAGTGCGTTAGTTGAAAGAGGCGCTGTGGTTCCCTGTCCGAATTCGCCCTGTAACACGCCAATTTGACCTGTTAGGAAACCATCTGGTGATTATTGTTTTGAGAAAGACCTTATAATAGTAAACGATGCTGTACATGCTAGAGCACTCCTGGTGCCTAAAACTGTTTCCTTTTACCCCAGGTGCCTACAGGTAGTTTTTTTCAGTAATTGATTTAGCTAATGCTTTCTTTAGCATCAGCCACAGGATTGGTTCTCGTTTACGTTTCTTGAAAGGAAATAGACATGGACGATGATGCCTCAAGGCTACATTGAATCACCTGCCATCTTTGCCCAAGAAATGTCTTGGAACCTAGAGGGTTTTGTTGCTCCTGGAGGCAGTATTTTGGTTCAGTATGTTAATGATTTATTGGTTTTCTTCAAATGTCATGAGGACACTAGGGTATTGTTGATTTTTTGGCAGACAATTGTCATAACGTTTCCCACCGTAAGATGGAATTATGCCGGAGCTCCATTAAATATTTGGGTCATGATATTACTTCTGAGGGTCAACACTCTCTCCAAAGATAGATTATAGGCAATTAAAGCTTTGCCTAAACCTGTTACCAATGAGCACATGGTTTCTTTGTTGGGTGTGCTTGGTTACCGTGGTTGAAAGACTATGCAGAGATAGGTCAACCGCTGCAGGATTGTGTAGGATTTATATGGAGGTGAGTGAAGTTGTGGTCTAGACTGATGAGGCTGAGGTGGCATTGGTAAAATTTAAACAAACATTAATGTTTAACCCTTGCTTGAGTTTGCCAGACCATACTAAAGACCCTTCCATCTGGGTAGAAGTATAACCTTGCCGGTAGATTTTAGCTTTATTATGATGATAGTATTTCCATAAATGAAATTGTGTAATGAAGCATGTGTGTAACTGTATGAGTTACTAGTTAGATTGTACAACCCAGAATGAAGGGTTTGAAATGATAAAGTGTCTGTTTTTATGGGTTGATTTTGCTTACTTTAATATAAGTATTTTTGATAGAACCTCCTTTGATAGTTTAAGCCATAATCTAATGATTACCTTAATGTTGGATCTCTAGGGGCGCTATTTCATTTTTGGATAAAAAACGTTCCCGTTTTAAGCGCAATATTTTGTCACGAAAAGATGCTCGACTATGCATATTCTTGACAGTTTTTGAAAGAAAACACTCTGAAGTTTCAGAATCTGCAAAGATATTGTCTGTAAGTGCCCCAGAACTCATTCTACAGGCGAAACCAAGATGAAATTGTCAAACAGGAAATGAGCAGAATTTCTAAAGCTCTGTTTTCTAATGTCTCCTTATATGGCTGTGAATGCGACAGGAATAAGCTTAGACCTTCTGCCGTTTCCCCAAGATGTCGGCAGCATTGTGACGTATTTGTAGGCATATCATTGGAAGATTGACCATAAGAGACTACATTTTCCAAGTGTCCGCCTGGTGTTCTGCGTCGAAATTGGTGCGCAAAGCCAGGTGCAAGTATTTTTCCATTTGATTGAGAGGAGAAACCATGCTTCCACGAACGATATATCATCGAAGAGATATGTGAAAAACACCTTGAGGATTGATTCTAAACCCTGTTTGCCATGTTTTCAGTCGATATTATGGAGTTAATTTGGAAAAAAGTTCGCGTTTTGAGGACTGAATTTTCTGGGGTTTTTTGTAGCCAAATGTGATGTACAAAACGGAGCTATTTCTAATACACAAAGAATCTTTTTGGAAAAACCTCAGCATTTGCTATCTAACTGAGAGTCTCCTCATTGAAAACATCCAAAGTTCTTCAAAGGTAAATTATTTTATTTTAAGGCTTTTATGTTTTTGTTGAAATGTTGCGTGCTGGATGCTAACGCTAATGCTAATGCTAAATGCTACGCTAGCTAGCTACTTTTACACAAATGATTGTTTTCCTATGGTTGAGAAGCATATTTTGAAAATCTGAGATGACAGTGTTGTTTACAAAAGGCTAAGCTTGAGAGATGGCATATTTATTTCATTTCATTTGCGATTTTCATGAATAGTTAACGTTGCGTTATGGTAATGAGCTTGAGTCTGTATTCACGATACCGGATCCGGGATGGGGAGATCAGAGAGGTTAAATCAGAAGTGATAAAAGGAGGGAGTGTGAGGGAACATGTTATTGTCCATGCAGGTGACTGTGACCTCCTCTTCAGACCAAATGGCAGTACGCCCAGAACATTGCTCTGAGAACAGAAAATAAGTTTCTCAGTTTCCAGCTATGAGTGAATAAGTTTTGTGAGGTATCAGTCAGTCACATGCAGGAACCAACGTTAATATTGCATAATGTAAATCATACTTATATGACTTGTTTGTGTAGCAGTATATAAGGATTGAAAGGGAACTCCTTTTCAGAGTTTTCACCAAGTTTGGATCGAGTTTGTGAACCTCTCCGGCCATGATAATAAAGAGTGTTTGATTTAATATTGACTTCAGGTGTCAGTGATGTTGAATGTCCATCACAATGTGTTACTCATTTTAAGTTTGAATGTTACATTAGTTTACAAGATACCCTTAAAAATGTAAAGTCCCCATATTTGGGGACCCTATTCGATTTTTAAAAATTAAATTCAGTCTGGTATGAGAACGGTAGCCCCATCTGCAAAAGCAGGGTGTCCGCGGAAAGCTGAGTATCTTGGCTATTGATCGGTGCCTTCAAAATCTTTGGTGTGACTTACTACCATATATGGGCATATGAATATATAAGGAAAGGCCGAACCAATGACCTCATTTCAAGATGGCTGCTACCTACATTCCTGTTAGGGTTGTGAAGCATAAACAAAATAAACATGGAATACGGTGATATACAACGAAAGCTGGGACTCCACAGATCATGAGGATATATTATTTGTCTGCCTGTGACCTACCGTTATTGATCTCCAGCCCTGAGAGTCAAAAATGTTTATTTTACACAGCGTTTTCACCAAACAGCAAACATCTTACAAGGTAAGCTTCAATTTGGTCTGTGTTTGAGCTATAGCTACATGGGGGTATCAAATGAATCCTTAGGTTGGAACAAATCTAGCCTATTGCCAACGTTATCTGATGATGTATGACATAAAGGCAACATTGAATGTCCACCGAGTGACTATATCTTTGCGCATCAAAAATATGATGTCTCCTGCTTATGCGCTGTGGGCATCCGTTACACAGGGGATTGGCAACAATGGTACCTTGACAGTCTTGTAGCCAATGAAATAAGATAGAACATTTTATGCGTTAGATTTGTACGTTAATTATTTTCATGACTTTATATAGCTAATTTACTATATGCATTACATATTTTATAAGTTGTCTGCTTTTTGTGCTTTGGATTTAGTTTACATAGGCCTATGTAACAAGTAATTTCAATGTTATATAATTCCAAAGTAGTTCTATTCTATGTTTCATATTAGTTAACTGTTTGCTGTTCTAAGTTTCATCCTTGTAACTTTGGAGAGGCCACTGAACTCTCATGGACGTTGTTAACTTGTGGTTCTCACCTCTACCTTTGTCTCCAAAGTGTTACTGTTTTCCATTGTGAGTGTGCTTCACACAATGTATGTGAGTCACTAAACAGATAAAGTTTAGGCTTGGTGTTTTTCCTTTACAGTAATGTTGTTTTGTAAATTTAGTCAACTGTAATTCTGTGTATCTTATAACAATGTATCCCTTTATTTTATTCACCACTGAGTGGAGGATGCAGAGGATTTGGATGATGACATTTGGGAGCTACCCCTCCCCAGCAAGCACCCTCACCGGTCAAGGTGTTCAGCCCCCACTGCTATGTCAATCACCCTGTCTGATGTTTCTACATCCACTTTTCAAAGACCTCTTGAAAAAGAAAATAGGGTCTTGTGGCACCATTCGTCCTAACAGAATCGGTTTCCCAAGACCAAGGTAAACGACATGACAAAGACAGCAGAGAGGGGGACCATTTGTTGGATCAGGATTAAAAAGCCACTTTTTGTGAAATGGAAGGACACTAGAGAAGTAACCATGCTCACCACACAGCATAAGACATTCAATAACGACCATGTCTCAAGGAGGGTGAAAAATGCCAATGGGGCATGGGTGAGGAAGAATGTCAACCTTTTCTGTTTCTGTGAAGGACTACAATGCCAGCATGGGCGGTGTCAACCTATCTGATGCTCTGATAGGCTACTACCAGGTCCTCCACAAGACCAGGAAGTGGTATAATACTTTTTTTTTACAACTTTGTGGACATTGCAGTAAATTAAAATTTACATTACAGTAAATGCTTTCATTCTCCATAAGCAGATGGCCAAAGCAAAAGGTCAAACTCCTTTCTCCCAGTTGGCCTTCCGAGAGAAACTGGTGTTGGAAATGGCTGAATTGGAGGTCCAAAGCAACCTCACTACCATCACAAGACCCCCCACTCAAAGTGAGTGCCACTATCTAACACACATGCCAAAAGACAGAAGGAAGAATTGCAAGCATTGCACAAAACACAGATCTTCTGTCCAAAATGACAGATTGCTTTTTGTTTCCTGGCAGAGAGGTACTGCTTCAAAGATTATCACGACATGCACAAGCTATGGTGAAAGTGAAATCTAATCATCTACACCTGGGATGTAAAACATACACAAATGCCATTTGTAAATAGTTCAGCTCATTTACATTTTTGCACCTTTTGTTGTGAGGGACAAATGTTTTTGTGTTTGATAAGAAATGTTTTATATATTTTTTATGTATATCTGTTGCTTTTAAATTGTTTGTGTTAACAGTTAATTTGTACGTGGGACCAACACATTGGATATGCCTAGGCTAAACGTTCAAGAACTTTGAAGAGGTTGAAAAAAACACTTGGACATCCTTTGTATGTCCCCCGACACCACCACAATATTTGAGAGAGGTTGGTGTTGTAGAAATGTCCTTTATAGTGAACAATAACCTTTAGGCACATCCAGTGTCCAAAAACAGTGCAATTACCACATTCTGACACTTTAGAGAGGTTGAAAGGACACTTGAATGTGCCCTGGATACCCCATAACACCCCCACAATGTTTGAGTGAGGTTGACATGGTAGAAATGGTGTATTTATACTGAACAGATAGCATTTAGGGATTGCAAACATGTAATAGCACTGGAATTAACTAATTTACAGACATGCCACTTTGGAGAGGTTTATGGACACTTGGAAATGTCCCGTGACCACACCTGACAACACTTACTAAAACATCTGCCCATTTTTTAATAATTTCTATTTTACACCTTTTTTGTGGTATCCAATTGGTAGTTACAGTCTTGTCCCATCGCTACAACTCCTGTACCGACTTGGGAGAGGCGAAGGTCGAGAGCCGTGAGTCCTTCGAAACACAGAGGTTTAAGAGGTTTAGACTATTTTCTGGTATTACAAAAGTAATATTGAATTGTGCTTGGTTGTCAATGCAACCATATATCAACATTTCCATGTATCTAATGCTCGAAAAGTTCCATCTGTGCCACTAACTTAGTCTGGCTTTAATTCCAGTTTGTCTTGAAATTAATAAATGATTTTCCGGAATTCACGTCTCCATTTCAACCAAAAATAATCAGATAAAGAATAGGACAAAATCAAACAGAACTTTAAATGCACTTTAAATCAAATTTGATTTGATCCTATGCTTTAACCTTGATTTTTGGTTGAGATGGAAACATGAATCCAACATATGAATTATTAATTTGTTTGTAGACAAACTGGAATTAAAGCTAGACTAAAGTCAGTGGCACAGATGGAATTATCCAAGCAGAAGACATCTCTTTCAAATGTTGGTATTTGGTTGCGTTGACAATCAAACAATTCAATATCACTAAATAGTGATTGAAGTAATATCATCAGTGATACTATTTAGGCTTATACAGCATTTGCAAAGTCATTAACAGCGTTTGTTTTGAATGTATTTTGGTTTGAGTGTGTTGTATGTACAGTGTTAGTTTGACCAGTAGATTAAAAACCATTGCCCTTATGAACTAAAACACGATTATTCAACCAAGGATACTCAGAGAAACAATGCTTGCACACTGTATCATCTGCCCTGGATGAGTTGTTGCCATGGTGACATGTGATTGGTAATAATAGCAAGATCTGGAAAGTTCCATAAACACCAAGCCTTCAGATTTGTGCTTGGGATATACAGTGCCTTCGGAAAGTATTCAGACCCCTTGACTTTTCCCACATTTTTTTACAGTACAGACTTATTCTAAAATGGATTACACATAATACCATATAATGACAAAGCGAAAACAGTTTTATCTATTTTGCACATTTATTAAAAATAAAAAACAGAAATACCTTATTTACATAAGTATTCCGACCCTGTTTCCATTGATCATCCTTGACATGTTTCCACCTGTGGTCAATTCAATTGATTGGACATGGATTTGGAAAGGCACAAACCTGTCTATATAAGGTCCCACAGTTGACAGTTCATGGCAGAGCAAAAACCAAGTCATGAGGTTGAAGGAATTGTCCGTTGAGCTCCGAGACAGGATTGAGTTGAGGCACAGATCTGGGGGAGGATAGCAAAAAATGTTTGCAGCATTGAAGGACCCCAAGAACACTGTGGCCTCCACCATTCTTAAATGGAAGAAGTTTGGAACCACAAAGACTCTTCCTAGAGCTGGCCAGCCAGCCAAACTGAGCAATCGGGGGAGAAGGGCCTTGGTCAGGGAGGTGACCAAGAACCTGATGGTCACACTGACAGAGCTCTAGACTTCCTCTGTGGAAATGGGAGAACCTTCCAGAAGGACAACCATCTCTGCAGCACTCCACCAATCAGGTATTTATGGTAGAGTGGCCAGACGAAAGCCACTCCTCAGAAAAAGGCATATGACAGCCCGCTTGGAGTTTTCCAAAAGGCACCTAAAGATTGACAGACTATGAGAAACAAGATTCTCTGGTCAGATGAAACCAAGATTGAACTCTTTGGCCTGAATGCCCAGCTTCACGTCTGGAGGAAACCTGGCACTAACCCTACGGGGAAGCATGGTGGTGGCAGCATCATGCTGTGGGGATGTTTTTCAGCGGCAGAGCGCTCAGAACCTCAGACTGGGGCGAAGGTTCACCTTCCAACAGGACAACGACCCTAAGCACACAGCCAAGACAACACAGGAGTGGCTTCGGGACAAGTCTCTGAATGTCCTTGAGTGGCCCAGCCAGAGCCCGGACTTGAACCCGATCAAACATCTCTTGAGAGACCAGAAAATAGCTGTGCAGCAATGATACCCATTCAACCTGATAGAGCTTGAGAGGATCTGCAGAGAAGGATGGGAGAAACTCTCCAAATTCAGGTGTGGCAAACTTGTAGCGTCATACCCAAGAAAACTCGAGGCTGTAATCACAGCCAAAGGTGCTTCAACAAAGTTCTGAGTAAAGGGTCTGAATACTTAGGTAAATGTGGCTCCCTCTGCTGGATGTGCCATGTGATATTTCATTTTTTAAATGTTTTGTCATTATGGGGTATTGTGTGTATATTAATAAGGAAAATAATATATTTTAGAACAAGGCTGCAACCTAACAAAATGTGTAAAAATTCAAGGGGTCTGAATATTTTCTGAAGGCACTGTATATATAATGGCTTGTGGCGTACCGCGAACAAGCCACCGGAGCAGACTCGTCAAGGTCTGGTGACAGACGGAGTCTACATCATGCGACGTTGGCGCCCTCTGCTGGACGTACCAGGTCTCAACGGGTCCTCCGGCAAGGACCAATTCGGGCTGATTGAGGCTGTTGAATAATCAAGGGGCTGATTGCTCACGAGCCGTACGGGGCCCATTAAACTGCCAGGAGGGCAGCACACGGGAGGGTTGGAGGTAGTGATAGGTTGCTACCAGATAGACGTCCTCACGGTCTGCTAGAACCGAGGTGCTCGGTGTTCTACCCCAGAGACGACAGCATTCCCAAGAGCCCAGAAGGCGGTAATTCAGAACAGGTCTCCTGCATCAAATCCCCTGGTCTGCCACAGGCTATACAGTGCCTTGCGAAAGTATTCGGCCCTCTTGAACTTTGCAACCTTTTGCCACATTTCAGGCTTCAAACATAAAGATATAAAACTGTATTTTTTTGTGAAGAATCAACAACAAGTGGGACACAATCATGAAGTGGAACGACATTTATTGGATATTTCAGGCATTTATAAGTTATATTCTTTAAGAATCAATGGGTACATATAATTAATTTATATGTCCAAAAAATGGATGTAGCAACTACTGATTGACCCTTTAATGTAATGTGTTCAGCGTGTCATTTATGTGGGCTGTAAGGGTGGGTAGTCATTGTCAGACTTCGCAGGAAATCACAAGAAACTAAGGATACTCCGTTCTGAATCATGCCAATACGGATCTTCTGACGATGTGTGTTTTCATCACGCAATGATGTTATATATACAGTGCCTTGCGAAAGTATTCGGCCCCCTTGAACTTTGCGACCTTTTGCCACATTTCAGGCTTCAAACATAAAGATATAAAACTGTCTTTTTTTGTGAAGAATCAACAACAAGTGGGACACAATCATGAAGTGGAACGACATTTATTGGATATTTCAAACTTTTTTAACAAATCAAAAACTGAAAAATTGGGCGTGCAAAATTATTCAGCCCCTTTACTTTCAGTGCAGCAAACTCTCTCCAGAAGTTCAGTGAGGATCTCTGAATGATCCAATGTTGACCTAAATGACTAATGATGATAAATACAATCCACCTGTGTGTAATCAAGTCTCCGTATAAATGCACCTGCACTGTGATAGTCTCAGAGGTCCGTTAAAAGCGCAGAGAGCATCATGAAGAACAAGGAACACACCAGGCAGGTCCGAGATACTGTTGTGAAGAAGTTTAAAGCCGGATTTGGATACAAAAAGATTTCCCAAGCTTTACACATCCCAAGGAGCACTGTGCAAGCGATAATATTGAAATGGAAGGAGTATCAGACCACTGCAAATCTACCAAGACCTGGCCGTCCCTCTAAACTTTCAGCTCATACAAGGAGAAGACTGATCAGAGATGCAGCCAAGAGGCCCATGATCACTCTGGATGAACTGCAGAGATCTACAGCTGAGGTGGGAGACTCTGTCCATAGGACAACAATCAGTCGTATATTGCACAAATCTGGCCTTTATGGAAGAGTGGCAAGAAGAAAGCCATTTCTTAAAGATATCCATAAGAAGTGTCGTTTAAATTTTGCCACAAGCCACCTGGGAGACACACCAAACATGTGAAAGAAGGTGCTCTGGTCAGATGAAACCAAAATTGAACTTTTTGGCAACAATGCAAAACGTTATGTTTGGCGTAAAAGCAACACAGCTGAACACACCATCCCCACTGTCAAACATGGTGGTGGCAGCATCATGGTTTGGGCCTGCTTTTCTTCAGCAGGGACAGGGAAGATGGTTAAAATAGATGGGAAGATGGATGGAGCCAAATACTGGACCATTCTGGAAGAAAACCTGATGGAGTCTGCAAAAGACCTGAGACTGGGACGGAGATTTGTCTTCCAACAAGACAATGATCCAAAACATAAAGCAAAATCTACAATGGAATGGTTCAAAAAAAAACATATCCAGGTGTTAGAATGGCCAAATCAAAGTCCAGACCTGAATCCAATCGAGAATCTGTGGAAAGAACTGAAAACTGCTGTTCACAAATGCTCTCCATCCAACCTCACTGAGCTCGAGCTGTTTTGCAAGGAGGAATGGGAAAACATTTCAGTCTCTCGATGTGCAAAACTGATAGACATACCCCAAGCGACTTACAGCTGTAATCGCAGCAAAAGGTGGCACTACAAAGTATTAACTTAATTTTGCACGCCCAATTTTTCCGTTTTTGATTTGTTAAAAAAGTTTGAAATATCCAATGTCGTTCCACTTCATGATTGTGTCCCACTTGTTGTTGATTCTTCACAAAAAAATACAGTTTTATATCTTTATGTTTGAAGCCTGAAATGTAGCAAAAGGTCGCAAAGTTCAAGGGGGCCGAATACTTTCGCAAGGCACTGTACATGTAATGTGAGCTCATTGCAACTCACATGCACCACCTCACCTCTGAGTTGCTGTTATTGTTAAAGAATGGCATTTAAGATGAGTGTGTAGGCTTGGTCTAAGGTGCATTAATATAGGAAATAGACATTAGAATTAGAGACTGCTATTTGTTTTTATTGTCTAATTAATCACTATGTGAGGTAGCTACAGTTCACACTGCATGGTCTATGCCAAGAACACATTTTGTCAAAAAAGTCCATTGGACATCACTGGCAAGGTCTCTCTTGCCAAAAACTTTGAATAAAATAATGAGATCCACACTGCGTAAACATTAGTGTCACTTGAACATGACTGTAGTGCTGCCAACTCTCAACCATTGGAGGTGAGATGCACGCACCACACCTCTTATTTCTCAGGCATCAAAACAGTAGGCCTACTGTTTTTTATTTTCTAATTAATCCAGTTTATTATTCAGTGCATTAACTTTTCAACTGTGCCTCCAAATATTTTTGAAATCGGAGCATATGCGTCTGCAATTCTACATCACAAACATTGAAACGGCAGCTTCACCTGTGAGATGCATAATTTTTCTGTCACAACACTGTGAACCACACCATATTGAAGCTTATGATTGGTTAAGTAAGGGTCCGGGACCAAGGCGGTTGGATTCACGTTTGTAAAGAAACACCTCTCACGATTAGAGTGGAGTGCAGTAATGGCAGACTGGACCCCGAGTGTCCAGTCTGGAGTGTGAAGCCACGAGCTCTGGTGGTCGGCTACTGCGTGGCAACCTTGCGGTACCAAAAGCCCTGGTTTTCTCTAGAAAGCCTATGTAAATTCAGATCGCCAGAAGGGCAAATCAACTTTGATCCCCACAGTGAATTATTTTAAAGTTTGCTACAAATCAAGATATTTAATTAAATAGAGATCCATTCTGTCTACTACATCTGTCATCACACAGGACCACATGCTGACACAGACCAATTACGGAAGGGCAGGCTACAAGCCGGTTGACTGTCTCAGGCAGGATGATAACGACTAAATCGAGATCATGATCCTTTGCTAGTTACGGCCACTTTCACCATGATCCCTAGCGATTTCTTGACGCCATTCAACCCCATTCAGCAATATGGCCCGCTTCAAATTCAACTATACTAAACAAAAATATATACGTACCATGTAGTTTTGGTCCCATGTTTCATGAGCTGAGATAAAAGATCCCAAAAATGTTCCATATGCACAAAATGTTTTACGTGCCCACAACCAATTGTGTTGTTTGTAACTTATTTTTTTACTTATTATGTACATAATGTTGCCGCTGCCGTCTCTTATGGACGAAAATAACTTCTGGACATCAGGACTGCGATGACTAATCACGGACTAGCAGAATCCTTTTTTTCTATTAACGAGTCTGACAAGGCCGACACGAACGATATACTGCTTTCCCGGGAACAGGCCCAGATCCCTGTGATTTGCGTGAAGAGGAGGCAGAGAAAAAGTGGCCGGAGGGCGAGCTGCTTTCTGAGAATTCGCAGGCGATCGAATAAACCCTGACTGCCTTCCATTCTGCTAGCAAATGTGCAGTCTTTGGACAATAAAATAGATGGCCTACGCCGAAGATTAAACTACCAACGGGACATTCAAAACTGTAATATCTTATGCTTCATGGAGACGTGGCTGAACGACGACACTATCAACATACAGCTGGCTGGTTATACACTGCACCGGCAGGATAGAACAGTGGCGTCTGGTAAGACAAGGTACAGACTACGTATTTTGTAAACAACAGCTGGTGCACGATATCTAAGGAAGTCTCGAGCTATTGTTCTCCTAAGGTAGAATATCTCATGATAAACTGTAGTCCACACAACCTAACTGTATTTTTCGTAGTTATTTACATACCACCACAGTCAGATTCTGGCACTAAGACAGCATTGAGCTGTATTCTGCCATAAGCAAACAAGAAAACACTCACCCAGAGGCGGCAACATCCGCACTGAGCTAAAGGCTAGAGCTGCCGCTATCAAGGAGCAGGACTCTAACCTGGAAGCTTACAAGAAATCCTGCTATGCCCTCCGACGAACCATCAAACAGGAAAAGCGTCAATACAGGACTAAGATTGAATTGTACTACACTGGCTCTGATGCTTGTCGGATGTGGCAGGGCTTGCAAACCATTACAGACGACAAAAGGAAGCACAGCTGAGAGCTGCCCAGTGACATGAGCCTACCAGACAAGCTAAACTACTTCTATGCTCACTTCGAGGCAAATAAAACTGAAACATGCATGAGAGAACCAGCTGTTTTGGAAGACTGTGTGATCACGCTCTCCGCAGCCGATGTGAGTAAGACCTTTAAACAGGTCAACATTCACAAGGCCGCAGACTGATTACCAGGACGTGTACTACGAGCATGTGTCTTCACTGACATTTTCAACCTCTCCCTGTCCGAGTCTCTAATACCAACATATTTTAATTTAGGATAGGCGTCCCGCTAGCGGCACACCTCGACAACATCCGGTGAAATTGTAGAGCGCAAAATTCAAATTACAGAAATAAATATTTAACATTCATAAAAATACAAGTGTTATACATGAAAATAAAGCTTAACTTCTTGTTAATCCAGCCGCTGTGTCCGATTTCAAAAAGGCTTTACGGCGAAAGCATACCATGCGATTATCTGAGGACAGCGCCCCGCTTACAAAAGCATACAAACATTTTCAAGCCAAGTAGAGGAGTCAGAAATAGCGATACAACTAATCACTACCTTTGATGATCTTCATCTGATTGCACTCACAAGAGTCCCTGTTACACAATAAATGTTTGTTGTTCGATAAAGTTCCTCTTTATGTCCCAAAAACTCAGTTTTGTTGGCGCATTTTGTTCAGTAATCTACTGGCTCAAAGTGGTCACAACAGGCAGACGAATGCATTCAAATAGTACCGGTAAAGTTTGTCGAAACATGTCAAACAATGTTTATAATTAATCCTTAGGTTGTCTATTGTCTAAATAATCAATAATATTTCAACCGGACAATAGCATCTTCAATAGAAAGGAAAAAGAACGAAGGGCACGCAATCGGTCATGCGCGCAAAGGAGCTCTGGTTCATTCTGCATGCAACTTACAAAATGGTCTCATTCTTCCTCATTTTTCAGAAAACATGCCTGAAACAATGTCTAAAGACTGATGACATCTAGTGGAAACCATAGGAACTGCAAGCCGGATCATAACCCAACAGATACGGTATAGGCATTCAATTGAAAACTACACACATCAAAAATATCCCACTTCCTGGATTTTCCTCAGGTTTTTGCCTGCCATATCAGCTCTGTTATATTCAGACATTATTTGAACAGTTTTGGAAACTTCAGGCTATTTTCTATCCAAATCTAGTTAAATGCATATCCTAGCTTCTGGGCATGAGTAACAGGCAGTTTACTTTGGGCACCTCAGTCATACAAACTTCTGAATATTGCCCCCTATCCTTAAAACGTTTTTAAGCCGACCACCATAGTCTCTGTGCCCAAGAGCACTAATGTAACCTCCCTAAACGACTACAGACCCGTAGCACTCACATCCGTATCCATGAAGTGCTTCGAAAGGCTGTTCATGGCTCACATCAGCACCATTATTCCAGAAACCCTAGACCCACTCCAATTTGCATACCGCCCCAACAGATCCACAGATGATGCCATCTCTATTGCACTCCACACTGCCCTTTCCCACCTGGACAAAAGGAACACCTATGTGAGAATGCTATTCATTGACTACAGCTCAGCGTTCAACACCATAGTGCCCTCAAAGTTCATCAATAAGCTAAGGACCCTGGGTCTAAACACCTCTCTCTGCAACTGGATCCTGGAATTCCTGACGGGCCGCCCCCCCAGGTGGTAAGGTAAGGAAACAACACATCCGCCACGCTGATCCTCAACAGGGGGGTCCCTCAGGGGTGCATGCTCAGTCCCCTCCGGTAATCTCTGTTCACTCATGACTGCATGGCCAGGCACGACCCCAACACCATCATTAATTTTGACGATGACACAACAGTGGTAGGCCGGAACACCGGCAACGACGAGAACTCCTACAGGTGCCATGACAACAACCTCTCCCTCAACGTGATCAAGACAAAGGAGATGATTGTGGACTACAAGAAAAAGAGGACCGACCACGTCCTCATTCTCATCGACGGGGTTGCAGTGGAGCAGGTTGAGTGTTTCATGTTCCTTTGTGTCCACATCACAAACAAACTAACATGGTCCAAGCACACCAAGACAGTCATGAAGAGGGCACAACAAAACCTATTCCTCCTCAGGAGACTGAAAATATTATTCATGGGTCCTCAGATCCTCAAAAGGTTCTACAGCTCTACAACAGTTGCACCATCAAGAGCACTGGTTGCATCACTGCCTGGTATGGCAACTGCTCGGCCTTCAACAGCAAGCCACTACAGAGGGTAGTGGGAACGGCCCAGTACATCAACTGGGGCCAAGCGTCCTGCCTTAAAAATTGTCAAAGACTCCAGCCAACCCTAGTCATAGACTGTTCTCTCTGCTACTGCACTGCAAGTGGTCCCGGGGCGTCAAGTCTAGGTCCAAGAGGCTTCTAAACAGCTTCTACCCCCAAGCCATGAGACTCATGAAGACTTAATCAAATGGCTACACAGACTATTTGCATTGCCCCCCACCCCCCTCTTTTACACCGTTGCTACTCTCTGTTGTTATCATCTATGTATAGTCACTTTAATAACTCTACCTACAGTGACTTGGGAAAGTATTCAGCCCCCTTGGCATTTTTCCTATTTTGTTGCCTTACAACCTGGAATTCAAATGGATTTTTTGGGGGGGTTGCATCATTTGATTTACACAACATGCCTACCACTTTGAAGATGCAACATATTTTTTGTGAGACAAACAAGAAATAAGAAAATTAATCCCCCAATGTCAGTACTTTGTTGAGCCACCTTTTGAAGCAATCCAAGCCACTGGGATTTTTGCCCATTCTTCAAGGCAAAACTGCTCTAGCTCCTTCAAGTTGGATGGGTTCCGCTGGTGTACAGCAATATTTAAGTCATCCCACAGATTCTCACTTGGATTGAGGTCTGGGCTTTGACTAGGCCATTCCAAGACATTTAAATGTTTCCCATTAAACCACTTGAGTGTTGCTTTAGCAGTATGCTTAGGGTCATTGTCCTGCTGGAAGGTGAACCTCCATTCCAGCCTCAAATCTCTGAAAGACTGAAACAGGTGAAACGGGTGAAACAGGTTTCCCTCAACAATTTCCCTGTATTTAGCGTCATCCATCATTCCTTCAATTCTGACGAGTTTCCCAGTCCCTGCTGGCGAAAAACATCCCCACAGCATTGGTGTTCTCGGGGTGATGAGAGGTGTTGGGCTTTCATCAGACATAGCGTTTTCCTTGATGGCCAAAAAGCTCAATTTTAGTCTCATCTGACCAGAGTACCTTCTTCCATATGTTTGGGGAGTCTCCCACATGCCTTTTGGTGAACATCAAACGTGTTTGCTTATTTTTTTCTTTAAGCAATGGCTTTATCTGGCCACCCTTCTTTAAAGCCCAGCTCTGTGGAGTGTACGGCTTAAAGTGGTCCTATGGACAGATACTCCAATCTCCGCTGTGGAGCTTTGCAGCTCCTTCAGGGTTATCTTTGGTCTCTTTGTTGCCTCTCTGATTAATGACCTCCTTGCCTGGTCCGTGAGTTCTGGTGGGCGGCCCTCTCTTGGCAGGTTTGTTGTGGTGCCATATTCTTTCCATTTTTCAATAACGGATTTAATGGTGCTCCGTGGGATGTTCAAAGTTTCAGATATTTTTATTACCCAACCCTGATCTGTACTTCTCCACAACTTTGTCCCTGACCTGTTTGGAGATCCTTGGTCTTCATGGTGCCGCTTGCTTGGTGGTACCCCTTGCTTAGTGGTATTGCAGACTCTGGGGCCTTTCAGAACAGGTGTGTATATATACTGCGATCATGTGACACTTAGATTGCACACAGGTGGACTTTATTTAACAAATTATGTGACTTCTGAAGGTAATTGGTTGCACCATATCTTATTTAGGGGCTTTATAGCGAAGGGGTTAATACATATGCACACACCACTTTTCAGTTTAGAATTCTTTTAGAATTTTTCATTTCACTTCACCATTTTGGACGATTTTGTGTATGTCCATTACATGAAATCTAAATAAATATATATTTTTTAGATTATAATCAAGATTATAATACAACAAAACAGGAAAAACGGCAAGGGGGATGAAGACTTTTGCATGGCACTGTACGTGTACATACAGTGGGGCAAAAAAGTATTTAGTCAGACACCAATTGTGCAAGTTCTCCCACTTAAAAAGATGAGAAAAAAAAAAGCATTTCAAGGTCCTGGAGTGGCCTAGCCAGTCTCCAGATCTCAACCCCATAGAAAATCTTTGGAGGGAGTTGAAAGTCCGTGTTGCTCAGCAACAGCCCCAAAACATCACTGCTCTAGAGGAGATCTGCATGGAGGAATGGGCCAAAATACCAGGAACAGTGTGTGAAAACCTTGTGAAGACTTACAGAAAACATTTGACCTCTGTCATTGCCATCAAAGGGTATATAACAAAGTATTGAGATAAACTTTTGTTATTGACCAAATACTTATTTTCTACCATAATTTGCAAATAAATTCATTAAAAATCCTACAATGTGAATTTCTGGATTTTTTTTCTCATTTTGTCTGTCATAGTTGAAGTGTACCTATGATGAAAATTACAGGCCTCTCTAATATTTTTAAGTGGGAGAACTTGCACAATTGGTGGCTGACTAAATACTTTTTTGCCCCACTGTATTACCTTAAATAACCGGTGCCCCTGCACATTGACTCTGTGACGGTACACCCCTGAATATAGTCTCGCTATTGTTATTTTACTGCTGCTCTTTAATTACTTGTTACTTTTTTTATTTCTTATTCTTATCTGTATTTTTTTTAAACTGCATTGTTGGTTAGGGGCTCGTACGTAAGCATTTCACCATTGTATTCGGTGCATGTGACTAATAACATTTGATTTGACAGGTGTACCTTGTGCTGTGAACAATAAAACACCACTCTTAAATGTGCAGTTGTGTCACACAACACAATGCCACTGATGTCTCAAGTTTTGAGGGAGCGTGCAATTGGCATGCTAACTCCAGAGCTGTTACCAGAGAATCGAATGTTCATTTCTCTACCATAAACCGCCTCCAATGTTGTTTTAGAGAATTTGGTAGTACGTCCAACCGGCCTCACAACCGCAGATGTGTATGGTGTCGTGTAGGCGAGCGGTTTGTTGAACAGAGTGCCCATGGTGGTGGGATTATGGTATGGGCAGGCATCAGCTATGAAAAATAGCATTTTACCGATGGTAATTTGAATGCCCAGAGATACCGTGACAAGATCCTGAGGCCCATTGTTGAGCTATTCATCCGCCGCCATCACCTAGTAATGTTTCAGCATGGCCCCATGTCGCAAGGATCTTTACACAATTCCTGGAAGCTGAAAATGTCCCAGTTCTTCCATGGCCTGCAAACTCACCTGACATGTCCTCAATTGAGCATGTTTGGGATGTTCTGGATTGACGTGTATGACAGCTTGTTACAGTTCACGCCAATATCCAGCAACTTCGCACAGCCGTTGAAGAGGAGTGGGACAACATTCCACAATCAACAGCCTGATCAACCTTATGCAAAGGAGATGTGTCACGCTGCATGAGGCAATTGGTGGCCACACCAGATACTGACTGCCCATCGGGAGTTTTCCATAGCGCTGACGTCATCCACTTATTCCTATCTATTGCTCTTAATGTTGATGGACTGGACAGGCGCGTTCGTTTTCCGCTGATCATACTTTATTAACTCAACTGCCAAAAGTTCAGCATGGCAAATTGTAGTGGTGTTTTGTACACATAATCGTCAACAAATTAATTTGTTGTCACTAGTGTCTCTGTCACAGAATGCTTACTTATGACAGCATGTGATAATATAGATTTGTTTTTTAATCCATCACTTGCATCTGCCTAGCCCTAGATCCATAGGCTACATTATTCACCTTGTTTGGTCATTGGCAATTTAACACTAGGTTCATTAGGCTGTAACAACGAAAAGGCAGCATTAAGCAGGAATTACTTGTCTCACTGTACTATATACATTATTTTGCCCAAAAGATTGTGAACCCAAATGTGTAACTGTGAGTAACCTATTTAGTCTTTCACAAAAGCTGATGTAATTCATTAGAACAATTCCCAATGGCCTAAAAATATAGACTAATTAGTGTGGTTATCTCAGCAAGAACATTCCTGTTATTCCCCATACTTTCATTATTTTACTTCTTACCAATGTTGCTGGTGTAATTAGCCCATTTGAAATATGATATGCCAAATACATTTTTTTTAAAGTATGTTTAAGTTCAATGGGCCTCTTGAGAGGCGCAGTGGTCGAAGGCACTGCATCACAGTGCTAGAGGCATCACTACAGACTTAGGTTCGATCCCCGGCTGTGTCACAGCCAGTCGTGACCGGGAGACCCATGAGGTAGCGCACAATTGTTACAATGTCTTCTGAGTTAGGGGAGGGTTTGGCTGGACGGGATGTCCTTGTCCCATCGCGCTCTAGCGACTCCACGTGGCAGGTGTGACTTGGCAGGGTTGACGCATGGCTCTCGACCTTCACCTCTCCCGAGTCCGTACGGGAGTTGCAGTGATGGGACAAGACTGTAACTACCAGTTCGGGAGAAAAAAGGGTTAAAGAAAAATCATAATAAACAACATTTTAAATCATTTTTATGAGAGCTATGCATTTATGGACAGTGTTGAATATAGGGTAAGCCATGAGAATAGGCTATATTGAAATACCCCTTGCCTCAAATATCCTGTTTTGTCATTTTAGGATTGTGCACAGCTGCTAGGCAGAAACAGTAGGCATAAATGCAAATGATCTTGCCCTTGCAGAGTAATATGATGGCTAGGTTTTTGAAAATCAGCCTCAACCACCCGAAGATTGATATTCATTAGATTATTCTTGAATGTGGGGTAATTTGTAGAAATCAAATGTCACATGAACATATTCAAACCCTCAGTATTTGGGAAACATTGATCAGGGGTGGCGTGCAACCATTTTGGAGAGCTTCCTCTAGGCAGGATTTTCTATGGTCCTAATTAAAAGGGATGGTGCACCCAAATTAATGTTGGTTTCTTATGGATAAGGAGATGCTGCAATCCATCCTCAAGTTAGCCACAGCCACCAACCGTTAATATGAGCATTTTCTAACCAAAAAAAACAATGTAATTAAATTTCCCCCAGCTAGCATACTCTAAATGTCATGCCCAAATAATCTCAAAGTAGCTTCAAGCCAAGTCGACGAGTTTTGAGTGTATTCAATTTTAAAAGAATCCTGAATGTATCTGACCTGTGTTATTTAAAAAAATATATGTTTTGCCCTGGTCATGGGCCTTAGCCATGTGAAAATATACAGAAGGGCAGGAAATTAGCTTTAAAACTGCATTTTATTCCTGTGGAGGTACCCCCAGACCCCCAGCGGGAAGGTGTGGAGCCAATGACATTAACAATAGGAAATCTCACTCCAAGCTACAGTATCTTGGGAGTTTCGTCAGACAACTGACTTCCTAATATGGATGCCATAGCCAGAAGCTTTGTCAAAGTACTGTCCGGCACCATCTTTGTCAAACTGCCATGTAATGAATCAACAGTTACTGTACATACTTCTGCACTCTAACTTTCTGTCAGAGAAACTTCAGTACGTCGCCCATCGCACTGACTAAGAGAAGGTCAGCGATAGAAGCATTCATTTCTTTGATCTCGATAACTTCACAATACCTTCTGACACTACTTCCCCAATCATCTGACGTCTTAAAAAGGTCCCCAATCAAAGTAGTCCCAGAATGTTTTAAATCGAGTGAAATTCTTCGCAGGGGCATAGCTATACTACATGGGGAGAAGATCTGTGCAATTCTACCTGTGCCGTGGCTGCCTACACTCCACAGCTGAGAGATCTATCATGGGCATGATGAAAAGGGGAGGTGGGGTGGGAAGTGGAGGAATGGAAGGGACGGAGGGGGAGGGGTTACACTGGTCGTGTGACAAGCTCGGCAAGATTGAATTTAAACCCAAAGTACCACTTTTCCATTCATTCATTCATAGGTTAGAGTGAGGAGGATAGTGAACCCCGGGGGGCACCGTCTCATCTCCTTCTCTGTAATGTGAACACTGACTGCACACACATCTTGGAGAGCTTGGCAGAGGTGGGCTGCTCTTTACCTGATTGCTGTTGTGGGAGAGAAAGAGGGAGAGAGAAAGAAGGGGAGAGAAAGAGGGGGAGAGATGTTTCTGTCAGGTACAAGCCCTAATTGGAGTGAACTAAGGGACCAAACAGAACAGAAGAGGAACAGAGAATACTTTTTATTGAATCTCTTTTCTGGGTTGTTCTTGTCCTTTGTGTCTTCTTTATTTCTCTCTCTGTCTGTCGTCCCCTACCTGTCTCCCCCCACATCTCTGGCGAACATGACATGAATGCTTTTCGTCAGAGGGCCGGGTAATTGAATGAGCTTCTCCTGCTGTCACTCGCCCTGTCGCCCTGTCATCCCCATCAGCGTGTGACGAGCGGGCGAGGGACGGGGGTGGTGTGGTGAGGGGCTGGGGGGTGGAGCAGGGGCCGAGCTTGTCACACCACCAGCGTCCCACCCTCCTTGTAATCAAAATGAACACTCGCCTCCGTATGCAAGGGCCCCATGGGAGACCGCCTTTGTGGGATATCGCTCCCCCCTCCATCCTTTCCATTCCTCCACTTCCCTCCCTACCTCCCCTTTTCATCATGCCCATGATAGATCTTTCTGCTGTGGAGAGTAGGCAGCCACGGCACAGGTAAAATTGCAAAGAGCTTCTCTTCTGTGGTATAGCTATGGCCCTGCGAAGACCAAAATAATATTTTTTTCAAGAGTTTATTCTGGTTTCACTCGATTTTAAACATTCCGGGACTACTTTGAGTGGAGACCTTTTCAAGACAAGGTCAGAGGATTGGGGAAGTAGTGTCAGGTGTCCGAATGGGATAATTTTTTATCAGCATACAGTGCATTCGGGGGAACTTGGACACACCCGTGAGATGAGAGACAACCGAAAGACAATATAAGTGCAAGAGTGCCTTGCAAGATCATAGGCCAGAAATGGCAATGTAATTACCTTAAAGTATATTTCATGTAACAGTGGTATTGGAAGGTGACAAGATTGAGATTGTTCTTTGAATACATAATTCACCGCCACACCATGTCAAGCACATTTAATTCAGGGAGTAATGTACGAGGCGACACTGAAGGACACAGATTTTTGGTGAGATTAGCGGAGGCTTAGGGAGGGATACGTTAGGATGTGAGATAAAGAAGTTCCCTTCTTCAGCAGGGTCTGCTGGGAGCATCTAATGAGAGATAAAAACATGTACGTAGGCCTTTTGGAGAAAAGGGGGGTGATTCATTATGCATGTTTGTTTGCTCGGGCCTCCTTTCCCCACATGTAAAACGTAATGAGAAATTTAACAGAGAGAATGAGAGTGGAAAAGGGCTTTTAATTGGGAAAGAGGGGATGTGGGTATAGGGCTCTTTTTGATTTTTATGTTTTGCAAGATTATGTTTTTTAAGATGAACAGAAATGAAGGACAAGAAGAAAGCACACTTTATTTTACCGTCCTGTTATGTGAAATGTATTCATTAACATTTGGGAAGAATCCATAATCATCCATTTTTAGAGATATTTTGAGTCTGGTAAGATGGATTGCTATATTTGACAGAATCCTTGCATAGTACACCAATGATGATTTATTAATCTACTGTATAGAATTGGATCCAAATTCAAGACGCATGTGGCCAATCTGCCACCATGTACATTTGAGTTTTAAATAAAATACACTGCTCAAAAAAATAAAGGGAACACTTAAACAACACAATGTAACTCCAAGTCAATCACACTTCTGTGAAATCAAACTGTCCACTTAGGAAGCAACACTGATTGACAATACATTTCACATGCTGTTGTGCAAATGGAATAGACAACAGGTGGAAATTGTAGGCAATTAGCAAGACACCCCTAATAAAGGAGTGGTTCTGCAGATGATAACCACAGACCACTTCTCAGTTCCTATGCTTCCTGGCTGATGTTTGGTCACTTTTGAATGCTGGCGGTGCTTTCACTATAGTGGTAGCATGAGACGGAGTCTACAACCCACACAAGTGGCTCAGGTAGTGCAGCTCATCCAGGATGTCACATCAATGCGAGCTGTGGCAAGAAGGTTTGCTGTGTCTGTCAGCGTAGTCTCCAGAGCATGGAGGCGCTACCAGGAGACAGGCCAGTACATCAGGAGACGTGGAGGAGGCCGTAGGAGAGCAACAACCCAGCAGCAGGACCGCTACCTCCGCCTTTGTGCAAGGAGGAGCAGGAGGAGCACTGCCAGAGCTCTGCAAAATGTCCTCCAGCAGGCCACAAATGTGCATGTGTCTGCTCAAACCGTCAGAAACAGACTCCATGAGGGTGGTATGAGGGCCCGACGTCCACATGTGGGCGTTGTGCTTAAAGCCCAACACCGTGCAGGACGTTTGACATTTGCCAGAGAACACCAAGATTGGCAAATTCGCCACTGGCGCCCTGTGCTCTTCACAGATGAAAGCAGGTTCACACTGAGCACATGTGACAGACGTGACATTCTGGAGACGCCGTGGAGAACGTTCTGCTGCCTGCAACATCCTCCAGCATGACCAGTTTGGAGGTTGGTCAGTCCTGGTGTGGGGTGGCATTTCTTTGGGGGGCCGCACAGCCCTCCATGTGCTCGCCAGAGGTAGCCTGACTGCCATTAGGTACTGAGATGAGATCCTCAGACCCCTTGTGAGACCATATGCTGGTGCAGTTGGCCCTGGGTTCCTCCTAATGCAAGACAATGCTAGACCTCATGAGGCTGGAGTGTGTCAGCAGTTCCTGCAAGAGGAAGGCATTGATGCTATGGACTGGCCCGTTCCCCAGACCTGAATCCAATTGAGCACATCTGGGACATCATGTCTCGCTCCATCCACCAACAGACTGCACCACAGACTGTCCAGGAGATGGCGGATGCTTTAGTCCAGATCTGGGAGGAGATCCCTCAGGAGACCATCCGCCACCTCATCAGGAGCATGCCCAGGCGTTGTAGGGAGGTCATACAGGTACGTGGAGGCCACACACACTACTGAGCCTCATTTTGACTTGTTTTAAGGACATTACATGAAAGTTAGATCAGCCTGTAGTGTGGTTTTCCACTTTAATTTTGAGTGTGACTCCAAATCCAGACCTCCATGGGTTGATACATTTGATTTCCATTGATCATTTTTGTGTGATTTTGTGGTCAGCACATTCAACTATGTAGAGAAAAAAGTATTTAATAAGAATATTTCATTCATTCAGATCTAGGATGTGTTATTTTAGTGTTCCCTTTATTTCTTTTGAGCAGTGTATGTATCACAACCTCTGCTATCTAAACTTCGGTAAGCAGAGGCTGAATATCAGTCAAGAAAAGGAGGTCATCAATTACTTTTCCCAAACACTTACCATCCCAGCCATGCTTATTACCATCATCACACACAGAAATATCTAAAGGCAACTCCCTAAAGTAAAGATGAACATCGAGTGGGGGGTATTTCGGCCGGGTAAAACGAGAGGGAAAGCCATACAGAAATGTATGTCATGAAGCTGGAAGATCGTTTACAATGAGAGCACACTTCAAGCTTCTCACTGGAGCACTCCCTTAGCAGTCGTATCACAAATTTTGAGAGCTTCACAGTAAATGGTTCTATCTGCATTTTTGTCAAAATTGAGTTATGGACACAGCCTTGTTTTGTTCAATGTTCTCTACCTTGTATAGTAGTCTAAATACCCCAATTCATGTTGTTTAGTTAAAAATGAGGTAAAAAATGACTGACACCATTCAAACCAATGAGGGTTCGGTACTTCAAAGCCAATTGTCTCAGAATCATCTTTTTGCAGCTATAACCTTATAGTCCCAAGCTCTCAATTTATCGACTACATTTGACCACTAAGTCAATTAAGAGTCAATCATTTATAATGTCTAGTACAAGGGTACAACCTTTGTCCCCTGACCTCCTTTCCCTAGTTCAAACAGACAGGGGGTTGAGTGTGTGTGTTGGGGTAGGGGACACCAAGATTGGTTGTCACAGTGCAAATTACTCCAAATCTAAATGGCGCTGTGTAATATTTTTAAGGTTAAAATGTGTGAATTCTTTGAACGAACTCATCCACCTGGTCAATTCATGTCAGCATGACAAAACATTGAGGTGAGGGGAATGTGTGTCTTTTATAGGTAAATTTTTTTATTGTGGAGTATCCATGAACAATTATGTTTGTTGAAAAGAGGAAAGGGAGAGCTGTATTTCAAACCTATTTCGCAGTTCCGGAAGTGGTAACGAGGCAACACTAAAAATGTCCTCCCCCACGAATGACGCACCCCCCCCCCCCCCTAAGGGCCAATTAGTGACAATTACTCAAATTTATGTTGCGTGGATTAATGAGAGAGAGAAAAAAAAGTATTTTTGCCCTCGCTGGAAATCACTGGTAGTTGCTCATAGTTCCTTATAGGAAACGTGTTGCTCTTGAGGGCCTGCAAATAATCAAATGATTTGTCACATGCGCCGAATAGAACAGGTGTAGAATTGATCACGAAATGCTTACTTACGAGCCCAACAATGCAGAGTTAAAAAGTAAGACAATTAGCAAATAAAATTAGTAACACAATAAATAACAAGACTATATACAAGGATTACCAGTACATTTGAGTCATTTAGCAGACGCTCTTATCAAGAGTGACATATAGGAGCAGTTAGGGTTAAGTGCCTTGCTCAAGGGCACATTGAGTTGGCTGTGAGATTCAAACCAGCAGCCTTTTGGTTACTGGCCCAATGCGGTTAACCGCTAGGCTATATGCAGGGGTACAATGTATTTGAGGCAATATACACATGTAGGTAGGGGTAAAAGTAGGCAATCAGGATAGATATTAAACAGAGTAGCAGAATTGTATGCAGAAAGTGTGTGTGTGTGTGTGTGTGTGTGTGTGTGTGTGTGTGTGTGTGTGTGTGTGTGTGTGTGTGTGTGTGTGTGTGTGTGTGTGTGTGTGTGTGTGGAGTGTGGGCAGTCCAGTGAGTGTGCATAGAGTCAGTGTAAGAGAGTCAGTGCATAACAAAGGGTCAGTGCAATAGTCTGAGTAGCCATTTGATTAGCTGCTCAGCAGTCTTATAGCTTGGGAGTAGAAGCTATTCAGGTACCTTTTGGTCCCAGACTTGGCGATCCGGTACTGCTTGCAGTGTGGTAGTAGAGTGAACCGTCTATGGCTTGGGTGGCTGGGTTTTTTGACACTTTTCCAGGTCTCCCTCTGACACTGCCTGAGGGATACCTCTTGTCTAGGTGGGAGAGAGCAGTGTGGAGTGCAACAGATATTGTGTCGTCTCTGGATCTGTTGTGGCGGTATGTGAATGGGTCCAGGATGCCTGGGATGATGGTGTTGATGTGTGCCATGATCAGCCTTTCAAAGCATTTCATGGTTACCGATGTGAGTGCTACGGAACGATAGTTGTTTTGCACGTTAAGTTTTGAGTTCTTAGGAACAAGAACAATGGTGCTGCTTGAAACATGTTGGGATTACAGACTGGGACAAGGAGATGTTGAAAATGTCCGTGAAGACACTTGCCAGCTGGTCTGCGCATGCTCAGAGAATGTACCCTGGTATTCCATCTGGCCCAGAATACTTGTGGGTGTTAACCTGTTTAAAAGTCTTACTCACATAAGCCACAGAGAGCGAGATCACACATCCATCCGGGACATCAGGGGCTATCATGCCTGGCTCAGTGTTTGCTTCAAAACTAGCACAAAAGGCATTCAGCTCGTCTGGGAAGTTTGCGTCACTGGGCGACTCATGGCTGGGTTTCTCTTAGTAATTCGTAATAGTCCTGCCACATCTACACAGTTTGTGGTGAGATGTAGAAAGCAGTGACGATTACAGATTTAAAATCTCTTGGTAGATAAAAAGGTCTGCTATTTACCATGAAGTATTCTAGGTGAGTAAAAGCTTATTAAGACTTTCTTTACATTTAAAGAAGTACACCAGTTGTTGTTTACAAAGAGGCACACCCCCCCTCCTTTGGTTTTGCCCAAGACCGCTGTCTGGTCACAACAAAGCATGAAGAAACCCTTGAGTTTTACGTTCATAACGCCCATCAGTCAGGTTTCTGAAAAGCATAGAATATTACAGCTTTTTCACTCTCGAAGGAAGCTCATCCATCTTGTTCTCAAGTCTCTGGACATTTGCCCCTAAAATGGAGGGGAGTGCCGGATGATTTTCTAACAAGGACTCCAGCCCTCCTCCCGCGTCTTTGCTTGTGGTGCTTGGGTAGCCGGATAATGGAGTAGGTTCCGGTGTAAACAGTCGGATTTGAAGTAGGAGCCGAAATTGACGTCAAAGTCGAGGGTTAGTAGCTGTCGATTCGTAGTTCAAAAGTACTTGGCGGTCATAAGTGATGATGGTATGAGCTTTCTGTACATAAAAGTACAGATAAACATGAAAAACGGGTCAGGAGATATGCTTGTTCAAAGTTTTCAGTTGATTACTATAATGCACCCCTTGGGCCAATCAGTGTAATTGTCTTAATGCCGAATCTCTGTGGCAAGACACATCATTCAGTCAAGTTTAGTCAAAATCGGGCCAGTGGTGTCTGAGATAGTCACACGCAATAACGTACACTACCATTCAAAGGTTTGGGGTCACTTAGAAATATCCTTGTTTTTGAAAGAAAATATACTTTTTTGTCCATTAAATAACATCAAATTGATCAGAAATACAGTGTAGACATTGTTAATGTTGTAAATGACTGTTTTATCTGTAAATGGCATATTTGTTTATGGAATATCTACATGGGCGTAGAGAGGCCCATTATCAGCAACCATCACTCCTGTGTTCCAATGGCACGTTGTGTTAGCTAATCCAAGTTTATCATTTTAAAAGGCTAATTGATCATTAGAAAACCCTTTTCCAATTATGTTAGCACAGCTGAAAACTGTTGTTCTGATTAAAGAAGCAATATAATTGGCCTTCTTTAGACTAGCTGAGTATCTGGAGCATCAACATTTGAGGGTTCGATTATAGGCTCAAAATGGCCAGAAACAAAGAACTTTCTTCTGAAACTCGTCAGTCTATTCTTGTTCATTCTTGAGAAATGGCTATTCCATGCAAGAAATTGCCAAGAAACTGAAGATCTCGTACAACGCTGTGCACTGCTCCCTTCAGAACAGCGCAAACTGGCCCTAACCAGAATAGAAAGAGGAGTGGGAGGCCCCTGTGCGCAACTGAGCAAGAGGACAAGTAAATTAGAGTGTCTAGTTTGAGAAACAGAAACACAGCCCCGCAAAACACCAGTCTCAACATCAACCGTGAAGAAGCGACTCCGGGATGCTAGCCTTCTAGGTAGAGTTCCTCTGTCTGTGTTCTTTTTCCCATCTTAATATTTTATTGGCAAGTCTGAGATATGGCTTTTTCTTTGCAACTCTGGTGGAAATGGAAGAAGATCCAAACTCTCCCAGCTCACAAGGTGGCAATTCACAGGGATCTTGCAGTCTGCTCCAACCAATGGTGTACATGCACAGCATCGCTCTTATCCAGAGTGACTTACAGTAGTGAGTGTATACATTTTCCTACTTTTCTGCACTGGTCCCCTGTGGGAATCTAACCCACAACCCTGGCATTGCAAGCACCATGCTCTACCAACTGAGCCACATGGGACCACACATCCATGGTACTGTCCTATAATTCAGTTTCTGGGCTTCATAAGAAACCAGAAAAAGAGCTGTCTGACTCCATTTCAGCACATTCCATTTCTGGGTCTTGAGCTAGACTCATTCGCGTATCACACCACGGAGGGTGTCCGGGGGATGATGGGATGATGGCCGGGGGATTGAGGGATGATGGCTTCTGTAATGAATGTCCCCGTGGGGCTATTGTTGATACTGTGCTGAGTACTAGCCACTCACCTGGCCACTCATCTGGACGTATCTCACAGCCTAAACCGGTTGCTTCGGGTTTCCATGTGGTGGGACCCTCTGCTTTTGTCGGGCCGTCTTGTGCTGGTCAGAACCGCCAATATGTCAGTGGTGGCGTACATCAACAGATGCAGAGAGTCTGTCTCTCTCCCCCCTAACCTTGACTCGCTTTCTATTGCTGGGGAGCAGTTTGCACATGTTTTCGCTTTTATTTTATCTAGGTGGTACCCTTTCTCTCGGGAGTGGAGGCTCTCCCAGATATGGGTCATTTTTGGCAGGGCCTATGTACTGTAGATCTTTACGCATTGCGAGAAAATCCGCAGTTTCTATTTTTCTTGATGATGGACCCTAGTGCCCCTTTGGGAACGGACACTCTGGTGTACCAGTGGCCACACACTCCTTTCCGAGTTTCCGCCAGTGGTTCTGATTCAGCCCCCATTGGAGTGGGTGCTCCGGGAGGGCTTACCATTGATTCTTGTGATTCCCCGTTGGCCCAGGAAGCCTTGGTTCATAGATATCATTCACCTTTTAGGAGAGGACTTGTGGAAACTTCTGTTGCCTGTTATACCAGGGGCATGGGAAGGTTTGGCAAGCGAAGCCAGAGATTTGTTTCCTGAGGGCCAATCGATGGCTAGAGGTTTAGCTTCAAATGTTATTGTTACCATTTAGTCTGCAAGGGTGCCCTCTGCAAGAGTGGCAAGCATTTGAGCTCTGGTGCCAAAATAAAGGACTTGTTCCTTTTCAGTGCTCTGTGAGGGACATCCTTATGTTCCTATAGGAGCTTTTCAAACATACCCCACTTTAAAAGTGTACATGGTTGCTGTCTCAGCATATCATGTGGGAATTGACAGAAACTCACAAGGGCTCTCCCCCTGGTGTTGTGGTTCCTGAAAGGTGTACATCATCTCGGACCAGTCTCTAAACCTATTGCACCCACATGGGACTTGCCACTGGTTTTGCAGCCCCCTTTGAGCCTCTGGAGTCAGTGGCACTGAAGATCCTCTCCAACAAAGCCTCCCTGCTCATGGCTTTAGCTAAACTTGTTGTGGACCTTCACGCGTTATCCGTACACTATTCCTGTAGTTCGCCCAGGGCGACTCTAAAGTGATGTTGCGTACAAATGCTGTCTTCGACCTGAAACTCATGGCTATATCCTCCTTAGCTTTTGAGCTATTTCCCTTTTCGCCTTCTCCTTTTGCTTCAAAAAAGCAACAGAGATTACATGCCCTGTGTCTGATGCGAGCTTTACGCATGCACATTGAATGGACCTGGGATATCTGGTTATGTGACCAACTTTTTGTCTGTTTTGCTAATCCAGGTCGCGGCAGAATGCTCTCTAAGTAGGGTCTCTCCCACTAGATTGTGGAGGCTATCTTCATGGCATATAGCAGCGAGGTTCCAGGGTTACCTGGAGGTGTAGGCGCCCACTCCACTAGGGGTCTGGCAGCGTCTTGGGCGTTGTCTAAAGGGTTGACTATATGAGACATGTGGTGCAGCGAGTTGGGCATCACCACACACTTCTGTGAGGATTTATCGCTTTGATGTTACTGCTCCCAGTATAGCACACAGTGTGCTTACGGTTGAGATAGGGGAAACTCAGTAGGCAGTGCGCCGTATGCGCCATACCCAGACTTCTGCATCTGGTGGAGTTAGGTCTGGGTGGTCTGCCATGAGCCATTTCATTTAGTATCCGTTGGGGTTGGCTTGTGGCGTGATTATATTTCCCCATAGTATGTTGTCCCAACGTTTACTAACTGAAAGGGAACGTGACGTTATGACTATAACTACTGTTCCCTGAAGGAGGGAAACAAGGTGCAACACCTGTTCCTGGGCTCGGTGAAGAGTGGTATTAAATTGAAGGAATAAATCTGAGCCTCAGCTCATCACCTGTGCAAATTTCATTGGCTTTTGTCAGGCGTGATTGTAGATCTTTCAACCGAAGTCATGAGAGTGAGACTACCCATAGTACCGTAATTGCTGGACTATTAAGCGCACCTGAATATAAACCGCACCCACTGAATTATTAAAAAATATGTATTTTGTACATAAATAAGCCGCAGGTGCCTACCGGTACATTGAAACAAATGAACTTGGTCACTCACTATCTTCCTCCTCCTGTGCACTGAAACCACTGAAGTCATCTCCTTCGGTGTCGGAGTTGAATAGCCTCAGAATTGCTTCATCCGATGTTGGATCGTTTTCATTGTCGCTCTCGTCACTTTCATCCGGAGGCAAATACCCCGCTGAGCTCATGCTGCCCCTTCAACACGCAGCAGTCCAGCCTTTCAAACCCGTTGATGATAGTGGATTTTTTGACAATGCTCCACGCTGTCAGGACCCACTGGCAGACTTGACCATAAGTTGCTCTTCGCATGCGGCCCGTTTTAGTGAAAGATTTCTCCCCACTTGTCATCCAAGCCTCCCACTGAACAAGGAGCGCCACCTTAAATGCACGATTTGCACTGATGTCGAGTGGCTGCAAATACTTTGGGCCATCTGCTTTTCTTCCCTCTGAAAGCTTTTGTTGTCTTTTTGCACTGAGTCAGTTCCTCACGCTGCTGTTTCCAACGTCTTATCATCGACTCATTAAGGCCAAGCTCCCGTGCAGCAGCTCTATTTCCTTTTCCAACAGCCAGATCGATCGCCTTCAACTTGAAAGCTGCATCATATGCATTTCTCCGTGTCTTTGCCATGATGAGGGTGACAAAATTACTACCGTAATCAGAATGGGAAGTTTGAGCGCGCTCGATTTACGTCACATTATGTGACGGTGCTCAGTGTTTTGGCGGCATGAATCTTGTGAAAGCAGGAAAAATCCATAAATTAGCCGCGTCATTGTATAAACCGCGAGGTTCAAAGCGTGGGAGTAAAGTAGCGGTTTATAGTCCGGAAATTACGGTATGTTGTATCTTGTTTCCCTCCTTCAGGGAACAGTATCTATAGTCATAACGTTACATTATCTTTACAGAGACAGAAGTCAGCTCGAGCGGGGGAAGTGTTAGACTGTAACTCACTTGTGAGTTGTGATCAATTCTCTTCCTCAGACAAAGATGTTGTGTGGTCAAACTCCTTCAGAGAAATGTGGAAATAACAGTATGTTGGATATTTGTCACAAATGAGATTGCCAGATAAACTGTTATTATCAACAACATGCTGTCTTAGTCATGGTGAGCAAGCATGACTCACTTACATGTTTTGACTACTTTTCACGAAGAGCAACCTCCTGCCAAAATATAAAGCAACGGTAAAAAAAACAGCAGCATATGTCTGTGCTATCTGTGGACTGCCGCACACTGTAATCAAGAGCTTTAAACTTGGCACAACATGTCTACTTTGTCTTGCGGTGGGTGAGAATGAGAGCCCCAGGGTACGAGAAGGAGAAACGCGGTAACAAGGCAAGTCAATTAGCATAGAAGGCACTCAAAACCCCAACAGCGTTTTCTTTATTTAGTTCAGTCTTTTGTGTCTCTCCTTCTTTCTCTATACTCCACCTACACCATTTTCTTACCTCTCTTTCTCTGATGATCCAACACTCACCTTTCTTTGAGCTAGTCGGCCCTAGGGTTGCAAGTTACCAGGATATTCAGTAATTTTGGTAATTAACAGGAAATCTATGGTAACTTTGGTAATTTATGCTTCAATAACTTTGAAAAAATATATGAATATATATATATATATATATATATGTCCATATTGTCCATGAGTTTATATTAAATAGACTATATGGTTCAAGCCTAATTAATGACAACGATTCTAATCATTAATGACATTATTCTCAGTTAGCTCTGCCACTGTCATGAGTTTAGCGACAAAACATTTACAACATTTACAAAACGTAGTAAGTAAAATAAATGAAGTGTGTCATTTTTTCAAATATATTTCATGCTGAAACCCTTATATTAAACACCAGTGCTATTCACTAACTTGATAGTTTATATTTAGGATCTTATTTTACAACTTTGTCATTCTATTTTTATTCTAAAATCATCTTATTTTATTATATATATATTTTAGATGTGATAAGGCAACACAGAAGGCCAGAGATAAATACAGACGCCGGTGGTAATCTCAAGTACCCCAAATAGGCCACTAAAACATTTGAAATTACAAAAATTATTGTAGTTTACTGGTAAACATCGAAAGTTTCCAGTAATATACCCTCCCTTTGCAACCCTAGACAGCCCCAAACTGGGATGTGCTTTTATCAGAAAACATATGCAGAGCCTCCCTTGTTCCACCAGAATAATTGAAATAGCTCTTAGCAAAGTCCCCACTTCCCCCCGAGCACTCTGAATCGACTGGCCACATTTGCATGCTAAGCCACTTGTAGATGCAGTATTTAGAGCTGTAACCTACATCTCCTACATCAGGTGCATTATCCACCTTATAGACATTATCGTGTCATTATCATATCTAAAAAGCCACAGTGAATCTTTGGGTCAAGGGAAGACAAGCAACATACATTATCTGTTTGGGAAAGACAACACCAAAAAGTGTAGAAAAAGTATATTCATCCTGCCTTAGTCCTAGACAGTAAATAAATGATGCTTATATCCAGGATGGATATGAGGCTATAAATATATTTCAGCCAATAAAAAACACTAACCCCAGGACCTCTCGTCACCAATGCCAGTACACAGGGAGCATGCCTGGCTGAATTTGATAAGCTTCCACGTTTTCCAACATCCTATTGGCATGAGGGCAACAGGGAGACTGTGGGTGGCACACTAAAGGCATTTCAAGCTAATTATCTATTTGGACAAAGATCAAACACCCCACAGTGGAAATTACATTTAATGTTTATGCAGAGCTGGCCCTCAAATGCCAAGAATCTCCTTGCAGGTGGTACGGGAGGGGGGAAAAGAAGGACAATATCTAATTGAAAAGATATAAAAGGTGCTTTAAGGGTTTAGAAAGTGACCTACGATGTGCCATTTCATAAACTCAATAAATACATTTACCAGCGGGAAAAACAATGTTCATACAACGTCATTACAACCAGAAAGTGGTTGAAATGATGTCAGAATGTCATTTTGACGTTATTTAAACTATTTTCTGCTCCCTGGGTTAAATATTCATTCCAAAAGGAGTGCCTTCCTTGGCTCATGCATGTTACTGAATTTTAAGAAACAAGTCTGTCTAAATTCAAGATATTCAGTCTGAATCCAATGGACATCCTCTCAGCTGCATAATTTTAACATATGTATTCTAGAACACTGCCTAGAACACATTTCTTCTTCTGATAGAGAAAACAACAAATAGAGACTGAAGAACAGAGAGAAAAGAAAACAATGGGCTGGACATGCTGAGAGATGAGTTTTGATTGGTCTGCCATGTAGCAGGCTTCTGTCTGTAACGTGAGCTGTTCAGTATGTGTTGATAGTCCTTTCCTGCAGTTTTTGAAAGATATAACGTTAGCCATCGAGAACTAACAAAGTTTTGCTACTTTTCTCAACAACATTGACGCCCTGAATTTAGCAGGTGCTATCAACATATCAGGTGGAGAAAGTGCTAGGCTACTTTCTGCACACGCCACGGTAAGTGTGTGAGCCGGAGTTGCTTGACACAACGCAGACCAAACAAGATGTAGCTACAAACAAAACAGAGTTACATGGTTCCAGTCTGCCGTTCATCCATGTATACCGGTAAGAATCTAGCTACAATTTCAAATATACGTTTCTAATTTTGTCAGAAAGTCGTTTTTATTGCAATTTAAAGCATACTGTTAGTTAGCTAGTGAACGTTAGCCTGCTGGCTCGCTAGTTAATGTTACGTGTATGATATATGGAGTAATATTACTTGAATCAGAAATCCATTTGCATTGCTAGTTATAGCCTAATGTTAGCTAGCAAACATTGAACCTATAGCACTCCCTCTTCAAATTAGGGCTAATTGGAAAAGCTGTTCAAAAGAGGACATTTTAATATTTCTTTGTAGTCCCTGACGAAGGTCATGCAGCCGAAACGTGTTGTATTTTTAAAACTTTGTTTCTATTGAACATGCCATACAAATAAAGGCATTTTAATTAATTATAGGAAGAGTGCCTTAGTCCTCCTTTCTTTTTGATGACCAATTCACCCCTTTTACCAAAGCGCACCTTCTGTCTACCAAAATGTACTATTGTGTACCTTTAGTAGCGCTTCCCTTCCTCCCCTTTCTACTAATTGAACCTAGTTTGTTGGCTACCTAGCTACCTGCAGATTCACACTACAGCTATGACAATGTTTGTATTGGTAGTAGTATGAGTTGGGATTATGCATGTCTAAACAAAGACTCCACTTTGGCCGGAATATTACATGACCATCAAATTAGCCAGGTGTGTCTGGGGGTGATTACGGCCATCTATTGTATTTCATGAACATGTGTACATGTTTAGACAAATAGTGACCCATCCACTTAGCTAGAAGTGGCTGGGGGGGGAATTTCTATTACATGACCCATCAATTTAGACAAGTGTGTCAGGTAAGCGTCATCTAATAATTATGAAATATTTTTATCTGGACATTTTCTGTTTTTGATATTGCTACTATGCAAGTAACCATTTCAGTGTACCTTTTACACGTTCTGTATCCTGTGCATGTGACAACTTTGATTTTATTTGATAAAGCGTGTGTTTTTACTACATGGCCTCACATGTGAATCCTTAAAGAGATGGGTGAGGCTAAGGCATAAGAAGGTTGAACAATGCTGAATGGGTAATCAACTTTCAAAGCAGAATTACTTTCCCATTCTTCTTCAACTGCAGTATATGATATGCCATTTCCTAGCTCTGAGTCTCTACTTTTATCCAATGTAAAAAACACTTTTTCAAATTTTGCTACATAAAACCTGAATCGAGGCTTAGTGAATGGCCTCATGGGACACATGTTGCTTATGAGGACATGCATATATTGTATGTTCAAAATGTCATGACTGTAGCGCAAACAGGACAGAAGTTGGGAATTTCAGTTGATCACTTTAGCGCCCCCCTTGGGCCACTCAGAGTATTGAAAATGCTGGATCTCTATGGCAAGACGCATCATTCGCTCAAGTTTCATCAGAATCGGGCGAGTGGTGTCTGAGATATCGCGTGTGACTAAGGACAGAGACAGATCCATAGTCTCCCCCCTTGATATCATCATGGGGGACAATTACGGGTTCATCACTGCACAGTACAGTGGTCCGTCTGTCTGTTGTGGCCTGGTATGAGTGGCAGCCTTAAGAATTGGATTGAAATAAGTAATATTAAACCAGTGAAGAAATATTTTTAGACATGGAGATACGCCAGAGAAGGATCGAGAATGGGAAGTGGGAGGACATACAAGCAGCGCAAGGGTTTTAATCTGAATCTTATCAGGGCAAGAGGTGCTGGAGATGTGGAGTGGAACATAATTACAGTGGAATTTAAGAGCTCTGTGTGCGCGCGCTTGCGCAGTAACTTTTGTGAAGAAATGCTTTGGGGGGACAAGGACAGAGCAACGTCGATCAAGTGTACCTGACAAAAGAGAAATATGGCATTTTATTTTAATATTCAATCTTTGAGATCTTTTATACCAAGTGCTTATAAGCAATGTTAACTTCACCTGTGTTTTTGTTTAGGGGAAGGGAGAAACTTGAGAGACACTGTGTTTAATATTCAATCTGGAAATATGTATGCCAAGTGCTGTTAACTTTACTTGTGTTTTCATCTAGGGGAGCTGGAGAGGGGAGACACTTGGGAAGCGATGGACTGTGTGGAAGGAATGAATATGGTTGGCAAATGAATCGCGGTCACCTTCCTCAGCAGCTAGTTTAACTGGCTGCTAGCAGCTCATACATCTCAATAAACAATGTTGGCAGGTTGTTCCTCCTTTTAAATTGGTATTTGCTCTGATTTAATTCATTTGGGGAACGTGAGACAATCCTCTTGGCCATGGGATATTTAATCATATAGAGGATAATAAATAATGTGTAGGGATGCACGGCACCATACTGACCTGTGCAAAGACTCCCAGTTATTAAAATGAATGGGCAAATAAGTGTGTGTGTGTAAGTGAGACAACGAGAGAGAGATAGAGACAGACAATAGGAGAAAGGGTTTTGTCATTTATTTGGCCATTCTAAAATGTCAGTAAGTACGTTAAGGTATATGTATCTAATTATTGCCAATAATCCATTGTGGCAAACAATACCTCTTACCTCCCATATCTCTATACTGCTGCCAATGAACAGAATAGTAGCACAGTTCCCCTGCTGTTTTAATGGTTGTATAGAAGGATTGACTTTCGAGCTTTAAATAGACAGTTCATCCTCCTACTAAAAGCATATTTACTAAATGGAGGAAGACATGAGGGAAAAAGAGCTTTCATGATTGCATTTAACAAGGGAGAGAAGGGCAGTGAACAGGTGAAGAGGTGGACCTCTACATAAATGGTCTCTAATGAGGTTCAAGTGTCAGGTCAACACAGAAACAGTTCCCCCACACTCAAGGAGTTTACCATGGACCAATTAAATCAAACTTGACTTGAGTTGCCCAATGACGTTGGTGTGTCACCTGCCACCATGCAGTCCTAGGGTCACAACAGTATTTGAGATCTTTCAAAAATACTATGCGGTTCTCGATTGAATTTGCCTAATGCAAGAGAAAGTTTGAAATAGTCAGAAAACATGTTAACCATGCCTATCTGGCACTATGAGCAGACCCGAGCTGATGCTCAAAGCTTCAGATCCTGTTTAAAACCAGATCTGACCGCCACACACAGCAAACAGCCCACGGATTGTTAAAGCAGAACCATCTCCAACTAATGTGCTTCACCACCCAAAGTCACCCACACAGGAACAAAAGTCTCATCTCCATAGCAACCCAGCCAGCGCAATGCATGCAGTTCCGCCAGAACTACACTGAAAATAAACAGACCTGGGTTCAAATACTATTTTAAATAATTTAAAATACTTTAGCTGGGCTTGATTGAGCTTGTCTGTTGCAAAAGAGCCAATAGAAAAATCCCAAAAGCGTGAGCCCCACCCACCTGGCACTCTAGGCAGGCTAAAGCGAGCGCTCAAAGTATTTGGGAGATTTCGAATAGTATTTGAACCCAGGACTGAAAATAAATACAAACCCAGAGTAGCAGCATATAGCCTACACACACACATTGCAGAGACGCTGCCTGTCAGATCAAAACCCACCAACCTGCCACAATGCCAAAAACTCACCGGTACTTCAAAGACTCACATTTCACACTTTGAGATTAAGATTTTGATTGAATTTTTTTCAGAATCAAAACCACACAAACTCAAATTTGTTAATCAGAAACCCATTGAAACAAAGAGCGCAGGGAGGGCCACTATAGTTCATAGGCTTTATAATGAGGGAGAGAGAGAGAGAGAGCCAAACTCAGGTCTGTTAACTTGTGGGTTGGTGAGTGTTGGATTGATCAAAGCTCTGAGGCCATGCCAGTTTGCTGTACTGTACTGAGTGGAACGAAAGGAACAACAGAGGAACATCAAGAGTCGCTCTACATTTGGCCTTTAAATATTTCATCAGATAGACTGTGTGCGTGTGAATGGGTGTTGATTTCCTTCAAATTAACTTAAAATTAATTTGTGAAGGTTTTGATATTGAACTTTGGTGCTGTTGTGCAGCTTGCATGGCACTGGCATAAGCTTGTCTTTGATGGCTGTGGTTTATGGAGCTTTGCAGCCTTGCTTTGTGTTGTCAGCTATTACGTTTCCCCAGAGTCTCTGTTTTATCCAAAGCTTGGAAGATGGGAAGTTAATTACTGTAAAGCTGTGGGGCTTGAAGATTCTTCCCCAAGTCTTTCCATCATATCTGGTGTTGTAGTGTTGACTATCTTTAAATGTGAAGACTGTTTGTTATCAAATAATTTCTCTATGTGTAATTATTCCGTAATTCAACGAATCACGGAATAGTAATTAACTAGGAAGTCGGGGCACCACGGAAAAATGTTTGTACAGTTTCAATTTCCAGAATGTAACTCTTCAGATATTTTATTATTTTCACAGATCACAATCTTCTATTAATGTACTATTACCTCAACGTCTGCACAAACCCTGTCATAAATCATGAATCAGCAATATACAAATTGTCTTAATTGTTTATTTAATAACTAAATAATCACACAGAATTACATAAAAACACACCCAATTAGGTCATACATTGGTTACTGACATGATACACTGAAAAGTCCCTAGTGGGCTAAGCCGATATGACGGCTTGGTAGACAAAGGAACGGGGTGGGGACCGTTCAAGAGCGGGAAACTCAGAGGATTCACTGTAATACAGTCGATAACTACACATGAAATGCTAATATTTTCAACATGAACAGCCGTGTATTTCAAAATCAATTGCAATTTACATATTTACGAGAGTACGCCTTTGTTGTCCCTCTCTGCGATCACCGGTCTGTCTGCTGGATAGTCAGTCAACCAAAAGCCTCTGGTTTGTCCACCAGAGGTCAAAGTCTGTTGGAGTTGTAGGTTGTTATAATTAATATTTCAGAGTACCATTCAGAAATATTCTTAGATCGGATGCGTTTACCAGACTAAAGTATTTAAACAGCTGCAACCTGAATAATTGTTCTTTAGTTTGTAGATTTCTTAGCCATTTCAATGTGGGAATGATCTCCACGTTCTCTGGTCTTGTCCTTGGGTAGAGTTGCCAACCATTTCAACATGTAGCGACAGCTTCCATGTTTTCTGGTCCCTAGAGTAGTTTGAACCATGTTTTTGTCTAGAGGAGTAGCCATTTCAATGTGGGGACCCTGTCCCAGCAGTATCTTGACTCTGGTTTAAATTACCTACCATTTCAACATGTAGCGACAGCTCCATATTTTCTGGTCTAATGTAAATTTTGTCACGAGTGGTTTTATACTCTGTGGAAGAAGGGGTCGGTTCCATGATGCCTGATGTAATGTCTGGGCTCACGGGGGAGTGGCCACTGACTAGTTAAAACCTTATTTCTAAACAAGTATCTTGTTTAGAAGGCCAACATCACATTACATCTTCTCACAAATAGTTTCATATTCAACCATATATTTTATACAACCATCAGATGCAAACCCTATAATTGAGAAGTGTACACAACCAAAGACAGTAATGTGTGTATCCGGTCCTTCATAAGATCACCAAATGAAACAACCTCGACATGACTGTCCCTTATGTGTCCACAAACCACTCCAACATTCTCAAAAATAGAAATACTGTTTAATTCTCAAATTTTGGAGGATTATGAGTTTTGGCCTTTTGTTCTCCATATGCTCTCTCACTCAATTCTCCATGGCAGTGAAAAGAGTTTCTACTAGGAATTTATGACCGTTGTAAGAGAGAGAGAATGAGAGAGGGAGGAGCCACCATATACACCCAAAAGGGCCACGTCGTGACACTGGGAAAGAAGGAGGAACTCCTGACTTACTCAAGTGTAAAGAGTAACTACAAATACGGCCTTGATACCATCTTAACATATTCAAACCTACTTGAATTTCTAATGGGGAAGGCAGAGGGAGACCTTTCTTTTTTCTATAGTGTGTATGTTAAACTTGAAGGGGTGGAGATAAATTAAGGATGAAACACGGTGTGGTCTGTGTGTGTGTGGCTTAAATCTCCCAGGTCCAACATAAATTACACTAATGACCACCTGGTACACTGAGTGGGCATGTTCCCGTCAATCCCCCCAAAGCTCGTGCTGTGACTGGTTACAAGAGACATAATATGCCCTATGGCTTTATCAACATCAAGCATACCTAAGACATGATTGCACTCACAGAGGCATTAATAACCATAACATATTCACGCAGGGGGAGTTGTTCTCTGAAGTCTAGTAACCAGGCACAAACCAGAAATCCTATATTGTGTTTGTGCGTGTGTGCAGAGATGATGATTCGATTTTTGGAGAGCAGCAAGCACTTCAGTCAAAGTCGGCAGGGGGTTGACAACACGCTACAGCTATGTACACATTTAATAGACATACTGTTGGTGGTCCTGTGGGTTGAAATGGCTGAATGTTTGCCCTGTTATTGTTAAGACGACCGCAGTAAGAACGACAATAGCCACAGAGAGGTTCATCTCTCAGTTCGTGAGCGTGTGGGAGAACTCTGCCGAGAACAAGGCACTGACAACTCCAGTGCTGGTTCTTCGTCTCGTTTACAGATACTACTGCTGAACATGCATTACCTAGACTAGAACCAATCAGAACATTTATTTCACTCTCACTCTGTATCCAGGAGGAAACATGTTTGGGAGGGTTTTTTGATAAACGCCGAAAAAATGGCGGACGGAAGACAGGGTGGTGCGGCAGGTGCCGCTTCTCATTCGAATGCTGTAATTTTATCTAAACCATCAGGTGTACGCCGATCCCAGCTAAGTAACTCATGCAAAGAGTTAAAGCGCAATTATGTGTTTTATCTCCAGTACTCTGCCATGATTGTCAGTTATGTAGCTGCTCTACTGATAATCTCAGTGCGTCCTTGCTGGGATGACACAATCAGTCTACTACCGGAGAATATCAACACCAAACACATTGGTTCACCGTTCCACGGGAGCGGACAGTACACAGCATACCATAATGTTCTGAATAATGGCCAAGTCTCTCGAGTCATCTGGGACCCACGAGCTAAGCCCAAGGGACTATTAGGGGGGCACTTGAACATTCGTAGTGTCATTCCAAAAAGTGATCAAATTCAACATCTACTCACAGACTCCAACCTTGACTTTCTCTGCCTCTCAGAGACATGGCTCCATAAACACTCTCCATATGCTGCTTTGATTGTGCCTGGCTACAATGTTTTCAGGAGAGACAGGATTGAAGGAAGAGGAGGGGGTGTGATGATTTACATTAAAGAACATATCCGATGTAAACAAATTGAGTGGTCATGTGATAATGAACTAGAATGTATCGGCCTGAACGTTACACTGTCTCCCCAAATGTCTTTTACCCTCATTGGAATGTATAGGCCACCTTCCACCAAAAGTGTGTTTTTTGATCAGTTTAATACCATGCTTAGGGAATGTAATTTTGGGAAAGAGGTCATCTTAATGGGAGATTTTAACATTAATTATGAAGACAAGTGTTGTAGGAAAACCCTCAAACAAATCACTAATACCTTTGACCTTACACAGCTAGTTAAAGGGCCAACCAGGGTGACTTGTTGCTCTAAAACACAGATTGATTTGGTGTTCAGTAATAAACCAGAGAGAGTGACTAAATCATTCAATATGGTTACTGGGCTATCTGATCATAATCTGACACTTATAGCCAGAAAGCTGTCTAAGAGCAGGTTTAACCTCTCTACTGTTAGAAAGCCGGATCAACCAAGAATACCTAAGAGTGAATTAAACTATTTTGAAAATGCAATTAAGGGAATAAACTGGAATGATCTCTTGTCCTATACAGACGTGGAAGCTGATAGTCAGGTTTTTCTATCCACAATCCAGACTACAATAAATGGTTTCCTAAAGAAAATCAAATCCAAACCTGGCCAAAAGAGCACTCTTCCTTGGCTAAATGGAGAAATCTGGAAATTGATGAAAGAACGAGATTATGCTCTAAAAATAGCCCTAAAATCTAAATTAGAGCATGACAGACGTAGGTTTACCATGTTGAGAAATAAGGTGATGAAAGAAATTAGACAGGCCAAGGCAAACTTCTTTATTAACATAATTGGTGAAGCAAAGGGAAATTCTAAATTGATATGGGAGAATCTAAAAAAGTTAACAGGGAAAGACCATAGTAACACTGCAAAAAGACTAGAAATCATGGTGAATAACAATCTAACACAGGATGCAGTCGAAATAGCAATAGCCTTCAATTCCTACTTTATTGACTCTGTCAGGGCACTGACACAGAACCCCTCCACTTGTTTCCTGGGCCCAGTGCTAGTGAATGACACTCAACCTGTCTTCATCATAAGGGAGGTTTCTGAGTCAAAGGTGAACAAGGTGATTAGCTCACTAAAGAACTCTAAAGCCAAAGATGTGTTTGGGATGGACTCTACCTTTCTTAAAAACTACAAAGAGTCACTCATTGGCCCCATTACTAAGGTCACCAACACATCTATTGGTCTCGGTGTGTTTCCAAGGGTATGGAAGTCGGCCATAATAACGGCCATCTTTAAATCAGGCGACCCTGCTGACGTGAGTAACTACAGGCCCATTAGTATACTACCTGTGGTGTCAAAGGTTGTTGAAAAGTGTGTAGCAGAACAACTGATTGCCCACCTCAACAACAGCCCCTTCACATTACACTCCATGCAGTTTGGCTTCAGAGCGAAACACTCCACAGAAACGGCCAACTGCTTTCTTCTGGAAAATGTGAAGTCCAAGATGGACAAAGGGGGTGTTGTGGGGGCTGTGTTTCTGGACCTAAGGAAGGCTTTTGATACTGTTAACCATGAGATTCTCATCACAAAATTGTCCAAGTTCAACTTTTCCCCTGATGCCTTGAGATGGTTGAAATCATACCTTGAAGGCAGAACTCAGTGTGTCAGAGTGAGCAATGAGCTGTCGCCCACTCGTAGCTATGATGTGGGCGTGCCCCAAGGGTCAATACTGGGGCCCCTCCTGTTCAGCCTGTACATTAATGATCTGCCTTCTGTCTGTACTGGGTCTGAAGTTCAAATGTATGCAGATGATACAGTGATATATGTGCATGCAAAGAGCAAACAACAAGCTGCACAAGAACTCACTACTGTAATGGTCCAGGTTACAAAGTGGCTCAGTGACTCGTGTTTGCATCTCAATGTGAAAAAAACTGTTTGCATGTTCTTCACAAAGAGGGCAACAGATGCTACTGAGCCAGATGTCTATGTGTCAGGGGAGAAGCTCCAGGTGGTATCCGATTATAAGTACCTTGGCATCATACTTGATTCCAACCTCTCTTTTAAAAAGCATGTGAAAAAAGTAATTCAAATAACCAAATTCAACCTAGCTAATTTCCGATTTATACGAAATTGTTTGACTACAGAGGTAGCAAAACTGTACTTCGAAACTATGATACTCCCTCACTTAACATACTGCTTGACTAGTTGGGCCCAAGCTTGCTGTACAACATTAAAACCTATTCAGTCTGTCTACAAACAGGCTCTCAAAGTGCTTGATAGGAAGCCCAATAGCCATCATCATTGTCACATTCTTAGAAAGCATGAGCTCTTGAGTTGGGAAAATCTTGTGCAATACACCGACGCATGTCTTGTATTCAAGATCCTTAATGGCCTGGCTCCCCCTCCACTCAATATTTTTGTTAAACAGAAAACCCAGACATATGGCAGCAGATCCACAAGGTCTGCCATGAGAGGTGACTGTATAGTTCCCCTAAGGAAAAGCACCTTTAGTAAATCTGCATTCTCTGTGAGAGCTTCCCATGTCTGGAATACACTGCCATCAGACACACATAACTGCACCACATATCACACTTTCACAAAATGCTTGAAGACATGGCTAAAGGTCAATCAGATTTGTGAACATGGTCCCTAGCTGTGTGTTGCCGCTTTCCATGTTGTCTGTTGTCTGTAGCTTGTGAGGTGTGGAAACACTTTGTTGCTTTTATGAATTTTGTCTTGCTGCTTTTTGTTTTATGTTGCTCTGTCTGTATGCTACGTCTTGCTTGTCCTATGTTGCTCTGTATGCTATGTCTTGCTTGTCCTATGTTGCTATGTCTTGCTTGTTCTATGCTGCTATTGTCTATATTGTAATTGTTTTTAATAACCTGCCCAGGGACTGCGGTTGAAAATTAGCCGGCTGGCTAAAACCGGCACTTTTACTGAAACGTTGATTAATGTGCACTGTCCCTGTAAAAATAAAAATAAACTCAAACTCAACTCAAGAGTTATGCTGGCGTGTGGCAGTGGTGGTGGGTTCCCCTAGTAATCCCCTGCCTTTGAATACCACCAGGCTCTCTTTGTCCCTTTACTTGAGATCTGAAAGCAGATAATCGCACTGTCTGATGCCATTTTAGAGAACAGAATGGAAAAGATGAAACAGTTTATCCCGACTGAAATGTTGGTGATAGAGACAGAAGGAGACATTATGCACTCTCAGTTGCCATAGAAACATGCACATCAAGTCAGAGGAATATGTAGTGTGTGTGTGTGTGTGTGTGTGTGTGTGTGTGTGTGTGTGTGTGCGCATGGTGTAGTGTGGTCTCTACTGTGATCAATACCTCTCTCTCTCTCCCTGCCTTGGTCCCTCTTATCGTCACACTCCATGGGAGTGTGAGTCTTTGCATGGTAGGACACACACACACACACACACACGGTCAAACACTCTTTCAGTCAGCACCAGTCAACCAGTATTTGCTAGTTATCTCCCAACATAGTGACATAGAGCCAGAACTGACAGAAAATGTGTGGCAAGACAGCATTTGCCCCAGTACTTTTCAATCTGGTGTGGCGCTGCCACAACACTTTCAAAGCAGCAGAAACAAACACATTCACCAGACATATTCATTAGTTCACTCCATAGAAAAATGTAGAAAAACGTTTTGCTATGGAAAAGAAAGCAGGCGTGTATTTTCTTACATTTCAGCCCGTTTGCCTCTTTTCTCAGGTGAATACAACCCTGACCCTGGGATTTTACGCGGTAATTCTCAGTTGCATTCACTTGTCAGTTACAGTGGGCTCCTAGCTACAGGCAACAGAGCCTCATTAACCACACCTCTCAACAACTATGTCTGGATGCATCAGCACCTTGTTGTTTGACTGCACTCTGCACTTGGTTTCTTTCTTCGCCCTCACTCCTCTCCAGTCTGTGGAATCTGACTTTGTGGCTATGTTATCTAGTGGAAAACCCTGCCTGCCTCGTTGCCTGCCTCATGAGAGCGCAAACACACAGTTTAGTCATCCTCTAAAACTATCTAGAATGATCCAATCTATAGCAGCTAACAAAAATACTAAAGTTAGCTTCATAGACGCCAACTACTTTAGAGCTTTTTTACAAAAGTATCTTCTGACCAGGGGAGTTTTGTTAAGAGCCCTGATGCTTGCTCTAAACATTAACACACATCATTGTGGTACTGTTTTGGAAACATAATAAATGTATCTTTCATATCAGCTTGTTTGCGAAAGACATAAGGAAGACATATGTTGCCACCTGTGCTAACTAGCAATATAGCGTGCTCCAAATACCTGTTTGTAAGCTAACTGGGGAGGAAGTGTAGTTTGTCAACTGAAGGCACACACAGTGTATGGATCTGTGCAAAACTGCATTTATTTATTTTTTTAAATATTATTTCTCACTGACATGAAAAATAAGGGGCCATTTAAAACCGTTAAAACACAGCGTCGGAATTGTAGCCAAATGTGGGCGAATGTAATGGATAAGGGTTTTTCGACAGCTATCTTTAGAGCAGCCTAGCTAGATAGCTAACATTAGCTAGCTAGGATGATGCAATCATGCAGTCAGCAGTTAACATGAATCATTTAGACTCACTGAATATATGTGTTTGGCACCGGATAAAGAAGATGAAATGATCTGCTGCTGCTACCCAAGGCCAAGGGATACTGAAGTTCCTGAAAAGATTAGTCAGACAGTTTGCTAGTCCAGTAGTGTTCATTGGCATATTATTTTATTTCCATTGCTTTTTGAGACGCACATCTCACTGACTTAAAAGTGAAAAGAAATACAAATTTCGCCACAGAGCAGTCTACACAGACTATATGAACACATTGGTCCAACCATAACAGATGGCTAATGCAGAAAGAGAGAATTGATGGATTCTAGCACCACCATAACATTCAAAAATACAGAAACAGGCAGTCATCATGGAGTTGTCTTTTTCGACTAGTGAGTGCATAGTGACACCTACTGATATGAACTGGCAATGCAGGTTTTATTAGAATAGTGCAATAGAATGAGTGACAATCAATCAAATCATGAATGATTGAATATATGGATTTTACAGCCAATCAGTTCCTACAGTGAGCTCCAGGGAACCAACCTCTGGTGGGCCAGATACAGACCAGGACAACAACACAAGGTTGCCTTTTTACAACGTCTACTGTGTATAGTGTTAAATGTAACCTTGCCTTACATCGCAGAAGAGCACTGTAATCAGATGAAAAAAGAATACCTCCGGAGGTAGCGCACGACACTCGCCAAATAGCTGCCCCCCTTAAAGCAGGGCAGTGTGAACAAAATTGTCTCATTGAGCAAACACTTCTACAGTATAAATGGTAATAGCAGAGCTCATCCCTGCCACCAATAACATGTAAAATGTAGATCATACAAATAGGATATGTTTTTGAATGTGTAACATTGTGTGGTGAGTTCAGAGGTGACACCACAGTTACCAAAGTGGTGGGGGGTTATCAGGTAATATGGTTAAAAATCTAACTTGGCCCTGCCCTAGGGATGATGAAAACATTATTAAAACCCTTTACACAGACAAAGATACAACAACAACAAATTGGACAAAAACTACCAGGACTGAGGTTGCTGTATGCAGGGTTGCATCGTGAGGGTTTGCAGCTGTAATTAAAAATATACTCATACAGTATGTCATCACTATTGTGTGTTAAATGATTAATTCCAGTCAATAATCTTGGATTAAAAAGGCATTGGTCGCCTAGCCACCTGAAGTGTAAATATAAACCAAATTTGTTCACATTCTCAGAACACAAATAACGGTCCCTATTTTAGGCTATAAATGCATAGCTTAGGCTATAAAAACATGATGTTACGTTTCCCCTGGCCCAGGTGGGATAAGAGCGCATAGGCTTCCCTAGGCTACCTGCAGCTAGGGTTGTTATCAGTAGGCTACAGTTAATCAGACTGAAGCACAGACTAATTGTGCACGTTGATATTTTGATGGCGGGTATGAGCGTCCATATAAAACAGCTCCTCTCCTCACTTCTCACTTATACCCACGTTTTCAGTCGCAATTTGCTTTTACCACATGTAATGATTTGCATGAAATTGATACAAATTAAGCATGGTTTGTTGTAATGTTGTAAGCTAGGCCTAGCATACATTTATATTTGTATGAGAGGGTTAATCGTACATTTTTGATAAGCTAACGTTACTTGATGAAGGCACGCTGTTATAGCAACTCTGTGCTTTTGTCTTAAAGCTCAAATGTAATGAGCGTAGCCTGCAGATGAGAAAATAAACCCTTTAATTGTCTGCACATACATGCTTGTGCATTGTTGCATTATTCAGGAGTGTAGTATGTTTTAGAAGAAAAGTTTGTCATTGTTGAATAGTTTGTGCTTACTGGCTAGTAGTAGCAACTGTGATATTTACGGTAAATTTGAGCTGCAGACCAAGAATGTTGCGTTGCCAGCCACAATGAAATGAAAGGCAAGGACGTCATGTTAATTGAAAAGTAGCATTCTCTTTCGCCACCCCGCTTCTCAGACTCTCCTTTATATCTCGTAGTGGGAATAGGGCCTCAGAGTTTGTGCTTTATGGCATTGTGCTGTTGTCTGCTACTCACACCAACCACAGAGAGAGACAACCACAGAGAGACAGAGAGACAGAGAGACAGAGAGAGAGAGAGAGAGACAGAGACAGAGACAGAGACAGAGAGACAGAGAGACAGAGAGAGAGCGAGAGAGAGAGAGTATATGGTATTGATTTTACAAAATGTAGCTTAATTAGATTAATATTATGGTGTTTCTATTACAAGAAAAACAAAAAACAAAACCCTCAGGGTTTCCGTTAGGAAAATATGGCACTGTACAATGTGACCGGTCGGGAGTAGGTTACTAAGTGACTGCGAGTGAAGAGCAAAATAATCCTAACATTTCCAAAACCTAATTGTAGGCTAACAAATACCCAAACAGAGACCCAAACATAAAAATCGAATTGATTTATCAAGACCAGTCCCCATGCTTGTCTCAGAGTAGCACGAAACGGTGCTGAAATAGTTGACCACACACGGGTAGGCTATTGCTTCAAATCCTATTATAACAATTGAATGACTTTGGGTGTTCCAGTAAGCAACAGTTTGTCTTTTATTAGCCTACTTTATTCCAATATTTCTGTCATTCAGTGATATTTATTCCCATAGTTATTATTTTGTATTCTTAAAAGAACTCCAGCACAGAGAAGAGAAAGGAGCGTTGAATAATTAAACATGTCGGTAAAATACTGTTAGACTTGGGGATTATCGTCACGGACAGTGCTATTCGCCTGTGTTACACAGAACGCGAAAGCTCAGGAAAATGGACAGGTACAGTAGGCTACAATACTGTAAAGTAGACCTAATAATGCTAAAAAATAATGCTTAAATACATCGACTGCTGGTCTTTACTGTATGCTGCACATTTTTACATTGTATTCCATTTCCAGCTTCACTATTCAAGCCATCGACTCACTGATGTTTGAAGTTGATGAGCGATCGGCAAAGGCAATCTGCTGGCATCAACGGCACAACATCAACACCACTCTAATCACAGTCAGAAGACAGTTGAAGAAACTTAAGTGGACTTATGGTAAGGCTCTGTAAGACATTTTATATATATTTATTTATTATTTTTGTACAGAACATAAACCATGTGTGTTCTCTTGTTTTGTACTGTTCTGTAGTTTCGACCCAATGATTCATCTGATAAACAAAGAACTTTGCGTGCTGCAGGCCCAGGCATGGATTAAAGCTGGTGAGACATTGAATGACTTCATCAAGAGATATGCTGGACCCTATGTCAGAGAGGTGTTTTTGGGACCACAAAGTGTCTATTGTCCTGCTAATAGCCCTTGTGAAAAACAAGTGTTTGGAAACATGTTGTTATCTAATATCTAAGGGGCTTTTATATAATTATAATGCAGGGTTAATAATTACCCTCCTTGCCTGCCCTCCTTCTTGGCAAGAGGCTATTGTCCTGCTAACAGCCCATCATGGGTGTATGGCTTCTGTTGTATTCCAATGTATTGAATGAGTGTATTAATTACAGTCATTTACCATTCTCATTCTCAGAGTGGAAACATTGTTTGCAGAGTTCACAATCTCATTTTCAAGTCCTCTGGTGGTTACAGTCCTAACCCTGGAACGGGTTGCACCATAGTTTTCATCAAGCCAGCTTCTTTCTATGTCCATTTTGCCTGTTATCTTTGGTCGCAATGCCATTTAAATATATATATTTTTTTTAGATAAACAGCTCGTTTTTTAATGCTAACTGTATTAAGAGTGGAATTTGAGGCGGGGTGAGGAGTACTGGAAAGGTGTGACTCCAGGTTACAATAGGCCATAAGTATTCAGCAGATTGCTGATTGTCCTCACTTTGATTATGCTGTAATAACATACTGTAGCACCATGACCAGGATCTCTATTAATTTAAGTAAGCAGATTAGGGCTTTCAGGAGGAACAGAAAATTGTGTGTCAGTTCATAAACCATGTGCCATGGAATCGGTACATTGAAAATCTCTTCCCAAACATTTTGCAATTTATATGGCAGAGCTGTCCATTTTTTGGTCCTTAAATGAAACTGATATATATTTTTATTTATCACAATTTGCTTTAACCAATTTTGGTCTTCAATGCAGGGCTGACAGACAAGTTCTTTACTCTTTCCCCCTTCCACTTGATAAAGGTTCCAACTGATAAAGATTTTTTTTTTTTATCAATTAGTATATTTGAGTTTAACCACAATATTTGTTGTATTATTTGTTCTGTCTATTCTGGTGGATTAAACTGAAATTGCAACCAACTTTCTATGGCTTGTTTAAAAAAATAACAATATTTTGGAGATTATTTCGTTTTCAAATAACCGAATGTGAGCGATTGTAATCTGGATAAAGTGAAAAAGACCATTCTTGAACATGGGGTGAGACATTCTTACTAATTTGTAAATAAAGCCAGTTTGTTATTTAGAATTACTTAGAATTATTTATCTCTGTTTTTAGAGGGAGAGAAACCAAAACCACATGTCAAGTGTAATTCCCCCATTGTATTTACCCAATCTCTTAACTCCAGGACCAGTTTTTTGTTGTTGTTGCCTGACGCAGGACGCTAGTGCCAGAGAAGTGAGACTCAAAAAAAAAACGCCTCCATTAATTTACAAAAAGATAGTAAATTTGTGCCACAGTTTAGACTACCGATAGATCAGCATTCTAACGCCCCCTTGTGATAGTGTGGTGCAATGACAGAATGCCATCATCTCCCACTAATGGTGGCGGCATAAGCTCGTAACTTTTAAAGGAAGAACCATCATAGCAACTCTGTGCTTTTGTCTTAAAGCTCAAATGTAATAAGTGTAGCCTACAGATGAGAAAATAAACCCCTTAATTGTCTGCACATACATGCTTGTGCATTGTTACATTATTCAGGAGTGTAATATATTTTAGAAGAAAAGTTTCTGTCATTGTTGAAAAGTTTGTGCTTACTGGCTAGAGTGGCTACTGTGATATTTACGGTAAATTTGAGCTGCAGACCAAGAATGTTGCGTTGCCAGCCACAGTGAAAGGTAAGGCAAGGACGTCATGTTAATTGAAAAGTAGCATTCTCTTTCGCCACCCCGCTTCTCAGACTCTCCTTTATATCTCTTAGTGGGAATAGGACCTCGGAGTTTGTGCTTTATGGCATTGTGCTGTTGTCTGCTACTTACACCAAACGCAGAGAGCAAGAGAAAGAGCAAGAGAGCGAGAGAGGCAGAGAGACAGAGACGCATTCAATCAAAGCTGGTCAGTGTGTTTTCCCGGATATATAAAATGTTGTAATTGTTTCCTTGCAAATTCAATTTTGGAGTTCTCAAAACCTTGGCTATTGAATTGAAAAGGGCCCAATTCCATCCTGAATCTATTACATATAAAATAATATATGCCATTTTAGCAGAAGCTTTCATCCAAAGTGACTTAGTCATGTGTGCATAGATTTTTTACGTATGGGTGGTCCCGGGAATCAAGCAATGCTCTAGCAACTGAGCTACAGAGGAACACATGTATTAGGTGATTCACTGGGCCAGTGTTGTGCGACTGACATGGGTTCAAATATAATTTAAATCATTTCAAATACCTTACACTTAGATATAAGGTTTCCAAAAGTGTTCTTCGGTTGACCCCATATGAGAACCTTTTTGGTTCCACACAGAACCCCTTTGGGTTCCATGTAGAACCCTCTCTGGAAAGTTTACTCAAAGGGTCCTGCTAACAGGCTAACTACACCACTCGCGTCACGTGAATAATATAGAAATCTATATTATTAAATTACTGCACCCGCACTGCTCGAGCTCGCCAATGAGCGTCTGCGTTGCCAAGGGCTAAAATAGAAGTCAGTTCTATTTCTGACGCAGATCGCGCTGCAAGTTCTGCCTCTCGGACCTCCTCATTGGTTTATAGAAGCAGGTACCCACGTGGGTGACTGAAGGCGAACGAGGTCAGTGGCGGTAATGCACCTAATTTATGAAAGTTGCCAATGATAATATAAAGTCAAGACAAGAAAAAACCTGGAAGGAGGAGAGATGACTAGAAACTATTTGGTTGACCGTTTTATGTGTGGATTAATTGGTGGAGTAGAGGACCTTGTGCATTTCATGTAAAATAACAACTCAATGTTTATATCCCAGGACAAATTAGCTAGTAACAGCAAGCTAGCTAAATGGGACAAATTAGCTAGCAAGTGCAAGCTATCTAGCTAAATTGCCATAAATGTGTAATGCTTTTGGACTTCAAATTCACCAAATTAATATAATTGGTTCAGAGTTTGTTTTGATATTTTAACCTGCGTGTCATGATCGTGTTTGGTGTGGGGTGACAAAATACATTTATGCACGATGGCGCACGATGGCGCACGCGCCCAGAAGGTTTGGGTTCTGTGTAAGGGGACAGCCAAATAACCATTTTAGGTTCTAGATAGCACCTTTTTTTGAAAGAGTGTAGCTGTGCTTGATTGAGCAAACCCTAACCCACCTGACCTTCCAGACAGGTCTAGTTTCCACTATAGCATGTGTTATTGCCTCAAGCTCTCGTAAAATACAATCCTTCTCAGCTGGAGTTTTGACGATAGATTCATCTCCAGTTACATGCCTGTTGTACAGTGGAAGTCTCCGGGCTTAGACACACCAACGATTGTGTTCTTGTTTTTCGCAATCTACGAGGCAATGCGAACATTGTGAGATTCTGGAAGCCTGTCAAATGCGGAGGCGTACAGTAGCAGATCGTGTTTTGATGCATGCTATTACACAGCAGATACACAGTAGATATTTGATAGACATATTGGTAGACTTACGAGAGGGTTCTCTCCAGCCGACTGCCTGTGGAACCGATGATCTCCCCCAGAGTGCAGAACATCTGTCCCAGGAAGTCCTGTAGAAGGAGGGGTACCATAATTAGCACAACACCTAGCTCCTATTATGCTCTGCATGGAGGGGCATCAGTATTAGCACAACACCTAGCTCCTATTATGCTCTGCATGGAGGGGCATCAGATTTAGCACAACACCTAGCTCCTATAATCCCATAGTCTCACATGCCAGACAGGCTCTGATCTTATTGTTACGTTTTTACAGATACACTGTATGGACGGGAAAGAGGGTTTGAATCATGGGTGTCATGCATCCTATAAATCTGAGGGGGCAAATAGTATGTGAGGATGGCTGGGGAGGAGTTGGTCCAGAGGGGGGCTGGAGTTGGAGAATTTAGCGTTTTTCAAACACCTGAAACAGCTTGTTCCTGCAATCTAGAACTTAAAAAATACTGTATGTTTATTTGTATGCATACCTAAGGATGCCTTGTTAAAGACTACCAAGAAACACTATGTGCAGCCTGATCACCAGAAACACATGTCGATTTCGGACGTTTGAGAAGGTCCTGATGACATCGATATATGCCACCCTCGGCGCTCACCCCCCCCCCCACAAAAAAAAGAAATATGTGGCATTATTGGGACTGACCTCACAACACTGACAGCCAGAGCATGCTGTTTAGACCGACCACTGTGCCACAGTAGCTCTCAATTGTCTTGCAAGCAGGGAGAGTATTTGATACTAAATGGAAACGGATGAAATGGATGTTTTATACTTTCCCTAAACCATAGCCCTAACCTTAATCACTTGGAATTAATACCTAAACTTAACCCTTTGAGTTGTTTCTGTTTAAACCCTGTAGCCATGCGGAATGAACCCGGTAACCACGCTGAATTAATGGGTAAAAATGTGATGTTCATCCACATTACGTCATATCCCGACTTGAAACTATGAGACCAGGTTGTTGTGTAAACCCTGCTTTAGCCCACTGCAGTAAAATATTGAAAAGATAATGTCAACCATACAGGTCATTCATCTGAACCCTTAAACTTGACCATTATAAAATGAAGGACACCTATGGCACGGCAGCTGTTGAAAGTGCCTACTGTCCGAGGATCATGGTTCACTGTTCATACAATTTTGATTGATACAATGCAATATATCCTGTGGAAATCAATCAAGGTCCCCAGTAACGATATATGTAATTCCACATACTGCACTACTTTTGACCAGAGTCCTATGGGTCCTAGTCAAAAGCAGGGAATATGGTGCCATTTGGGATGCATTCCATACATTTGCGCCATACAGGGTAGCACTTTAGTTTACAGTGCTGAAATAACAGGGTAACAATAGGAAACAACAGGGAAATAAGACGACACCGACCAGGTAAGAACATGGTAATAACCCATTAATAGTTAGTATGAAGCTTCTAAGTACTAATATAAAGTTATATGAATTTTCCTGGTTGTTATGTAGAAACAATTATTTGTTACTGAAGATAAATCAATAATCGAGACCAATAAGCAAAGTTATGTAGTAAGTATTTAAGGCAATTTCCATCTTCTCAGCAGCACTGTCTATACTTATTAGGAATGTACTTGGAACTTTTGAAGAAATACTGTTTATTTAACAGAAACATATGAGAAACTACATCATACTAACAGTGCCTTCAGAAAAGATTCATACCCTTGACTTATTCCACATTTTGTTGTGTTACAGCCTGATTTAAAATGGATTAAATACAACAACAAAAATCTCACTCTTCTACACACAATACCCCATAATGACAATGTGAAGACATGTTTTTTGAAATGTATTGAAAATTAAATACAGAAATATCTCATTTACATAAGTATTCACACCCCTGAGTCAATCATTTGTAGAAACACCATTGGTGACGTTTACAGCTTTGAGTTGTCTTTAGGTATGTCTGTATCAGCTTTGCAAATCTGGATTCTTCCGTGCAGATTTTCTCAAAGTCTGTTAAATGAAATGGGGAGCGGCGATGAACAGCAATCTTCAAGTCATTCTCCAGATTTTCAATGGAATTCAAGTCTGTGCTTTGGCTGGGCTAGTCAAGGACATTCACATTTTTGTTCTGAAGCAATTCCAACGTTGCTTTGGCTGTATGTTTGGGATCATTGTTCTAAGGTCGTTTGCACTCTGAAGCAGATTATAATCAAGGATTTGCCTGTATTTGGCTCCATTCATTGTTCCCTCTATCCTTACCAGTCTCCCAGTCCCTGTCTCTGAAAAGCATCCCCATGGCATGATGCTGCCACCACCATGCTTCACGGTAGGGACGGTGTTATATGGGTGATGAGCTGTGCCTGGTTTTCTCCAGACATAGCGCTTTGCATTCAGGTGAAAAAGTTACATGTCTCATCAGACCACAGAATGTTTGCCTATTGATCTCAGAGTCTATCAGGTGCTTTTTTTGCAAACTCCAGGTGTGCTGTCATGTGCCTTTTTCTCAGAAGTTGTTCCCTTCTGTCTACTCTCCCATAAAGCCCAGATTGTTGAAGTGCTGTTGTCCCTCTGGCAGGTTCTCCCATCTCAGCCAAGGAACTCTGTAGTTCTGTCATAGTGGTACTTGGGTTCTTGGTCACCTCCCTGACCAAGGTCCTTCTTGCCCGGTTGCTCAGTCTGGTCGGACGTAGTGCTGAGAGATTAGTTCCATATTTGTATTTATTTCTCCAATGATGGAGACCACTGTGCTCTTGCAAACTTTTAACACTCTAGAAATGGTTTTATATCCTTCCTTAGATATATGTCTCATCACAATTATATCACGGGGATCTATGGATAATTCCTTGAACTTCATGGTATATTCATGGTATAGTTGACATGCACTGTCAACTATGGGACCTTATGTAGACAGTTGTGTTTCTTTCTAAATCATGTCCAAACAGGTGGACTCCAATCAAGTTGTAGTGACATCTCAAGGATGATCAAAGGAAACTGGATGCATCTGAGCTCAGAGTATGATAGCAAAGGGGTGTGAATACTTATGTAAATTAGATATTTCTGTATTTCAAAAATTTCTAAAAACGTCTTTTCACTTTGTCATTATGGGGTATTGTGGCAAGATGGGTGAAAAAAAAGTATATTGAATCCATTTTGAATTCAGGCCCACTGTATGTGTGCTAACTTCAAAATGTACCTTTTTGATCTGTGCTTGCAGCTAGGTGGTTACTTTGTCGTTGCTTGTTTCATAGTCGTTGCTTGTTTCTGTCTTGTTTCCATCTTGTTTTGCCGTTGATTCCTTTATCTTTCCGGTCATTATCCAGTTATTTCAGCAATGTACTTGAGTAATTATTATGTAACTTACTGGTCATTTCTTTATACAGTAGTTTCAGTGTACCTACTACGGGGCTTTGACACTGTATTCTAAAGCAAACAGCTGTTTCCCTGTTACCATATAAATTACTTTCTTAATATTTTCACCATAGTTTCTGTATGCCTTACTGTCACTTTTTTTTATAACTTGTATATCAAACTTTATGTACATCACACTTAATTTGATGCAATTTCTCCCTAAACAGATGAACACAATCACAAGTTATTAAGCCACTATGTTCATTAATGGAACTTAATTTATTGTTAGTGTAGCCGGTCTGGGCCTATGTGTGAATGCGCTGGCTACTGCTCTCTGGCTTTGGTTCTGCGTTCATGTAGATTAATTGGACACAGGACACACTGCTGCCGGTTCTGGTCTTTTATTACTGGATGAGATTGAATAAATGCAGTGCAAAGCAATTACATGAAATGGCAAACCTCTCTATGCTGCAAACTGTAACTAGGCCACTCAGGAACATTCAATTTCATGTTGGTAAGCAACTCCAGTGTATATTTGGCCTTGTGTTTTAGGTTAATGTCCTGCTGAAAGGTGAATTTGTCTCCCAAACAAGGTTTTCCTCTAGGATTTTGCCAGTGCTTAGCTCTATTCCGTTTCTTTTTATCATAAAAACTCCCTAGTCCTTGCCGATGACGAGAACACCCATAACATGATGCAGCCACCACTAAGCTTGAACATATGAAGAGTGATGTGTTGTGTTGGATTTGCGCCAAACATAACGCTTTGTATTCAGGACATAAAGTACACTTCTTTGCCAATATTTGGGCAGTTTTCCTTTAGTGCCTTATTGCAAACAGGATGCATTGGCCTCATGGTGAAATCCATGAGCGGTTTCCTTCCTCTACAGCAACTGAGTTAAGAAGGCGCCTGTATCTTTGTAGTGACTGGGTGTATTGATGATATACCATCTAAAATGTAATCAATAACTTCACCATGCTCAAACGGATATTCAATGTCATCTTCTTTTTTTTTTACCCATCTACAAACAGGTGCCCTTCTTGGTCTTTGTGTTTGAAATTGAGTCCATGCAATAAGCCATAACAAAAGGGTTGAATACTTATTGGCTCAAGACATTTCAGCTTTACATTTTCTATTCATTTTTTTTAATTGAAAAACATAATTCCACTCTGACATTATGCGGTATAATGACAAAATATCTCAATTTAATCCATTTTAAATTCAGGCGGTAATACAACAAAATATGAAACAAGTCAAGTAGTGTGAATACTTTCTGAAGACACTGTTTGTGGGGAAACAATTAAGAAAGTTATCGTAATATACCGGGGAACAGATCATTGCTTTAGAATACAAGTTTTAAGGCCCCATAAGTACACTGAAACTATGGTAAAACTATAAAGAAAGTAATAGTAATTTACATAACAATTACTTAAGTAGAGTGCAGAAATAACTAGGTAAAGACCGGAAAGTAATAGGAAAAAAACAGCAAAACAACACAGCAACGACAAAGTAACTACCCAGCTACAGTACAAGCAAAGACCCAAAAGGTACATTTTGAGGTTGTACTGTAGTTCCTCAAATGTTTAATTCCTAATAAGTATAAACGGTGCTGCTAAGAAGAGGGAAATGGCCTTAAATACTTAACTTTGCTTATTAGCCTCTATTATGGATTTAAAAAAATTCTACATAACAACCAGGAAAATTCATATAACTTTTTATCAGTATTTAGCAGCTACATACTAACTATTAAAGGATTATTACTGCGTTCTTACCTGTTCGTTGCCGTCTTATTTTCCTGTTGTTTCCTATTACTTTCCGGACGTTACCCTGTTATTTCAACACTATAAATTAAAGTGCAACCCAGTTATTTTGTTGACTAACCTTCTGCTCATCCACAAAGGTTTGCAATTGAGAGAGAAAAACATATCTGTTAGTTGGAAATCTGCAGAGACAAAAAACAAACATTTCTTAATTTTTTTGTTCATTATTCCAACATTCTCCCCTTGAAAAAACGAACCAATAAGTAATCAAATCAAAGACTAACCAAATGTAACCTCTTTAATTCTCCCTTGAGAGTTCATGAAGTAAATAGATACATACATATTTGCATGCCACATAGTTAAGTATGCTTATATCAATTGTATGAAGTCACCAGTATGCTTACATGTTTTGAAATGTTTGAACTTCTGGTGTCCACATTGTACCTGTAAGAAATAAGAACAATAAATCAGCACCTGATAATGGGTTGAATCCACCAAAAATACAAATGACAAATTAACACTTACAAAATACAAATGAACACTTGCATATGTACATTCCATATTTAGCTGCTATGGGGACGAATACATTCAAGCAGCATATTAAAAACTGGGTTAATGTTGTCAATTACATTGGCAAGTAAATATTTGCCAGGGCATATATTTAATTATAAATCAGATTATTTGACATGGGGGAGATGTGGGAAGCGAAAATGATTTTTTTGCCAGCTAGCTAGCTAGCACGCTGCTAGCGGAGAAGCCTACAGCCAACTGGCAGGCACAAAACAAGGTAATGTAAAATAAACCTAAACTTTCATTACATGAAGCTATTTTTAAAATATGCAGTTGGTTTTCATTGAAATTAGCTAACAGTGGTGATGATGTTTTAAAAATAATGTAATTGTCAACGAGAGTTACTGCTAGTCTTATAAGGAGTTGTGGTCAGTCTCAGCGACGCTGACACCAACTCCTTGTAACTCTTTGTGAGACTGTCGTAATATGGACACCGCACATGTAGGTTTTTTAAAACTATTTTTACTAGAAAACAAGGTGCTATCATTCCTTCTGCCCTTGAACAAGTCAGTTCACTGTAGGCCATCACTGTAAATAAGAATTGGTTCTTAACTGATTTGCCTAGTTAAATAAAAAAATACTTGTTTCAGCAAATCTGGGAGAAACCCAAAACTAATTTTATATCAATGATAATATACTAGTTACTAGTTACACTATATATACAAAAGTATGTGGACATCACTTAAAATGACTAGATTTGGCACACAGCCATGCAATCTCCATAGGAAAAATGTCAGTAGAATGACCTTACTGAAGAGCTCAGTGACTTTCAATGTGGCACTGTCATTTCCAACAAGTCAGTTTGTCAAATTTCTGCCCTGCTACGGCTGCCCCAGTCAACTCTAAGTGCTGTTATTGTGAAGTGGTAGGCCACACAAGCTCACAGAATGGGACCGCTGAGTGCTAAAGCACGTAACATGCAAATAATCTTCTGTCCTCGGTTGCAACACTCACTACCGTGTTCCAAATTGCCTCTAGAAGAAACGCCAGCACAATAACTATTTGTCGGGAACTTCATGAAATGGGTTTCCATGGCAGAGCAGCTGCTCACAAGCCTAAGACCACCATGCGCAATGCCAAGCGTCGGCTGGAGTGGTGTAAAGCTCACCGCCATTGGACTATGGAGCAGTGGAAATGCGTTCTGTGGAGTGATGAATCATGGTTCACTATCTGGCAGTCCGACAGACAAATTTCGGTTTGGCGGATGCCAGGAGAACGCTATCTGCCCCAATGCATAGTGCCAATTGTCAATTTTGGTGGAGGAAGAATAATGGTCTGGGGATGTTTTTCATGGTTCGAGATAGGATCCTTAGTTCCAGTGAAGGGAAATCTTAACGCTACAGCATACAATGACATTCTAGACAATTCTGTGCTTCCAACTTTATAGCAACAGTTTGGGGAAGGCCATTTCCTGTTTCAGCATGATAATGCCCCTGTGCACAAAGCAAGATCCATACAGAAATGTTTTGTTGAGATCGATGTGGAAGAACTTGACTGGCATGCACAGAGCCTTGACCTCAACCTCATCAAACACCTTTGGGATGATTTGGATCGCTGACTGCGACCCAGGCCTAATTGCCCAACATCAGTGCCCGATCTCACTAATGCTCTTGTGGCTGGCTGAATGGAAGCAAGTCCCCGCAGCAATGTTCCAACATCTAGTGGAAAGCCTTCCCAGAAGAGTGGAGGCTGTTATACCAGCAAATGGAGGGCCAACTCCATATTAATGCCCATGATTTTGGAATGAGATGTTCAACGAGCAGATGTCCACATACTTGTGGTCATGTAGTGTAGTGTTAAAGTAAACAGCAGGTAAAATTCCAGACTGTTAGTTAAACCACAAACAAATTTGAATATTCGCCTAATGTCAGTTTATGTGACAAAACAAGCATTGTACAGTCTAAACCGCTGTGAAATATACAGTATTTCTATTACCAAAAATATTGTGTTTTCAGCTGTTTGAAGCTGGTGTACAAAACCGAAACTTAAGAATGGGAAGCATAGAAATAGCGTACATAGAACACATCTACCACTTCTTAGACCTTATTTCAATGAGAATGACAGCTCAATTAATTAACATTTCCATGTGAATTTGAAAGTATTCAGACTGCTTGACTTTTTTTCACATTTTGTTACGTAATAGCCTTATTCTAAAAATGTTTTTTTTTTTGTTATCCCTCGTAAATTGACACACAATACCCGATAATGACAAAGTAAAAACAGCTTTTTAGAAATGTTTGTACAAAACTGAAATACCTTATTTGCACAATTATTCAGACTATTTGCTATGAGACTCGAAATTGAGCTCAGGCGCATCCTGTTTCCATTGATCATCCTTGAGACGTATCTACAACAAAGGCACACACCTGTCTATATAAGGTCCCACAGTTGACAGTGCATGTCAGTGCAACAATCAAGCCTTTCTCCATAGAGCTCAGATACAGGATTGTGTCGAGGCACAGATCTGGGGAAGAGTACCCAAAAATGTCTGCAGCATTGAAGGTCCCCAAGAACACAGTGGCCTCCATCATTCTTAAATGGAAGGAGTTTCCCAGAGGCACCTAAAGGAGTCAGACCATGAGAAACAATATGCTCTGGTCTGATGAAACCAAGATCTTTGGCCTGAAAGCCAAGCATCACGTCTGGAGGAAACCTGGCATCAAACCCTATAGTGAAGCATGGGGGTGGCAGCATAATGCTGTGGGGATGTTTCTCAGTGGCAGGGATTGGGAGACTAGTCAGGATCAAGGGAAAGATGAATTGAGCAAAATACAGAGAGATCCTTGATGAAAACCTGCTCCATAGCACTTCAGGACCTCAGACTGGGGTGAAGGTTCACCTTTCAACAGGAGAACGACCCCAAGCACACAGCCAAGACAATGCAGGAGTGGCTTTGGGACAAGTCTCTGAATGTCCTTGAGTGGCCCAGCAATAGCCCGGACTTGAACCCATTAGAAAACCTCTGGAGAGACCTGACAATAACTGTGCAGCGACGCTCCCCATCCAACCTGGCAGAGCTGGAGAGGAGAAGAATGGGAGAAACTGGTGTGCCAATCTTGTAGCGTCATACTCAAGAAGACTTGAGGCTGTAATCACTGCCAAAGGTGCTTCAACAAAGTACTGAGTAAAGCCTCTGAATACTTATGTAAATATGATTTTATATATATATTTTTTTTATATAAATTTGCAAAAAAAAACAGTTTTTGCTTTGTCATTATGGGTATTGTGTGTAGATTTATGAGGAAAAAAACTATTTAATCAATTTTAGAATAAGGCTGTAACGTAACAAAATGTCATCGCGTCATCAAGCTCGAGACCCTGGGTCTCGACCCCGCCCTGTGCAACTGGGTACTGGACTTCCTGACGGGCCGCCCCCAGGTGGTGAGGGTAGGCAACAACATCTCCTCCCCGCTGATCCTCAACACTGGGGCCCCACAAGGGTGCGTTCTGAGCCCTCTCCTGTACTCCCTGTTCACCCACGACTGCGTGGCCACGCACGCCTCCAACTCAATCATCAAGTTTGCGGACGACACAACAGTGGTAGGCTTGATTACCAACAACGACGAGACGGCCTACAGGGAGGAGGTGAGGGCCCTCAGAGTGTGGTGTCAGGAAAATAACCTCACACTCAACGTCAACAAAACTAAGGAGATGATTGTGGACTTCAGGAAACAGCAGAGGGAACACCCCCCTATCCACATCGATGGAACAGTAGTGGAGAGAGTAGCAAGTTTTAAGTTCCTCGGCATACACATCACAGACAAACTGAATTGGTCCACTCACACAGACAGCATCGTGAAGAAGGCGCAGCAGCGCCTCTTCAACCTCAGGAGGCTGAAGAAATTCGGCTTGTCACCAAAAGCACTCACAAACTTCTACAGATGCACAATCGAGAGCATCCTGGCGGGCTGTATCACCGCCTGGTATGGCAACTGCACCGCCCTCAACCGTAAGGCTCTCCAGAGGGTAGTGAGGTCTGCACAACGCATCACCGGGGGCAAACTACCTGCCCTCCAGGACACCTACACCACCCGATGTCACAGGAAGGCCATAAAGATCATCAAGGACATCAACCACCCGAACAACTGCCTGTTCATCCCACTATCATCCAGAAGGCGAGGTCAGTACAGGTGCATCAAAGCTGGGACCGAGAGACTGAAAAACAGCTTATATCTCAAGGCCATCAGACTGTTAAACAGCCACCACTAACACTGAGTGGCTGCTGCCAACACACTGACACTGACTCAACTCCAGCCACTTTAATAATGGGAATGGATGGGAAATGATGTAAATATATCACTAGCCACTTTAAACAATGCTACCTTATATAATGTTACTTACCCTACATTATTCATCTCATATGCATACGTATATACTGTACTCTATATCATCGACTGTATCCTTATGTAATACATGTATCACTAGCCACTTTAAACTATGCCACTTTGTTTACATACTCATCTCATTTGTACATACTGTACTCGATACCATCTACTGTATCTTGCCTATGCTGCTCTGTACCATCACTCATTCATATATCCTTATGTACATATTCTTTATCCCCTTACACTGTGTACAAGACAGTAGTTTTGGAATTGTTAGTTAGATTACTTGTTATTACTGCATTGTCGGAACTAGAAGCACATACATTTCGCTACACTCACATTAACATCTGCTAACCATGTGTATGTGACAAATAAAATTTGATTTGATTTTTGATTTGAAATGTGGAAAATGTTAAGGGGTATAAATACTTTCCGAATGCACTGTATTGCAGCTTTAATGTGCTGCATCATAAGTTAAACCATAAACATATATTAATGCACTTCATCATTTAGTACAGGCAGCCTCAACCAGGGTTTGGAATAGGGAACAGAACAGACAACGAAAGTGATCTATACTGCTGTCATGACTCTCTCTCCTTGGTGAGGAACAAAGGTGCCAGATCAGCGTGGCAGTCAGTAGCCACGCCCAAGTGAGCTCAGAGTTTGTGCCAGTATGACGGAAGCCCCCTTTAGCCAGAGTGCTTAAAAGACCGGCGTAATAGACAGCATGAGCTGAACATTACGAAGTGATTGGAAACTATGAAAACCAGACCAAGACATGCCGGGTTGCTTCTGGCGTGTAAAGTGGTCGGAAGCTGATGTAACAATATGCTGGGTTCGTTGTCTGAGTCAGGCGCAGGACACAGGTTCGAGAAAAACACAAAAGTCTTTCCTCAAAATATGAATACAAAAAAACTGAATATCTTCAACAAGGAAACATCCCGTAAAGAGAAAACCCTCCAACACACACAGTAACCCAAAACAATCACGGACAAAACAGAAAGGTAGACGAGAGGTTAAATAAGGAACATAATAAGGGAATAGAAATCAGGTGTGCGTAATCAAGACAAAACAAAAGGAAAAAAGGAAACACGGATCGGTGATGACTAGAAAGCCGGTGACGTCGACCACCGACCTCAGCCGAAGTCGTGCACATCATCATCTGCTCATTTATCACTCCAGTGTTAATCTGCTAAATTGTAACTATTCGCTCCTATGGCCTATTTATTGCCTACCTCCTCATGCCTTTTGCACACACTGTATATAGACTTTCTTTTTGGAGTAAAGGTGGTCTAGAATTGTTTTCCCTCTGGTTGCACATTTTACATTCTGATAGAAATTAGGTAAAACTGATTTAAGTTTCCCTGCATTGAAGTCCCAGGCCACTTGGAGCGCCGTCTCTGGATGAGCATTTTCCTGTTTGCTTATGGCGGTATACAGCTCATTGAGTGTGGTTTTACTGCCAGCATCGGTCTGTGGTGGTATGTAGACACCTACCAAAAATACAGATGAAAACTCTCTAGGTAGATAGTGTGGTCTACAGCGTATCATGAGATACTCTACCTCAGGCGAGCAAAGCCTCGAGACTAGATATCGTGCACCAGCTGTTGTTTACATATATGTATAGGCCCTCGCCCCGTGTCTTACCAGAGGCTGGTGTTCTATCCTGCTGATAGAGTGTATAACCCGCCAGCTGTGTGTTCTTAATGTCGTCATTCAGCCACGACTCGGTGAAACATAAGATATTACAGGTTTGAATTTCCCGTTGGTAGGATATACGTGCTTTCAGTTCATCCCATTTATTTTTCCAGCGATTGAACATTAGCTAGCAGGACGGAAGGCAAAGGCAGATTAGCCACTCGTCGCCTGATCCTCACAAGGCACCCTGATCTTTTTCCTGTGAAATCTCTGTTTCTTTCTCCAGTGAATGATGGGGATCCGGGCCGGGTCAGGTGTCTATAGTATTTCCCTCCCGTCCTATTCATTGAAGAAAAACTCTTTGTCTAATCTGAGTTGAGTAATCGCAGTTCTGATGTCCAGAAGCTATTTTTAGTCATAAGAGATGGTAGCAGCAACATGATGTACAAAACAAGTTATGAACAACGTGAAAAAACAAACAAAAGTAGCATGGTTGGTTAAGAGCCGATAAGACGGCAGCCATACCCTCCGGCGCCATTATGGACAATCACTGTTGCATTCGGAGCATGTGATTAATACAATTTGATTTGATTTGATACATAACCCACACAGAACAGATAAACATCATGTTTAATAAATAAGCAGCGTGTATATGGATATGAAGGAGGAGACAAGAATGACAAAGACAAATATATGGAGATGGAGTGAATGGTAATGAATTCCAAAAGAGGATCGACTGTATGGACTGAAGTCCCCCATGCCCTCCCACCCCCCTCCTCCACCCACGGGGAAAATTTGACACATTTTTCCTCAAGGCTACCTCGTCATCCCCATGGAGTTCTCTTAAGTGCCAACATACCGAGTTCCTTTGAAAGGGCTTTTGTTCATGTTCGACAAAAGGAAATCCACTTGCTGTTAAGCTGAACATAATGTAGAATATTGTGTTTTCTTCATCTCCACCGGACCTCTCTCTCCCTCCCTTTCTCTCTGCACCCACTCATTCCTGTCCAAGTGCTTTTGAAGTTAAACCTTGGAAGATGGTGCTCTACCTCGCGCTAAATAGAAACAGTGACCTTGCCAACACCTGGGTCCTTTGGATCGATTTGCCCTTTTGAAGGAGCTCTTCAATAAGACACGTTTTCTTGACTGTAATTAACAAGATGAGGTCCTCCGGGACTCCACGGTATAGTCTAAATTAAATACAAAAGCCATTTAAAGGGCAGCTAAATCGGGTACTTTGATAGTTGATTTTATTGATGGTGTACATAGTGTTGATAAGTAGGCAATTCCCTGCACGCTTCAAGACATACACCTCTATTAAATTGGATTCCCAGGAGAAATGACTGCCATGTTCAGTGAGTGACAAGGCCCTTGGATGAGATTCAGGTCAGAGAGCCAATTGCTGTCCTAATAGGATATTGCAAAGCCCTATGGACCCACCAGGTCCAGGGACGATATACAGTTGAAGTCGGAAGTTTACATATACCTTAGCCAAATATATTTAAACTCAGTTTTTCACAATTCCTGACATTTAATCCTAGTAAACATCCCCTGTCTTAGGTCAGATAGGATCACCACTTTATTTTAAGAATGTGGAATGTCAGAATAATAGTAGAGAAGAATGAGAAGAACTCCAATACCTTGACTTTGTTGTCCTTAAGGCATTTTGCCACAACTTTGGAATTATTCTTGGGGTCATTGTTCATTTGGAAGACCCATTGCGACAAAGCTTGAACTTCCTGACTGATGACTTGATGTTGCTTCAATATATCCACATAATTTTCCTTAATCATGATGCAATCTATTTTGTGAAGTGCACCAGTCCCTCCTGCAGCAAAGCACCCCCACAACATGATGCTGCCACCCCCATGCTTCACGGTTGGGATGGTGTTCTTTGGCTTGCAAAGCCTCCCCTTTTTTCCTCCAAACATAATGATGGTCATTATGGCCAAACAGTTCTATTTTTGTTTCATCAGGCCAGAGGACATTTCTCAAAAAAGTAAGATCTTTGTCCCTGTGTGCAGTTGCAAACCATAGTCTGGCTTTTTATGGCGGTTTTTGACCAGTGGCTTCTTCCTTGCTGAGCGGCCTTTCAGGCTATGTCGATATAGGACTCGTTTTACTCTGGATATAGATACTTTTGTACCGGTTTCCTCCAGCATCTCACAAGGTCCTTTGCTGTTGTTCTGGGATTGATTTGCACTTTTCACACCAAAGTACGTTCATCTCTAGGAGACAGAACGCGTCCCCTTCCTGAGCGGTATGATGGCTACGTGGTCCCATGGTGTTTATACTTGCGTACAATTGTTTGTACAGGTGAACGTGGTACCTTCAGGCGTTTGGAACTATAGTTTGTTAACAAGAAATGTGTGGAGTGGTTGAAAAACAAGTTTTAATGACTCCAACCTAAGTGTATGTAAACTTCTGACTTCAACTGTAGGTAGTGTAAAATGGTGAGAAAGATTGAGTTGTCAAAATGACACTGTCAAACACAAAGTCACGTATAAAGAGAAAGATGTGTTAATGTTACAATGAATGCCTTCACTCTTTAACTCCTTGATTCCCACCGTATCCCCGGTGCACTTTGGACTTCTAACCCTTTTACATTGTGTGTTTGAGCTACAGACTTCTGTACCATTGGATTAGTCTATTTCTTATGCATCTGCATAGATACCAACCGCTAGTCTGTCTGATAAATGAGGGCTGAGCTTGATCCCGAAGGGTTCCAGGGCAGGGTCTTCTCACAAAAAAACTTCTGTAGACTCTGACATACACGTACATTACATGTAATCTGTTTTGTTCTATGACACTCACAAGCCACACAAGAGTAGTTAGGAGGTAAGGAGCTTCTACATAGATCATAGGAAATTCCAGGACATAGTGTCTATAATACTGAAATAAACTCACATAGTTGCTGTCACGAATTCCAAACTCACAAAGTTATCACTGACTTGTTGGATATTCATTTCATTTCCCACTGAGCAAACCATTTCTGTACTAAATGTATGTTTATAAGGTCTTTGTTTGGCAGACCTCGGTAGATCTGAATGCAACTGTTTTGCGTTTCACTTGTAGCCTTGGTTGACCTGAAAAGAAAATGGTGAAACATTTCATTGTGATGCTAAAGATAATGGCTGGACATGCAAAAGTAGTGAAGAAATGCAGAGGTAGTGAAAAAAATGCAGATTTGCTGGGGTCCTCGGGCCTGATGAGGTTTTAACAAAAGGGCTCATAAAGGATTATGTTGCTGTCCCTCTAGGAGAACCCTTTTGGTTCTAGGTAGTTTCTTTTTTCTAAGGGCTTGGCTTGGTCCTGTGAAAATGTAAGAAATCATTCAAAAGTATTTAGCAAAAGAACTGAAAGCTAGGGGCTAATGTGTATCATGGGGGAAAGTAGAGGGGCTCTCCTGAAGACCAAGAAAGCTATAGAAACCACATTATCAAAATGGCAGAGAGCAGAGCTCCCCACCATTAAACAATAAGCTTTCTACAGTATCTCTAAACTCCAGAGCCTTTCTCACTTTTATTATTATCTCCCTCCCTACTCTCCCTCTTTAATGAATCATCCATCTCTCTTGATACATCACTTTTAATCGGAATTCCCCCTTACTCGCATACTATAAATCCCATCTCTGGCAATGTAAAATTTAATGCAGAGCCTGGCTTCAGTGGTATCAAATAAAATTACCGCACAGTAGGATAAGCCTGGAAATGATGGCAAAATTAGATTTAGCGCCATGAGGAGTGATAGACTCGCCCAAAAATTGGATAGCCCTCATTTACATGGCAGACCACAGACAAACGTGGGGCAGTTCTTTGTAATTGAGACAAAGGACCGGCATTAAACACATTGTGATATCCTGGGAGATGGGGCATGAATTACCACGAATTACCACATTGTTACAAAGAAAATCCTAACGAGAGGGAAACATTATTGTTTTCTGTTATGCGCATTTGCTAGCTGGGAGGCAAATGGTCCTATTCAGAGGCCGAATATACAAAACCTTAATTGCAGGCACGGATCAACGCATAGGCATACCTGGGCTGACGGGAAAACCAGAAAAAGTGATAGCGGCTAGGGGCCCATGGAATGGGTTATTATCCGTGCCCGCTTAATTACATTTATCAACAACAACAACAACAAAAGCCCTTTATAGGCTGCTGTAGCCACAAACCAGTAGCACAGCACCAACTCTGGCTCTTCAGTTCTTCTATTATTTTAGTTCTACACCACTGATACAGGGCTGTGGTGGGATAGGCTGCCTTTGATACTAAGTGAACCACTATCTTCAATAATTGAGGCAGAGCTAGAGGCTCCTTCTACTTCCATCTTGGTATGAGTCAAGAGACTTGGCTTTATTTGCCTTTTGGCCGCAGGAGGAACAGCACTAGACAATTCCAGCATCACCGTCAATCCCCCCTAGACTACAGTCAAGCATGTTCTGGAAGAGTTTAGCAACTACATGTTATATAGAAGCAAACTACTGTATAGGATCAACAACTATAGATTTAAAAACTATAGGGTCATACTATAGCAGGGGTCTCCAACCTTTTCTAGTGTGAGAGCTGCTTAAAGAAAAACAAAATAAGTTGCGAGCTACTCGTTTCTTTCTAGCTTTCAAATAGGTACATTCTCTTTTTCTCTTACCTCCAACAACCCTTCCTTTGTGTACAAGAGATGTTTTTTCTGTCAATATACCTGGTAGAATAATGGTTCATTAACAACTCTAAGGGGTTTTTGTATTTTCCCGAATTCTGGTTTTGGTTTTTCACTTTCAGAAGAGAAACTACAAAATGAATACTTTTAGATTTTTAAGTGTAATTCCACTTCAATTGCACATCTAGGAGAGGAATGTGTTTGGCTAGCAATGTTTCTGTACAGCTGCTGCACATGTCATGACTGAGTAAAAAAAAAAAAAATCCCAGATTGATACAAATAATCATGATACAGTTCTGTCAAGTAAGCCTACTTTGCAGTTAACTGTTGAACTCTGATACGCTCTGATAGCATTTTCTAAGTGACACCTATATTGTACACTACCTTCATGAAATACATTTAGATGTCAAAACTATAAGTCCTACAAACACATGGTTAGCACATTTAGAAAGGTAAGAACTGTGGGGTCTTGATACAGGAAACAAAGTGACTATTACAAAGCCAGAGCAACAACAAGCAAAGAAAAGCTAAATGTTCCAATTGTCCCCATGTTGGGTAATAAGATATTTTAAAGACTACTGTAGGTTTGAAATAAAAGATGTCAACGATTACTGTTCCAAAATGATTTTTTTAAATAACATAAATAAATGTTATATGTATTAATTAATGCTGGCGCTCAAAACATGTGCAAATTCCGTTAGAAACGTGTCCATTATTAAAGCGCAGGGCTTGTGCAATGTGCCATGCCTTCATTTTTTGTCTTACAGGAATGATATACATATGAGAAGTAAACTGAAGTCGCTTCCTTTAAGTACAATTCCTGTATGATACCCAGTTCGTCCACTAGACAGCAGAAGAAGATCACATGAAGTCCATGACACCTTGAAACCAGATGCGTCTGGTTTGGGTAGTGACTCACTGTGACAAAATGCCTGAATGCATTTTCAAGCCTGACATCTTAAAATTACCCGAGTTGTCAAGTTTGTTTTTTGAAATAACACCCAAACAGGTGAGGAAACAAATGTATTTTCCCATTAATTTTTCTCATTGTAAACGATGAGCTAGATAAACAGAGCATATGGAAGATGCATTCAAGGTAATATGGATGGAGAAAGAAATGTACTACATTACGATGACCACCAGGTGTACCCTTTATATGCATATTAGATTTTTGGATAGTTTGTGGGTTGTTATTCTACATTTAGTTGCCTGTTTGCACTAGTCATATAGCTTGGAGGTAGGTGGAGATAGCACGAGAGGAACGGCGACGATATGAGGGTACACGGCTAGCACGGAAGCCCGAGAGGCAACCCCAATAAAATAAATTGGGGGGGGGGACACGAGGAAATTGCATGAGTCAGGTCGGTGACCTGAGCCAACTCCTCGTGCTTACTGTGGGGAGTGTGTTACTGGTCAGGCACCGTCTTATGCGGTGGAGCGCATGGTGTCTCCAGTGCGCTATTCTAGTCCGGTGCGCTCTATTCCAGCTCCTCGCATTGGCCGGGCTAGAATGGGCATCAAGCCAGGAAGGAGGGTGCCGGCTCAGCGCTCCTGGTCTCCAGTGTACCTCCTTGGACCAGGTTATCCTGCGCCGGCTTTGCGTACTGTGTCTCCGGTGAGTCTACACAGCCCAGTACGTCCTGTGCAGGGCACAAATAAAAATCCAGCCAGGACGGGTTGTGTCAGCTCTACACTCCAGACCTCCAGTACGCCTTCACAGTCCAGTACATCCTGTTCCTCCTCCCCGCACTCGCCCTGAGGTGTGTGTCACCAGCCCAGTACCACCAGAGCCGACACCACGCACCAGGCCTATAGTGCGCCTCGGTAGTCCAGTACGCCCTGTCCCTGCTCCTCGCACTCGCCCTGAGGTACGTGTCCCCAGCCCGGTCCACCAGTGCAAGCACCACACACCAGGCATATAGTGCGCCTCGGTAGTCCAGTACGCCCTGTCCCTGCTCCTCGCACTGAGGTACGTGTCCCCAGCCCGGTACCACCAGTGCCGGCACCAGGCCTTCAGTGCACCTCGGCAGTTCAGAACGTCCGGCGACAGTACCCAGTCCAGAGCGTCCGGCGACAGTACCCAGTCCAGAGCTTCCGGCGACAGTTCACAGACCGGAACCTCCAACGACAGGCCACAGTACAGAATCTCCAGCGATGGTCCCCAGTCCGGGGTCTCCAGCGACGGTCCCCAGTCCGGGGTCTCCAGCAACGGTCCCCAGTCCGGGGTCTCCAACGACGGTCCCCAGTCCGGGGTCTCCAACGACGGTCCCCAGTCCAGAACATCCGGCGATAATCCACGCAGCGAGGGTCCCCAGCCCGGGGCCTACGTCGAGAATCCGCAGTCCAGAGCCTCCGACGATGATCCACGGGTCAGTGATACAAAAGCGGACTCAGAGTAAAGAAGGGGGGCAGTGTCTAGATCCAAAGCCACCACCAAGGTTAGATGCCCACCCAGACCCTCCCATATAGGTTTAGGTTTGCGGCCGGGAGTCCACACCTTTGGGGGGGGGGGGGGGTACTGTCACGCCCTGACCTTAGTTATCTTTGTTTTCTTTATTATTTGGTTAGGTCAGGGTGTGACAAGGGTGGTTTGTGTAGTTTTGGTATTGTCTAGTGGTTTTTGTATGTTTGTGTTTTTTCTAGTCTAGGTGTTTTTGTCTATGGTTGCCAAGATTGGTTCTGAATCAGAAACAGCTGTTTATCGTTGTCTCTGAATGGGGACCATATTTAGGTAACCATATATTCCTTGGATAGTTTGTGGGTTGTTATTCTATGTTTAGTTGCCTGTTTGCACTAGTCATATAGCTTCATGGTTCGTTTTGTTGTTTTGTACAGTTTTGTTCAGTGTTCGTTATTTTCATTAAAAGAGTTACAGTGGGGCAAAAAAGTATTTAGTCAGCCACCAATTGTGCAAGTTCTCCCACTTAAAAAGATGAGAGGCCTGTAATTTTCATCATAGGTACACTTCAAATATGACAGACAAAATGAGAAAAAAAATCCAGAAAATCTCACAGACCTGTAACTTCTTCTTTAAGAGGCTCCTCTGTCCTCCACTCGTTATCAGTATAAAAGACACCTGTCCACAACATCAAACAGTCACACTCCAAACTCCACTATGGCCAAGACCAAAGAGCTATCAAAGGACACTAGAAACAAAATTGTAGACCTGCACCAGGCTGGAAAGACTGAATCTGCAATAGGTAAGCAGCTTGGTTTGAAGAAATCAACTGTGGGAGCAATTATTAGGAAATGGAACACATACAAGACCACTGATAATCTCCCTCGATCTGGGGCTCCACGCAAGATCTCACCCCGTGGGGTCAAAATAATCACAAGAACGGTGAGCAAAAATCCCAGAACTACATGGGGAGACCTAGTGAATGACCTGCAGAGAGCTGGGACCAAAGTAACAAAGCCTACCATCAGTAACACACTACGCCGCCAGGGACTCAAATCCTGCAGTGCCAGACGTGTCCCTCTGCTTAAGCAAATACATGTCCAGGCCCATCTGAAGTTTGCTAGAGAGCATTTGGATGATCCCAAAGAAGATTGGGAGAATGTCATATGGTCAGATGAAACCAAAATTGAACTTTTTGGCAACAATGCAAAACGTTATGTTTGGCGTAAAAGCAACACAGCTGAACACACCATCCCCACTGTCAAACATGGTGGTGGCAGCATCATGGTTTGGGCCTGCTTTTCTTCAGCAGGGACAGGGAAGATGGTTAAAATTGATGGGAAGATGGATGGAGCCAAATACAGGACCATTCTGGAAGAAAACCTGATGGAGTCTGCAAAAGACCTGAGACTGGGACGGAGATTTGTCTTCCAACAAGACAATGATCCAAAACATAAAGCAAAATCTACAATGGAATGGTTCAAAAATAAACATATCCAGGTGTTAGAATGGCCAAGTCAAAGTCCAGACCTGAATCCAATCGAGAATCTGTGGAAAGAACTGAAAACTGCTGTTCACAAATGCTCTCCATCCAACCTCACTGAGCTCGAGCTGTTTTGCAAGGAGGAATGGGAAAAAAATTCAGTCTCTCGATGTGCAAAACTGATAGAGACATACCCCAAGCGACTTACAGCTGTAATCGCAGCAAAAGGTGGCGCTACAAAGTATTAACTTAAGGGGGCTGAATCATTTTGCACGCCCAATTTTTCAGTTTTTGATTTGTTAAAAAAGTTTGAAATATTCAATAAATGTCGTTCCACTTCATGATTGTGTCCCACTTGTTGTTGATTCTTCACAAAAAAAATACAGTTTTATATCTTTATGTTTGAAGCCTGAAATGTGGCAAAAGGTCGCAAAGTTCAAGGGGGCCGAATACTTTCGCAAGGCACTGTATTTATTTACAACTCAAAACTAGGCTGTTTTAAAAGTAAATATAAAACATTTCATAAATCACATATTACAGCAATACCACTAAATTAGCAGCAACGTCTTTAAAGAAATGACATAACCTAATGATAGAACTGTAATAGAACTTATCTACCTTGGATACGGGTACCATCGATAAATAGAAATGAGCAGCTTCATGGTAATAAAATAAAATGTTAAAACAAAAAGAGAACTGACTCACCAGAACTAAGGCACTAACGTTACCTAATAATAACAATAGCAACTGATACCACTGGCAATGCTATACAGTGTCTACAAATGAGAGACTGAGTCTGCAGTGGTAGACACATTCGTCCATTACCCTAATCTCCAAATAGGTGAACATTCAGCTATGCCCCTTGGGAAGATAGAAATGGGTGCTCCATTGCATCGACATGGGCCAAATTCTCTTGCACACCGAAGGACACCAATACAATCCAGATAGTAGTGTAGTTTAGCCACAATGACGCAAGGTTTTCCGGCAGGCTTTTATGCTTGAAACCCCCGATGTGAGCGGTCTACAAGGACATCTTTATCCAATGTGAGGGCTTCCTTCAATAACTTTGTGACCGATGAAGTAGAACTTGAGCCCGGGTCCTCAGCTACCAACATTATCCTGATATTGGATCTTTGCAGATAACCTTGTAAATGTATGCAATGTTCCTTAAGGCTAGCCACATCCGTTGAGAGGCTTCTTAACCGTGGTTTGTAGCGTAGTCGTGTCGTCTGAGCATATTGACAAGCCTTGTTCCATGTCGGAGACATTTCTCTTAACTGTTTCCAGTTCAGTAAGAACTATTGCTGCATGCTTTGCGAGTTCATTTTTGACTGCTTGTAACTCCGACTTGTTAATTCAATGAAAGTCCTCACTGAGCGCCTCCTTGAGTTTCCGACTTGAGTTTAGATTACATTTCCGCTCTGAGGGCAGCAAAAATCCCGGCCTTGAAATCATCTGTGGTTTTTTTGCCGACCCGAGGGGAGGAGTTTATGCCCCCACTTGTTGAAGAACTCGAGCTCCTGGTCTTGGGCTTAGTGTTTTCTCTTTTGTCAGTGACTCCGCTTAACTTTAAATCAAAGTAAAGCATCTCATTCAAAGGCTGTGTTTCCTAGTTATTTATGGGTCAAAGCGCAAAGAAAGTATTAAATAAATGCAATTTCTTCAGGAGCTCGGAAAAATGTGACCTTCTACATTTGCTCACTAGCGCCCCGTTATGTTTGGATTTTTAAACCAATAGTGGATAACCAGGGGTGTGATAATGTAAATTGGGCTTTGGTTGGATATTAGCCAGTAGCTTGCAGCGTCTGATTTGTTTTTAGCGGTGGAAGATTTGTTTATGACAGTTTGCGTGGAATGTGAAAAATGCATGTACTTCTCTGAAATGTTTGGCAAGCTACTCATAGGTGGACTGTTAGCTACTGGTAGCTTGAGATCGATTTGATAGATTCCCCTGTACTATTGTATTGAAAGCGTCTGTTTTATGCCTAGAAGGCAACCTTCCAAAGATAGTGTTACTTCCAACTCTCTCTCAGCAAGATGTTAAAAAACAAAGCACTATCTTTCTGACCTGAACTTCTTCAAAATTCCAGCTGAGCCTAAGTTCTTTCATCTTCCATTTTGTTTTCTATCCTTCTCTACTTCTGCATCAGACAGTCATGGTAATTTCCAATATTATCTACTGTAAATGGAAGAAAATTGTGTGAACTCCCCTACACTTTTGACAAGTCATTTGACTTGGGAGAGACGAATGACGTACCTTTGCTTCTCTGTTCTCACCGCTCGATGAGTAGCTGAGTTCTCTTTTCAAAAGAACACAGCTACTTCTCGGAACGCAAGGTAATTGACCTGAGGATGGGATCCTCATAATTCAGGAAAGGTATGGCAAATAAAGACAGGAGTCACGCACATCAGTGGGCCCCATGCCTATCTTGAAACATCTACAGGATACGGCTGAACATCATAGACAGTATTTTATATCTTTTATATTTTTCCTATGCCTCTCATAGCCTTGATATACAGTGATACACTAGATATAACAGAGTGGGAAGCCTTTCTGTGACGTAACTGACTCTCTCTCTCCCACTCTTCTTCTATTCAATGATTCCTTTAGAAACAAGAGAAAAGGATATTGTCTACCTTTGCAAATCAAATCAGATTGAAAGGTAGAAATAAAAACAAGTATGTATACATTAGATAACCTGTTCCATCTAGTTTCCAAGTGTATAGTACAGCTCGGAATTTATTCATTAATGTGTGGATTTGATTCCCCTATCGAATGAGACTCATATTTCAACTTCAATGACCAGATCAAATGGGCTCATTCTAATATATACAACTCCCTTGGGGTAATCCATGTAGTCCCTTATCTCCATCCATATCTCGAAGCCCTTACAGTACCTCCACAGCACTATCTATCTTCACTATCTATTGTGATTCAGATGCTAAAAATAATCTCTAGAGGGAAGGGGGTGGTTAAATTATTCATCCACCTCCGCCAGGGGATCTCTCCCTGTTATTGGAGCCACCTCTTGTGACCCCTTATCAGGGAGACCACAGCTGCAGCGCTCCCCTGGTGCCTTGAAGATCCATATCTGGACTATCCTGGAAATGCAATAGGCACCCAGTTTATTTCCACATACCCCCTCGGTCCTCACTTAGGTATGTTGCACAGATGACGGTTAATTCCATCATACAATAAGTTGATATCAATCAATATGTTGATACAAAGGGTTGAGAATAGCCGTCAATAGCCGGTATGGCCAGTGTTTCATCAACATGCTATTGATTGAGGAGCACCAAAAGGTCACAAGATGTGTCACAATAATTATCTTTCTCCGTCACCGAACATGATGAGTCATTATTCTCGTAGGTGCCATTTACGCACGTCAATGCCCTTAGTCTACCACCACGTCGTGAACATCGTAATAAATTGACTTTATTGCACTGGTGGTTAATAAACCTTCTTCGGGATCGGTGTCCCTTCCATGGGACGGTTGAGCTAACGTAGACTAATGCAATTAGCATGAGGTTGTAAGTAACAAGAACATTTCCCAGGACATAGACATATCTGATATTGGCAGAAAGCTTAAATTCTTGTTAACCTAACTGCACTGTCCAATTTACAGTATTACAGTGAAAGAATACCATGCTATTGTTTGAGACTGCAACATTTTGAACATGAAAAGTTATTAATAAACAAATTAGGCACATTTTGGCAGTCTTGATACAACATTTTGAACAGAAATACAATGGTTCATTGGATCAGTCTAAAACTTTGCACATACACTGATGTCATCTAGTGGCCAAAATCAAAATTACACCTGGGCTAGAATAATACATTGTGGCCTTTATCTTGCATTTAAAAGATGATGGTACAAAAAAATACAAAAGAACGGTTGTTTTTTACTTTGTACTATCTTTTACCAGATCTATTGTGTTGTATTCTACTACATTCCTTTCACATTTCCATAAACTTCAAAGTGTTTCCTTTCAAATGGTACCAAGAATATGCATATCGTTGCTTAAGGGCCTGAGCTACAGGCAGTTAGATTTGGGTATGTCATTTTAGGCGAAAATTGAAAAAAAGGGGCTAATCCTTTTAACTACCGTGTTGACCCCATTTGGAGTTCACGGGGTAGGAAATATGGTGACACACTTTTGTACTTTGCGACAGGCACTTACAGATGTAGGATCTTCATCTGATCACTCTTTTGTTGCTGATAACTTCCCTGAACAGCAAACTTGTAGTGTATTCGAGGTTTAAAAAGGCTTATAATGTTTGTAATTTTCACTTTAAAATGTCACATTTGATTTGCCCTGACAAAAAATGTATCAACCCCTTGTTATGTTCTGAACAAACAGAGTAAAAACTCAAACAGATACCTAGGAAAAGCTCTACAAAAAATGTTCATTAATTATTATCCACATAATAATTCACATTTCCAATTGCTGCAGGATTATTTTCCTGCTGAAGCCAACTGGCTCAAATTAAGCTCCTACATCTGTATGTAGCACCTGTTCTTGATTTCTTGTTTCAAACTTTTGATTATTTGTGTCCTTGTTTGACATTTTACTGCACTGTTACAAGAAACACAAGCATTTCGCTGCACCCTCTATAACATCTGCTAAACTGTGTACGCGACCAATAATCTTTGATTTGATTTATGTAGCACACGCGCTAGTCGTTAATGAGCCATCAATCCATCACATATTAGCAAACCACATTAGTACACTAATTAGGGCACATTCATTAATGTGAAGCGTCACTCCTGTTGTTAGGGAATTTACTCCTGTTGTTAGGGAATCTTCAGGTTGCCACTTTAGGGGGTTTTCAGCTGCCAGAGGTGAGATTGCACTTTTAAGTGTGACATTTGAAGATGTTTTAAGTCTGAAGTAAAAAAATATATATAACATATATATATATATATATATTTTTTATTTAACTAGGCAAGTTGGTTAAGAACAAATTCTTATTCACAATGATGGCCTACCCCGGCCAAACCCAGACAACTCTGGGCTAATTGTGCGCCTGTTACGTCCGTTGTCAGAATGAGACCAAAGCAGCGTGGAAAGTGTACATCTTTCTTTATTTTAGATGAACACCCCAAAACAACAAAAGATAAACTAACGTAACGTTCTGCAGGCTACACAGTAACTGAACAAAAACAAGATCCCACAAACTCAGGTGGAAAACAGGCTGCCTAAGTATGATTCCAAATCAGAGACAACGATAGACAGCTGTTTCTGATTGGGAACCATACCCGGCCAAAAAAGAAATAGAAAACTAGAATGCCCACCCAAATAGAGAAATAAACAGGCTCTCTAAGGTCAGGGTGTGACAGCGCCGCCCTATGGGACTCCCAATCACGGCCGGATGTGATACAGCCTGGATTTGAACCAGGGACGGTAGTGACGCCTCTTGCACTGAAATGCAGTGCCTTAGACTGCTACGCCACTCGGGAGCCAAAAAATGTGAGGATCTTTATTGTGTGAAGGACAACATCAGAGATGATCAGAGATGATCTGAGATGCGGATCAGCCTGTCAGCAAAGAAAATGTGTGACAGCCAAGAGTGACAGTCAGTCAGTCTTGTGCTGTGCTGTGCGTGTGTGTGTGAGTGAGTGAGTGTCTGTGTGTAATTGTATTACTGAATAATTCACCTCTATTGATTTATTTTCCACAGGAGACTAGGACTCATCTCAAAGCATGGCTGCTTTCCCAGGGGAAGGGATTTGCCAAACCTGAGAACTCAACGTGTGCATGTGCCGGTAAGACTTGTCTGGACGGGGGTGTCTGGTTGAGTGGGTAACACTCTCGCCAATGGAACCATAAACGGTACTTTTGACGGGGATCCTGATTCAATCCCTGCACAAACCCTACGCATTTCCGCTCCCTCTACGTTGTCTCCCTTCTTCTGCTTCTATCCTGTCCTAAAAATAATACAAGGACTTTGAAATTCTGTTATTATCCAATTACAGTATATTGAATTTTGACTGTGGTATGTGTGACAGTGGCATATGTGTTTATGTGTGTTGGCAGCATGTGTCGATGTGCTTGTGTGTGTGTGTGTGTGTGTGTGTGTGTGTGTGTGTGCGCGTGTGTGTATGCACCTGGCTTTCCATGTGTGTGCATGCATTTCTTACTAAACTCACTTGATCACTGTCCACATCCAATTAGGTAATGAACCAAATTCTTCCAATCCCAGACCAAAGATCTGTCCTATTAGGGACACTGCACACATGGATTTACACAACCCCTAGGGAGTCATTTGCTAGAGATTATGACTAAGAAGTCATGTGGAGACCCCAAACGGACAGAAAATCCTAAAACTATGTACATAATATAAAGTTCACTGTATATTTGTTGTGTGTAATATTAACTGTAGATGGTGTATATAGCCATGTGTGTGTGTGTGTGTGTGTGAATCAATGGGAGCAGGATCAAGGCTGGTGTAAAGTGTTTGTTCTCACTCCTCTCTGATAGGGCTCGTCCCACTCCTTCCTCTTGCCATGGAGAGGAGAATATTTCCAACACAACCCCCACACTCACCTCCAGCACATATAACCACCATCACTCAATTTAGGAAAAGACTGATGAAACCCTCTTCAATCTATTCCTGCACAGTGGACAATAGTGTGAGGTTTTCAATCAGTACAGGAAGACCTGATGTTATTATGATCCATGTGACTTTGTGCAATTCTGATTCTGAAGAGTACTGTTTTTTTTTATATGCAACTCTCTTTAAAAGCACATCTTGTCGGCTTCTCCTCTTATGACAAAGATCATTTTTTCTTAAAATAATGTTTGACTTTCTTCCTCCTGCTTGACAAGATTTAAAACGAAATACAACAACCGCTGTTGTATGGCTTCCGACTACACTGGTATCAACCTTCTGTTACATTATTTGCCTTTCCTTGTTTGACTAATGCTTTCTGTCTGCGTGTTGGATCTGGCAGTGGTGATCGGTTGGTGTTTTGACGGCGGTATTGATCGTGTATGTGTGTGTGTGTGTGTGTGCGTGCGTGGTTTAATCAATGTGACAGATCTGGGGGTGGTTCGGCCCCGGCTACCTCAACCTGCCCCACGCTGGGGCCTCTGCTCTTCTCCTCTTCTCCTCCTCCGGCCTCCTGCTGAGGCTATCGATCCCCCCTTCTCTGGGGGAGAAGTGAAGTTTGGACAGTAACATCCCACAACAGCCCGCAACTCACTCCAACCCTGGCTTCTACTGTGAGCTGCCTTCGCAGTGGAGAGAGAGCTGGGAGTGGATTTGAGACAAATGGGAGCTATAATGTTGGTTTGAAAGTAGTTTGTTGACTTTAACTTTATAGGGACCTAACTTTAGCGGTCAGACTTTTCCAGATAAGTCAAAAAGTAATTATCCTGCAAAATGCTGCAAGAATGCGCTTTTGATTCAACGTTCTTAACCAATAAAATTATGTTAATGCTGTAAATGTCATAAGTACAGTGGTACATAGAGGTGAGAGGATCATATTGGTCTACATGTCTTCTTATCGATGTGAAACAGGGATGTACTACAGTGCCTTGCGAAAGTATTCGGCCCCCTTGAACTTTGCGAACTTTTGCCACATTTCAGGCTTCAAACATAAATATATAAAACTGTATTTTTATGTGAAGAATCAACAACAAGTGGGACACAATCATGAAGTGGAACGACATTTATTGGATATTTCAAACTTTTTTAACAATTCAAAAACTGAAAAATTGGGCGTGCAAAATTATTCAGCCCCTTTACTTTCAGTGCAGCAAACTCTCTCCAGAAGTTCAGTGAGGATCTCTGAATGATCCAATGTTGACCTAAATGACTAATGATGATAAATAAAATCCACCTGTGTGTAATCAAGTCTCCGTATAAATGCACCTGCACTGTGATAGTCTCAGAGGTCTGTTAAAAGCGCAGAGAGCATCATGAAGAACAAGGAACACACCAGGCAGGTCCGAGATACTGTTGTGAAGAAGTTTAAAGCCGGATTTGGATACAAAAGATTTCCCAAGCTTTAAACATCGCAAGGAGCACTGTGCAAGCGATAATATTGAAATGGAAGGAGTATCAAACCACTGCAAATCTACCAAGACCTGGCCGTCCCTCTAAACTTTCAGCTCATACAAGGAGAAGACTGATCAGAGATGCAGCCAAGAGGCCCATGATCACTCTGGATGAACTGCAGAGATCTACAGCTGAGGTGGGAGACTCTGTCCATAGGACAACAATCAGTCGTATATTGCACAAATCTGGCCTTTATGGAAGAGTGGCAAGAAGTAAGCCATTTCTTAAAGATATCCATAAAAAGTGTTGTTTAAAGTTTGCCACAAGCCACCTGGGAGACACACCAAACATGTGGAAGAAGGTGCTCTGGTCAGATGAAACCAAAATTGAACTTTTTGGCAACAATGCAAAACGTTATGTTTGGTGTAAAAGCAACACAGCTGAACACACCATCCCCACTGTCAAACATGGTGGTGGCAGCATCATGGTTTGGGCCTGCTTTTCTTCAGCAGGGACAGGGAAGATGGTTCAAATTGATGGGAAGATGGATGGAGCCAAATACTGGACCATTCTGGAAGAAAACCTGATGGAGTCTGCAAAAGACCTGAGACTGGGACGGAGATTTGTCTTCCAACAAGACAATGATCCAAAACATAAAGCAAAATCTACAATGGAATGGTTCAAAAATAAACATATCCAGGTGTTAGAATGGCCAAGTCAAAGTCCAGACCTGAATCCAATCGAGAATCTGTGGAAAGAACTGAAAACTGCTGTTCACAAATGCTCTCCATCCAACCTCACTGAGCTCGAGCTGTTTTGCAAGGAGGAATGGGGAAAAATGTCAGTCTCTCGATGTGCAAAACTGATAGAGACATACCCCAAGCGACTTACAGCTGTAATCGCAGCAAAAGGTGGCGCTACAAAGTATTAACTTAAGGGGGCTGAATAATTTTGCACGCCCAATTTTTCAGTTTTTGATTTGTTAAAAAAGTTTGAAATATCCAATAAATGTCGTTCCACTTCATGATTGTGTCCCACTTGTTGTTGATTCTTCACAAAAAAATACAGTTTTATATCTTTATGTTTGAAGCCTGAAATGTGGCAAAAGGTCGCAAAGTTCAAGGGGGGCGAATACTTTCGCAAGGCACTGTACCTGTGCTTGTCTAATAAGAACACCGATTTTCATTGTCTGTTGCAAAATGTTTTGCTACGATGTGCCCAACTGAACACGACCCTGGTTTGATTGAATTGGGCCTTTAGTAAGTCAAGAGATTATTAAGAGTGGAGGAGTGAACATGGCTAATGAAACCTCTAGAGTCATTGTCTGATGGACAGGAGTATAGAAGAGAGGAGGGGAAGGAAAACAAGAGGAGGAATGGAATATAGGGAAAGAGTGAAACGAGGTCTCCACTTACGCATCAAAGCGAAGATTCTGCTTCTCCTCGAAGAAGAAATCCAGGACAAACTTCCGTACAAAGTCCGGGTTCAGCGTGTTCTCAATCACTTCCGTTCGGCCAAACTGCTCCGGAATGGGCGATGGAGGGAGGAGGAGTGGGAGAGAAGAAGAGAGAAAGAGAGAAATGAGGCAATACTGTAAGAGGTCACATCATCATCGTTACTTGATGGCTTGAAAACATATTCAGAATGCCTAAATAATTGTGCCTGAGGCTGGTCTGGCTAGTAAAGCTGCCGCCTGCAGCACATATCCAACACCCTTAGCGTGGTTAAGAATGGGGAATGAATTCCACTCACCTGTCAAACCAGAATCATCATTGATTATCATAGTAATCAATCAGTGCTTTCTCAGCTTCTCCTTGAATGCTGAAGTCCTCGACTTCAGCATTCAGGCTTTATTGTGTTTTATCCTCTATATTTGTTGTTGTCTCTGGCAACTTTTTATGTATTTTTGTGTTATATCAAATCACAAAGTTTGTTGCTGCACTACGAAACTAAATATTAAGTGAGCCGCTTTGCTGGAAAATGTGCATTCGCTGTCCCAATGTTCCATCATGCTCTCTGGCAGCAGAGAAGAGCTAATGGTCTGTGTTCTGCCTGACAAACAGGTGGGAGGAGAGAAGCAAGAAGTGCTGTAGCATGTAGCTGGTATTGATGGAAACTTGGAAGATTGATGACCGGTGTCCAAATACGCTGTACTCAAAAGTGTCATCCATAAAGGACAGATCTACAGATTTGAATTCATTTCATATGTCAGCAGCATTAAAGAGCAGCAAAATCAATAGATTTATAAGACAACTCTTCCTGTCGCTTTGTTCTGTGTTTGTGTGTGCGTGCGTTGGTCGAGCGTGGTGGATGACATGACAAGTAGTGAGGGATGGATTGGTGGTATGAGCGTCAGGAGGTGTCGAGGGGGTTGGGGAAGAAGGGTGGTGGTGGTGGCGAAGAGGAGGCGGGGGCGGAGAGGGAGAGGTGTAAGAGGGCGGCTTTTGACTTGCAGCTGTATCAATCGTTTCATCCCTCACTGCTTATTAAGACAGTCGATACTCAGAAGGAGCATGGCCCTGTAGTATATAAACTGAGTATGCCAATCATTAAGAACACCTTCCTAATATTGAGCTGCATCCCTGCCCTTTTCCCTTAGAACAGCCTCAATTAATCGGTGCATGGACTCTACAAGGTGTTGAACGCGTACCACAGGGATGCTGGCCGATGTTGACTCCCACAGTTGTGTAAAGTTGACTGGATGTCCTTTGGGTGGTGGGCCATTCTTGATACACACGGTTGAGCATTAAGAACCCAGCAGCATTGCAGTTCTTGACACAAACCGGTGCACCTGGTACCTACTATTTCAAAGGCACTTAAATCTTTTGTCTTTCCCATTCACCCTCTGATTGGCACACATACACAATTCATGTCTCAAGGCTTAAAAATCCTTATTTAACCTGTCTCATTTCCTCCATCTACACTGATTGAAGAAGATTTAATAAGTGACATCAATAAGGGATCACAGCTTTCACCTGGATTCACCTGGTCAATCTATGTCACGGAAAGAGCATGTTTTGTATACTCAGTGTATATACTGTGTGTGTGTGTGTGTGTGTACGCGCGCTATATATTAACAACTGCCTGGGTCCTTAAGTTTAAAGTTAAATGTCACATGCACAAGTACAGTGAAATGCCTTTCTTGCTAACTCAAAATTTAAAACCCAACAATGCAATAATCAATAACAATGTCATACTAGAGAAAACACACAAGAAATAAGAAGTAATATGAAGAAAGCAATGAGTAAGTAAGCATACTGTATACAGGGTCAGTTCAAGTACCATATTTACAATGTGCAGGGATACTGGAGTGATGGAGGTAGATATGTATAGGGGTAAGGTGACTAAGCAACAGGATATAAGATAAACAGAGTAGCAGCAGATTGTATGTGAGTGGGTGTGAGTGTATGTAGAGTCGGTATGAATGTACAGTATGTGCATATTCTGTGCGAGTGAGCAGATGATAGAGTGAGTGTGTGTGTGTGTGTGTGTGTGTGTGGCAAACTTAATACATTGTCTAATGAAGCCAGTATCGGAGGTGGTTAGCTTGTTAATGTTATCGACGAAGTCTCGAAATACAGTACATACCAATCAGCTCTAGCAAAGCCGTCCTATAGCATAATATCTGATTCTGGTGTCCATTTCTCAACGGAACGAGTCACGGGTACTTCCTGTTTGAGTTTCTGCTTGTAAACAGGAAGCAGGCATATGGATTCATGATCTGATTTGCCGAATGGCAGACGAGGGAGAGCCGTGTTTGCTTGCTTGAGAATAGAAAAACAGTGGTCTAGGACTTTATCGGCCCCTGGTGGCATTGAAGATGTGTTGATGGAAGATGGGCATCACCTGTCTTAGTGACGCGGACTAAACATTTCCAGCAACCAGAAAAGAAGCCTCTGGATGTAGGTTTTCTTGCTTGTTAATACAGTTCGTTAAGTGCCAGCGTGTTATTTTTCTTGTCCTGAGATGGAATGTAAACAACAGTCACGACAACAGCTTAAAACTCCCTCGGGAGGTTGAAAGGTCGACATTTGACCATCGGGTATTCCAAGACTGGTGAACAACGGGTCAACACTTCCACTGAGCTGGAGTTAGCGTACCAGTTGGTGTTGATGTAGAGGCAAGAGAGCTCGGGCGCAAATGGAGACATGTTCCCAAAGAGGGACTGTTATGTGGTCTGTCAAATAACCCATCATAATTCAAGACACTACCTCTCCATGTCGTTTAAAACGTAAGCTATTTATTACCTACACCGTTTATGAAGTTGGTGATGTTTCATATCTCCAGTGACAGCTGAGACCCACAATGCATCACCTGCCCACTTTCAATGTGTTATGCTGCTGGTCACACAGTGAATAACATAAGACAACATTGTCCTAACATGTCTGATTGACAGTGGTGCACAGAGCTCCTTCTACATAATCACAGTATGAGCCACAGGGTACGACGACAACGAGAGAAGAAGAAGAGCGCCTTCGAGGTAATCAGTGGAAAAGTTTGTCTCTTTATTCAGTCTCTCTTCATAATGAGCCATCTTGACTGCAAGTGGAACAGAGAGAGAGAGAGAGAGAGAAAAAAAATTAGAGAAAAACAGGGAGAGAGAGAAGCTCATGAGAACAGGATACCGCCGAGATCCAAAATGAGACGAGTGGCCGCCGAATGTCACTTATCATGCCGCTCACTGTGGGTCGTGAATTGAGAGCAAATCATTGTTATTCTGAAAGAACTCGTTAGAAAGTAGGTTAGCATCATTAGCATCGCTGTGGCATCCCACAGTGTGTTTCTGAATGCAGTCAGGTGCTTTGGAGTCGGCCTAATGAAGCCTCTTTAGCGTCGAGGGAGACAAGAGAAAGAGAAGAGATGCTTCAAATGGGGAGTTTGAAGCACCCTGGTACAGCCTGCCTGCCTGCCACAAGGACAAAAACACTCACACACACACACACTCACACACACAATTCAACGAGGAATAAGCGGCTTTGAAGGCTTTGTCGTTCTGGTCCAAAAACTTGTTCCTGTGCGTTTTTGGATTGTTCTTGACATTGTTTAACTGGCTTTGGATTGGGGTCAACTTGGCTTTGCAGAGCTGCTGGTGAAACTAATACTAATTATCTTGTTCCATATCGTTAGACATATAAATTACATCTCTGCTGCTAACCTAATTGCATCAAAACAACCCCTGAGCCAACTTTCACAATTCCACACTACCTCCACACATCCTCTATTACCCATCTACACTTCTGTTTTAATCTGGCATCAAACGGAAGAAAACATCCTGAAACGGGGAGGGACTAACCTGAAATGCCTATTTTTGATTCGTGTTGCAAAATGTTTTAAATGTTGCCTGCTCACGAACAAAACCCAGGGTGGTGAGACCCATATTTCTTACGGGTGAGAGAGCAGTACAGTAGCTATAGTGGTAGCCATAGTGGGCATCTTTCACACAGTGATTAAACTGCACCGCAGCATGGCCTGAGGTAAGGAGGGAAGCAGACTTGGAAATTGAGGCATATGGTGAAGTCTAGTCTCGGCTCCAACCTTTGTCCAGATAGATTTATTTATTAAAATAGTGTTGTAAAATAGTTTGAGAGAAAAACTGTGGAGCTCATCATGCTTTTATGGGAAATTAAAGGGTGGAAAGAGAATAAACTTTTCAGCTGGCACCAGGTTATTTTATAACCTGTGAATAGAAAATAAAGTTGGGAAGAGTAAATATCAAACGTTTATAATTCAGACATTGGCGGTTGGTGACTTAAAAAGTTGAGGAGGGCAATAAGCTAACATATAAGATTTAAGATGGTCATGCCATGGATCATATAGCTATTTGATTTAGAGTCTTAGGCATACAGTTGAAGCCAAAAGTTTACATACACTTAGGTTGGAGTCATTAAAACTTGTTTTTCAACCTACCACAAACTTCTTGTTAACAAACTATAGTTTTGGCTAGGATAGTTGGTTAGGATATCTACTTCGTGCATGACAAGAGTAATTTTCCCAACAATTGATTACAGACAGATTATTTCACTGTATCACAATTCCAGTGGGTCAGAAGTTTACATACACTAAGTTGACTGTGGCTTTAAACAGCTTGGAAAATTCCAGAAAGTGATGTCATTGCTTTAGAAGCTTCTGATAGGATAATTGACATAATTCTAGTCAATTGGAGGTGTACCTGTGGATTTATTCCAAGTTCTGTCTCCTAGAGATGAATGTACTTTGGTGCAAAAAGTGCAAATCAATCCCAGAACAACAGCAAAGGACCTTGTGAAGATGCTGGAGGAAACCGGTACAAAAGTATCTATATCCACATTAAAACAAGTCCTATATCGACATAACCTGAAAGGCTGCTCAGCAAGGAAGAAGCCACTGCTCCAAAACCGGCATAAAAAAAGCCAGACTACGGTTTGCAACTGCACTTGGGGACAAAGATCTTACTTTTTGGAGAAATGTCCTCTGGTCTGATGAAACAAAAATAGAACTGTTTGGTCATAATGACCATCATTATCTTTGAGGAAAAAGGGAGAGGCTTGCAAGCCGAAGAACACCATCCCAAAGGTGAGGCACGGGGGTGGCAGCATCATGTTGTGGGGGTGATTTACTGCACTTCACAAAATAGATGGCATCATGAGGTAGGACAATTATGTGGATATATTGAAGCAACATCTCAAGACATCAGTCAGGAAGTTAAAGCTTGGTCGCAAATGGGTCTTCCAAATGGACAATGACCCCAAGCACACTTCCAAAGTTGTGGCAAAATGGCTTACGGACAACAAAGTCAATGTATTGGAGTGGCCATCACAAAGCCCTGACCTCAATCCTATAGAAAATATGTGGGCAGAACTGAAAAAGCATGCGCGAGCAAGGAGTGTATAATTGAGTATATATAAACCTCTGACCCACTGGGAATGTGATGTAAGGAATAAAAGATGAAATAAATCATTCTCTCTACTTTTATTCTGACATTTCACATTCTTAAAATAAAGTGGTGATCCTAATTGACCTAAGACAGGGAATTTTTACTTGGATTAAATGTCAGGAATTGTGAAAAACTGAGTTTATGTAAACTTCCGACTTCAACTGTTTTACATTTGATGAAACATTGAATTTGGCCTTACTGCTGTTAGCCCATAGAAATGCATTGAATAACAAATTGATACATGGCAAAACAGATAGTCAAAAAATAAATCAAAAGAATGGTCTGGTGTCTAAATGCATCTGAGAGATATAGGAACGCATCAGGACCAACAACAACAAAAAAGGTTACATGTGTAACCCTGGTCCCACAAAATCCTATTCATTTTCATTTATTTTTACATCCCGAGGAGTGAGAGAGAGTACATCACAATACTCCTCGTTCACATATCCTATGCTTTAGTCCCTTAGGTTCCAATAGCTTTTCAAGGACCGCTTCCCAACTTATTTTTGGGTGATCAAAACAATACTTATCTTGAATGACTTTTGCCAATTCTATTTGTATGAGGCTTTTTCTCAATGTGACTGTCACAGAGCATTTCATCCACACATGCATGGTTAAGCCTTCCCTGTCTGTGTCTGGCTGACAAGAATTGTGATTTATTATGGAGTCCCTTGACAAGACGATGGGAGAGAATCCTAATAGGAACTAGATAGAACCTGTTCAGACCAGTTAAGCCCAGTTAGGCTCGGTTCCACCCTTTTAGGCCCTATTACTGTATGCCTTGATTATGTCCTAGTAATAGCCACGATCTCACTCAAAAAATGAAACTGTTCATTGAAGAGAGGGTCTTCGTTGTTGTTTCACCATCATCTGAATGGTTAAGATTCCTACAGTTGGGTGCATTAGCACACATGGATAAAACATGTACTGCTAAATATATAGATAGCTATACAGTATCTTCACCATGTGGGGCATATTTCAGTTCTCTTTTCTCAATTTATTGTTAGATGATTGCTAATGAACTTGCGAGAGAGTGTCACATTAACAATTTAACATTGCTGCAACACAGGCATTTTGAAAAGTAACTTTTGAATGCATTGTTATTGTATATTCAGCTAACAATGCTGAATAACCAGTAATTGATCAAGTTTGTGGTCGATTCCCTCCACCCACTAAGGCACTACAGGTAGACCACTTCTGTAATGAGAACCACATTATCAGAGCCATATACAGTGCATTCTGGAAGTATTCAGACCCCTTGACTTTTTCCACATTTTGTTAAGTTATAGCCTTATTCTAAAACGTATTAACAGACAATACCCCATATTGACAAAGCAAAAACTGTTTATTTTATTTTTTGCAAATGTATTAAAAAAAAAAAAAAACTGAAAAATGACATTTACATAAGCACTCAGACCCTTTACTCAGTACTTTGTTGATGACCTTCTTGGGTATGACGCTAAAAGTCAGGTTGGATGGGGACTGTCAGGTTGGATGGGGACTGCCACTGCACAGCTATTTTCAGGTCTCTCCAGAGATGTTTGATTGGGTTCAAGTCCGGGCTCTGGCTGGGCCACTCAAGGACATTGAGACTTGTCCCAAAGCCACTCATGCGCTGTCTTGGCTGTGTGCTTAGGGTCATTATCCCATTGGAAGGTGAACCTTCGCCCCAGTCTGAGGTCCTGAGCACTCTGGAGCAGGTTTTCATCAAGGATCTTTCTGCACTTTGATCTGTTCATCTTTCCCTCAATCATGACTCAGTGACCGCCACTGAAAAACATCCCCACATGCTGCCACCACAATGCTTCACCATAGGGATGGTGCCAGTTTTCCTCCAGACGTGATGGCATTCAGGCCAAAGAGTTCAATCTTGGATTCATCAGTGACTTTTGGCAAACTCCAAGCAGGCTGTCATGTGCCTTTTACTGAGGAGTGGCTTCCATCTGGCCACTCTACCATAAAGGCCAGATTGGTGGAGTGCTGCAGACATGGTTGTCCTTCTGGAAGGTTCTCCCATCCCCACAGATGAACTCTGGAGCTCTGTCAGAGTGACCATCGGGTTCTTGGTCACCTCCCTGACCAAGGCCCTTCTACCCCAATTGCTCAGTTTGGCCAGGCGGCCAGCTCTAGGAAGAGTCTTGGTGGTTCCAAACTTCTTCCATTTAAGAATGATGGAGGCCACTGTGTTCTTGGGGACCATCAATACTGCAGAAATATGTTGGTACCCTTCCACAGATCTGTGCCTCAACACAATCCTGATTCGGAGCTCAACAAACAATTCCTTCTACCTCATGGCTTGGTGTTTGCTCTCACTCAACGGCAATAAAACAAAGGAGCTGATCGTGGACTTCAGGGGGAGCACGCCCCTATCCACATCGATGGGACCACAGTGGAGAAGGTGGAATGCTTCAAGTTCCTCTGCATACACATCACTGACTATCTGAAATGATCCACCGACACAGACAGTGTGACGAATAGCACCTCTTCAACCTCAGGAGGCTGAAGAAATTTGGCTTGGCACCAGAACCCTTTACAGATGCACAATTGAGAGCATAATTTCAGGCTGTATCACCACCTGGCAACTGCACCGCCTACAACCGCAGGGCTCTCCAGAGGGTGGTGTGGTATGTCTAACGCATCACTGGAGATAAACTACCTGCACTCCAGGACACCTACAGCACCCGATGTCACAGGAAGGCCAAAAAGATCAAGTACATCAACCACCTGAGCCACAACGTGTTCACCCCACTATCATCCAGAAGGCGAGGTCAGCTGGGACCATCTGGGCCATCAGACTGTTAAATAGCCATCACTAGCCAGCTTCCACCCGGTTACGCAACCCTGCACCTTAGAGGCTGCTGCCCTTTATACATAGCCTGGGAATCATTGGCCACTTTAATAATGTTTAAATACTGCTTTACTCATTTCATATGTATATACTGTATTATATTATATTGTATTGTAGTCAATGCCACTCCAACATTGCTCAATCTAATATTTATATATTTCATAATTCCAATCTTTTACTTTTCGATTTGTGTGTATCGTTGTGAATCGTTTTTGGATACTACTGCACTGCTAGGGAAAGGGGGATACAGAGTTAGTTGTACAACTGAATGCCTTGAACTGAAATGTGTCTTCTGCATTTAAAACCCAACCCCTCTGAATCAGAGAGGTGCATCGTGGCTGCCTTAATCGACATCCACATCCTCGACGCCCGAGGAACAGTGGGTTAACTGCCTTGCTCAGGGGCAGAAAGACAGATTTTTACTTTGTCAGCTCAGGGATTTTCGATCCAGCAACCTTTCAGTTACTGGCCCAATGCTCTAACCACTAGGCTACCTGCTGCCCCTGTCAGATGCTACTGCACTTCTGGAGCTAGGAACACAAGCATTTCACTACACCCGCAATAACATCTGCTAAATATGTGACCAATGCAATTTGATTTGATTTGATTTGACATGCACTGTCAACTGTGCGACCTTATATAGACAGGTGTGTGCCTTTCCAAATCATGTCCAATCAATTGAATTTACCACAGGTGGACTCCAATCAAGTTGTAGAAACATCTCAAGGATGATCAATGGAAGCAGGATGCACCTGAGCTTAATTTCGAGTCTCAGAGCAAAGGGTCCGAATACCTATTTAAATAAGGTATTTCTATTTTAGATTTGAATAAATTAGCAAACATATCTAAATACCGGTTTTCACTTTGTCATTATGGGGTATTGTGTGTAGGTTGCTGAGGATTTTTTGCTTTTTAATCCATTTTAGAATAAGGCTGTAATGTAACAAAATGTGGAAAAAGTCAAGGAGTACATTCGAATGCACTGTATGCTCCTGCACACTGTATGTTTGTCTTTCCCTCTGTGAAATCATACCCTGTCTCAGAGATGGCCACATGCTTTGACACCTGAGGACCAGACAGTGTTACCATGAGTGCATTCTCCCTGCATTTCCAGGCAAACATTACCGTTCCATTCATCTTATTCAGTACCTCTGGAGAATAACTACTGAAGAATCCATAGAACTGAGTTTCATACTGTTGCAAAAAAGTTTTAGCACCATTAAAAAAATATATAGTGTATATAATTTCTACTAGGACTGGGTTTTATAAGTTGAATCGATGGCGTTCGTTTCAAAATACCATTGCAAAGAAATTATATATTTTTGTGAAATTCATAACCTTTTGAAACCGATGTGACGATTCACCTTATGAAAGCCAGCCCTACAGCATTGGGTCTTCAGTAAACATTCTCTTGAGATACTGTATGATACTTGTCAAATCTATCATTTCAAATAATTACTTTTCCTTCCAAGGGCATATACATTCAACAAAAATATAAATGTAGCATGCAACAATTTCAAAGATTTTACTGAGTTAGTTCATAAAAGGAAATCAGTCAATTTAAATAAATTCATTAGGCCCTGATCTATGGATATCACATGACTGGGAACACAGACATGCATTTGTTGGTCACAGATACCTTAAATAAAAGGATCGGAAAACTAGTCAGTATTTGGTGTGACCACCATTTGCATCATGCAGAGCGACACATCTCCTTCGCACAGGCTGTGGCCTGTGGCCTCTTCTCTTCAATGGCTGTATGAAGTTGCAGGATATTGGCGGGAACTAGAACACACTGTTGATCCAGAGCATCCCAAACGTGCACAATGGGTGACATGTCTGGTGAGTATGCAGGCCCTGGAAGAACTGGGACATTTTCAGCTTCCAGGAATTGTGTACAGATCCTTGCAATATGGGGAGTGCATTATCATGCTGAAACATGAGGTGATGGCGGCTGATGAAAGGCATGACAATGAGCCTCAGGATCTCGTCATGGTATCTCTGATCATTGAAATTGCCATCGATAAAATGCAGTTGTGTTCAAAGTCCGCAACTTACGCCTGCCCATACCATAACCCTACCGCTCACCATGGGACACTCTTTTCACAACATTGACATCAGCAAACCTCTGCCAGGATTCATCCGTGAAGAGCATACTTCTCTAGCGTTCCAGTGGCCATCGGAAGTAAGCATTTTCCCACTGAAGTCGGTTACAACGCCGAGCTGCAGTCAGATCAAGACTCTGGTGAGGACAACGAGCACGCAGATGATCTACCCTGAGACGGGTTCTGACAGTTTGTGGATAAATTATTCAGTTGTGCAAACCCACAGTTTCATCACCTGTGTGGGTGGCTGGTCTCAGACAATCCCGCAGGTGAAGAAGCCAGTTGTAGAGTTCCTGGGCGTGGTTACATGTGGTCTGCATTTGTGAGGCCAGCTGAACGTACTGCCAAATTCTCTAATACAGCGTTGGTAGAGAAATTTAACATTGGCACAGAAATTAACATTAATTTATCCGGCAACCTCTCTGGTGAACATTCCTGCAGTCAGCATGCCAACTGCACATTTCCTCAAAACTTGAGACATCTGTGGCATCCCTAGCAGAAGGTGCACCTGTGTAATCGCTCTTGCTGCTGGTGATTATCTGATCCACATCTACGCAGATGACACCATTCTGTATACTTCTGGCCCTTCTGTGGAGACTGTGTTAACTAACCTCCAGACGAGCTTCAATGCAATACAACTCTCCTTCCGTGGCCTCCAACTGCTCTTAAATGCAAGTAAAACTAAATGCATGCCCTTCAACCGATCGCTACCCGCACCTGCCCGCCCGTCCAGCATCACTACTCTGGACAGTTCTGACTTAGATTATGTAGACAACTACAAATACCTAGGTGTCTGGTTAGACTGTAAACTCTCCTTCCAGACTCACATTAAGCATCTCCAATCCAAAATTAAATCTAGAATTGGCTTCCTGTTTCGCAACAAAGCATCCTTCACTCATGCTGCCAAACATACCCTCGTAAAACTGACCAACCTACCGATCCTCGACTTCGGCGATGTCATTTACAAAATAGCCGCCAACACTCTTCTCAACAAATTGGATGCAGTCTATCACAGTGCCACCCGTTTTGTCACCAAAGCCCCATATACTACCCACCACCGCGACCTGTACGCTCTCATTGGCTGGCCCTCGCTTCATACTCGTCGCCAAACCCACTGGCTCCAGGTCATCTACAAGTCTCTGCTAGGTAAAGCCCCGCCTTATCTCAGCTCACTGGTCACCATAGCAGCACCCACCCGTAGCATGCGCTCCAGCAGGTATATCTCACTGGTCACACCCAAAGCCAATTCTTCCTTTGGCCGCCTTTCCTTCCAGTTCTCTGCTGCCAATGACTGGAACGAACTGCAAAAATCACTGAAGCTGGAGACTCATATCTCCCTCACTAACTTTAAGCACCAGCTGTCAGAGCAGCTCACAGATCACTGCACCTGTACATAGTCCATCCAACTACCTCATCCCCATCCTGTATGAATTTATATGTCTTGCTCCTTTGCACCCCAGTATCTCTACTTGCACGTTCATCTTCTGCACATCTACCATTCCAGTGTTTAATTGCTATATTGTAATTACTTCGCCACCATGGCCTATTTATTGCCTTACCTCCCTTATCCTACCTCATTTGCACATACTGTATATATACTTTTTTTTCTATTGTATTATTGACTGTATGTTTGTTCATTCCATGTGTAACTCTGTGTTGTTGTATGTGTCGAACTGCTCTGCTTTATCTTGGCCAGGTTGCAGTTGCAAATGAGAACTTGTTCTCAACTAGCCTACTTGGTTAAATAAAGATGAAATGAAAAAAAAAATGAAATGAGCATGCTGTTTAATCAGCTTCTTGATATGCCATACCTGTCAAGTGGAGGGATTATCTTGGCAAAGGAGAAATGCTCACTAACAGGGATGTAAACAAATTAATGCACATTATTTGAGCGAAATAAGCTTTTTGTGCATATGGAACTTTTCTGGGATCTTTTATTTCAGCTCATGAAACATGGGACCAACACTATGTTGATACAGTACAACATACTGTATAAGATCAATAATAAAATAGTCCTTTCACTCACCTCTCTCCACTCCTTTGTCCCGATGCCTTGAACGTACAACACTACAACTGTGGGGGAGAAAAAGAGAGGGAAAGAGAACGAGTGGGAGGAAAATTAATAAATATTATTAATAATGAATACCAAGTACCCAAATGCTTCATTCAAATTCCTGCATTAGACACAGTATGGCTTTCATTTATTTGAATAAGAACAGATACAATTAAAATGTTGACGCATCAATTGCTTTGCATTGCACACCATTGACACAGATGCATTGCACCATAATCTTGCAAGTATATTTCCAGAATTATATTATGCTCAGGTCCTTTAGGGAACTAAGAGAGGCCATGTTTTCATGGCCATGCTTCAATAGCCACTGAAGGTCTGCGTAGCTTTCAGACACATTCACACTTAGGCTATTATTTTCTACAGCCAGTGGTGGAAACACCACCACCAATTGTCATACTTAAGTAAAAGTAAAAGACACCTTAATAGAAAATGACTCAAGTAAAAGTGAGTCACCCAGTAAAATACTATTTGATTAAAAGTCTAAAAGTATTTGGTTTTAAATAGACGTAGGTAATCAAAAGTAAATGTAATAGCTCAATTATACTTAAGTATCAAAAGTAAAAGTGTTAATAATTTCAAATTCCTTATATTAAAGAAAACCAGACGGCACAATTATCTTGCTTTTTTAAATTATGGATAGCCAAGGGCACACTCAAGCACTCAGCCATAATTTACAAGCATTTATGTTTAGTTAGTCTGCCAGATCAGAGGCAGTAGGGATGACCGCAAATGTTTTTTTGATAAGTGCGTGAATTGGACCATGTTCCTGTCCTGCTAAACATTCAAAATGTAATGAGTACTTTTAGGTGTCAAGGAAAATGTATGAAGTAAAAAGTACATTATTTTAGGAATGCAGTGAAGTAAAATTTGTCAAATATAAATAGTAAAGTACAGATACCCACCAAAAATACTTAAGCAGTACTTTAAAGTATTGTTTCTTAAATATTTTATGGCACTTCACACAACATAGACTATACAAGCATAGACTACTGTCAAAGTGTGACAAACAGATGGTCCTTATTCAATACAACTTTATTTATCTCCTCAGGGGCATTGCCCTTGCAATGTGATTAGCATAACTCAGAAACTTTGAGACGACAAAATGTTATACTGAACCCAGGTCTGATATGAAGATATCTTATCCAACACCGGACAGCTACTCTGAACAAATTCATAGATGGATTCCCAACCTCTCCTCCATCTTCCTTTCTTCAAGATTGGGAACGCTTACAGTGCAACCTCCTAAGTGGCCCTTTATTGCTGCTTCCCCTCCTGCTCCTCTCTGTCCCCTTCTCCACTGTTTTTTCTCCTACTCCTCCTATACGCTGTGCCACCCTGGCACAGCACGCCATCAAGCCACATCAAAGGGGAGCACAGCCAACACGTCGCATACAGAAACCAATCAGCATAATGCAACCACCGTGGGACCAACCAGCCGTGAAGATCCAGGCCTGCGCAGCGCATCTCATCCTCTCACATCCCTTCTTCAAAGGAGAAGAAAAAGGAGGAAATACAGGGTCAAACTAAATAAATAAATGCCGAGATGGACGAGAAAGGAGTAGAGGAAGGGGGGGGGAAGAAGGGAAAGAAAACAGCTGGGTCGAGAGTTTGGGGACGGCTAAGTGGGTTCAAGAAAGAGATTGGAGCCTTCATGGAGTGTAACTGGCCAGTTGGGAGGGAGGGAGGGAGGGAGGGAGGGAGGGAGGGAGGGAGGGAGGGAGGGAGGGAGGGAGGGAGGGAGGGAGGGATGGAGTGAGGGAGGGAGGGATGGTAGGAGGGGGCGATGGATGGAGGGTGGTGGGAGAGGGGGTACTGAAACATTTAAGGATTTAGATTGAGTGTGTTGTCCAATAAGGGTGGGTGGGCATCTGATGGGTTGTCTTTTCAGGAGTTCTGTCACCTGGTCAGTACAACCATCCCAACCTCCCTAGGGCCCCAAGGATAAACACTCCTAAGGAAAGGAGGGAACTGTCAAAACCCCAAGAATAGCACTTCTGAGGGGATGAGGGAACAGTCAACCATCAATCACTTAAAATCATTAGTGGTCATCTGTAGCCCATTTGGTAGAGTATGGCACTTGCAATGCCAGCATTGTGGGTTTGATTCCGGCAGGGACCACCCATACAACAATTGAATGTATCCCCAACTGTAAGTTGCTTTGGATAAAAGCGTTAGCTAACGGCATATATTATTATTTATTTTAAGATGTTCCCTAACTACTCCTAAGGAGATGACGGCATTGACAACCCTTTTGATTGAGGGATGAGGGCTGAAAAAAAAGGCCAAACAAAGATAGTATGGGTTGAGCTCTTAAAGACAATTCCAAGAGGGACGCAAGCTCTTTTTTCCTCAATTTTAAATACAGCAGCCAATAGAACTCACGGGTAGTTTGAACGAAGAGTGAAAGCGTGACGGCGGTAGGCTACAGCAGTTATTTATTCAAACCCATAATCACTGAATGAAAACACAGGTCTGCCTCAGCATTACAGAGCTTGATCTCACAAGAAAAAGGTTGCACACGGTATAGTATTACACTGAGCTTCAACATGCCAAAAACATAGGGCCAATCCAAGTCAGCTCATGTTAAAAGAGCACATGGCTGCCACTACACTTTTCTTTCTCAGCATCTCACAGTGCTATACGATAGCCATCGACCCCACTCTGGCTTCAATTGAACTCTGGTTCAATGGTCTCACTTGACTGAACGGACCAAAGTGGACATGAAAGGCCAGGCTACCCCAGGACCACTGAGCTTCCACCTTTACGGTGTCCCACCTTGGGTTTGAAGTCCAGGACCCCTCCGTACCCAATCATTATATCCGCTCTCCTACACACATGTGCATGCACAAACACGCACACTGTCTTTTATAAAGAGAAGGAGTTCAAGTCACTAATCCATCTGACCAGCAGGACTCTCCCCCCGAAAGAGCAGGGGGCAGGAGAGCATCATCAATAAACAACGTGTGTGTGTGTGTGTGTGAGTCAGGGCCTGCATTATGGGCGGACCTTAAGGGGCCTGGCCCGCCCTCCCGTACGTCCTTGCCTGTCCAAATAAAATATGTAAATATTGATAATTTATTTGACCGAGATTTGCGCTTACAGAAAGATCCATCAATCTCAGATAAAGCATCCGATAGCAAAACAGTGCCCCTCTGTCTCGGTATGTGTAGCCCATGTAACTGATCCTGTCTGGCCAAAAAGAGTATGGCATGTCGTACTCTTTTTGGCCGAACAGAATCCGATACATGGGCTACATATAGTAATTGGAATTATTTTTGACAAATGTGTGACGGTAACCTACTTTTTGAAAAGGCGGCGCATCCAACAGGCTATAAGCTAAGCTTCCCCTAAAGTACATTGAAATACATTTTCTAAAATTATACATGCACTCATCTGTACAGTAATAATATATGAACTCCACAATACATGCACTCAGCTCTCCAGAATGCTCTCTGCTGTCTCCCGCCAAGTCTTGTGCATTCATTGTTTAATTGTGTGAGTGTTTTTCCCTTTGATTGTTACTAGCAATAACTGAAGTCAAGACAGATAGAAAGGGAGTCAGACAGGCGGAGTTGAGAGAGGAACGCAATTGAAAGTACGCGAATTTTCATCAGGAAAATGCTATTTTCTTCTATTTTTATTTGTTGGCTTTATGTATTTTTCCCTAGTTAACAATGGACAATGGGCTACTGCTGCATTTGCCTACTGCTGCATTTTGCCTGCATTTGCCTACAGTGGGGCAAAAAAGTATTTAGTCAGCCACCAATTGTGCAAGTTCTCCCACTTAAAAAGATGAGTGGCCTGTAATTTCCATCATAGGTAGACTTCAACTATGACAGACAAAATGAGAAGAAAAAAAATCCAGAAAATCACATTGTAGGATTTTTAATGAATTGATTTGCAAATGATGGTGGAAAATAAGTATTTGGTCAATAACAAAAGTTTATCTTAATACTTTGTTAAATACCCTTTGTTGGCAATGACAGAGGTCAAACTTTTTCTGTAAGTCTTCACAAGGTTTTCACACACTGTTGCCGGTATTTTGGCCCATTCCTCCATGCAGATCTCCTCTAGAGCAGTGATGTTTTGGGGCTGTTGCTGGGCAATACGGACTTTCAACTCCCTCCAAAAATGTTCTATGGGGTTGAGATCTGGGGACTGGCTAGGCCACTCCAGAACCTTGAAATGCTTCTTACGAAGCCACTCCTTCATTACCCGGGCGGTGTGTTTGGGATCATTGTCATGCTGAAAGACCCAGCCACGTTTCATCTTCAATGCCCTTGCTGATGGAAGGAGGTTTTCACTCAAAATCTCATGATACATGGCCCCATTCATTCTTTCCTTTACACGGATCAGTCATCCTGGTCCCTTTGCAGAAAAAGATCCCCAAAGCATTATGTTTCTACCCCCATGCTCCACAGTAGGTATGGTGTTCTTTGGATGCAACTCAGTATTCTTTGTCCGCCAAACACGGCGAGTTGAGTTTTTACCAAAAAGTTATATTTTGGTTTCATCTGACCATATGACATTCTCCCAATCTTCTTCTGGATCATCCAAATGCTCTCTAGCAAACTTCAGACGGGCCTGGACATGTACTGGCTTAAGCAGGCGGACACGTCTGGCACTGCAGGATTTGAGTCCCTGGCGGCGTAGTGCGTTACTGATGGTAGGCTTTGTTACTTTGGTCCCAGCTCTCTGCAGGTCATTCACTAGGTCCCCCTAGGTGAGATCTTGCGTGGAGCCCCAAATCGAGGGAGATTATCAGTGGTCTTGTATGTCTTCCATTTCCTAATATTTGCTCCCACAGTTTATTTCTTCAAACCAAGCTGCTTACCTATTGCAGATTCAGTCTTCCCAGCCTGGTGCAGGTCTACAATGTTGTTTTTGGTGTCCTTTGACAGCTCTTTGGTCTTGGCCATAGTGGAGTTTGGAGTGTGACTGTTTTGAGGTTGTGGACAGGTGTCCTTTATACTGATAACAAGTTCAAACAGGTGCCATTAATACAGGTAACGAGTGGAGGACAGAGGAGCCTCTTAAAGAAGAAGTTACAGGTCTGTGAGAACCAGAAATCTTGCTTGTTTGTAGGTGATGGGTGAACAATGAGTACAGGAGGGGACTAAGTACACACCCCTGAGGGGCTCCCGTGTTGAGGATCAGCATGGCAGATGGGTTGTTACCTTCCTTTACCACCTGGGGGTGGCCCATCAGGAAGTCCAGGATCCAGTTGCTGAGGGAGGTGTTTAGTCCCAGGGCCATAGCTTAGTGATGAGCTTTGCGGACACTATCGTGTTGAACGCTGAGCTGTAGTCAATGAATAGCATTCTCACATAGGTGTTCCTTTTGTCCAGGTGGGAAAGGGCAGTGTGGAGTGCAATAGAGATTGCGTTATCTGTGGATCTGTTGGGGCAGTATGCAAATTGGAGTGGGTCTAGGGTTTCTGGGATAATGGTGTTGATGTGAGCCATAACCAGCCATTCAAAGCACTTCATGGCTACAGATGTGAGTGCTACGGGTCGGTAGTCATTTATGCAGGTTACCTTGGTGTTCTTGAGCACAGGGACTATGGTGGTCTGCTTTAAACATGTTGGTATTACAGACTCGGTCAGGGACAGATTTAAAATGTCAGTGAAGACAATTGCCAGTTGGTCAGCACATGCTCGGAGTACATGTCCTGGTAATTCGTATGGCCCTGTGGCCTTGTGAATGTTAACCTGTTTAAAGGTCTTACTCACATCGGCTACGGAGAGAGTGATCACAAAGTAATCCGGAACAGCTGATGCTCTCATGCATGCTTCCGTGTTGCTTGCCTCGAAGCGAGCATAGAAGTTATTTAGCTTGTCTAAATAACAGGTAAGAAGTGGGCAGCTCACTGTCACTGGGCAGCTCACAGCTGTGCTTCCCTACAAGTGTATTCAAGGTTTAAAAAGGCTTCTAAAATGTGTAATTTCCATTTTAAAATGTCATACTTGATTTTCCCTAATGAAAAATGTATCAACCTCTACAAACAATGTCCATTAATTATAATAATAATAATTCACATTTCCTGTTGCTGTAGGATTATTTTCCTACTGTAGCAAACTGGCTCAAATTAAGATCCTACATCTGTATTCCCTATACAGTATAGTGCACTATTTTTAACCATAATCCTATGGGCCCTGCTCACAATCAGCGCACTATAAAGGGAATACGGCAGAGTGGGAATTACGGGGGGCCCAGGGGGGACTGAATGAGACTGAATGAGACATGAGACACCCTTAATGCAACAAAGTCACACTCTCGCAATTTGTACTGCTACAGTGGTAAATATTAAAATAAAAGTTTATTCCAAATTAAACAAACACCCCCACCTCTGTGTCATGGTTTTAAAAGAAAACATCATTATATGTCTGCACTTGTCATCCCGGGACTGCACCTTAGAGGCTGCTGCCCTATATACATAGACTTGGAATCACTGGCCACTTTAATAATGGAACATTAGTCACTTTAATAATGTTTGAATAAAGTTTACAAACTGTTTTACTCATCTCATATGTATATACTATATTCTACTCTACTGTATCTTAGTCAATGCCACTCCGACATGGCTAAATCTAATATTTATATTTTTCTTAATTCCATTCTTTTACTTTTAGATTTGTATGTATTGTTGTGAATTGTATTTAGATACTACTGCACTGAGCTAGGAACACAAGCATTTCGCTACACCCGCAACAGCATCTGCTAAATATGTGTATGTGACCAATAACATTTTATTTGACAGACCCTTATCTCAGCCCCTTTTCAGGTGTTCCAACTTTTTTTTCTACTAAAATGGTGCTTTTGTCAGCGAGACGCATCACATAATTCAGGCTACAAGAGAGTGTAGGCCCAGTGACAATCCCCAAATATCATAAAACTTTTTTGTGTTTTGTAACAGTTCTTTCCATTCATCAAATGGAGCACAGTGCACTGTTTGGACGCTGGAATTATTTTGGAGTGGACGAACATGCGCAGGTAGCCTACTTTTTGAAGTGATTTGTTTGAAAATGTCACGATGGTATGAAGAGATTCGGGAGACAGGCGCAGGAATGCATAATAAGACTTTTTTTTTTTTAACAGTATTTTTATTGGAATTTCACAATTTTCACCCATATTAAGAGATACAACAGAGACAAAGCACAAAGAAAAAAAGAAGAAAAACAGCACCCACTTAAACATATCTACGCGCATATATATATATACATATACAGTGCCTTGCGAAAGTATTCGGCCCCCTTGAACTTTGCAACCTTTTGCCACATTTCAGGCTTCAAACATAAATATATAAAACTGTATTTTTTTATGAAGAATCAACAACAAGTGGGACACAATCATGAATTGGAACGACATTTATTGGATATTTCAAACTTTTTTAACAAATCAAAAACTGAAAAATTGGGCGTGCAAAATTATTCAGCCCCTTTACTTTCAGTGCAGCAAACTCTCTCCAGAAGTTCAGTGAGGATCTCTGAATGATCCAATGTTGACCTAAATGACTAATGATGATAAATACAATCCACCTGTGTGTAATCAAGTCTCCGTATAAATGCACCTGCACTGTGATAGTCTCAGAGGTCCGTCAAAAGCGCAGAGAGCATCATGAAGAACAAGGAACACACCAGGCAGGTCCGAGATACTGTTGTGAAGAAGTTTAAAGCCGGATTTGGATACAAAACGATTTCCCAAGCTTTAAACATCCCAAGGAGCACTGTGCAAGCGATAATATTGAAATGGAAGGAGTATCAGACCACTGCAAATCTACCAAGACCTGGCCGTCCCTCTAAACTTTCAGCTCATACAAGGAGAAGACTGATCAGAGATGCAGCCAAGAGGCCCATGATCACTCTGGATGAACTGCAGAGATCTACAGCTGAGGTGGGAGACTCTGTCCATAGGACAACAATCAGTCGTATATTGCACAAATCTGGCCTTTATGGAAGAGTGGCAAGAAGAAAGCCATTTCTTAAAGATATCCATAAAAAGTGTTGTTTAAAGTTTGCCACAAGCCACCTGGGAGACACACCAAACATGTGGAAGAAGGTGCTCTGGCCAGATGAAACCAAAATTGAACTTTTTGGCAACAATGCAAAACTTTATGTTTGGCGTAAAAGCAACACAGCTGAATACACCATCCCCACTGTCAAACATGGTGGTGACAGCATCATGGTTTGGGCCTGCTTTTCTTCAGCAGGGACAGGGAAGATGGTTAAAATTGATGGGAAGATGGATGGAGCCAAATACTGGACCATTCTGGAAGAAAACCTGATGGAGTCTGCAAAAGACCTGAGACTGGGACGGAGATTTGTCTTCCAACAAGACAATGATCCAAAACATAAAGCAAAATCTACAATGGAATGGTTCAAAAATAATCACATCCAGGTGTTAGAATGGCCAAGTCAAAGTCCAGACCTGAATCCAATCGAGAATCTGTGGAAAGAACTGAAAACTGCTGTTCACAAATGCTCTCCTTCCAACCTCACTGAGCTCGAGCTGTTTTGCAAGGAGGAATGGGAAAAAATGTCAGTCTCTCGATGTGCAAAACTGATAGAGACATACCCCAAGCGACTTACAGCTGTAATCGCAGCAAAAGGTGGCGCTACAAAGTATTAACTTAAGGGGGCTGAATAATTTTGCACGCCCAATTTTTCAGTTTTTGATTTGTTAAAAAAGTTTGAAATATCCAATAAATGTCGTTCCACTTCATGATTGTGTCCCACTTGTTGTTGATTCTTCACAAAAAAATACAGTTTTATATCTTTATGTTTGAAACCTGAAATGTGGCAAAAGGTCGCAAAGTTCAAGGGGGCCGAATACTTTTGCAAGGCACTGTATACACATACACACATATACACATACATACATACATACATACATACATACACACACCCATACATATACATACACTCATGCGTATACACACATATACGCATACGTACACCATTTTCCTCTTCCCGCTCGGTGCTTCTCTCACCCCATCACCATCATTGCGTCTCTCAATACATACATTTTAAACAAACTTACAAACAGAAATTAAACAAAAAAGCTCAGTTTAAACCAAGAGGTTAGGTTCCACACATGGAACGTACAGTGTAGTTCTGAAATACATACATCCCCGTCATTCTACGAGAATCCTTGCAGCATAATAGCTGATACCTCAGGTTCTAGGTAATTTAAGGTTCCCATACTTTGTAGAACTGGTCTGTTTTAGAATGCAATATACATGTCAGATATTCCAGAGGCACCCATTCAAATAGTATCTTATGCCAATCTTTAATAGAAGGAACCTTATCACTAATCCACTGTAAAAGGATGTTTTTCCTCGCTGCGAAGGTAAGGATGTTGTAAAGCCTCCTTTTACCCACAGAAGTAACCTGCCTACTAGGGAGACCTAACAGTAAAGAAACTGGGTCCAATTCTAGATCAACCCCTAGGATCTTTTCAATTTCTTGCAGAACACCATAATAGGGTTTTTTAATGTACCAAAATTACAGCGTGCTGTGTAAAGACAAAGGTACGAAGACCAAACAAACACTTAACAAAACACAGGGTTGAAACCCAATCAAAAGAGCGAGGAGTACCTCAAATAAATAACACACGCACACACTGATTAACACACTGGACGAGACCCGTAATCATCTGAGCAATCCACAAGGGCACAAAAGCCCAAAACACACAGCATAGGTACTCACACGCACCAAAATACATTGTAACAATAAACAACAGCCCAATGGAAACCAAAGGGCACACTTATACAAGTACTAATCCGTGGGAATAGGGGACAGATGTGCGTAATGAAAGTTCCGGAGGGATCCGTGACAGAAAATAAGATGAAAACATCTTGACTGGTTGTGTTCATGCCAAATGGAAGGTAATACAAATGTTTTTACCGTTAAATGACATGTTTTTTGAAGAAAAATATAGACCCCCTAAATGTCGCACTCTGGAATAGTGTATCATTTGGGAGGCAGCCGTAGTGATCTATTGTAGAGCTCCAAACAAAGTTCAATGGGAATTTCTTTCTGGCGGTATTGCATGTCGTCCGACCACAGAGATCTGAGGGTATACCATCTGTCTACAAAGAGCGACTCACTATCAAAGCCAAACAAACTCCTATCCACTCACACTGACACTAATACAACACACACACACATCAAACAAACAGAGGCCCACTAACACAAAACATCAGACAAAAGCCTCCACACAAACACACTCACATAGACACACGCACACACACTCCTGGGCCATAGTAAATTAAAAGACAAGTGGCCCAAAGCGCTTCGCTCTCATTCCCCCTGTTGTCACCCAACTGTTCTTCTTCTTGAAGGTTATTTCCTCCTCCAAAATATACTAAAAATATATAAATGCAAAATGTGCTGGTCCCATGTTTCATGAGCTGATTTCACATGACTGAAATAAAAAATGTTCCATACGCACAAAATGTTCTCTACATAAGAAAATGAAATTATTAGAAATCTTAGGCACAACAATTTTTGTATCCTTGTTAGTGAGCATTTCTCCTTTGCAAGGTGATAATCCATCCACTTGACAGATGTGGCATATTAAGAAGCTGATTAAACAGCATGATCATTACACAGGTGCACCTTGTACTGGGGACAATAAAAGGAAAAAGGACACTCTAAAATGTGCAGTTTTGTCACACAAACACAATGCCACGGATGTCTCAAGTTTTCACGGAGCGTGCAATTGCATGCCTGACTGCAGGAATATACACCAGAGCTGTTGCCAGAGAATTTAATGTTAATTTCTCTACCATAAGCCTCCTCCAACGTTGTTTTAGAGAATTTTGAAGTACTTCTAAACAGCCTCACAACCACATACCATGTGTAACCATGCCAGCCCAGGACTTCCACATCAGGTGTCTTCACGTGTGGGATCGTCTGAGACTAGCCACCTGGACAGCCGATGAAACTGTGGGTTTTCACAACCGAAGAATTTCTGCACTAACTGTCAGAAACCATCTCAGGGAAGCTGCGTGCTTATTAGACTCACCAGGGTCTTTCCCAATATTCCCTAAAAAAAAAATTAGGAGCTGAGCAAATTTCAGGTCTGCTGAGCGCGAACTTGAACGTTGTGAAAATTCTGTACAACTTCCAGAGCGCGTTTACTGTGAACACTGAGGCTGTACCCACTTTAAGTTACACTTTCAGACAGCGGTCAAGTAGATCTAGTCAATTAAAAAAATTGGAGGCCTCTTACTTCAGTGTTGTGATGCAAAAATTCTAGCTAAATGCTTAGCGCATAGAATTAAAAAGGTTAAATCAGATATTATTCATCCTAATCAGACAGGTTGTTTTTTTTACATGGATGACACATTGGAGATAATATAAGACAAGTACTGGAAACAATAGAACACTATGAAATATCTGGGAAACCAGGCCTGGTTTTCATAGATGACTTTGAAAAGGCTTTTGATAAAGTATGACTGGAGTTTATATATAAATGCCTGGAATATTTCCATTTTGGAAAATTACAGTGTAGTTTACCAATAGAATGGTCTGACGGGGATGTGGACATACTCGGTATACATACTCGGTATACATATCCCGAATGAAAGAAATGATCTCACTCTAATAAATGTTAATAGAAAGTTAGCAAAAACTGATAAGATCTTGCTACCATGAAAAGGAAAATACCTGTCTATCTGTGGAAAAATCACCCCGATTAACTCTTTAGTCATTTCACAGTTGACCTATTTGCTTATGGTTTTGTGACCTAGCGACCTGCTTTCTAAATTATATGAGCAAAAAATATTGTATTTTATTTGGAATGGCAAGCCAGACAAAATTTAAAAGGGCATATTTATATAATGAATATGAACTTGGAGGGCAGAAATGATTAAATATTAAATTAGACCTCTCACTGAAAGCATCAGTAAGAATGTCTTCATGTTCAAGAATGGCCTTTTTCCCTTTATTCAGGTTACTGCCGCTCACTTTTGGTTATTTGAAAATGAAATAATCTCCAAAATATTGTTATTTTTTAAACAAGCCATAGAAAGTTGGTTGCAATTTCAGTTGAATCCACCTGAAAAGACAGAACAAATAATACAATAATATTGTGGATAAACTTGATTTTGAAAATAAAATCGATTACAATTTTTTTTTAAGTATAATCTTTGTAAATTATATCATAAATAGGACTGGTGGAGTTATGTCACACATGCAGCTAACAGAGACATATGGAAATGTCTGCTCTACCCAAAATTACAACCAACTAATTGCAACATTACCACAAAAATGGAAGAGGCAAGTGGAAGGAGGAAATAGTAAGGAACTTGTCTGTCAGCCCTGCATTGAAGACCAAAAATGGTTAAAGAAAATTGTGATAAATAAACATATATACCAGATTCATTTAAGGACCAAATAAATTGACAGCTGTGCCATATAAATTGAAAAATATTTGGGAAGAGATTTTCGATGTACCGATTCCATGGCACATGGTTTATCAATTGACACGCAAAACAATGCTGTATTCAAAACTTAGAATTTTTCCATTTAAATTACTATACAAAATTCTTGCAACCAATATCATGTTATATACAGTATATGGGGGATACAATCTTCCAAGCTCTGCAGATTTTGCTGCGAGGAGGCAGGCCTTAGATAATTTATTTTGGTACTGTCCATACGTAGCTCCTTTTTGGTCACAGGTCCAGGAATGACTGAAGAATTGCAACATTAACCTAGAGCTAACACTGCAGCTAGTACTGGGTGATTTAAAAAAAGTCATAGTCAATCGATCAATAATATAATAATTATTTTAGCAAAAATGTTTATCTTTATTTTACAATATATAGGAACTATGAGAATAGAACGGTTGAGTACTTTTGAAGCATCACAGCACAGTTGAAAAATATATGGCAATTAGAATTCCAGTATGGATGGTGTTAAGAGATAGATGGGAGCGGTTGAATGGACCTGTAGAGTGGGACTAATAACAACAAGATAACAAATGTAAAACATACTGGGTCTGTAAAATGTATATAGGTTCAAAACTTTTGTGAAATAGCACAGTTAAAAATATGGCAAATAGAAATCAAACTGGATGGACATCAAAAATAGAGGAAGGCCAGGACAAAAAACAAACAAAATATTACTATTGTAAAATGTTTATAGTGTGTATAAGCTGGAAGTAGAAGCCTAAGTGTTACTGATTATTAGTTTACTCCAATTGGGGGAGCGGTGGTAGGGTTTGTGGGGAATAATAAAGGTAAAACATTATTTTAAGTTGGCTATTGTGGCTATTTGATCATAGTGGAGGCCTACGAGAGTGGCCCACCATCAAAAACAAGAGAAAATGGATCCCACAACATTTTAACATGGAAATAGCTGTTCTGTCATTCAGCCTACAGTAGCAGCCAATGTGTGTTGTTCAATGTATGCTTACATTCCTTGAGACTTTTGAAAAAAACACGCAGGGCTTGACATTATTACGTTTATCCACTTGTCCTTCAGACAAGGAGGTGACTGATAATGTTGTTGTTGTTTGATGCAAGTAACCACTTTACAAAATATTATGCATTATTATTCCCATACCATTATTACAGAGAATCAGCTTATTCAAGACTGTCTCCAAATACAACACTAAGACAAAAAAATGCTCTTTACCTGACTCGCTGTCAAATGTCAAGAAATGTACACATTTTGTGCTCTTGCAGGAAGCAATCACTCCCCCATTGCTGACTACAAATGATCTATAACTGGGCTAACAACTCACTAACTAGCAAAGGATATGAACAAATGTGCACACGTGGCTACATGCAGCTCTCGCTTTGATCTCAAAACAAGCGCATCTACTCACGACTACTCATGCTGTAAACAATCCAGTTCAAAGTGAATGGCACAGATCCATATATGGCAATGGTCAATTTGCATATAGGCCTACTGCAGCTCTGATTGGTTATGCCGCACAGGTCTGTGTAGAGCACGGAGTCATGCGTGCCAATGCAATAGAATCCTACTATGATGTGTTCTGCCTACAACAAAAATCTCTCGCATAGTTAGTTTAGTTTTGCAAATTAAGCCATACTAAATATTGAGTTGATTCGATCACAATTCCCACAATAACGGGAAACATTGATAGTGTTAACTAAGGGGAAACCTCTAGAAACTGAGTGAGGTTCAATATCGTGCTTCTCTGTGCAGGCTGATATTTCATCTGCATAGCAGTCCCGGGGAGCTGTGCGCCCACGCAGGCACGCAGCTTAGAGGGAACATTGGTCTTGACCTGACTGCAGTTCGGCTTTGTAACTGATTTCAGTGGGCAAATGCTCACCTTCAATGGCCACTGGCATGCTGGAGATAAGTGTGCTCTTCACAGATGAATCACAGTTTCAACTGTACTGGGCAGATGGCTGGCAGTATGGCGTCGTGTGGGCGAGCGGTTTGCTGTTGTCAGCGTTGTGAAGAGACTGCCCCATGGTGGCGGTGGGGTTATGGTATGGGCAGGCATAAACTACGGACAATGAACACAATTGCATTTTATTGATACACAGAAATACCGTGATGAGATCCTGAGGCCATTCATCTGCCGCCATCACCTCATGTTTCAGCATGATAATACACAGCCCCATGTCACGAGGATCTGTACACAATTCCTAGAAGCTGAAAATCTCCCAGTTCTTCCATAGCCTGTATACTCACCAGATATGTCACCCATTGAGCATTTTTGGGATATTCTGGATTGACGTGTACGACAGCGTGTTCCAGTTCCCGCAAAAATCCAGCAACTTCACACAGCTATTGAAGAGGACGACAACATTCCACAGGCCACAATAAACAGCCTGATCAACTCTATGCGAAGGAGATGTGTTGCGCTGCATGAGGCAAATGGTGGTCACACCAGATACGGACTGGTTCTGTGACCAACGGATGCATATCTGTATTCCCAGTCATGTGTAAGCCTAATGAATTGACTTCAATTGACTGATTTCCTTATATGAACTGTAACTCAGTAAAATCTTTGAAATTGTTGCATGTTGTGTTTATATTTTTTTTCAGTATAGACCTCAATAACTTGGAGCATATACTGAAATATGAAAATGATCAATCAAACCGGCAGGTAGCCTATTGTTCTGGCAAAGATGAGTCAGTAGTAGATTGCTAAACAATATTTTGTACGGATGTTAAACATTGGCCTTTGCTGTTTTTCCCAGGCAAAACATGAGGAAATTAAACAAGTTCTTTCTGGGCACTTATCTGGATAGCAAGCGCTACCGGAGTGCCAAGTATAGGACCAAAAGGCTTCTCAACAGCTTTTACCCCCAAGCCATAAGACTCCTGAACAGGTAATGAAATGGCTACCCGGACTATTTGCATTGTGCCCCCCCCCACTCAACCCCAACCCCTCTTTTACACTGCTGCTACCCTCTGTCATATATGCATAATCACTTAAACTATACATTCTTGTACATGCTACCTCAATTAGCCCGACTAACCGGTGCCTGTAAATAGCCTCGCTACTGTTATAGCCTCGCTACTGTATATAGCCTCCTCAGTGTTTTTTTCACTGTCTTTTTACTGTTGTTTTTTATTTCTTTACTTATCTATTGTTCACCTAATAGCTATTTTTTACTTCAAATTTGCACTGTTGGTTAGGGCCTGTAAGTTACAGTCGGCGCACGTGACAAATAAACTTTGATTTGATATGCGTGCCCTCCTTTGCGCGCCAATGCTGATGACTGACATTGGTCAACAATCAAGACATGCAACTTTTGGTTTTGAAGCATACAGTGCCTTCAGAAAGTATTTACACACATGACTTTTTCCACATTTTGTTGTGTCACAGCCTGAATTTTAAATGGATTAAATTGCGATTTTGTGTCACTGGCCTACACATATTACCCCATAATGTCAAAGTAGAATTATGTTTTCAGAATTTTTTCCAAATTAATTACACATGAATAGCTGATATGTCTTGAGACAATAAGTACTCAACCCCTTTGTTATGGCAAAGCCTAAATAAGTTCAGGATTCAAAATGTGCTTATCAAGTCATGAGTTGCATGGACATGTGCAATTATACTTTTTCACGTGATATTTGAATGAACACTTCATTTCTGTACTCAGGACATATTATCTGTAAGGTCCCTTAGTTGAGCAGTGAATTTCGTAACACTTTACTTGACACAACTTGTCATAGCCTGTCATAATAGGATCATAACACTGTCATGACACATATTTACACCTGTTGTGACATATACTGAGTTATTGTATGGCTGGTTATGACACCTACAAAATCTACCACGGTAAAGTTATGGCTGGTTATGACACAAACATAAGAGTTACAAAACTCACAAAAGCTACCACACAAGGTAAAACATTCCATTACACCATAGCCTGCTTGTCAACAGTATGTTTATGTTATGAAACATTTTCTTGATTGAACATATTCAGTTATCATTGTAATTGCGCACACATTGATGTCAGACATGCATCTACCCCAATGCTCCATTTCTGATGAGTGGGGTGAATGCAGGAGAAGATTGAAGGACCAGGACAAGACAATTCTCTTTTTGACTGCTGACTGACATAAGGCCATGTATGTGATACGCCTATGTGGCTTATATGATTATGATGATCAAAATGCTTCTTGACAGTGCCATATTTTCTACAAGTTATTTCAAATATGAGTGGAAAAAGACATGTAAAGGATGCATTACAAAAATAACAAAGGGCTTAAGAAACAAACTTTAAAATCAAAGGAAACTTATTGCCAGGGAAAACACATTTGAATAAATGTGGCTTTTGACACTCTTATGTAGGTGTCATAACCGGCCATAAAATAATGCAATTCGGAAAGTATTCAGACGCCTAATCTAGTATGGGTAGGATGGTCCTCTGAATCAGGGTTAGTTTGGCAGCTGGGGTGAAAGAGGCATTTCCTTTCTCCATTTGAAGTGATTAAAGCGCTCAGCCATACGTTCCTTGTCAGTAACAACCTCATCATCAACAATAGGGGACATGGGCAGCTGTGAGGAGGAGGGTTTATTTTCCAGGTCTTTATTTTCCTTGAAATATACCTGCAGGAGCGCGTGCTGCGGGTGGGTGCTGCTATGGTGACCAGTGAGCTGAGATAAGGTGTGGCTTTACCTAGCAAAGACTTATAGAGGACCTGGAGCCAGTGGGTTTGGCGACGAATATGAAGTAAGGGCCAGCCAACGAGAGCATACAGGTCGCAGTGGTGGGTAGTATTTGGGGCTTTGGTGACAAAACAGATGGCACTGTGATAGACTGCATTTAATTTGTTGAGTTGAGCATTGGAGGCTATTTTGTAAATTACATCGCCAAAGCCAAGGATCGATAGGATAGTCAGTTTTACGAGGGTATGTTTGGCAGCATGAGTGAAGGATGCTTTGTTGCGAAATAGTTTACAGTCTAACCAGACACCTAGGTATTTGTAGTTGTCCACATATTCTAAGTCAGACCCGTTCAGAGTAGTGATGATGGACAGGCAGGCAGGTGCGGGCAGCGATCGGTTGAAGAGCATGCATTTAGTTTAACTTGCATTTAAGAGCAGTTGGAGGCTATGGAACGAGAGTTGTATGGCATTGAAGCTCGTTTGGAGGTTTGGTGGGGTGTACCTGGTTGGTTCATTGATAATTTGTGTGAGATTGAGGGCATCTAGCTTAGATTGTAGGACGGCCGGGGTGTTAAGTATGTCCCAGTTTAGGTGGTCACCTAACAGTACGAGCTCTGAAGATAGATGGGGGGCAATCAATTCACATATGGTGTCCAGGGCACAGCTGAGGGCTGAAGGTGGTTTATAACAAGCGGAAACGGTGAGAGACTTGTTTCTGGAAATGTGGATTTTTAGAAGTAGAAGCTCGAATTGTTTGGGCACAGACCTGGATAGTATGACATAACTCTGCAGTAGATTGCAACTCCATCCCATTTGGCAGTTCTATCTTGGCGGAAAATGTTATAGTTAGGGATGGAAATTTCTGGATTTTTGGTAGCCTTCCTAAGCCAGGATTCAGACACGGCTTGGACATCTGGGATGGCAGAGTGTGCTAAAGCAGTGAATAAAACAAACTTAGGGAGGAGGCTTCTAATGTTAACATGCATGAAACCACGGATTTTATGTGTACAGAAGTCAACAAATGTGAGAGCCTGGGGAATGGGAGTGGAGCTAGGCGCTGCAGAGCCTGGATTAAACTCTACATCACCAGAGGAACAGAGGAGGAGTGGGATAAGGGTACGGCTAAAGGCTATAAGAACTGGTCGTCTTATTTGGTTACTACATGATTCCATATGTGTTATTTCATAGTTTTGATGTCTTCACTATTATTCTACAATGTAGAAAAAAAGTAAAAATAAAGAAAAACCCTTGAATGAGTAGGTGTGTGCAAACTTTTGACTGGTACTGTATATGTATTTTGGAGATTGGAAGGGCAAAGGGGCATGTGATCTGCACAGGTGAAGCCCTATTTCTGCACATGCCCGCATCTTGGTATTTGGAGTACGATGGAATCCGTTCAATTGTTCTACTTTGCGAATTTGAATTGGAACAGTAGAATGTCATATATATGGTATACATGCTATGCAGAAGATGAAATGGCATTGTTATAAGCAGGTTTGGGGACAATTCCATTTTAATACCAGTCAATTCAGGAAGTATACTGAAATTCAAATGATCTTTAATGCATTTCAATTTGGAATTGGAATTTGATATACATTTTGACTTAACATTTTTCATTGAAATGGAATTGACCCCAACCCTGGTTATAAGCTTTTCATAATAATTTGTAAGTGTTTAGAAGAAAGGATTTGCAACCCTTGTAAAACATGCAACACATACCAGGGTCTGATTTGGAGAAAGTGTCCATATTCAGCAGGTTCCTGTTTGAATTAAAGAGACGGTGGGAAGTTAGAAATGACACAAAACAAGATAACAAACTGAGCGTCATGCATGCTAGCCTGAGTGCCAGATGTGTTGGTGCTGTCTTGCTTATCATCATACAGTACATGGATAACACAATTAATAGCAGACATCAACCTTACTTAAATTAGGTTGTTTGTTAAATTAAAATAACCACAATTGAATCTCCCACTCCTGTGTGAGACCTGTAACTGCCTGTATAGAGAGTGCTGCCATTTTAAACTGAAGACCAGGATGACAGGGAAGGTAAGGGGGGATATAACACCTCTCTAGGGGTGGGATCCTCCCGGGGCTTTAGACTCAGAGGGAGCTATGTGTATGCATGTCTCAGGCTGGTGAGGTGTAGCTGGTAGCTGCTGGCGAATGAAGGAACATGTATTGGGGGATTTGCTCTGCTTTTCTTTCGTATAGTCAGATGTATGGGATACGCATTGTATACACCATTGAATGAAATGCTTACTTGCAGATTCCTTCTCGATAATGCAACGAAAATGTATAATAAAATAATACAAAAGTAAATCGCTCAGTAGAATAGAATTAAGCAATAAGGCCCGAGGGGGTGTGGTATATGGCCAATACAAGTTCTCATTTGCAACTGCGACCTGGCCAAGATAAAGCAAAGCAGTTTGACACATACAACAACACAGAGTTACACATGGAATAAACAAACATACAGTCAATAATATAGTAGAAAAAGTCTATATACAGCATGTGCAAATTTTTTTATTTCACCTTTATTTAACCAGGTGGGCAAGTTGAGAACAAGTTCTCATTTACAATTGCGACCTGGCCAAGATAAAGCAAAGCAGTTCGACACATACAACGACACAGAGTTACACATGGAGTAAAACAAACATACAGTCAATAATACAGTATAAACAAGTCTATATACGATGTGAGCAAATGAGGTGAGATAAGGGAGGTAAAGGCAAAAAGGCCATGGTGGCAAAGTAGATACAATATAGCAAGTAAAACACTGGAATGGTAGATTTGCAATGGGAGAATGTGCAAAGTAGAAATAAAAATAATGGGGGTGCAAAGGAGCAAAATAAATAAATAAATAAAATACAGTAGGGAAAGAGGTAGTTGTTTGGGCTAAATTATAGGTGGGCTATGTACAGGTGCAGTAATCTGTGAGCTGTTCTGACAGTTGGTGCTTAAAGCTAGTGAGGGAGATAAGTGTTTCCAGTTTCAGAGATTTTTGTAGTTCGTTCCAGTCATTGGCAGCAGAGAACTGGAAGGAGAGGCGGCCAAAGAAAGAATTGGTTTTGGGGGTGACTAGAGAGATATACCTGCTGGAGCGTGTGCTACAGGTGGGAGATGCAATGGTGACCAGCGAGCTGAGATAAGGGGGGACTTTACCTAGCAGGGTCTTGTAGATGACATGGAGCCAGTGGGTTTGGCGACGAGTATGAAGCGAGGGCCAGCCAACGAGAGCGTACAGGTCGCAATGGTGGGTAGTATATGGGGCTTTGGTGACAAAACGGATTGCACTGTGATAGACTGCATCCAATTTGTTGAGTAGGGTATTGGAGGCTATTTTGTAAATGACATCGCCAAAGTCGAGGATTGGTAGGATGGTCAGTTTTACAAGGGTATGTTTGGCAGCATGAGTGAAGGATGCTTTGTTGCGAAATAGGAAGCCAATTCTAGATTTAACTTTGGATTGGAGATGTTTGATATGGGTCTGGAAGGAGAGTTTACAGTCTAACCAGACACCTACAGTGCCTTGCGAAAGTATTCGGCCCCCTTGAACTTTGCGACCTTTTGCCACATTTCAGGCTTCAAACATAAAGATATAAAACTGTATTTTTTGTGAAGAATCAACAACAAGTGGGACACAATCATGAAGTGGAACGACATTTATTGGATATTTCAAACTTTTTTAACAAATCAAAAACTGAAAAATTGGGCGTGCAAAATTATTCAGCCCCTTTACTTTCAGTGCAGCAAACTCTCTCCAGAAGTTCAGTGAGGATCTCTGAATGATCCAATGTTGACCTAAATGACTAATGATGATAAATACAATCCACCTGTGTGTAATCAAGTCTCCGTATAAATGCACCTGCACTGTGATAGTCTCAGAGGTCCGTTAAAAGCGCAGAGAGCATAATGAAGAACAAGGAACACACCAGGCCACACCGAGATACTGTTGTGAAGAAGTTTAAAGCCGGATTTGGATACAAAAATATTTCCCAAGCTTTAAACATCCCAAGGAGCACTGTGCAAGCGATAATATTGAAATGGAAGGAGTATCAGACCACTGCAAATCTACCAAGACCTGGCCGTCCCTCTAAACTTTCAGCTAATACAAGGAGAAGACTGATCAGAGATGCAGCCAAGAGGCCCATGATCACTCTGGATGAACTGCAGAGATCTACAGCTGAGGTGGGAGACTCTGTCCATAGGACAACAATCAGTCGTATATTGCACAAATCTGGCCTTTATGGAAGAGTGGCAAGAAGAAAGCCATTTCTTAAAGATATCCATAAAAAGTGTCGGTTAAAGTTTGCCACAAGCCACCTGGGGGAGACACCAAACGTGGAAGAAGGTGCTCTTGTCAGATGAAACCAAAATGGAACTTTTTGGCAACAATGCAAAACGTTATGTTTGGCGTAAAAGCAACACACCATCCCCACTGTCAAACATGGTGGTGGCAGCATCATGGTTTGGGCCTGCTTTTCTTCAGCAGGGACAGGGAAGATGGTTAAAATAGATGGGAAGATGGATGGAGCCAAATACTGGACCATTCTGGAAGAAAACCTGATGGAGTCTGCAAAAGACCTGAGACTGGGACGGAGATTTGTCTTCCAACAAGACAATGATCCAAAACATAAAGCAAAATCTACAATGGAATGGTTCAAAAATAAACATATCCAGGTGTTAGAATGGCCAAGTCAAAGTCCAGACCTGAATCCAATCGAGAATCTGTGGAAAGAACTGAAAACTGCTGTTCACAAATGCTCTCCATCCAACCTCACTGAGCTCGAGCTGTTTTGCAAGGAGGAATGGGAAAAAATGTCAGTCTCTCGATGTGCAAAACTGATAGAGACATACCCCAAGCGACTTACAGCTGTAATCGCAGAAAAAGGTGGCGCTACAAAGTATTAACTTAAGGGGGCTGAATAATTTTGCACGCCCAATTTTTCAGTTTTTGATTTGTTAAAAAAGTTTGAAATATCCAATAAATGTCGTTCCACTTCATGATTGTGTCCCACTTGTTGTTGATTCTTCACAAAAAAATACAGTTTTATATCTTTATGTTTGAAGCCTGAAATGTGGCAAAAGGTCGCAAAGTTCAAGGGGGCCGAATACTTTCGCAAGGCACTGTAAGTATTTGTAGTTGTCCACGTATTCTAAGTCGGAGCCGTCCAGAGTAGTAATGTTGGACAGGCGGGTAGGTACAGGTAGCGATCGGTTGAAGAGCATGCATTTAGTTTTACTTGTATTTAAGAGCAATTGGAGGCCACGGAAGGAGAGTTGTATGGCATTGAAGCTTGCCTGGAGGGTTGTTAACACAGTATCCAAAGAAGGGCCAGAAGTATACAGAACGGTGTCGTCTGCATAGAGGTGGATCAGCGACTCACCAGCAGCAAGAGCGACCTCATTGATGTATACAGAGAAGAGAGTCGGTCCAAGAATTGAACCCTGTGGCACCCCCATAGAGACTGCCAGAGGTCCGGACAGCAGACCCTCCGATTTGACACACTGAACTCTATCAGAGAAGTAGTTGGTGAACCAGGCGAGGCAATCATTTGAGAAACCAAGGCTGTTGAGTCTGCCGATAAGAATGTGGTGATTGCCAGAGCCGAAAGCCTTGGCCAGGTCGATGAATATGGCTGCACAGTAATGTCTCTTATCGATGGCGGTTATGATATTGTTTAGGTTGCATAGAGGAGAAGGTACGGTGGGATTCGTAACTGTCGGTGATCTGTTAGTTAACTTAGCTTTCGAAGACCTTAGAAAGGCAGGGCAGGATAGATATAGGTCTGTAGCAGTTTGGGTCTAGAGTGTCTCCCCCTTTGAAGAAGGGGATGACCGCGGCAGCTTTCCAATCTATGGGAATCTCAGACGATACGAAAGAGAGGTTGAACAGGCTAGTAATAGGGGTTGCAACAATTTCAGCAGATCATTTTAGAAAGAGAGGGTTCAGCTTGTTTAGCCCGGCTGATTTGTAGGGTTCCAGATTTTGCAGCTCTTTCAGAACATCAGCTATCTGGATTTGGGTGAAGGAGAAATGGGAAAGGCTTGGGCGAGTTGCTGCGAGTTGCTGCGAGTTGCTGCTGTTGATCTGGGTAGGGGTAGCCAGGTGAAAAGCATGGCCAGCTGTAGAAAAATGATTATTGAAATTCTCAATTATAGTGGATGTGTCAGTGGTGACAGTGTTTCCTAGCCTAAGTGCAGTGGGCAGCTGGGAGGAGGTGCTCTTATTCTCCATGGACTTTTCAATGTCCCAGAACTTTTTTGAGTTTGTGCTACAGGATTCAAAGTGATGCTTGAAAAAGCTAGCCTTGCTTTCCCTTACTGCCTGTGTATATTTGTTCCTAACATCCCTGAAAAGTTCCATATCACGGGGGCTATTCGATGCTAATGCAGAACGCCATTTCAGCTCATGAAACATGGGACCAATACTTTATTTTGTTGCGTTTATATTTTTGTTCAGTAAATATTCCTCAATGTTGATGGATGAGTCGTAGGTGGATGAATCTTTGAACATACTCCAATCAGTGTTCTCAAAACAGTCCTGCAACATTGAGTCTGCCTCCTCTGTCCAGCGCCTCACAATTGTCTGTTTTAGTGGCTCCCTCTTGAGTTGCTGCTTGTAGGCAGGGAGTAGGAACAAAGAGACGTGATCAGATTGGCCAAAGTGGGGGCGGGGATGGCTTTGTACGAGTCACGAATGCTTGTATATAGATGGTCCAGCAAGTTATTTTTTCTTGTGGGGCAGGATACTTGTTGGTGATATTTAGGAACTCCAGATCTGCTGAACAGGAGCTTGAGATGTTTTAAACTCCCCTACTCTTACCAGAACCTGCTATTCGATCTATATGGAAAATGGAAAACCCGTCTGGTTGAATAGCAGAGTCAGGTGTATTGCCCATAAGCCACGTCTCTGTAAAAACAAGGACACAGCATCCCCTGATGTCCCTTTGTAAAAACAAGGACACAGCATCACGTGATGTCCCTCTGTGATTGAAGCCTTACTCTGAGTTCACAAAGTTTATTTTCTCAGCGATTGGACATTAGCCATCGGGATACTAGGAAGGATACTAGGACGAGGAGGCTGTGCAGCCCGTCTTGTAGCCAGCATAATGACAAATAAATAACCTGTTTGCAATAAGCACTAATGATAAACTCCCTATTCCTTTGACCAGGGCCCGTATGCACAAATTATCTCAGAGTAGGAGACTGATCTAGGATCTGTCCATATAATCTTATTAATTATGATCTAAAAGGCGAAACTTATCCTATATCACTACACCTTCTCTGAGACTCTTTGTGGATATGGGTCCAGACAGATTCTTGAAATTCTGTCTGTAACTGACAGGTAGGAAGAACAGCTTTTAGTTTCTTCGCACCTAATTTATGAAACAATCTTCAGAATAACCTACAGTTGTTACCCTACAGGATGTATTGTTGCCTTTCAGAATGTCTTTACTATAGAATGTGGTAGATTTTCATGATTGTGTTTTGCATTTTTGTATTCTCTTGGTGAATTTGCTATGCTCCTATGCTGACATGATTGTGTAATTGTTATGTAATTGTAAGATGTCTTTCGCAAAAGAGACCTCGGTCTCAACGGGACTCTAAAGTCTTGATCGACCATTTTGTTTTGAGAATGACTACCTCTCCTACCCGTCTCATCCCTTCCTGGCCCAATGGGGACATGAGGAGAACGCATCCAATCAGAGTGCTTCCCTGCTGTGATTGACATTCTCTCACACCGCCACCCCATCGCCAGCTCAATGTTGACCTACTTGTTATCTTCTGTTAAACCACTGAGGTCACCTTAAGAGCACGCTATGGTTGTCTCTTGAGAAAAAGCTTCATCACCTATTTAGTTTAGCAAATTCAGGGGGTAACCCCGACCTGGACTCGAACCCAGGTCCAGTGATTGTCAGGCCAACACCTTAACCATTGCACCAAGGGGTTTGAACCTCTTGATGAGGTCACTACGTGTTGGGTTAAGGTCGCTACACTACCCCCCACTACCCCCACACTTCTCTATACCAAGTCCCTCACATGTACACACCTTAGTATGTACAGTGGGGCAAAAAAATATTTTGTCAGCCACCAATTGTGCAAGTTCTCCCACTTAAAAAGATGAGAGGCCTGTCATTTTCATCATAGGTACACTTCAACTATGACAGATAAAATTAGGGGAAAAAATCCAGAAAATCACATTGTAGGATTTCTAATGAATTTATTTGCAAATTATGGTGGAAAATAAGTATTTGGTCAATAAACTTTTGTTATCTCAATACTTTGTTATATACCCTTTGTTGGCAATGACAGAGGTCAAACGTTTTCTGTAAGTCTTCACAAGGTTTTCACACACTGTTGCAGGTATTTTGGCCCATTCCTTCATGCATATCTCCTCTAGAGCAGTGATGTTTTGGGACTGTTACTGGGCAACACGGACTTTCAACTCCCTCCAAAAATGTTCTATGGGGTTGAGATCTGGAGACTGGCTAGGCCACTCCAGGACCTTGAAATGCTTCTTACGAAGCCACTCCTTCGTTGCCCGGGCGGTGTGTTTGGGATCATTGTTATGCTGAAAGACCCAGCCACGTTTCATCTTCAATGCCCTTGCTGATGGAAGGAGGTTTTCACTCAAAATCTCACGATACATGGCCCCATTCATTCTTTCTTTTACACGGATCAGTCGTCCTGGTCCCTTTGCAGAAAAACAGCCCCAAAGCGTGATGTTTCCGCCCCCATGCTTCACAGTAGGTATGGTGTTCTTTGGATGCAACTCAGCATTCACTAGGTGTGGTTCTGGGATTTTTGCTCACCCTTCTTGTGATCATTTTGACCCCACGGGGTGAGATCTTGCGTGGAGCCCCAGATCTAGGGAGATTATCAGTGGTCTTGTATGTCTTCCATTTCCTAATAATTGCGCCCACAGTTGATTTCTTCAAACCAAGCTGCTTACCTATTGCAGATTCAGTCTTCCCAGCCTAGTGTAGGTCTACAATTTTGTTTCTGGTGTCCTTTGACAGCTCTTTGGTCTTGGCCATAGTGGAGTTTGGATTGTGACTGTTTGAGGTTGTGGACAGGTGTCTTTTATACTGATAACAAGTTCAAACAGGTGCCATTAATACAGGTAACGAGTGGAGGACAGAGGAGCCTCTTAAAGAAGAAGTTACATGTCAGTGAGAGCCAGAAATCTTGCTTGTTTGTAGGTGACCAAATACTTATTTTCCACCATAATTTGCAAATAAATTCATTAAAAATCCTGCAATGTGATTTTCTGGAGAAAAAAATCTCATTTTGTCTGTCATAGTTGAAGTGTACCTATGATGAAAATTACAGGCCTCTCTCATCTTTTTAAGTGCGAGAACTTGCACAATTGGTGGCTGACTAAATACTTTTTTGCCCCACTGTATACAAACATCCGTGACTCGTACAAAGATACTTTGGGCAAATCAGATCACGTCTCTCTGTTCCTACTCACCTCCTACAAGCAGCAACTAAAGAGGGAGTCACCAACACAGAAAATAGTGAGGCGCTGGACAGAGGAGGCAGACTCAATGCTGCAGGACTGTTTAGAGAATACTGATTGGAGTATGTTCCAAGATTCATTCACCCAGGACTCATACATCAACATTGAGGAATATTTACTGAACAAAAATATAAACGCAACAAAATAAAGTGTTGGTCCCATGTTTCATGAACTGAAATAAAAGATCCCATTAATGTTCCATACGCACAAAAAACTTATTGTGCACAAATTTGTTAGTGAGAATTTCTAGTTTGCCAAGATAATCCATCCACCTGACAGGTGTGTCACACAACACAATGTCACAGATGTCTCAAGTTGAGGGAGCATGCAATTGGCATGCTGACTGCAGGAATGTCCACCAGAGCTGTTGTCAGAGAATTTAATGTTCATTTCTCTACCATAAGCTGATGTCAACGTTGTGAACAGAGTACCCCATGGTGGCGGTGGGGTTATGGTATGTACAGGCATAAGCTACGGACAACGAGCACAATCACATTTTATCGATAGCAATTTGAATGCACAAAAATACAGTGAGATCCTGAGGCCCATTGTGAAGCTCATATTTTTTAAGGTATCTGTGACCAACAGATACAAATCTGTGTTCGCAGTCATGTGAAATCCATAGATTAGGGCCTAATTTATTTATTTATTTAAATTGACTGATTTCCTCATATGAACTGTAACAGTAAAATCAATGAAATTGCTGTATATTGAATTTATATTTTTGTTAAGTATATTTGGTTTGGAATAACCTTCAATATCACAGTAGAATCCACATTATGCAATGATATAGAGATTCTTATGAGGCTTTCATAAACATAAATTGTAACTCGTTTCAAGAAATTAATCATATTATTTCACGGAGCGCCATTTTATAGTATACTTTTTTTGGCAGAAATGCCTTCTGGAACATATGAACTTTCATTACCTTAATAACAATCTCGTGGTAGAACTGCATAAGAGTTGCTCTTTCTGGAGGACCGAGTTTTGAAATCAGTGGAATTACAGTATGATAGCTAAGGAGATTCTGGCGTTTGATTGCAAATATGCAGACGGAGTCGAAAAGAGAACACACAGAAGGCTCCGGATTACAGCTTCAAACTAAGAGCAACCATGGTATCCATGACAGAGAGGGAGCAGCGTCCATCCATGTATACAGGTAAGAGAATCTAGCTAGCTACATTTTCAGATATTACACGTTTCGAATTTTGTCAGATAGTTGTTTTCATTTCAAGTTAAAATGTACTGTTAGCTGGCCGGCTAGCTAGCTAACGTTAAGTGTATGATCTGTGTAGTAATATTATTTGTATCTCAGAGCCATTTGCATTGCTAGTTATAGCCTAATGTTAGCTAGCTAACATTGAACCTGGTTGGTTAGCTACCTGTAGATTAATGCAGGGTAGTAACATTAAGAGTTGGGATTATGGTTAATTGTTTAGCTAGCTACATGTCTAAACAAAAGACTCTATTTCAATAGAATGTTGATGATGTCATTGCGACAACTGTCGATAGATGTAACTGGTAAATTCGCTCTGGCTATCTACTCCGTGTTCAGATCACTCTTGTCTGAGTGTGCCAGAGTGCAGAATAACTGACGAATTTACGAACGCTCAACACCTGTTGAAAATGGCCGGTGCCAGTAAACGTTGGCAAAAAAAAAACATAATTAAATTGCTGCCAGCAGCACATTTGCAGTCACCAATGCTCTGGATAATATTAAAAAAAAACTAACCAGCTCTGCTCGGGCGAGTAAAATGGTCAGTGACTTGTTCTCTCATTTGTTTCTGAAAGTAGCTAGCAAGCTAGCCAATGTTAGCCAGTTAGCTTGGGTGCTTGACTGCTGTTGTTAGGTTAGAACACTTGAATCAGCCCTACTTTTCAGACAGAGCGTCCAGTGTGCGCCCCGAGAGCGAAATGCTCTGAATTTATGAACGACCACTCTGACAACGCTCTGAGTTTACGAACGCCTAGAGCACACTCTGGCACTCCAGATTACATTTACGAACACACTCGTAATATAAACCAGCCTTTAATCTTTAAATCTTTGGTTGTTTAGTACATAGTCTCACATGTGAATCCTTAAAGAGATCGGTGGGGCTAAAGCTTAAAAGGGTGTGAACGATGCTGAATGAGTGTAGGCAAAGAAGAGCTCTCCAGTAGGTTCACCAAAACATTCAAGGGCCATTTTCTCAAAAGTGAGGTTACAAGTTTAGCAAATTTCAAAGAAAAATTACTTTCCCATTGTTCCTCAACTGTAGTTTATGATATACAATTTTCTAGCTCTGAGTATCTACTTTTATCCAATGTAAAGAACACAATGTCAAATTTTGCATCTTCTAGGGCTTAATAGAATGACTGTAATAATAAACAGTAATGATAATGAAAATGAAAAATAATTATTGAATAAAAAAAGCCATAACAAAAAAAATTATATTCTGGTTGGTTGAGGCTTCACTCTAGCTCTAGCAAATCATTAAATTGGATATGTATGGGAAATATGAGAAATGATTGGAACTCTATTCCTTCTTATATCAAGTCCCTAATTGGCATCGTACCAAACCAACAGTTGCAGCTAAAGTAGTGGGACATTTGAGTTTAATAGGTGCTTTACTGGCGAGATAGGGGGGAAATGTATTTTACGGGCCACTCATTGAATCAATCCTCTCCTGGCGGTAATCAAGGTAAACTCCTGCAGTGTTTGCCACGCTCTGCTTGTCTAATAGGATCTCACTGGAGCTCCGTTTGGGTGGCAGGAGCCTCAGCTCTTATATAAGAAACCAGCGAGAGACAGAGAGCTCTCGCGCACACACACAGACACACACTCAAGCACACACAAACACACACGTGTGTGCTCATACACACACACTTTCTCTCTCGTTTACTCTTATTTTTAATCAAAGACACACACACACACACAGGGTCTCTCTGGTATCCGTATCCCTGCTCTTTCCATGCTATCTTTCCCTCTCCTACTCTCTCTAACAATGTGTGTCATGCGTCTTAGTCTGAATGGGTAGAGTAATCCATTTAAATTCATTTGGTTCCCTCCCTGCAATTGCTCGAAGCGATACTACTGAAGGAAACATGTGAGACATCAGTGGGTTAAACCTTGAAGAAAAGAGAGAAGGGGAATAGAAAGAAGGAGACAGAGAGAGTAAGAAGATGCAGAGGGAAGCTCGGAAAGAGAGAAAGGGAGAGTTTGGGGGAATAGGGATTGCCTTCGAGGATGGAGAGGGAGAGAGAGAAATGGAGGGAACATAAGCATGAACTCTATAGAACGCTTATCAGTAGCTTCAACCGAGGACAGCAAGCTTATCCAAGACAGCAGTGTACAGAGGCCAGGATGTTTAAAGGGGCAATCTGGGATTGGTACAACCATTATTGTACTTTATTATTTTCAGATATGAGAACAGTACAACCCAACCCTCATTCCCCCATCCATCCCTCCCTCCCATCCGTCCCTCCCTCCAATCCCTCCCTCCCATTCACCCACCAAGGCATTATACAAGGATGTCATAGAAAAGTAAATTAAATAGGACAGAAAAAAACAGTAACAGAAACAAAAACAATGGGAAAAGTTCAATAAAAACATAATCAGTATCATAATTATAGTTGAATCTTATCAGCACAATATATGGCCACTAGAACAGACATGACTGCTTACCAAAATACGCAAGTTACACCAGGTAAAAGACAGGCTCTCCACGCATTGAATTAATGGAGACCAGGTTAAGTCAATCTTTTGTCGGGACCCATGCGGAGTGTACCTAACCTTCTCCAGAGGCAGAGATGACATCAACGCGTGGTAGCATTCTGGTCTAGGGGAAGTACCCCAAAAATGGCAGTGAACCGGTTGGAGCTAACAATTGTATTACACATATGTGAGAATGCCTAAAAAAATGGGGTCCCAGAAGCCCCTTAAAGATTGGCATAACCAAAACATGTGTCCCACAGTCGCTGGGATCTCAAACACTTTGGGTCAACATTTAGATACATTTTTAGCATTTGTTGACTTTCAAATCAATTATATATAATATATAATGGCTATAAATCAATAATATATATAGCCATTGATTCTTGGAGAATATAACTTATAAATGCCTCATGAGCTGAGTTCAACAATCGTACCCCATCAGAATCCGAAATATAAGGTTGTTTTACTGCATTGTTTGTAAACAATGTGATTGAAAACAAACACCGTTTAGCTTCAAAACATAGTTAAATCTATCATTTAGATTTTCTTGCATCCATAGCTCTGTTTATACATTTAAGAGTGTTTACATTTTTCCTAACCCATCCCTCAGGTGTTTACAAAAACTAGAGGCGAGGTGAACACTTTGTTGTTTTTCAAATCCCGGATTGCCCTTTTAAGGCATAAATCAGAGCAAAATGTTGGCATCTTACTGTTAAATGTTTGCCTACCTTTGATGTCGAAGCTGTCATAATCAAAAAAAATTAGATGCCACGCATCTTTCAAGAATCAAATGTTTAGTCTGCTTTTGAGGGTCATCAAGCTGACATCTATCTTTCAAACTAGAGTGATGAAAGAAATTGGTGGAAGAGCCAGTCCTATTTTATGTTGCAATGTGTTCTCAGATCAGACCGAGTTCAGACTCCGAGGTGGATAGACATCATTCAACATCTGGTAGGCTGACAGACACCTGTTTTTGATTAAGGAGAACACAAGCCGTCCTGCTGTAGGACACCAAGAGTAACTGAACTGAAAAGAGAAAATAATCTCTCTCCATGTAGGCTCAATGGGATCAAAACTGAGAAACGTAGGCTTGTTGTATAATTGTGATTGATTTTGTTGTGTGTGACATAATTTACAAGTACAAAGATAGAACATATAAATAAGCACAGATAAGGTTTTCTAAAGGTTACCTAATAATAAGTCTACTTTACATTTGACATAATACCCAATCCTTGTTTGTTATCTGTCACGCTCTGTTGATAGGCTAGGGCTGTCTTGATTGGCTCACCAATAGATCTTAGTGTGCTGCTATGACCATATATGGACTTGCATTTTTGTTTTGATTATTAATGTGTTTTGCTGTCAAGACAGAGCAGCAACCCTGTATGTTTCTACACTCTCATGTACACTCTGATGCCCAGTTGCCATGGAGTGAGTGTTTCATGGGGGAATTCACCCAACCCCATTCTGTCAGTGTCAGGGAATGAAGACAAACCCCCCTCATCACCCCTCACCCCCTCTAGACCAGCCCTATCTGTTCACTGGTACAAGGTAGGCTGAAAATGCTAAACTCGCCAACTTCTTTACATTTGCCACCCAAACATGCTCGTTCAAATAAAATGGCCTTTGTATGCTATTTCTTTCAACTAATATCTGTAGCTGATCTACACTTTTTAAAACTATTTTCAACTGTCGCTGAACAGATGTCATGAGCTGCATGTTATACTCTACTTTTATCAAGGGGATTGTATTCAAATGTATGTTTAGCCTAGTTTATCAGGGGAATTGTGATTCAACCAACATCTAAAGGGAAAAATATAGATATAAATAATGAAAGCAACATAATTTATTTATTTTCACGTCTACACAAAAAAATGATGGGTTGTTTGGATGACCGTTGGGTTGTTTTCTTTAAAAAGGTTGGGTTGTTAATGCTGGGTTATTGAGATTTGGCTGAGTGGGCGGGTTAATTCTCCCGCCAAATCCAGAAGATCAAAGTGATCCGTCAAGCTCGTGAATGAGGATCGTTGCAGCTGTGCAGCAAGTCTACCAGACAGTGCAGCCTGGGCTGAGTGGAATTACTTTTTGATGGACAAATGGACAAGGCGGTGAGTAAAAAGCTAGCTAGCCTACATTACTAATTATTTACCCATTCAGGGTAAATAGACCTAGTTATCATAATATGTAATTATCTCAGTCATTGACAATTTTAGCTAATCTCATCTAGCAAGCTAGCAAATAACCACATGCACGCTAGCTTATAATTTAGCTAGCATTTGCTAACTTAGCTGGCTAGCTAGCTAGCTAGCTATAGATTTTATGAAGCTAGCTAGGCATATTCCCTGTCTCTGAGTACATTTAACATGGTTGTTGCTAGTTGGCAAGCTTATAACTGATGTTTATATGGTGGTACATTTATTCTGTTTGTTTCTGTGTTAGCTGGCTAACGTAAACTCACCCCGTTCCGTACGAATGTGCGCAACCACAACATTCAAACAATGCTACAAAGAAAACTAATGGGACTGTAGCGACTGTGTTGACTTCAAAATCGGGGGCGTGAACTAGGTTTCTATTCAAGCGTTGATCGACATGGTAATGGCTCTATAGTATTGGAGAAAAGTTGAAAAAAACGGACCCTCCGTTACATCGTGGCATGTCATGTCGTAACGTACAGCACGAATAAAGCAACTATTTCTGTCTTACAATCTCTCTCCACCAGGTGTAGCACTTCTCTCATCCTTTAAAAACAAGAAATTGACAGTGACGGGGGTAAGGGGGGGATACTTAGTCATTTTTTGCGTCATCATTGCATGCAATCATCATTCTCAAAGCCGCTGTTTACTTCTAAGATCACTTTAGCACCGCCCTAAAAACCTGATTCAAATTTGACACTAACATTCAAATAGGTATGTAATGACACATTGTATAAACTCTTCATGGTGTTTTATTTACATTTTAGAGGTGATAAGGTGATGAGTTGGACAGATCGAGTGAAAAAAAGCCATTTTCCCACACAACATCTCTCCTAGTTTCGCTTCCCCACCCGCCATTTAAGAAAAGACCCGATGGGGCTCATTACTTGCTTGAATTATGCAGAAACGGGCAATGTTTAGGTCATGTAATTGATTCTGTTGGAAAGGGGAGAAATTGTGCTTTACAATGGTATTGACATTACAGTTGATCTGGAAGTATTATGTTTTTGGGACACTAAAATAAGGGCAATTGTACGGACCAAGGCGATGTACGAGTTTACGTGAGTTTACGTTAGCTAGTCTCAGTCTGGATACAGACAGTTACTTTAACGTTATATTGAAATTAAATGATTGTCTCAAATTGAAGCTATCCATTTTGACACTACTTAAACTGTGTTAATGTTATGTCTCCCCACTGCTCAGATACTAGAGGCTGAATGGCCCTGAGAGTGCTTCTCCCACCCCAAGCGTACCGAATGCAGGTAGCTACATATTAAAATGAAAGTCGTTTCTGAAATGTTCATCCACGTTTATCCATTTTGGCTGTCCCCTAAAAGCTTGTTATGTCTTTGTCCCCAGATACTAAAGACGACATGGTCCTTGAGTGTTTCTCCCACCCCCAGTGTAGAGTGCAGGCAGCTACATATTGAAATTAAAGTAGTCTCTCAAATGTTCATCCACGTTTATCCGTTTTGGCTGTCCCCTAAAAGCTTGTTATGTCTTTGTCCCCCAGATACTAAAGACGACATGATCCTGAGAGTGTTTTTCCCAACCCCAGTGTAACGAGTTGGAAAGATGACTGCCCGCCCAAGCATTGATGAGAATACATTTAGAATATTGAATATTATTTCATACAGAATACTTTAAATCAGAGGTGGGAAGTAACTAATTACAAATACTCTCGTTACTGTAAGGGCAGAAAGGACAGACACTGGAGCAGAAGACTTTGTTTCGTTGTTGTTTTACATAAATTCCTATTGAAAATTGATACCTGGTAGGGGTTGGCGGAGGGTAAAGTGTTTACTTTTCTTCAGCCCCTTTCCTCGGCTTTAATTGGTAGGGCTGCTGTGATTTTCAAATGATGGATTGTGCTTCTAAAGTTGTTTTTAATTGTGTGTTCCTTATTTGTTTATCTTTTGCATGACTTCATTTTGTAGCTGAAATTAATATCTGAAAATAAATATTTTGTATTTTATCTACAATTTATCATGATTAGCCATATTTCATTTTAAGAATTTAATAGACTGTGTAGTTACGTTGTAACATTGGTTGTTATTGTTAGAAGTATTTGTACCTTTAGAAAATGAATGGATTTTGTAATAGAGAGAAGGTAGAAAAAAATAACCCAGCAATAAAGTAAGCAATAACCCACTGCTGGGTCAAAAATACATGGATAACAATTGCCCAGCAAAAGAGAAAAAGCAACCCACTGCTGGGTCAAACTAACCACATTTTGGGGCAAATCAAGTAACCCAACCATGCATGCTGGGTCAAAATAACCCAGTGCTGGGTTACAGAAATTACCCAAGTTGGGTCATTATTGACCCAGCATTTTTTTTTTAAATTGTAAAACATTTGGCCTATTTTATATGCCGCATACTTGCATTTTTCAAGTAGACAAGAGTGGTGGAAGAGTCCACTAAATAAGCACCAAGGAGCACTAAGTGCTCAATAGGCTATATTCGACAAGTAGGCTGTGTAGAGTCTATATTTATATTTGCCCGGTCATACACTAAGAATCAACAGAATCTTGATTCCAGTGGTATCCTACATAAGCAATTCTTCTCACTGCGAAAATAAGTGATAGAGAAGTGCGCACGGCACACCTGAATAAATGTAAGCACCCACACCTACCTCTCACACACCCTCTCTAGCTCATTTGAATTAATGTCATAACCCACTGAGCAAAATCTGGTTGATTCAACGTTGTTTCCATGTAATTTCAACAACAAAAATTAAATGTGATGACATTGAATCAATGTGGAAAATTGTTTCGATTTGCAAAAAGTAATCAAAATAAGGGAATTTCATGTTTTTTTTTCACCCAACTTTGAACCTAAATCCAACGACATGGTGAAATGTTTTTTTTATTTCACGTTGACTTCACATTAGTTGAAAATTACTCAACCAAATGTAAAAAACAAAACAAGGCGTTGACATTATGTCTGTGCCCAGTGGGAAGAACCTGTCCAACCGTGCTCTTGCGCTGTGTACTGTATGTAGTGGACAGCGGCGTATTAATATCTATAGCCTATCCATGTGATCTGTGTGAGTTGCGTGCGTTGGGGCTCTCAAAATCACTCAGAATAAATACCGTAATGCTGCTGCACCCCCACGTAGCTCTTCACCCACTGTTAATGCAAATTCCTTACAAAAGTCAGAGTTTTGCACAGAGATGTAAATACACTTATTAAACCAATATGGTTTGAAATCACGACTGTTAGCCTACATATGTTTGAAGATAGTCTTGTTGAGGTAACCTACACAAATTATGCGCACATATATTGAAACGCAAATGGCTCCATACAAATTAAGATGTAGGCTACAGCACTCATTCCAGGTGATAATCTATCATTATACAACATTATCAACAGTTTATATATAACATTTTCTTTCAATAATGACACTATTGGATACGTTATGAGTATCTTACCTGCACGAGACGGTAACTTCAATCTTAGTCGCAGGTACCGTTGAGTTGAGCGGGTCGAAATCTCCAATTGTCGCCATGGTCAGGCTTTAAATCAGTTATTCACAAATGTGAACTTCTCAGCTATGTTCAGCAAATACTCTTGAGCGATATCTTGTTTGAAAATATGTTCCATTCATTCACATGGGAATTTTTTTGATAAAAGCACCAAGTATCGGCATTTGTTGACTAATGTCTTCGCAGAGTTGAGTAAGAGGCGCATGCATACCTGTGGTTGAGACAAGTGGCAGCGCGTGACAGTCTTTGCTTGGAGGTGTGGCGATGGTGGATTTCATTCATTGAGGAGAGAGCGAAAGCTAGAGAGCGAGAGAGTGCACATATAGAGGTCCTTCGCTCCGTACTTCTACTTATCCATCAGCAGGTGGAGGCAGAGACTTTCGGGAAGTTGCTGCCAGCAGAATGTTGGATTTCAAGTTCATATGCATTTGGTGTGTGGTCTATGCAGCTCAACTGTGTACTGTAGTTAAAAAAAAAAAAGATCAAATAGGATTAGAAGTACAATTGCATATAATGAATTATATTATGATCATATCATTTGGGTAGGGAGAGCTGCAATAACAATGATACATGTACAACAGTAAAATGCATTGCACCATAACACATTAGCTTGCGCTAATTATCAGTGCTTGTCCCTAGATAGACAGTGAAATGCCAAGAAAATCCAGAAAAATAAATACATTCAAATACATACACATAGCCTACATACACATTTCACATACATAGCCTATATTTTATTACAGTACATACACGCACAGCACACATACAGAGCCTTCAGAAAGTATTAATACCCCATTGACTTATTCCACATTTTGTTGTTTCAGCCTGAATCCAAAATTGATTCAGTATTTTTCACCCATCTACACACATACCCCACAGTGAAAACTTGTTTTTGCATATGTATTGAATATTAAATACAGAAATATCTCATTTACATAGGAATCCACACCCCTGATTGTTATGTCATGTCAGAATCACCTTTGGCAGCGATTACAGTTGTGAGTCTTTCTGGTTAAGTCTCTTAGAGCTTTGCACACCTGGATTGTACAATATTTGCACATTATTTATTTTTTAATTCTTCAAGCTCTTTCAAGTTGGTTGTTGATCATCGCTAGACAGCAATTTTCAAGTCTTGCCATAGATTTTCAAGCCGAATTAAGTCAGAACGGTAACTCAGCCACTCTGGAATATCCATTGTCACATTTGTAAGCAACTATATGTATATTTGGCCTTGTGTTATAGATTATTGTCCTGTTGAAAGGTGATTTTGTCTCCCAGTGTCTGTTGGAAAGCAGACTGAACCAGGTTTTCCTCCAGGATTTTGACAGTGCTTAGCTCTATTCCATTTATTTGAATCATAAAAAATTCCCTAGTCATTGCCAATGAATAGCATACCCGTAACACGATGCAGCCAACACCATGCTTGAAAATATGAAGAGTGGTACTAAGTCATGGATTTTCCCCAACCACAACGCTTTGTATTCAGGACATAAAGTTAATTACTTCACCAATTGTTTTGCAGTTTTACTTCAGTACCTTATTGCAAAAAAAGAATGCAGGTTTGGGAATACATTGGCAGTGGAATGGCCAGTCCTGAAGAGCTCAATGACTTTCAACGTGGCACCGTCATAGGATGCCACCTTTCCAAAAAGTAAGTTCGTCAAATTTCTGCCCTGCTAGAGCTGCCCCGGTCAACTGTAAGTGCTTTTAGTGTGAAGTGGAAACGTCTAGGAGCAACAACGGCTCAGCCACGAGTTGGTAGGCCACACAAGCTCATAGAACAGGACCGCAGAGTGCTGAAGCACGTAAGAATCGTCTGTCCTCGGGTTGCAACACTCACTACTGTGTTCCAAATTGCCTCTTGAAGCAACAGCAGCATAAGAACTGTTCGTCGGGAGCTTCATGAAATGGATTTCCATGGCCGGGCAGCCACACACAAGCATAAGATCACCATGCGCAATGCCAAGCTTTGGCTGGAGTGGTGTAAAGCTCGCCACCATTGGACCCTGGAGCAGGAGAACCCTATCTCCCCCAATGCATAGTGCCAACTGCAAAGTTTGGTGGAGGAGGAATAACATTCTGGGGCAGTTTTTCATGGTTCGGGCTAGGCCCCTTAGTTCCAGTGAAGCGAAATCTTAATGCTAAAACATACAATGACATTCTAGACGATTCTGTGCTTCCAAGTTTGCAGTAACAGTTTGGGGAAGGTACTTTCCTGTTTCAGCATTACAATGCCCCTGCGCACAAAGTAAAGTCCATACAAAAATGGTTTGTCAAGATCGGTGTGGAAGAACTTGACTGACCTGCACAGAGCCCTGACCTTAACCCCATCAAACACCTTTGGGATGAATTGGAATGAATGGATGAATTGGCTGAATGGAAGCAAGTCCCCACAGCAATGTTCCAACATCTAGTGGGAAGCCTTCACAGAAGAGTGTCGGCTGTTATAGCAGCAAAGGTGTGACCAACTCCATATTAATGCCTATACTTTTGGAATGAGATGTTCGATGAGCATGTGCCCACATACCATGTAGTGTTTATATAGCCTATATTAAGGAAGAGAAGCTTATGTCTAACCCCAGAGAGAGAAATAGAGATATGCCGGTGGTATGCTATGACACCGACATGCATTTATTTATGGCAGATGGCTACCGTGTAGGCTATACAGATATAGACATACAGAAGGAGGGTAATTCGTTAACTCTGGTAGGCCTGAAACTGACTTCCTCACCTCAAGTTCAACTGTCGGAGTCAGTTGGTGCGACGGAGCGCACTGCCTTCTTATCATAGGCCTGCAGTAGCTAAAGCTCCATAATAGCCACACCATACCAAACCTTCACAAACATTTCTAAACTTTATAATTGTAACAGTCATGAAGAGGGTATGACAACAAATTTTCCCCCTCAGGAGACTGAAAAGATTTGGCATGGGTCCCCAGATCCTCAAAAAGTTCTACAGCTGCACCATAGAGAGCATCCTGACCGGTTGCATCACCGCCTGATATGCATCCGACCGTAAGGCGCTACAGGGGGTAGTGCATACGGCCCAGTACATCACTGGGGCCAAGCTTCCTGCCATCCAGGAACTATGTAATAGGCGGTGTAAGAAGAAGTCCCCAAAAATTGTCGAAGACTCCAGTCACCCAAGTCATAGACTGTTCTTTCTATTAACACACGGCAAGCCGTAACGGCGCGCCAAGTCTTGGTCCAAAAGGCTCCTTAACAACTTCTACTATTTACATTGCCATAGTCATTTAGGTCAACATTGGATCATTCAGAGATCCTCACTGAACTTCTGGAGAGAGTTTGCTGCACTGAAAGTAAAGGGGGCTGAATAATTTTGCACGCCCAATTTTTCAGTTTTTGATTTGTTAAAAAAAGTTTAAAATATCGAATAAATGTCGTTCCACTTCCTGATTGTGTCCCACTTGTTGTTGATTCTTCACAAAAAAATACAGTTTTATATCTTTATGTTTGAAGCCTGAAATGTGGCAAAAGGTCGCAAAGTTCAAGGGGGCCGAATACTTTCGCAAGGCACTATATGCTCACTATACTGTACTGTTAGTCATCCTATATGTCGCAGAGCTGTCTGACGAAATAATTGTAATAGTTATTTAAAGTAGCATACTTTAATGAATTGTCTCCATCCTCTCTTTGTTGCGTTGTGTATATTCCTCTCTCATGCGGTATATGCGTCTGTCTGTATCAAACCTAGCATAGCAGGCATGAATGTGTTTCCTTCTTTGTCTGGGATGGAAAATCAGGCTTAATGGATTATGCTCATTGTAGTTAATTAACACGTTTCTGAGCTGAACTAGGTTGAATATTTCCCTAACTCCCTTCAGCCCAGCACCCCATATAGTTCTCGACTTGATTTCTCTTGTGAATGATTTGATTTATCTCAAGAGAAACACCCGGTTGGGCAAAAAGAAAAACTTTATAGAATTTAAAACAATAAATATATACAGACAATATACAACAGACAGATGAACACAAATATCAATGACATCACATGTTACCACCGCATCCATCTCCAGTGCTTGTAAAACTATGCCATACCTCAAATTGCACTATTCAGTTTTTCTGTCGCCCACACATTTTCAATATTTAAATAATAATGCATTTGATCCATTCAATGTCTTAAATATGGAGGATCATTTGATTTCCAGCTAAGAAAAAGGTTTTCCAAAATGATTCATGAGAAAAGTATGGTCCAACCCATTGAGTATCTCACTGCACCCTCATATGCCATGTCTTCAAATATGCAAATAGACAGATATATGTTAAAACAAATTAGACAGATTAAAAGTACATTTACGTTGTAAAACTTCTGACAGACAACTTTCTAACTGTGCCCATAACTTTTTGACTTTATAGCACTCCCAGAAGGCATTAATTATTGAGTCACTGTTCATTTTACACTTAAGACATGACTCAGCCATTGTGCTGTAGAATTTGTACATTTTGTCACTTGTATAATACATTCTATACATTAGTTTAGCATACATTTACGTTAACTGTAATTGAGTCAGTTATGTACCAACACTCCCTCCATCTTGGGCCTATATCAGTAATTTTTAAGTCTTGGTTCCAATAGTTTATATTGTTTTCTAAGAGATTGTCAGTTGGATATGCTCTCTGCAAGGTTTTGTATATCTTACCGATCGTATGAACATCATTTTCTGACTCGAATAGCATTCCCTCAATATTGCTATGTCCTAAAGATTTCAGATAGAAAATGTAAGTTGCGTCTATTTGAAAATGTCTACATTGGTCAGTTCAAATGGCTTTTTAATTGTCATGGAAATAATTGTATTTCCTATTACAAAGTAATGTATGGTTTCTATGCCTTTAGTTTTCCATGTGGACCAATTTGGTCATATTGGTTATATTGTCATGGTGTTCTTAACTAAGAAGTTGTTAATGTTCTTCGCTTTATCTTTTGAAAACAGACATGTGCAAAGATTCTGGGGATGTGCATGGGCATCTTCAATATGTACCCATTGTTCCTCTTTAGTGCAAGTAAAAGCAATTCCATGTCTGAAGGGTTAAACAACCCTCAGACTTAGGGAGATGTAAAACTTATAATTTAATTATATGCATTTTATTTGCCCATATAAGATATGTTATGACCGAGTATACTTTATTTAAAAAATGTCTTCAGTGGGGTAATTTCCTATTGTCATTTCATTTATTTTTTCCACTTTACTTTTATATCCTTAGGTTTTAAAATATTTTTAAAAAGGGGGCATTGAGTTTTCAATATTAGTCAGGTATATCAGGATATCGTCTGTAGATATTCATGTTTATCAACACCCATACCTGTTAAGTTTGGATCCTGTCAAATGATTTCTGCAAGTGGTTCAAATGCCAATGCAAACAGGAGGGGAGAGAGAGGACATCCCTGTCTTGTGCCCCTTTCCAAAGCAATTTCATCAGATAATCTATTATTTGTGTATATTTTTTCATTAGGATATTTCTATATTTTTATGAAATGCAAAATTTTAGCTGGAAAGTTGAAGGCTTACAAAGTTTTGAATAGAAAAGGCCATTCAAGATGATCAAAAGCTTGCTCTTTCAGCATCAACAGCCATTATTGACAAATCTACATCTTGTTTTTTAGCATATTGTATTATACTGAAACATGTTCTTGTATTTGTTTGTGTCTATTTTTAATAAACCCTGTTTGATTAATATGTATCAAGTCTGGTAAGACTTTTGCCATTCTGTTGCTTATGAGTTTTGTTATTTTATTATCACAATTTATTACATTTATGCAGGGGTATTCTGCAGGGGACTCTCCATATTTTCCTGGTTTTAAAACTGAAGTAACTGTTTGATACATGGACCTCTGAAGCACTGAATTGATTGACATGTTTGTTGTTATTTGAGTAAATAGGAGTGCTTCTTGTCTCAGAATGTCAATAAAATTATTTTGGGAAAGCCATCCATACCTGGTGCCTTTCTCCACACAAATGCTTTAACAGTGTCTAATATTTATTTTTGGGTGATACATTTTTTTTGTGATCATTTTTTGTCTGCTTATATTTGCTTAGGGGTTATTAAGTTTAAGAAAGCTGTAGGATCAGTCCAAATGTTTAATTCTGATTTAAATAGATTTTAATTTAATTTTTTAAAATTGTTATTAATAGCGTTGTTGTTTCTAATTAAAGCATTTGTATCCTTCTCTTTCAAAATCATCTTCTATTATAGCTTGAATTCTATGTAAAAACACCAGATTTGCCACTGAAGGGATATACAATGATATCAATGTGTATTTTTCTCCATGTAATATATAATTCAACATTAGAAAACAACCTTCTTGGTCAGTGTGCTGGGATATATGGGAGAAGAGTGTATTCTTATTTATCAGGATGCGCAAACCTCTCCTGTTACTACAGTAGGTGGCAGTATAGGCCTCTCCAACCCAGCTCCTCTTTAAATATAACATTTAAAATTATTTTAAGTGTAACTCTTGCAGGAAAACCATATCTGCTGACAATCTCTTTAAATGTTCAAGTACCTTATGCTTTTTTCCCCCATCATGGAACCCGTGCACATTCCATGTAATAAGTTGGATTTTGTTGGCCTTGTAAAGAAACAACAATAACCTTGTCTGTTCCGATCTATCATTGAAGAACCAGATAAAAAATGTTTGCAGACATGTCATGAGGGCGGCGAACATCCCCGCCCACCCAAACCAAGCTTGTCCCAACCTCCCATCTTTCCCACCCTCCCTCTCATACACCCTTACACCAATCCTTTTTTTCACACCATATACAATCTTATACAAACAAACAACAATTTACAGATGCACACAAACAATGAATACATCTCATCTGCCCAGACCCGCAAGCTCACACCCCCATCTCGAGTGCCTGCATGATTGTTTGCCACTTGGCCTGAAATTGTATCAATTTGTGTTAATGATGACGGATTGATTGATTTCCACGTTTTATGGTATACATTTTTTCAAGATGTGTGATGAGAAGAGAATCGTTCAGCCCATTGGGTATATCACTACACCCCCATATGCCATTTCTTGAAATATGCAGACGGATTAAAATTAAGTTTACATTGTAATACTTCGGACAGCCAACTTTCTAGCTCCACCCACAATTTACGGATATTATAGAATTCCCAGAAAGCATGGATTATTGAGCCATCCATACGTCAATATACTCATCCATTCACATACAACCTATACCCATTCTCTCCCGCCCTCCTACAAATATTAATATTCACCCTCCCTCACATACCCATTCATATACACGCACACATACAGTGCCTTCAGAAAGTATTCAGACCCCTTGACTTTGCCAAATTTAGTTACGTTACAGCTTTATTCTAAAATGGATGAAATAATAAAAAATCCACAGCAATCTACATACATTACTTCATAATGACAAAGTGAATACAGGTTTTTAGAAATGTTTGCAAATGTATTAAAAATTACATAATTATTCAGACTCTTTGCTATGAGACTCGAAATTTAGCTCAGGTGCATCCTGTCTCCATTTATCACCCTTGAGATGTTTCTACAAATTGATTGGAGTCCATCTGTGGGAAATTCAATTGATTGGATATGATTTCAAAAGCCACAGACCTGTCTATTTGAGGTCCCACAGTTGACAGTGCATGTCAGAGAAAAAACCAAGCCATGAGGTCGAAGGAATTGTCCGTAGAGCTCTGAGACAGGATTGTGTCGAGGCACAGATCTGGCGAAGGGTACCAAAACATTTCTGCAGCATTGAAGGTCCCCAATTCTTAAATGGAAGATGTTTGGAACCACCAAGACTCTTCCTAGAGCTGGCCACCCAGCCAAACTGAGCAATCGGGGGCTAAGCACCTTGGTCAGGGAGTTGACCAAGAGCAAGATAGTCACTCTGACAGAGCTCCAGAGTTCCTCTGTGGAGATGGGAGAACCTTCCAGAAGGACAAACATATATGCAGCACTCCACCAAGCAGGCCTTTATGGTAGAGTGGCCAGACGGAAGCCACTCTTCAGTAAAAAAGAACATAACAGTCCACTTGGAGTTCGCCAAAAGGCACCTTAAGACTCTCAGACGATATTAAACCAAATTGAACTCTTTGGACTGAATGCCCAGTGTCACGCCTGGAGAAAACCTGGCACCCATCCCTATGGTGAAGCATGGTGGTGGCAGATTCATCCTGTGGGGATGTTTTTCAGCGGCAGGGACTGGGAGACTAGTCAGGATTGAGGCAAAAATGAACAGAGCAGTTCAGAGAGAAGTTCAGAGAGATCCTTGATGAAATATGCTGTGATCAAGGCAAAGGGTGGCTATTTGAAGAATCTCAAATATAAAATATATTTAGATTTGTTTAACACCTTTTTGTTTACTACATGTGTTATTTCATAGTTTTGATGTCTTCGGTAATATTCTACATGTAGAAAATAGTAAAAAATAAATAAAACCCTTGAATTAGTAGATGTTCTGAAACTTTTGACTGGTAATGTATATGATTAACGTTACTGAGAATAATTCTGAAATGTCTCGACGATAAGTGTGCCTTTTTCTCTCTCCATGTCGTTGGGTAAAATGTCATATTGTGACATATTGAGTCCACCAGGGACCTTTTGTCTCTTGTATTAAGTGTGTGTATTCTGTTATTTTTTTGTTAGCTCGTAAATAAATAATTAACCCAATTTGTGTAGTACTGAATAATGATCAAGGCTGGGGTTTTTGCAGATGCAAGGAGTATACGATGTTCAGAATGATGCATGTGATAAGAGGTAATGATTAATAAGATGACTGTCTTTCGATAAAATAGATAGTGGCTTACGAAAGTATTCCCCCCTTGGCATTTTTCCTATTTTGTTGCCTTACAACCTGGAATTAAAATGGATTTTGGGGGGGTTTGTATCATTTTATGCCTACCACTTTGCCTACTACTTTGACGATGCAAAATATTTTTTATTGTGAAACAAACAAGAAATAAGACACAAAAACTGAAAGCTTGAGTGTGCATAACTATTCACCCCCCCAAGTCAATAATTTGAAGAGCCACCTTTTCCAGCAATTACAGCTGCAAGTCTCTTGGAGTATATCTCTATAAGCTTGGCAAATCAAGCCACTGGGATTTTTGCCTTTTCTTCAAGGCAAAAATGCTCCAGCTACTTCAAGTTGGATGGGTTCCGCTGGTGTATAGCAATATTTAAGTCCTACCACAGATTCTCAATTAGATTGAGGTCTGGGCTTTGACTAGGCCATTCCAATACATTTAAATGTTTTCCTTTAAACCACTCCAGTGTTGCTTTAGCAGTATGCTTAGGGTCATTGTCCTGCTGGAAAGTAAACCTCCATCCCAGTCTCAAATCTCTGGAAGACTGAAACAGGTTTCCCCTCAAGAATTTCCTTGTATTTAGCGCCATCAATTCTGACCAGTTTCCCAGTCCCTGCCGATGAAAAACATCCCCACAACATGATGCTGCCACCACCATGCTTCATGTTCTCAGGGTGATGAGAGGTGTTGGGTTTGCGCCAGACAGCGTTTTTCTTGATGGCCAAAAAGCCAGAGTACCTTCTTTCATATGTTTGGGGAGGCTCCCACATGCATTTTGGCAAACACCAAATGTGTTTGCTTATTTTTTTTTTTAAGCAATGGCTTTTTTACTGGCCACTCTTCTGTAAAGCCCAGCTCTGTGGAGTGTGGCTTAAAGTGGTCCTATGGACAGATACTCCAATCTCCGCTGTGGAGCTTTGCAGCTCCTTCAGGGTTATCTTTGGGCTCTTTGTTGCCTCTCTGCTTAATGCCCTCCTTGCCTGGTTTTGATGGGCAGCCCTCTCTTGGCAGGTTTATTGTAGTGCCATATTCTTTAAATTTTTTAATAATGTTAAATGGTGCTCTGTGGGATGTACAAAGTTTTCAACATTTTTTATAACCCAACCATGATCTGTACTTCTCCACAATTTTGTCCCTGACCTGTTTGGAGAGCTCCTTGGTCTTCATGGTGCCCCTTGCTTAATGGTGCTGCAGGCCTTTCAGAACAGAACTTAGATCATTTTATATATATATATATATATAAATAAATAATATCTCTCTCATGTGGCACTTAAAAGTCCACCTGTGTGCAATCTAAGTAATTGTGAGAGTTCTGAAGGTAATTGGTTGCACCAAATCTTTTTTAGGGGCTTCAAAGGGAAAGAGTACAAAAGCACGCACGCACTTTTCCATTTTGTAATTTTTAGAAAGTTATTTTAAGTTTCACTTCCCCAATTGACTATTTTGTGTATGTCCATTACATGAAATCCAAATCCATTTAAAAATTACAGGTTGTAATGTAACAAAATAGGAAAAATGACAATGGGGATGAATACTTTTGCAAGGCACTGTATACATGTACCTTAAGAGTTTAATTCTGGAAATGGTAACTCCAAGCTATTTCTTCTGTGGTGCCCCAAATCCTAATGAGTTAATTGTTACCTGATTCATTTAATCAGGTAAAAAAAAATAAGTCATCAGATTAATGAAGGAAGTCAACACTTATAAAGCCTAAAATATAAGACCAATGATTCAGGGTAGAAATGATTGTACATACATTTTATTTGTTTTTCTTTATTCATAATAACCACCTGCATATCAATTCACCTTTCTCAATGTAGCCGATTCTCTCTCTGGCGAGAATTAAGAGCAATTTAAAACAAAAAACAAGATAAAATGACTTAAAAATGACTCAACTCGAAGATGTCTGTGTAAAGAGATTGACACGTCAATAAAGGAAGATGAGTGCAATGCAGCATTTCTGTAAAATCAAAAGAAAATAATCATACTAAAAATGAAGGTTAATTTAGGAAAAATGTATCCATGTACTGTATATTCCACTAGTTTCAATTAGTTGGGGGAAATTACATGCAAAAACATGGATGAGTTGAACAATCACGTGAGGTGCTTGCGTAATCCTAAAGGTAAATAATGTACCCAGTGAAAAGTGTGAACTGAAAGGAATGTATCAACTGCAAATTGTCTAGGGGCTCTGGGCCTTTTGCCTACAAACAGGGACCTAGGAATAGACCCAAGTGTCACCAATATATCCTACCATGGACATCCTGGTTTTCAATCATTTCTCTGGTGTGGTAAATCATATCGAAGTTTGATAACAGGATGCGATGTAGTTCAAATGTTTTTGCTAAATAGTCTCTGAAATTCTTCCAGATGGGTTATGTTCAGGAAAGGTGAGGAGGGCCCAAAGTAGTTTCCTTTCTTTGATTTCAAAGGATTGGACAAGTGAAAGAAAGTCACCAGGTAAGCTTCCAACAAAGTAGACTGTTGGAAGATCCTGTGAGACAGAGAATGTACAAATGAGTTAAAACCAGATGTCCCAATACTACATCAGTCTGCACACTGATTGACAAGCGAGAGTACTCTATAAAAAAAGGTAACTTCTCACACCGATATTCCTGAACCTTCACCCCATCTCCCCTTAAACCCAACTGATTGACAGAAAGATCTCACACAGACTTTGCAGAAACAATATTGTACATTATGATCAATTGCCATTGACCATAGACAAACATTATTGAACAAAGACTGAAAAAATATAAATCATTTTGCATTCAAGTGATTGAAGGATTAAGCCATTAGCTTGCCTTTCAACTGACCAATGCTATGTGTTTTAAAGTGTAGTAGCTAGCTCTTAGTTGTGGATTCTCACAAAGCATTTAAAAAACAAGCTCTTTAAATGTATAAGAAACAGAAATTACTTTGGAAAAAAGTTTTTAAAAAAAGGGTGAATCTCTTCCTCTGCTACCGCTGAAAAGGCACAAAAAAAGGTCCTGAGGTACAGTACTACAGTCAAAACCATTTGGCGTTGCAAACAAGCTAAACAAATCACAGTAAGTGCTGCCTCAAATGAATCTTTCAACGCAATGGCGCCACAACACTGCCATTTTCCTGCATAATCGCTACCTCCCCCGTGGTCGCGTTCCAGGCCCGACTACATTGCAGTCGTGCTGCATGCATCAACCAACTTAGCAGACGGCCATCAGATTGCTATATCAAATAATGCGGTTAGCTGTATGTTAAAAACCTATCCAGGCGTTGTGAGATCTGGCAGGTAACCGCGATGTAGTTGGTCTGGAATGCGGCCAAAGACTTGTCCACGTGATCTGAAAGGCCAATTGTTCAGTGGCAGTTAACTAATCCAAAGTAGGCCCCAAGTTCACTTGTTCATGCAGCAATAGAGCGCTTAAGTCACAGAAAGAGATGTGTTCCAGGCTGCTTATATTGCAGTCGCGCTGCTCACATCAACCAATGGTTCTGTGCCATGTCTTTCATATTGCTAGAGATGATCATGCAGTAAGTCAATATGTTTAACACCTATCCATGTGTTGGGAGATCTGGCTACTGCAATGTAGTCAGCCTGGAACGAGGCCATTAGCTTACGTAGAGCAATAACAAAGACCGAAAGCGGTGTGGCTTGGAGCCGTCATGTCACAAAACTGAGAGACAAAAGTTGAGATGAAGTGACTGACCGTATGAATAGCTGTCAGAAGTGGGCTCAAATACAAGCACCTTAAAAGACCTAACACAGCCCAGCAATTCGACTGACTTCTCCTGGCTTGCGGTCTTAAGCACCAGTAATGATGGTGTAGCTTGATCCCAGATTGGTTCCCGCAACAACCATAGGAATCAGCAAGAGAGCACAAACAGATCTGGGACCGGTCTAATGGTGTGTATGTGCGGTTTAAATCAATTTAAAACATAGGAAAACCGTATAAAAATGTTTTGTATGGCGACAATGCTAAACTGATCTTTGCTTTTAAGTCTGCACATAAGTGACTTATCTGACCACAAGTTTGATTATTCAAGATAATTAACCAATTGTAAAAATCAGCTAAAGGTTTTCACTGATGGTGTTTTAGGATTCAACATATTACATTCTACAAAATAAAGCTACATCCAGCTTGACAGACTTTTCTACACCAAATTAGGTTATAAAAAGAAACATCTGTTGTTCTGTTGCCCTGACACACTTGACTAGTGCTGTTTGTATGTAAACCACAGTATCCACTACAATGATATGGTTTATGCTTCCGCTTGATTCAGCACTGAATAGCAGCTTTCATGAGTTCAGTCACTTAAGAAAAGAGAAGGGTGGTCTCCTCCATTTAGGACGATCAGCACGTTGAATCCCAAATAATTATTTTAAAAACAGAAAAGGAAGAACTCCACATAAAAAGGTGTCCATGTAAAAAGTCCTTTGTACTCTGACCACGTTCTTAGCACCAACCAAAGATAAATGACAAGTTGTTCTAAACCATGCTGCACATTTTTTTATACAATGGCCAGCTGTCCCTTTTTGATACTGTGGCTGGCATTGTTATCCCCCCGAACCACTCCCTGAATTGACAAAAAATGTGCAACAAACAAAAAAAGGCAAAAGTCCAGAGAATAAGTTGGAAGGCATGAATAAAAAAAAATAAAAAAATGGAAAGAGATGTTTTTTTATCCGGGTTTGATAGATATCTATAAAAATGCTTTTTTAAAGACGCTTCAGCACCTGGATAGAGTAGTGAAATTTGCACTTTTTATTTGATTAAAGTCCATACGAAACAGGATGTGGCTTTCCCCGACAAAATGAACGCTGATCGTGGATCGCAATTCAACCACAAGGTGTTACAGGACGGGGTTAAGCGGAAGGGAGGTGAATGAGGGGGAGGGGAACATATTCACAAAGAGCCTAGGAGGGTAGATCTAGAATCAGGTCATGCCTGCCGATATGATTGTATTCATTTTGATCGAAGAGGAAAAACTGATCCTAGATCAGAACTCTTACTCAGACGCTTTATGAATACGATAACTACGGGCCCAGATTTCACATTTGCAGTGGGTGACCTAATCCTAGATCAGATGATGCTGTTGGTGCCCCGGAGGCCAACGCCGCGGGCAAACTGCTCCAGAAGGCCTGTGATGGCGCCGGAGGGGCTGGGCGCGCTGGACTTGAGCCCCACGGTGGAGCTGTAGGCTGCAAGGAATACCTCCCTCACCGCCTCCAGACGAACCTGACGCTCCGAGGGGGACGGGCACCTGGGAGAGAGAGGGAGGAGTGAAAGAGAGAGATGGGGGGAAAAAAACAAGTTTGAGGAGACGGGAGAGGGAAGACCACATGAAAATAAATTGAAAAGGACAGGTAACTGGCGAGAGAAGAGGCTCCACCAATTAGTTATGAAAGGACAGTGTACTTTTAATCTGAGCAATCCCAGACTGCACACTTCCTCCTCTATTCCTCCTCCTCTGTTCCCCCTCTCCCTTCCCTTCAAATCAAGAAAGATAGATAGATGTAATTTGCCCATGCCGCCTTGTTCTCGGGACACACTCAATTTGGCAGCCAGATCAAAATGGAAATGGAAAGGTGTCCCCCCCACTGGGAAGAGAGGCAGTCTGGAGAAGAAAAAAAATGAATGATAAAAGAACTCACTCTCGTTCCCCTCTTTCAGTTGTACTTAAACCTCCAGTTCGCAGGGGACAGAGAATGATGAAGCAAATATTCCATACCATAGTCTCCCAAGATACAGTACACACACACGCACAGACACAGAGAGAGAGCAACAGCTCAGGCCATCGGTGTGTATATACGAAGACTGCCTAAACAGCCTGTCGAACACTGTTGTGTCTCTGTGTGTCTACACTTGCACATATCAGGTACCCACGCACACATCCTCCAGAACAGACTCTCTCTGCTTTGTCACTCAAACACACACCAACTCTATCCAACCCTGCAGGTGTGACACACACGCACACAATGGTGGACCAGCCCAACAGGAGGCCCCAGCCCCCACCCACTGAGCCCTGCCACCGCCTCCTCTTCCACAAAGGAATGGGGGAGAGAAAGGAGGTGAATAAATAAGGGAGAAAGGCGGAGAAGGAGGTAAAGAGAGAGAAAGATATTCCTGAGGGTTAGAGGTGTGCGTAGCAGGGGTCCGATTCTCGACCACTACGCCGAAGGGTACTCGTACATTCCCCCTCGTGAATTTAAAAGGAATACACACTGGTGTGGGCAATATGGTGATAATTCCCTCCAGCCATGCTTGCACCAATCCAATGCACGGGGGGGTGGGGGTGAACGAGTGCACACTTCCGGGAGAAAGGTTGAGAATCGGAATGCGATCCTTGTGTGCGTCCCAAATGGCACCCTATTCCCTACCGAACCACGGTCAAAAGTAGTGCACTACATAGGGGATTGTGTTCTATTTTGTGACGCAGCCCGTAGACTCACATGCGTCCGCTGGGCCCCTCGTCCTGGAAGCTAAAGGGGAGGGGCGAGTCGTTGGCGGCGGCGACCTGTCCATGGTCGTGGATGGAGCCGCAGCCCGACACAAGCTGCCAGCTGCCGTAGTCCATGGAGAGGGAGGAGCCGGATTGGGCGTACTCCGCCGCCAGCCTGGCCAGAGTAGAAAGGGAGATGCAGAGAGAGAAAGAGTGGAAAAAGAGAATGGAGAGAGCAGGGAATGCAGCGAATACAGAGAGAGGAAAGTGAAAGAGCCAAAGGAGAGGGGGGAAAAAAAATAAGGAAATTCAATTGGGAGAAGTGAGAGACGAGAGAGAATCCAGCCGTGAGCTGTGAGGTCAGTGGGAGGGGGGGGCTTCACGGCACGATGTCGCGACCTCAGTGGCAAAAGTCAACAGTCAAGGTACAACACTCACGTCAATTCAATCCAGAACTAGAATAATACCATCAGGGGGAATTAACAAGGCAAGTCAACAAGCACAGAAACGTCATATGGATATTACACATACGGCATACCCCAATGTCAGTGGAATGACAATGAATGGAGTTTGAACCAACTACCAAAACACCAACGCACCTTCCATTGTCATGCAAATTGACCAAATGAACAAGGAGCTCTGGAGTAAGGAGCTGTACTAATAAACCAGTGAGACACACAGAGGACTGTTACAGTGACTGTATTATTGCCACACCGGCGGTCATGAGTCATGACGGCAGTCAAAATCCATGTGACCGTTTAGTCACGGTAATTAGGCTTCTTCAAGCTCTGATGCTGCTGCTGGTCATTAGTAGCCTTCCAAACTTGCTTCCTGCCTAGTACTCAGCACTATTGTCTCTCTAAAACACTCACTCGGACATCAATGCAAATGTAATCGAAAACCTAAATAAACACTTCATGCGAGCCTATGAGCCAACATTTCCATAGGCTATGCCATTAGGTGAGAAAACAGAGTTGATGGCCTCTATTAAAAAGAGGATCCATCAGCTTTCAATGGGCTAGGCCACCTATATATATATTTAGCAACTTTCCTGATATTAAGCACATTGCTTCACTTTACAACAAGAATATAGCCTACCTGGCATGAAAATGAACCATGGGAAAAGCGTCCTCCATTTGAATATTAAGTGCGTAGATTACATGTATTTTTCCCCCCATGCCCCTGTTGAGACTGTACCATTATCATGCACCTTTCTAAATAAAAATTAATTTCACACATATTATTTAGTATATGTAAAGACAACATTAAGAATAGTCTGATGGGTGACAATATTAGCCCCTCACCTGTGGATGATGTCCTGCTTTTGCAGGAAGGCAAGAAACAGGGCATACCTTTTTTTTTTGCGACTTTTCAAATCATAGTCGCACACCTCATGTATCCTAGCCCACATGCCTATATTTTGATAAGGTTTGTATCACAACTAGTGGTCAAATAACTTATTACAATTAAGCATATTAATCCGCTTCACAACGGGTGTAGCGCCTAACTAGCATACATACGCAGCACGTGAGTTTCAAGTTTGGGGAAGATCCTTTTCACCATAAAAATGCACGTTTATAATAAAGTACTAGATGCATAACAGTATTTGCCGTCACTTTAGATAAGTGTTTTCCCGCTAATTCGTTGCATTTTGGAACCTTCGCACTTAGCCTACTGCCATGCGTGCATTGCTGCGATTATAATGAGGAAAAGAAAAGAAAAAAGAAATCAGCCGTGTTGTATTCATTTGGGATCTATCGCATCCCAGAATGTTTGGAATATTTATTTATTGCACAAAAGGACAAATTGACCAATAGAATAAGTCAACTTTTGTACTATGGGGGATAGTAGACTGACATAGGCTAGTGCTTTTGCTATTCGTTGTTGGCTGATAATAAGAACAGATCTAAGATCTAACATCTTCAATATGCGGCAAGGAATTTGATAAGAGGAATGCTTGCGTACCCGATGTGTCCATCTTCATTCCCTTGTAGCCTACTTCTTAGCTGAAACACCTGAGAGAAGGAACCGATCACGTGACGGGTATTAGCTACATCTGAGCGAGCCATGTGAGTGAGAGGTGCTTCAGAGCACAGCAGCTGGCAGAAGGGTATTATAATTAGCCTATTCTATTCAGCAAAAGGCATGCAGATTTTTAGGGAGCATTACGGCCACACAAGAGGGATTCCCCTGGGAAATTCGAGGTCTGGTGAGAATATTATCAAGTGCTTGCCAAATTGTGAATGAGAGACTGATGAAGTGTGTGCAGCTTGAAACTTTTTTCAAATCATTAGAGTCCTATCATGTAGCCTTAGAATGTACAAAACATCAAAACATATAATCCAATGTTTGAGTCACAACTACAGTTGCATAAATAACTAAATTAAGCAAAAAGGAGGACCTGTTTCTTTGTTAACTGCTCAACACAGAATAGCCGCATGTGCGCATTTTCTTTGAAACCGTTTGGAGAAAATATACTTTATATTTTATTAAGCCATGTTCAACTGTATTCTTCATAGTATAAAATACAAATAATGCCTCGGAATTCTAAGCAATTCTTGTCCGCTAAATGAATTAGTGTAGCCCACAGTCATATCACATAGTCATATCAGGGCTTAACATAAGTACATCTCAGTGTTCTTCTGAAAGAGACTACATTTTCTGTCTAAAAATACAACAAATGTTATTTGTCATATACACATGGTTAGCAGATGTTGTTAAAGAGTGCAGTGAAATGCTTGTGCTTCTAGTTCTGACCATGCAGTAATATCTAACAAGTAATCTAACAATTCCACAACAACTACCTTATACACACACACACACACACACGTGTAAAGGAATTAATAAGAATATGTATATTAAACTATATGAATGAGTGATGGCCGAACGGCATAGGCAAAATGCAGTAGATGGTATAGAGTACATTATATACATATGAGAAGAGTAATGTAGGGTATGTAAACATTATATAAAGTGGCATTGTTTAAAGTGCGACTTTTCCATTATTAAAGTGGCTAGAGTTGATTCGGTGTTTTGGCAGCAGCCACGAGTGATTGCTGTTTAACAGTCTGATGGCCTTGAGATTGAAGCTGTTTTTCAGTCTCTCTGTCCCCGCATTGATGCACCTGTACTGACCTCGCCTTCTGGATGATAGCGGGGTGAACAGGCAGTGGCTCAGGTGGTTGTTGTCCTTGATCTTTTTGGCCTTCCTGTGACATCGGCTGGTGTAGGTGTCATGGAGGGCAGGTAGTTTGCCCCGGGTGATGCGTTGTGCAGACCTCACTACCCTCTGGAGAGCCTTACGGTTGTGGGCAGAGCAGTTGTCGTACCAGGCGGTGATACAGCCCGACAGGATGCTCTCGATTGTGCATCTGTAAAGGTTTGTGAGTGTTTTCAGTGACAAGCTGAATTTCTTCAGCCTCCTGAGGTTGAAGAGGCGCTGCTGCGCCTTATTCACCACGCTGTCTGTGTGGGTGGACCATTTCAGTTGGTCCGTGATGTGTACACCGAGGAACTTAAAAAATGTAAAATAAAAATAAAACAATCCACCCTCTCCACTACCGTCCCGTCAATGTGGATAGGGGGCTGCTCCCACTACTGTTTCCTTAAGTCCACAATAATCTCCTTTGTTTTCTTGACATTGAGTGTGAGGTTATTTTCTTGACACCACATTCCGAGGGCCCTCACCTCCTCCCTGTAGGCCGTCTCGTCATTGTTGGTAATCAAGCCTATCACTGTAGTGTCGTCTTGATGATTGAGTTGGAGGCGTGCATGGCCTAGCAGTCATGGTGAACAGGGAGTACAGGAGAGGGCTGAGAATGCACCCTTGTGGGGCCCCAGTGTTGAGGATCAGGGGTGGAGATGTTACCTACCCTCACCACCTGGGGGTTTCCCGTCAGGAAGTCCAGGACCCAGTTGCACAGGGCGGGGTCGAGACCCAGGGTCTCGAGCTTAATGACGAGTTTGGAGGGTAGTATGGTGTTAAATGCTGAGCTGTCGTCGATGAACAGCATTCTTACATAGGTATTCCTCTTGTCCAGATGGGTTAGGCAGTGTGCAGTGTGATTGCGTTGTCTGTGGACCTATTGGGGCGGTAAGCAAATTGGAGTGGGTCTAGGGTGTCAGGAAAGGGTGGAGGTGATATGATCCTTGACTAGTCTCTCAAAGCACTTCATGATGACGGAAGTGAGTGCTAGTCATTTGGCCCAGTTAGCTTAGCTTTCTTGGGAACAGGAACAATGGTGGCCCTCTTGTAGCATGTGGGAACAGCAGACTGGGATAAGGATTGATTGAATATGTCCGTAAACACACCAGCCAGCTGGTCTGCGCATGCTCTGAGGATGCGGCTGGGGATGGCCTTTAACACATTTAAATGTTTTACTCACATTGGCTGCAGTGAAGGAGAGGCCGCAGGTTTTGGTAGCGGGATTTATTGTGATGTGTAGGCTATATTACATGGATTTATTGGACTTTTTAAAATGTAGATGTTCCAAAGTTCTGAATCAGTAGCTTGTAGGCTATGTGTGGAAGCCAGGAGATGCTAAATGTGTTTATATTAATTAACGGTAAATTACAGTGAGACCATCAGTTTTTTTTTTAATTTTACCCCCTTTTCGTGGTATCCAATTGTTAGTAGTTACTATCTTGTCTCGTCGCTACAACTCCCGTACAGGCTCGGGAGAGACAAAGGTCAAAAGCCATGTGTCCTCCGAAACACAACCCAACCAAGCCGCACTGCTTCTTAACACAGTGCGCATCCAACCCGGAAGCCAGCCGCACCAATGTGTCGGAGGAAACACCATGCACCTGGCGAACTGGTTAGCGTTCACTGCGCCCGGCCCGCCACAGGAGTCGCTAGTGCGCGATGAGACAAGGATATCCCTACCGGCCAAACCCTCCCTAACCCGGACGGCGCTAGGCCAATTGTGCGTCGCCCCACGGACCTCCCGGTTGCGGCCGGCTGCGACAGAGCGTGGGCGTGAACCCAGAGTCTCTGGTGGCACAGCTAGCACTGTGATGCAATGCCCTAGACCACTGCGCCACCCGGGACGCCCTCGACCGGCAGTTTTTTGCTCGACAATCACCGGCTGACAAAATATCATGACCGCCACAGCCCTAGACACACATACACGTATACTGAGAAGGGTATAATCAAGCTGTACTGTGAGACCCACCGTCTCACACATTCTACTGAAAACACAGCCTCACCACAATGTCTCACCAGGGGATGCGTGTATTTGTGCTTGTGTTCTCTAACAAACCAAAATAAACCGCCAACTTCAGCATGCCACCAACTTTTTTCTGCCTTTTCTTTATATCTGAAAGGGGTTGTCGGTATCAAAGACTAAACTTTTATTTCCTTTAACTGACCTAGTCATGATTGCTGTAAAGGTCTGCCTACAGCTTGTAGCCGTAGTGCTGAGGCGGCATTGGCACACATTAAATCATGAACATTCTATTGTTGTCCGACGTTAAACTTGTCCTTGTCAATCACAAAGCTTCACAGAAATGCTTTTAAATTAGTTTACAACCCTGTTACTGAGCATTTCTTATTCGCCAAGAAAATCCATCCCCCTGACAAGTGTGGCATAAAAAAGAAGCCGATTGAAGCACATTGTGCTGGGGTCAATACAAGGCCACTCTAAAAGGTGCAGTTTTGTCATCCAACACAATGCCACATTCTATTCTTTTGAAAAATAAATTACCATAAAGTATGTCTGTAAAGGGTACGTGTCACCGCAGACAGTCACACACTTAGATGTTATTCAGTTATTCACCTTTCATTGCAGAATGGCAAACATGCAACATGGAGAGAAACAGATGCAGTATGGAGTCAATCCATTTACAAAGACAGAAAGAGGGGCAGACAAAAACGTGGCATCCCTTATCGTTGTGGTCGGAGCCCATGAACTGCAACCGGCTGTGCTTGAGGTTGGTCTAGCAAATAACGTCACCTGCAGCACATGTTACGCAGAATCCCAGCCCCACCGCTATTCTGCATCTCCCTTTCCACATTCATTTCATACTGTGCCCATCTGAATAAACAGAAAATACAGAATATAAATCTTTCAAACTAAATCGGCGACTGACTTCTAAAGTGGAAGCTTACCTTCTCCCAGGCACAGACATAGGACTGCTGCCGGCGCGTGTGAAGCCCTGCTCCGATTGGTTGGAGGAGGAGGAGCTGGAAGACTTGGCCTCTTGGCCGAGGGGATGGGCCAGACGCTCATGCATGGGGTCGGGCCGGTTCCACAGCACCGTCTGGGGGGACGAGGTGTGTCCCTTCCTCCTGGGGAGGCCACAATAAAGGAGAAGTTTGACAACCCTTATTTTAAGGCAGTTCTGTCCTTTGTGGCTCAGTTGGTAAGAGCAGGGAGCCAGAAACGCCAGAGACGAGGCATACTGGACTTTATTGGGTTAAAGAGCAACTCTCCCTAAAAACCAACTTCTAATTTAGAAAAGAGGCTGTGGCATCGAGTCAGAAAAACGTATTCTACTTTCAAATTGACTAGAAAAGTGTCAATAGGATAATTTGTCATAGTCGGTCTCATCCAAAACTGAGTTTTGCGAGACTTGTGTTTGTGACTGCATCACAAGGTAAATTAAGGTTGGGTTTGTTTCAATCCACAGCTGGCAGCACAAAAGTAATCAATTCAGAGTGCAGCTGCACGCAACCCTATGGGGCTAGTTAGAGACTATTGGTAAACTATACAACGTACATGGGACAATCTGTTACATTTCCAATAGCTTCAAATTTCATGACTTAACCCCTTACACTTGTGGGAATTGGCCTAGACGGATAGGGCTAAATTGAAACATTTCTTAGAACTATGAAAAGCATATGCACAACCATGGTAGCAATTGAAAGGGAACAGTTTAGACATGATTGGAAAATCATTAGACCAAATGGTGGAGGACACAACAGTTCATCTGACAATACTTAATCCAAACATTACTGCTGATTTTATGTGCATTTAATGTACTTTGCCACTTTTGTTGATAAAGAAATCTGACAATACTCTGGATACATTCAGTAACATAAGAAAAATGTGGGGTAGGTAAAACACAAGACAAAGAAGTCACAAGGGTTAGAGTGAGAGGACTAACTGGTGTCTCCCAATGGCCACACACCTCTCCAAAGCGTGCACAAGTTCCTAAGCTATTTCAATGCACTTTTATAGTCTTCAACTCTAAGGTGCTTTTTTGAGCTCTCCTGGCTGTTCCGTTAAAGAACTAGAACTGGCTTGGAACTGTCCTGCATCTCTGCCTTTACACAATTACTATTGTTGTTTACGCAATCCAGAAACAGTCCATTATAAAAATCGCAATATGGGTCAGGTGGGCATGATTTGAAAGCTTGTTCCATTGCCAACTAGTGAAATTAGCTAAATTATAAAATACGAACTTAGTGTTAGGTTTTCACAATAAAATTCAGAGAAGCAGAAAGTAATTTGAGTGTACAAGGAATGGAGTCATGAGTGCATTCAGATGCGTAGTTGTGGCAAAAGAAGAACTTTTTTTTTTTTTTAAATCACAATATGAACAAACAGGCTCATTCTGTTCAGGACAACGCATATTGTAACAGTACATCAAAGTCGTCATGAACGTTGACACTGTATATTACATTAGTTTTAAGATACAGAAATGTGAAGTGCACAATTTGGACATACAGGTGTTTGGCTTGCTTATATGACATCAAAGCAGTATTTATTATAATCCTCAATGTCTCATCTTTCAAAATACAGTACCAGTCAAAAGTTGACACCTACTCATTCCGGGGTTTTTCTTTATTTTTTTCTACATTCTAGAATAATAGTGAAGACATAAAAACTATGAAATAACTCATATGGAATCATGTAGTAACCAACAACAAAAGTGTCATTTTATATGAGATTCTTCAAAGTGGCCTCCCTTTGCCTTCATGACAACTTTGCACACTCGTGGCATTCTCTCAACCAGCTTCGTGAGGTAGTCACCTGGAATGCATTTCAATTAAACAGGTGTGCCTTGTTAAAAAGTACATTTGTGGAATTTATTTCCTTCTTAATGCGTTAGAGCCAATCAGTTGTGTTGTGACAAGGTAGGGGTGGTATACATTAGACAGCCCTATTTGGTAAAATACCAAGTCCATATTATGGCAGGAACAGCTCAAATAAGCAAAGAGAAACGACAGTTCATCATTACTTTGACTGACATTCAAGTCTTAATCGGAAAATGTCAAGAACATTGAACATTTCTTCAAGTGCAGTCACAAAAACCATCAAGCGTTATGATGAAACTGGCTCACATGAGGACCGAAACAGGAAAGGAAGCCCCAGAGTTACCTCTGCTGCGGAGAATAAGTTAATTAGTGTTACCAGCCTCAGAAATTGCAGCCCAAATAAATGCTTCAGAGTTCAAGTAACAGACAACTCAACATCAACTGTTCAGAGGAGACCGCATGAATTAGGCCTTCATGGTCAAAATGCTGCAAATAAACCACTACTAAAGGACACCAATAAGAATAAGAGATTTGCTTGGTCCAAGAAACACGAGCAATGGACATTATATTGGTGGAAATCTGTCCTTTGGTCTGATGAGTCCAAATGAGATTTTTGGTTCCAACCGTGTGTCTTTGTGACGCTGAGTAGGTGAACGGAACATCTCTGCATGTGTGGTTCCCACTGTGAAGCATGGAGGAGGTGTGATGGTGCTTTGCTGATGACACTGTCAGTGATTTATTTAGAATTCAAGGCACACTTAAATTCAAGGCACACTGCAGCAATACGCCATCATCTGGTTTGCGCTTAGTGGGAATATAATTTGTTTTGTCAACAGGACAATCACCAAACACACCTCCAGGCTATATATTTGACCATGAAGGACAGTGATGAATGCTGCATCAGATGACCTGGCTTCCACAATCACCCAACCTTAACCCAACAGATTATTTGGGATGAGTTGGACCACAGAGTGAAGAAAAAGCAGCAAACAAGTGCTTAGCATGTCGGAACTCCTTCAAGACTGTTGGAAAAGTATTCCAGGTGAAGCTGGTTGAGAGAATGTCAAGAGAGTGCAAATCTGTCATCAAGGCAAAGGGTGGTTAATTTGAAGAAAACACTTTTTTTGGTTACATGATTTCATGTGTTATTTCACAGTTTTGATGTCTTCACTATTATTCTGCAATGTAGAAAATAGTAATAATTATGAAAAACCCTTGAATGAGTAGGTGTCCAAACTTGACTGGTACTGTACATAGAGTTCTTTTACAGCATTTCCCTCACCAAAAATGCCCAATTAGTGGGAGGAATGGGGGCAACTTGTCACGCACGGGGTACGAATAACTGTCAGTCAAAGCCCATACAGAGCTGTGAAGTAGAGACCCTGAGAGCTCTGACGTCATGTATAGCATGTTAGCTGCCATTTTCAAAAGGGAGTGTTAAATGCTACAAACCTCAAAACAACTACACATTGTAGAAATGTCTTATCCAAATATTGAAAGCAGTTCATGTGAAAACTAAAAAAGGTTTGCAATGTGAAAAATAATGTCGAATTTACATTGTGTCATTTATTGACGGTCCTTAACTAGCCCCAGAGATAGGCTGTCCAAAGTCAAACCAATTTTGCCCTGGTCGCACACCAGCTGGCTGAAGCTATTAGCTAAATGATTTGGCTAACTCTTCCCACCTGCGAACACACACACGAGACGCATCAAACCACACTGAAACCAACTCACGTTTGAATTCAGTCATGGCTGCTAGCATATCTTAATGAACCAATTTAAAATGAGGCCAAATCAGGAAGTGCCATCACCCTTTAAAGGAATACTCATCCATGTGACATCCCTGATACATATAGGGGGAATATTCAAAAGTGAAAGGAAATGTTTTGGCTGGGGTTACACTGACTTCCAGAGAAACGGTGAGGACTCACCAGCTGGAGGCTCCCAGAGGCTGGCCGGAGAACAGGTCCACGGCCTCATTGGTGAGGCTGGAGGCTCCGCCCGCGTCCTCCGTGATCAGAGAGAAGTCACTGCTCAAACTGGTCACGCTGCCCCTGGCCTCCCTGGACTCTGCACCAATCACACGGGAGACATTGGTTAGCGGACAGGGCCTTGGACCAATTACAGAGGAGAGATTTGAGGACAATTATAGGGCACAGATTCCTTGAAGATACACTTTGGAAGCCTGCAGTTGGTTTATATGCATGTATAATACTAATTATACATTTTTATTAAACTTCTATAGCTCTTCTATTACAAAAATCATCTCAAACCGCTTGAAAAAGGAAAATAAACAAGAATCAAATGAAATAGCTGTATAAAAGAGCATGTCTGGATTTTCTGCCCGAGTTGAAAGTTTTGAATGTTTTAAGCCTTCAGATGTTGTGACAGTAATGAGGGAACATTATTGCTTTTGCAGAGGGAAGTGGTCAGTGACACAGATGCTACACTACAGGACTGTTCTGCTAGCACAGACTGGAATATGTTCCGGGATTCATCCACGGCATTGAGGAGTATACCACTTCAGTCACCGGCTTCATCAATAAGTGCATCGTTGACGTCGTCCCCACAGTGACAATACGTACATATCCCAACCAGACGCCATCGATAACAGGCAACAGCCACACCGAGCTAAAGGCTAGAGCTGACGCTTCAAGGAGCGGGACACTAATCCGGATGCTTGTAAGAAATCCCGCTATGTCCTCAGACAAACCCTCAAACAGGCAAAGCGTCAATACACCAGCTCTACTTCACCGGCTCGAACAGGTAAAGTGTCAACACACCGGCTCTACTAATCCTACTACACCGGCTAGGACGCTCGTCGGATGTGGCAGGGCTTGCAAACTATTATGGACAACAAAGGGAAACCCAGCCAAGAGCTGCACAGTGATGCGAGCCTACCAGACAGGCTAACTAACTTTTATGCTTGCTTAGAGAGGTGGTCAGAGACCTGGTAGTGTGGTGCCGGGACAACAACCTCTCCCTCAATGTGATCCAAGAAAAAGGAGACGATTGTGGATTACAGAAAAAGGAGGACCGAACACAACCCCATTCACATCAACAGGGATGTAATGGAGCGGGTTGAGAGTTTCAAGTTCCTTGGTGTCCACATCACCAACAAACTATCATGGTCCAAATACACAAAGACAGTGGTGAAGGGGGCATGACAACGCCTTTTCCCCCTCAGGAGACTAAAGATTTAGCATGGGTTCCCAGATGCTCAAAAAGTTCTACAGCTGCACCATCGAGAGCATCCTGACCGGTTGCATCACTGCCTGGTATGGCACCTGCTCGGCATCTGACCGTAAGGAGCTACAGAGGGTAGTGCTTAGGGCCCAGTACGTCACTGGGGCCAAGCTTCCTCCCTTCCAGTCACCCAAGTCATAGACTGTTCCCTCTGCTACCGCAAGGCAAGCGTTACCGGAGCGCCAAGTCTAGGTCCAAATAGCCACCCGGACTATTCACATTGATGACCCCCCCCCTTTGTTTTTACACTGCTGCTACTCACTGTTTGTTATCTATGCATAGTCACTTTACCCCTGTACAAATTACCTTGACTAACCTATAACCACGTACAATGACTCGGTACCCCCTGCCTAGTTATTTATTGAGTCACTTGTTTTATTTTTTACTTTAGTTTATTTAGCAAATATTTTCTAAACTCTTTCTTGAACTACATTGTTGGTTAAGGGCTTGTAAGCAAGAATTTCACGGTAAGGTCTACCTACACCTGTTGTATTCGACGCATGTCCTTAGCTTATGCAAACAATAGCCTATAATAAGCCTTTTGCCAGATACAGTTTATAGACAATATCCATTTAGGCTTATGCGTTCATAGCTTTGTGCATCATGTTGAGGGGACAAGACATAAAAGCGCATCACGTTTGCTATTTGCAGCTTTTCAAAAGTTTCTTCATAACATATCATGTATCACATTCATTTACATGATGCCTACATCAGAAATGTAGTGCACAGCAGGAACTCTTACAGGGTTCTTTAAAAAAAAAAAACATGTCTTAACATACCACCACTGTACTCAATGTATGAAATACACCTCTATCCTCATGTAACATATACTTAATAATGAACTATGTCTCCAGGGAAGCAACTTACTCAACTTGCAGAGGTCGTCCACTGTGAAATCAGTGTCTTTGAATTGAGAGTTTTTCCTCCTGTGGAAGAGAAAAAAGGATGAAATAATATACAGAGAGGAAGAAGAGAGCAAGAGAGAGACTGACACTGCTCAAAAAGAAGGAAAGAGAGAAAGAAAAAGATCAAAGAATATAGAAATGTGAAGGGGGAAAAAAAACACTGTTTGGTCACAGTCGGTTTTCGACGATGAAAGAACAGTGTTATTGCCCTGAGTGGCTGTAACCCTACAGTTGAAACAAAAAGAAGAGTAGCTTAAGGGTATAGTAAGGCCTATTCCCTGTATAGTCCACTACTTTAGACCAGGGCTCTGGTCAAAAGTAGTGCACTATATATTGGGAATAGGGTGCCATTTTGGGGGCGGACAATATATTATAGAAGTGCTTTAACATTTCAAATATCTCCGTTGATTCATGACATTTCACTCACCTCTGTTTCTTCTTGGCAGAGAACTTCTCTGAGACAATGTGCTTCAAAAAATTGAAGCAAAAAAAGAAAATCTGCCGGGAGGAATGAAAGATGAAGTTACATCTTACAGGTGTAAAAAAAAAATGGAAATTAAATGCATGACAAAATGCTGCCCCCTAGTTTTCAAAAACACCCCAAACAACTCACTTAAGTTGAGAATTGGATATCAGTTTCAGAAATCAGATAACATTTTACTCTCAACTTCACAAGCCATTATATCTACATTGGCATAGTCAATTAAAAAAAAACGAATTCAAGAAGACGACAGTGTTATAACTGTTTGAGGGCAATAACCATATTCACTAAATAGGAAAGTAATAACCAATGTTTTAATATTCCACACACAGAGCGAGAGCGAGAGCGAGAGCGAGAGCGAGAGCGAGAGCGAGAGCGAGAGCGAGAGCGAGAGCGAGAGCGAGAGCGAGAGCGAGAGCGAGAGAGAGAGAGAGAGAGAGCATGGCATTGATATTGTGTTAGAATGCAACTGACCTCCTCTCCTTTGGTGAGGCGATCAGGCAGCATATGACTGTAGAATCAACAAACGAGTATGATCACCGAATTCATTAAACAAATCAAAGAACACTGTTACATTTGATGATTAGCTACCAACACCAACCAACATATTTAAATGTCCAATGCATCCTTTTATCTCAATAACAAAACATTTTTGGGTAACAATCAAGTACCTTACATTGATAGTTTTCAATTGAAATGGTTAAAAATAATAATAATTAAAAGCTTCCCAGCAATTTCTCAAGCAAGAATTTTGGTAGGACTGTGTGGGAGTGGTCTGAGTGGGGAGGAGAAAACTGAAAATTAGCTATTGGCAGAGGTTGGGAATTCTTTCTTATTGGTCTATTAAACCTGGTGATGTCATCAGGCAGGCCAAAACTCCAAACCACCAAAACAGGCTGAAATTTCAGGCAGCCTTTTCAAACAGCTCTTAAACTAAAAAGGGCATTATCAAATTGTTACAGTCTTCCAACCTCATCGTGTGGAAATATATATATATATAAAATACACAGGACAATCACGTCTTTGACTGCACAGGGCCTTTAATACTTTCTCAATGTCTGTTCCTTTCTATTCAGCATACAGTTTTCTCCATGCACCTGGCGTTTACCTCATACAATGGTTACAATGTAAGTTTTACTTTCCAATTTCTATACTTGTTGAAACAAACAGTCCAAAAGAGCAAAGTCAAGACTAAAGCACAAATAGGGGACTGTTTAGAACATGTAATTTACAAAAAAAAGTACATAAATTACCAACTGACCAGTTGTCACTCATTTTCTCTTATCTCCAGCTTAGAACCTGAATTGACCATTATTAATGCTTTTACATTTAAAGGGAAAACAACAAATAAACTCTCAATGGGAGTTTAAGCCATAATGAAAGATTACACAAATCCATACATACCGCTGCATCATAACACTGATAGCTGGTAAAAAAAAGTCCAATTATTACAGATATTATTAAAGGGGAGAGGTTTGGTGTATGTGTGTGTGAGACACCCAGTTTATCCCTCGTCCCTGGCCGCAGTCTCAGAAGTTTGTCGTGGAATAATTACTCTATAGAGCCATCTCCGGGGCAGGGATTTTTTTTGTTAATATTTTTTTTACTCCGTTTGATGAGTTAAACTTTGGAGAGATGCACAGCGGTAATTATGAAGGAAAGCCTCGAGAGAGCGAGAGAGCGGGGAAGAGCGAGAGAAAGAGGGCTCCATCTCAATTCGCCTTTCGGCGATTCCTTGCATCCTATGTCCTCACCTCCTCAACTACCGTATATTGGAGGAGAGGGTCCAAAGTCCCTTCTCGCTGAATTTCTTCTCCAATGTGTTGAGAAGGTCAAGGAGAGAGAGAAGGCGAGAAATCAAGGAAAGATTCATTGAGACAGGGTACTTAACTTGGCACGCTCTACCCTCTCCTCAGAGTCGTCCTTCCTATAAAAGCTCTTTCCTCAATTATGCATCTCAAACACATCTGGGTCTGGTCACGTTTTGGTTTTCCCCTCCCCACTCAGACAGTCCTCGATTGCTGTTGTGAACACACCCCTCAGTATTACTAAGGAGTAATGGGGGTGTTGTGAGAATCCTTACCCAAAGAGGAACCAGTCGTAGGCAATTGTCAGATAGAGGATTTCAGTAGGCTCCAGGCTGGCGTGGACAGCACCATCCTATTAAAAAAAATACATTAAAAGATTTAACATGTCATTAAAAAAACTCCACGCAAATTAGCCCCGAAAGGAGACACATGTAAATGTGATACTTCTGGGTTTAAAAAAAAAAAAAGTATTCAGACCGTTTACTCAGTACTTTGTTGAAGCACCTTTGATAGCGATTACAGCCTCGAGTCTTCTTGGGTATGACGCTACAAGCTTGGCACACCTGTATTTGGGGAGTTTCTCAAATTCTTCTCTGTCAAGTTGGATGGGAAGTGTTGCTGCAGAGAAATTGAAGGTCCCTCCAGAGATGTTTAAATCATGTTCAAGTCTGGACTCTAGCTGGGCCACACAAGAACATTGAGACTTGTCCCAAAGCCACTTCTGCATTGTCTTGGATATGTGCTTAGGGCCGTCCTGTTAGAAGGTGAACCTTCGCCACAGTCTGAGGTCCTGAGCGCTCTGGAGCAGGTTTTCATCAAGGATCTCTGTACTTTGCTCCGTTCAGCTTTACCTCGATCCTGAATCATCCCCACAGCATTTTGCTGCCTCTACCATCCTTCACCGCTTGGCATTCAGGCCAAAGAGTTCAATCTTGGTTTCATCAGACCAGAGAATCTTGTTTCTCATGGTAGGAGTCTTAAGGTGCTTTCTGGCAAACTCCAAGCGGGCTGTCATGTGCCTTTTACTGAGGTGTGGCTTCCGTCTGGACACTCTACCATAAAGGCCTGATTGGTAGAGTGCTGCAGAGATGGTTGTCCTTCTGGAAGGTTCCCTTCTCCCCCAATGGCGCAGTTTGGCCGGGCGGCTAGCCCTAGGAAGAGTCTTGGTGGTTCTAAACTTTTTCCATTTAAGAATGATGGAGGCCACTGTGTTCTTGGGGACTATCAATGCTGCAGACATTTTTTGGTACCCTTCCCCAGTTCTGTGCCTCGACACAATCGTGTCTCGGAGCTCTACGGACAATTCCATTGACCTCATGGCTTGTTTTTTTCTCTGTCAACTGTGGGACCTTATATAGACAGGTGTGTGTCTTTCCAAATCATGTCCAATCAATTTAATTTACCACAGGTGGCCTCCAATCAAGTTGCAGAAACATCTCAAGGATGACCAATGGAAACAGGATGCACCTGAGCTAAATTTTATGGCTCATAGCAAAGGGTCTGAATACTTATGTTAAAAAAGTATGTTTTTAATTTTCTGATAAATTAGGGGGGAAAAAATCATCTCCACCTGGCACAGCCAGAAGAGGTCTAGCCACCCCTCATAGAAGAAACCTAGAGGAACCAGGCTTAGGTTCTGGCCTTTCTAGGGAGTTTTTCCTAGCCACTATGCTTCTACACCTGCATGGCTTGCTTGTATGGGGTTTTAGGCTGGGTTTCTGTACAGCACTTTGACATCAGCTGATGTAAAAAAGGCATTATAAATAAATTTGATAGGTTTTTAATCTATTTTTACTTTGTCATTATTGGGTATTGTGTGTAGATGGATCCAAAAGAAAATCTATCTACTTTAGAATAAGGCTGTAGCTTAAAATGAGGAAAAAGTCAGCGGATCTGAATATTTTCCCAATGCACTGTACCTACCAGCTCTCTAAAAAGTCAGGCCAACAATACTTTCCTGTGGATATTTTGTAAAAAAATTAAAAGTGGCTGAAGAACAAACCACAGACAACCGGTAGAGTGACTTGTTCAAATCCTCGTACATTAGAAAGAGTAGATTCTGGAGGTTTCTAAAAACCCTTACCAAATAACTCTTTCAATTTAAGTGATTAGCTCTATTTCAACTGGCTTTTCTAGTGTTATGCAGTGGGTCTTGAATCTTAATTCGACTTGCGTGTTAAGACAAATGGGAGGGGCATCGGGGGTGAAAGCAGATGAATTCATTGTGGAATTCCAGAAAAATGTATTTAGAAGTGCCTTTTGAATTGAATTACAAAACTGATATCTGAGTGGCGGTGGAGTGTGTGTGTGTGTGTGTGTGTGTGTGTGTGTGTGTGTGTGTGTGGGGGGTGATAAAAGTGGGATAGGAAGGAAAGAGAGAAACAGGGTGATGGGAATGAGAGCGAGAACACTTACTGCCCACAGTGAGAGCCGCAGGAGGGACACGAAAAGAGGCGTCCGGTCCCAACCAGATATGCAGTGAACCAGGAGACCGCTCTCATCTACAGGGCAAATCAAATCACTGATTAATCAGGCTGTCATACACAATTAGTTGGCATACACAGCCTGAAACATTAGTGCATAATCAGTAAATGTTTCGTACAAGCCAGAATGTTGATTAAAATTACATTTGAATTTACTCTACCGATTATCTGTGTGGTTGGTCTTTCAGCAGGTTGAAATTTGAGAAAAAAAATCTCCACAGGAAAGTATTGTTGACCTGACGTTTTAGAGAGATAGTAGGTTTGCCACTGCTGATTGCGAGGCAACGTTCCTTCTGTGATTCTGGTGGCTCGGCTATTGCTTACATATTGTGCAAGTATTTGCATCGCGTGTGTCAGTAGACTGAAAATACACACCAGAAATACAGTGCCTTGCGAAAGTATTCGGCCCCCTTGAACTTTGCGACCTTTTGCCACATTTCAGGCTTCAAACATAAAGATATAAAACTGTATTTTTTTGTGAAAAATCAACAACAAGTGGGACACAATCATGAACTGGAACAACATTTATTGGATATTTCAAACTTTAACAAATCAAAAACTGAAAAATTGGGCGTGCAAACTTATTCAGCCCCTTTACTTTCAGTGCAGCAAACTCTCTCCAGAAGTTCAGTGAGGATCTCTGAATGATCCAATGTTGACCTAAATGACTAATGATGATAAATACAATCCACCTGTGTGTAATCAAGTCTCCGTATAAATGCACCTGCACTATGATAGTCTCAGAGGTCCGTTAAAAGCGCAGAGAGCATCATGAAGAACAAGGAACACACCAGGCAGGTCCGAGATACTGTTGTGAAGAAGTTTAAAGCCGGATTTGGATACAAAAAGATTTCCCAAGCTTTAAACATCCCAAGGAGCACTGTGCAAGCGATAATATTGAAATGGAAGGAGTATCAGACCACTGCAAATCTACCAAGACCTGGCCGTCCCTCTAAACTTTCAGCTCATACAAGGAGAAGACTGATCAGAGATGCAGCCAAGAGGCCCATGATCACTCTGGATGAACTGCAGAGATCTACAGCTGAGGTGGGAGACTCTGTCCATAGGACAACAATCAGTCGTATATTGCACAAATCTGGCCTTTATGGAAGAGTGGCAAGAAGAAAGCCATTTCTTAAAGATATCCATAAAAAGTGTCGTTTAAAGTTTGCCACAAGCCACCTGGGAGACACACCGAACATGTGGAAGAAGGTGCTCTGGTCAGATTAAACCAAAATGGAACTTTTTGGCAACAATGCAAAACGTTATGTTTGGCGTAAAAGCAACACAGCTCATCACCCTGAACACACCATCCCCACTGTCAAACATGGTGATGGCAGCATCATGGTTTGGGCCTGCTTTTCTTCAGCAGGGACAGGGAAGATGGTTAAAATTGATGGGAATATGGATGGAGCCAAATACAGGACCATTCTGGAAGAAAACCTGATGGAGTCTGCAAAAGACCTGAGACTGGGACGGAGATTTGTCTTCCAACAAGACAATGATCCAAAACATAAAGCAAAATCTACAATGGAATGGTTCAAAAATAAACATATCCAGGTGTTAGAATGGCCAAGTCAAAGTCCAGACCTGAATCCAATCGAGAATCTGTGGAAAGAACTGAAAACTGCTGTTCACAAATGCTCTTCATCCAACCTCACTGAGCTCGAGCTGTTTTGCAAGGAGGAATGGGAAAAAATGTCAGTCTTTCGATGTGCAAAACTGATAGAGACATACCCCAAGCGACTTACAGCTGTAATCGCAGCAAAAGGTGGCGCTACAAAGTATTAACTTAAGGGGGCTGAATAATTTTGCACGCCCAATTTTTCAGTTTTTGATTTGTTAAAAAAGTTTGAAATATCCAATAAATGTTGTTCCACTTCATGATTGTGTCCCACTTGTTGTTGATTCTTCACAAAAAAATACAGTTTTATATCTTTATGTTTGAAGCCTGAAATTTGGCAAAAGGTCGCAAAGTTCAAGGGGGCCGAATACTTTCGCAAGGCACTGTACATCCCAACAAAACCATATACACCACCGTTCCATAGTTAGCTTTTCTTTCAAAAACAAGGAAATTTCTATTTTTTTCCCCCATTAAAAAATCAAATTGTTCAAAAATACAGTGTAGACATTGTTAATGTTGTAAATGACTATTGTCGCTGGAAATTTTTAATGGAATATCTACATAGGCGTATAGAGGCTCATTATCAGCAACCATCAGTCCTGTGTTCCAATGGCACATTGTGTTAGCTAATCGAAGTTTATCATTTTAAAAGGTTAATTGATCATTAGAAAACCCTTCTGCAATTATGTTAGCACAGCTGAAAACTGTTGTTCTGATTAAAGAAGCAATTAAACTGGCCTTTAGACTAGTTGAGTATCTGGAGCATCAGCCTTTGTGGGTTCGATTACAGGCTCAAAATGGCCAGAAACAAAACACTTTCTTCTGAAACTAGTCAGTCTATTCTTGTTCTGAGAAATTAAGGTTATTCCATGCGAGAAATTGCCAAGAAACTGAAGATCTCGTACAACGCTGTGTACTACCCCCTTCACAAAACAGTGCAAACTGGCCCTAACCAGAATATAAAGAGGAGTGGGAGGCCCTGGTGCACAACTGAGCAAGAGGACAAGTACATTAGAGTGCTTAGTTTGAGAACCAGACGCCTCAGAAGTCATCAACTGGCAGCTTCATTAAATCGTACCCGCAAAACACCAGCCTCAACGTCAACAGTGAAGAGGTGACTCCGGGATGCTGGCCTTCTGGGCCATTGGAACACAGGAGTGATGGTTGCTGAAAATAGACCTCTGTACGCCTATGTTGATATTCCATTTTAAAAGATCTGCCGTTTCCAGCTACAATAGTAATTTACAACATTAACAATGTCTACGGTGTATTTCTGATCAATTTGATGGTATTTTAAATGGACCAAAAAAACGCTTTTCTTTCAAAAACAAAGACATTTCTAAGTGACCCCTAACTTTTGAATGGTAGTGTACCCACCGGCTCCCTTAAAACAATACTTTCCTGTGCATGTTTTGTCCCAAATTGCGAGCGGCTGAAAGACAAACCGCACAGACAACCAGCAGAGTAAGGCTGTATACAGCAATTCATTGTGTATTACAGCCTGATTAAATCAGACAACCAAATGAGAAACAAAGGATTGAACCAGGTTTTTATAGCGACTAGTAAGTGATGAGGATTTAAACAGCACAATGGCAACAGCCTTTGGTCTTCCCTGGGTCAAGTTTGATTTTGGAGGCCTACATCTCAGGGACCCTCATTAGACGACCATATGAGATATGATATGACTTACCCACTCTTTACACCATGTTGATTTTACTCCCTGACAGAAAGAAGAAATTGGTTACAGCCCCCAAGGAGCTTTAACCAACACGCGGGCACACACACACATACTGACCGTCGCTGCTGATGATGTGAAGCAGCAGCTTCAGGTAGTTCTGGGTCTGATGGACCAGGTCCCAAGACTGAAACACAAGGACAGAGAACACATGAGGACTTTCAGCACGTTTTCACCGGGGGTGCATCCAGCACGTCACTAATGTTCAGATAGAAATATGCTATGTAGAACAAACATGCCTCTCTGACATTTGGAATAAGGATTCATGACATTTCTATCTGCAACGTTTGCCAAGTGAACGTGGCCCTGGTGTGGCGACTACATCTCTTATTACCTAAAATATGCATTAAAACAAACTGTCTTACAGCAGCGGTTTTCTAAAATCTCCTCAGGGACCCCCAACCTACTCACAATTTTGTTGTAGCCCTGAACTAGCTCACTTGAGTTAACTAATCAAGGGCTTGATAATTAGTTGACAAACTGAATCAGGTGTGCTCGCTCTGGAATGGATTAAATACATGAAATGGCTGGGGGTCCCCGAGGAGAGGTTTGAAAACACCCGTCTTAGAGAATGTCAAGACAACATAAGAAATTAATGGTCGGCAACCATGCCGTTCCACAGCCAACAGAGGTCACTGTGAGACCAGTAATACTGTGGCACAATCGGAATCACATTTCACTGAAGTATAATTGGAAAGTTAGACGTACCTGATATGGTGGTCTAGTGGTTTGGGCCACTGCCTCCGACACACATAAACACGTGTTGGCATAAGTTCGAATCCAGCCTAGTGCCCTGTGATACAATCTCCTATCTGTCCTTCTCTCCCTATCAACAAAACTGAGGAAATACTCATAAGAGGGAGAAAAAAAAAGACTAACCTGATATTCACTCCAGTTTATACTCAAGTTCTTGGTAAAGCACGCAGGGATTGTCAAAGGAGCATCCACAAAATCCTGTCAACAATAAAAATAGTACGTTTCGAAATTATTCATCTGGATGAACATATGATACATCACAATCTGAGATCAGAAGACCATAGAATGACTAGAATGGGTGAGGACAGTTAAATTGCCTAGGTTTTAGTGTCCTTTATCCCTTATATTAACTATATTTCTATGCAGGAAATGTTAAAAATCGACCGGCATACCTGATTCCAGTTGAATACTAGTCCCTCGGCGGTGTAGTCTCGATCTTTGTAGTCCTTAAAGAACTCACACCCTGGAAGCACAGAGAGAGGGGTCCGGTGTCACGATACAACTGTATGCATTGAGAACAGTACAGGAACTCTAGCTATCCAGTCCTGGGTTCAAATACAGTTTGAAATCTTTCAAATACTTTTAGTGCTTTAGCCTGCCCGGTGTGGCAGATGGGTGGAGTTTGCGTCACCCATAGCGCCGGTCAAACTCAATCAAGCCCAGTTTAAGTATTTCAAATGATTGCAAATAGCATTTGATCCCAGGTCTGTAGCTATCTCTCTGGGGAAGACGTTTATTAATAAGATGTAGAAACGCATTGTAAGGCCTAGTTACTGTCATCTACCTAACACTAGATTTATTAGTCAAGACTGCTGAAACCTGTTTTCCTAATAAAAAGGAGAATATTTTGACAAAGAACTGAAATGTAAACGTAGCTTGGGGTTGAAAGAATTGTCTTTACCCGGGTAAGGCACAGAGAGCAGGGTGAAGTCCGCATAGCGTTGGGCCTTATCCACCTTCTCAGACGAGGTGACACTGGACAGAGAAGAGACGAAGATAGGGGACGATAAAAAATAAAACCGGTAAAAGTGGAAAAGAGAAAGAAAATATTCAGGAGGTGATGAAAACCGTACGTGTATACATGACATGATGCCTGACTTAACGGTCAGTGACACATGTACACACAGCTGCACAGCCGGCGAGCCATACACAGTATGTGAACAGACAGACACACACACGCCATGCACTCACACACGTCAACATTACATCACAATCATACAAGCACGCAGGCAGGCAGCTACATAAATACAGACAACACACACACATGCAAAGGTCAACGTCCAAACAAGTGTACACTTGTTTATTACATAACATAAAGTCACCATAAGGCCAACATGAGCAGGATCCAATGACCCAGAACAGATCCCACTGTGTGTGTATGTGTGTGTGCAGGGGGGGAGAAATAAATTCAGAGTCCTGGCTGTGAGCTGAGACTTACTTAAGGCCAAACTTGACCTTCTTGTTCTCCACCATGAGGTCACAGATGTAGCGCACAGAGAGGTAGCGCAGCAGCTTGATGTCCAGACCCCGCACCTTGTCAAAGAGCTGAGAGTCCCCGTTCCTGTAGCAAGGGGGAGACGGGATGGAAAGAAAGAGTTCAAAGAAAATGTTAGACGTCATCCAATGACCACAAAAATGTACGGGGCATATAGAGCATTCAAATAAGGCAAGGAAAACAAACAACCGTCACGGGATCGCGTGAGAAGACACCAACCTCACACTGTCGTCCTCTGGAACCTCTGGCTCGGACTCTGCCCCCCACGTGTCATCAGTACCACCTAGAGGGGGAGAGAAAAAGCGAATGAGAGAACGAGAGATGCGTCACTACCATATAATTCTTACATGCTGAACAGACCGGACACGTCGCGTGCACGAGCATTGCAAAATAAATGTAGAAATCCATGTTATTTAATTATTGCACCCACACTGCTCACGAGCTTCAACGAGCGTCTGCGTTGCCAAGGGCTAACATATAAGTCATTCCTATTTCTGAAGCAGATCGCGCTGCAAGTCCTGCCTCTCCCATCTCCTCATTGGTTTATAGAAGCAGGAACCCACGTGCCATCTCCTCATTGGTTATACCCATATGGGTGATTGACATCTACACTTTCATAGTATTTCAATCACAATAGAAGTTCAAAGATGAAAAGGCCTGGAAGGAGGAGAGATGACTAGAAACGATTCGGTTGACCGTTTTATTTGTGGATTAATTGTCGGAGTAGAGGACCTTGTGCATTTCAGGTAAAAACAACAACTTAATGTTTATATCCCAGAACAAATTAGCTAGCAACAGCAAGCTAGCTAAATAGGACAAATTAGCTAGCAAGTGCAAGCCAACTAGCTAAATTGCCATACATGTTTAATGCTTTTCGACCTGTCCGCAAATTATCATTGGTTTAGAGTTTGTTTTGATATTTTAACCTGCGTGTCGTGATTGCGTTTGGTGTAGGGGGACAAAATACATGTATGCGCGATGGCGCACGCGCACAGCCGGTTTGTTTTCCGTGTAAAAGTGGATTCAACGAGGACACAATTGAGGATACTTCTCTCATAGGAGTTGAATCGGGAGTGTTTGTAAGGTGTTTTAGATCTATTTCAGAATGTATGGGGCCCTATGGCACTACTGACAAAACCACAATATGACCATCAACTACTAAACTAAGGCGAATGCAGGCAAGAATGTGGCAATAACGGGCCTGTTTGTAAGGGGGTCATATAAACATTGCCCAATTTTGTTAACAGGCAATGCTAATAACAGGCGTACGCAGTATAATAGGCTGGAAGCCAGCAGTTCAAGGCCAGCTGCAGTCCAGAGAACCACGTGTCCTCCGAAACACGACCCAGCCAAGCGGCACTGCTTCTTGACACACTGCTCGCTTACCCCTAAAGCCAGACACACCAATGTGTCGAAGGAAACACCGTACAACTGGTAACCGAAGCTAGCTTGCAGGCGCCTGGCACACCACAAGGAGTCACTCGAGCGCAATGGGACAAGGACATCCCAGCCGGCCAAACTCTCCCCTAACTCGGAAGGCGCTGGGCCAATTGTGCGACGCCTCAAGGGCCTCCCGATTACAGCAGGCTGTAACAGCCTGGGATCAAATCCAGGTCTCTAGTGATGCCTCAAGCACTGCAATGCAGTGCCTTCGACCGCTGCGCCACTCAGGAGGCCCCCTATTTCTTATTGAATTTTAAAACACAATCCACTTGCAATGAAGCCGCTCAACTATCCAAGACCCCTCCCACAGTCCACCCAAAAACCTCCCCATCCATCAATCCGTCAAAGAGTACTGGTCTAGGATCAAGTTCCCCTGTCCATGTAATCTTATTAAATATAAAGCAAAAGGGAAAAACTGATCCTAGACCTACTCTGAGACGCTTTGTGAATACGGCCCTGAACTAGATTCCCTTGCTAACAAGATTGACTTTGTCAGTCTCACCGGAGAAGATGTAGTTGTAGCCGGTGCGTCCGTATAGCTCCCCCCAGCCTGCCAAAGTGGACGACCGACAAATATGCTGCAATGGAAGACAACACAGGATAAGTATTAGACACACACACACACACACGCACACACGTTAGCATACTCCTCATCTCAATAGTCTATAAACCAGTCAATCAAGTCCTTCTTATTGTTGTTTTTGACACATTCACTTCTTTGCTAAAAAGGCAAGAAGTATTTAAAAACAATGCTCAACAGGTTTTCAAAGATTTGCAGAAAATCAAAGGAAGAGGCCATATTTAAACATTGTGACAGATCACAAAACAGAAAAGGGAACATACAGCAGCCCAGGCTAAAACAGTTCCAAACTAGAAAGGCAAAGTTAAGAGAAGCTTTCACCCCCCTCCTTAATTACAAATGACAAACGTGGTTGTAATAACCATAGTAGGCTAATAGCAAAGCAGTAACAAGCCTAGCTGTTAAAATAAGTGAAGTAAAGACAGCATTTGAACTCAATCTAAATTACTGCCTGAAAGTATGGCATTAAAAAAGCTATTAACTACAAAATTACACTTCTATAAATGAAAGATCTCAGAAAGGAATGTGCCAAGCCGGCTAGAGGTGACTTGAGGGCCCTGTTCAAATGCTCTTAAAAATACATCCTTCCTCGAAGCAATCACTGATCTGACATGACAGGATTAGGCTAGTGTTGGCAAGCATTCCACTGCATTGACTTCACTAATTATGTCTGACCAGATCAGTGATTACCCCAAGGAATGGAGGAAAGAAGGATGCATTTGAAAAAGTATTCAAACAGGGCTGAGGTCTCCGGACCGCAAAGGGACTAACTTCCTGGTGAAATGAAGGCGAGACATAGGAAAATAAATACATAAAGATAAAAATAAATATATCTCAAAGTTGTACTTTGCCATTGTAGAGGATGACTGGGCAGACGAACCTCCCTCGGCAGCGGGCCAGCTTACTGCGGTTCACCAGGTCCTGCAGCTTGGTGATCTGGACCGTGCTCTCAAACCTGGGGACACACCCAGCAATATATGGTTCATGCAATCAGCAATATATCATCTTCATGGCTCTATTATAACAAAGCAATATATGGTTCATAATCCTCAATATAGCAATGGATACAGTCCTTAGCTGTGGTATATTGACCATATACCACAAACCCCAGTGGTGCCTTATTGTTACTCTGAACTTGTTACCATCATAATTAGAAAAGTAAACAGTGCAGAAAGTGCAGGGGTGGGTGAATGGAGGAGGAGGACATTTCAACTCAAGATGTAGAATCCTAAATGGCATCCTATTCCCTATTATTTCTTAACATTTTTAAAAACACAATCCACTTGCAGTGAAGCCGCACAACTAAAAGTAACGCGTTTGCTCTAGATATTACGGTTGGGTGAAGACATTATGGGGTGTTTTTATGAATTATTGAGTGGCTGATTTCCCTAAATTGTGAATTTGCGTAGAGGGAAACTACGGAGCAGGGCACAGACACGCATCCAGAATCATAATGCCTGAAGGGAGGGCATTCTCCCCATAAACATCGTCATCTTGCCTGACAAGCACATTTTGGAACGTCGAGACATCTTCACTGTGTGGATCATATTAATGTTGCGCTGCTCTGCTCTTAGGTCAAAAGCACATATTCTATTTCCCAAACACGTACCAAAATAGAACATTCCCGTAATGTTTCCTGCTGATTCACACAATACATATGACCTCGGACATGAAAATGGGCATATCATTTTAAACCCCGTGCCATGAATCATGACTTGTGACGATGTGGACTGAACTATATTAAATCTGTTTAGTTGTTCTGTCCAAAAACAGGTCAGGGCCCATATTCACAAAGCATCTCAGAGTAGAAGGACTTTGCTTTTAATATCATGAATTGATTGGGCTATATGGACAGGGGGACCTGATCCTAGGGGCTCAGATCAACACTCTTACTAAGACTCTGTGTGAATATGTACAGTGGACTATGGAAGGCACAAATAAACAACAGTGTAATTAGTTACTAAGTGTCCTTGATTAACTGTCAAATCCTTGCTTGTTTCCTCCATTGCTTTGAAAGCGCATTGGAAAAGAGGATCATGGTCCGTCCCTTGGACCTCCTCCTCCAATGACCTTTGAGAGGAGTTGAGGAAACAAGTACGGAAGCAGCACGGATTGGACATCTAGCAGGCCTAATATTTTCTGACACAACAAGGTCATCACAGAGGCTAAGGTAACATAGGTAGTAGGCTAAATACCTGTCTTTATGGAGCTCGGTGCTTTCATACTCCAGGAAGACTATCTGCTGTGGGTAGTGGCCACACACCTCGCCGTTGGTGTTGTGGATGACGCTGTACTTGTAGTCTCGGCCGAAGAGTTCCAAGCAACGCTTCTCTATCGTCTCGACCTGTAAGGCACAAATATATCAAAGTGGTTATTGTTAGTCTGTTAGTCAAAAATTCCCCCTGGGAAAGGAAAAAAGGACATGCATCTTAATCATGTGGACACAAACAAGGTCAATGTATGTTTTTTGTCCCAAGTCCAACATTTTATTTCCATCCCCCATGGTTTCTGTCAAGAGTGCGGTGACATTAATAAGAAAATGCATACATAATGTATGCAAGTGCCATTTTTAAGATTTCCCACTGCTTGCTTGGTCATTTCAACTAATGACATATGAAATCCCACTTAAGAATATGAACCGATAAGATGACTGTTCTCATTATCCCAGACCCATTACTTCGTTGTGTAGCCTGTGTCTATGTTGTCAAAGGAGACTTTGTAAACCAACGATGGATAGGTCTAGCTTCAAATTAAAAACACAATTGTTTCTCTCATGGAATGCTATCCCGGGAAACAAGCGGTGTAACATGGACACACAATGCCTTCAGAAAGTATTTACACCCTTGGTTATGTTACAGTCTGAATTTTAAAATGGATTCAATTGAGAGTTGTCAATGGCCTACACACAATACCGCATAATGTCAAGGTGGAATTATTTTGTAATTTTATTTATTTTTTTCATAAAAAAAAATGAAAAGATGCAATGTCTCGAGTCAATTAGTATTCAACCCCTTTGTTATCTCAAGCCTAAATAAGTGCAGGAGTAAAAAATGTGCTTAACAAGTCACATCATAACTTGTATGGCCTCAGGGGCTACCCCTAATTAGTGAACTGGTAGATTGTATGGTCGATAGGCTGTTTGTCGACCAAGATATTGTTTTAGTCAAGCAGAGACGCCCGTTTTATTTGCGCCATCTCATCGAACTAATCCATTGCGGAGGCAGAGACTAAGCCAATGTGGAGGCCGCGGGGATGGCACAGTCCAGGAAGGAGAGTGTGACTAAGATGCACAATGCAAGTCTCTCTCCAGAATACACTCTCTCACACCAATATGTGCACATTCATTGTTTCATAAATTAAGTGTGAGAGTTGTTTGTGTGTTTGTTAGTGTCTACTAATTTCCCATTACATATATCACCAAAATCAAAAGGGAAAAAAAGTAGACCTCCACAAGTCTGGTTCATCCATGGGAGCAATTTCCAAACGCCAGAAGGTACCACGTTCATCTGTACAAACAATAGACCACCCATGAGACCACGCAGCAGTCATACAGCTCTGGAAAGAGACGCATTCCGTCTCCTAGAGATGAACGTACATGTGTGAAAAGTGCAAATCAATCCCAGAACAGTGAAGATGCTGGAGGAAACAGGTACAAAAGTGTCTATATCCACAGTAAAACGAGATCTATTATCGACATAACGTGAAAGGACGCTCAGAAAGGAAGAAGCCACCATAATTTGCAAATAAATTCATTAAAAATCCTACAATGTGATTTTTGAGGTATTTTCCCTCATTTTGTCTGTCATAGTTGAAGTGAACCTACAATGAAAATTACAGGCCTCTCATCTTTTTAAGTGGGAGAACTTGCACAATTGGTGGCTGACAATACTTTTTTGCCCCCCTGTATCTAATAATTATATAATATTTTACCTGAACACTTTCAAAATCAGATTAGGATATTGTTGTGTAAAAATGGTGCCGACAGAGAGGGCTGCCGTGCTTCTAGCTCTTAGGAAACTTGGCAGCATTTAGTTTATGCGTAATTTCTGACACATTATTAGCCCAGAACATTTTTGGGGTTATTACATACAGCCTGGAAGAACTATTGGATATCAGAGCGGCGGTATCTCACCAGCACTACGACCAGGAATATGACTTCCCTGAAACAGATCCTTTGTTCACAGCCCCTAAGGCAAATTAAATTATTCCAGAGGGCGACCCAAAACACCGCCGGCAGAGGAGAGGTATTCGGAGTGGTCTTATAGTCCGACTGAGGCGCGCAAACCACCCACCGCTTCCGAGTATATTACTTGCTAATGTTCAGTCTATAGATAATAAAGTTGACGAGCTCAGGGCGAGGGTTTCTTTCCAGAGAGAAATCGGGGATTTTAACAATCTGTTTTACAGAAACATGGCTCTCTAGGGATATACTGTCTTAGTGGGTCCAGCCAGTTGGGTTCTCAGTTCATCGTGCAGATAGGAATAAATATCTCTCCGGGAAGAAGAAGGGCGGGGGTGTATGTTTCATTAGTAACGACTCATGGTGCGATTGTGATACGATACAGGAACTCAAGTCCTTTTGTTCACCCAACCGAGAACTAGAGGACAACCGATTAAATCGGAATGGCCGATTAATTAGGGCCGATTTCAAGCTTTCATAAAAATCGGAAATCGATATTTTTGGACTCAGATTTTTTTTTTACACCTTCATTTAACTAGGCAAGTCGGTCATTCTTATTTTCAATGACGGCCTAGGAACGGTGGGTTAACTGCCTTGTTCAGGGGCAGAACGACAGATTGTTACCTTGTCAGCTCTGGGATTCAATCTTGCAACCTTACGGTTAACTAGTCCAACGCTCTAACCACCTGCCTCTCATTGCACTCCACAAGGAGCCTGCCTGTTACACGAATGCAGTAGAAGCCAAGGTAAGTTGCTAGCTAGCATTAAACTTATCTTGTAAAAACAATCAATCATAATCACTAGTTATGGTTGATGATATTACTAGTTTATCTAGTATCTGCATTGCATATAATCGATGCAACGCTGGGTGATGATTTAACAAAAGCGCATTTGCGGAAAAAGCACAATCGTTGCACGACTGTACCTAACCATAAACACCAATGCCTTTCTTAAAATCAATACACAGAAGTAAATATTTTAAACCTGCATATTTAGCTAAAATAAATCCAGGTTAGCAGGCAATATTAACCAGGTGAAATTGCGTCACTTCTCTTGCGTTCATTGCACGCAGAGTCAGGGTATATGCAACAGTTTGGGCAGCCTGGCTCATTGCGAACTAATTTGCCAGAATCTTACGGAATTATGACATAACATTGAAGGTTGTACAATGTAACAAGAATATTTAGACATAGGGATGCCACCCATTAGATGAAATACCGAACAGTTCCGTATTTCACTGAAATAATAAATGTATTCGAATCCGGAAACTATTAATGATCAAAGGCTCGTATGTGTGTTACGTTATAATTAAGTCTATGATTTGATAGAGCAGTCTGACAGCGTGATGGTAGGCAGCAGCAGGCTCGTAAGCATTCATTCAAACAGCACTTTTGTACGTTTTGCCCTCAGCTCTTCGCAAGCACAGCTGTTTACGACTTCAAGCCTATCAGCCTAATGGCTGGTGTAACCGATATGAAATGGCTAGCTAGTTAGCGGGGTACGTGCTAATAGCGTTTCAAAAATCACTCGAGCCTGCTGTAGTTGTTCCCCTTGCTCTGCAAGGGCTGCGGCTTTTGTGGAGCGATGGGTAGCGCTGCTTCGAGGGTGGCTGTTGTCGATGTGTTCCTGGTTCGAGCCCAGGTAGGGGCGAGGAGGGATGGAAGCTATACGGTTCCACTGGCAATTCTAAAGTGCCTATAAGAACATCCAATGGTCAAAGGTATATGAAATCCAAATGGTATAGAGAGAAATAGTCCTATAAGTACTATATTAACTACAACCTCTTACCTTGGAATATTGAAGTCTCATGTTAAAAGGAAGCAGCAACTTCCATATGTTCTCATGTTCTGAGGAAGGAACTCAAACGTTAGCTTTTTTTACATGGCACATATTGCACTTTTACTTCTCCAACACTTTGTTTTTGCATTATTTAAACCAAATTGAACATGTTTCATTATTTATTTTAAGCTAAATTGATTTTTATTGATGTATTATATTAAGTTAAAATAAGTGTTCATTCAGTATTGTTGTAATTGTCATTATTACAAATAAAAAAAATATATAAAATAAAAATGTAAATACATTTTAAAAAATTAAAATTAAAAAGCGGCTTTTTTTTGGTTTTCCAATAATCGGTATTGGCGTTGAAAAATCATAAAATCGGTCAACCTCTACCTAGAACACCTCACACACTGCCCCTATCCCATTTGGACAAGAGGAATACCTATGTAAGAATGCTGTTCATTGACTATAGCTCAGCATTCAACACTATAGTACCCTCCAAGCTCATCATTCAGCTTGAGGCCCTGGGTCTGAACCCCGCCCTGTGCAACTGGGTCCTGGACTTCCTGACGGGCCACCCCCAGGTGGTGAAATTAGGAAACAATCACCCCACTGATCCTCAACTCCGGAGCCCCACAAGGGTGCGTGCTCAGCCAACTCCTGTACTGCCTGTTCACCATGACTGCGTGGCCAAGCACGCCTCCAACCTAATCATCAAGTTTAGACGACAACAGTAGTAGGCTTGATAACCAACAATGACGAGGCAGCCTCCAGGGAGGTGGTGAGGGCTCAGAGTGTGGTGCCAGGAAAATAACCTCTCACTCAACTTCAACAAAACAAAAAAAGATGATCGTGGACTTCAGGAAACAGAGGGAGCACCTCCCTATCCACAGACGGGACCGCAGTTGAGAAGGTTGAAAGCTTCAAGTTCCTCTGTGTACACATTACTGACAAACTGAAATAGTCCACCCACACAGACAGTGTGATGAAGGGGAAACAGCAGCTCTTCAACCTCAGGAGGCGGAATAAATTTGGCTTGGCACCTAAAACCCTCAAGTTTTACAGATGCACAATTGAGAGCATTGTGTTAGGCTGTATCACTGCCTGCTATGGAAAATGCACCGCCCACAACCACAGGGCTCTCCAGAGGGTAGTGCAGTCTGCCCAACGCATCACCGGGGACAAACTACCTGCCCTCCAGGACACCAACAGCACCCAATGTCACAGGAAGGCCAAAAAGATCATCAAGGACAACAACCACTCGAGCCACAGCCTTTTCACCCCACTATCATCCATACAGGTGCACCAAAGCTGGGACCGAGAGACTGAAAAAGCTTAATCTCAGGACCATCTGACTGTTAAATAGCCAACATTAGCACATTAGAGGATGCTGGCTAAATACATAGACTTTGAAATCCCAGGCCACTTTAATAATGTTTACATATTTTGCATTAATCATCTCGTATGTATGTATACACTGTATTCTATTCTACTGTATCTTAGTCTATGCCGCTCTGACATTGCTCGTCCATAAATGTATATATTCTTAATTCCATTCCTTTACTTAGACGTGTGTATATGATGTAAAATATATTACTTGTTAGATATTATTGCAGTGTCGGAGCTAGAAACACAAGCATTTTGCTACGTCAGCAATAACATCTGCTAAACACTTGTATGTGACCAATAACATGTAATGCCAAGAACTACTGTATTTCTACCTGGAATTTATCCTTAATGTAAAGATATGAGTGGGGCTTAAGAGGGTGTGAACAAGCTCTCCATTAGGTGAACCAAAACATTCAAGAGACAATCTCAAAAGTGGGGATACAAGTTAATCAACTGTCAAAGGAAAATAAGTTTTCCCCATTGTTCAACTTTTTTAATTTCACCTTTACTTAACCAGATATGCCAGATAAGAACAAGTTCTCATTTACAACTGTGACCTGGCCAAGATAAAGCAAAGCAGTGCGACAAAAACAACAGAGTAACAAACAAACGCAGTCAATAACAATAGAAAATCTATGTACAGTGTGTGCAAATGTAGAAGTAGGGAGGTAAGGCAATAGAGGTGAAATAATTACAACTGTGTTTACTAGCATTTAAACGCAGTTGGAGGCCACGGAAGGAGTGTATGGTGTCGAAGCTCGTTGAGGTTTGTTAGCACAGTGTCCAAAGAAAGGCCAGATGTATACAGAATAGTGTCGTCTGCGTAGAGGTGGATCAGACAATGACCAGCAGCAAGAGCGACATCATTGATATACAGTTGAAGTAGGAAGTTTACATACATCTTAGCCAAATACATTTAAACACAGCTTTTCACAACTCCTGACATTTAATCCTAGCACAAATTCCCTGTCTTAGGTCAGTTAGGATCACCACTTTATTTTATGAATGTGAAATGTCAGAATAATAGTACAGAGAATGATTTATTTCAGCTTTTATTTCCTTCATTATATTCCCAGTGGGTCAGAAGTTACCATAGATCCAATTATTATTTGGTAGCATTGCCTTTAAATTGTTTAACCTGGGTTAAACGTGTCGGGTAGCCTTCCACAAGCTTCCCACAATAAGTTGGGTGAATTTTGGCCCATTCCTCCTGACAGAGCTGGTGTAGCTGAGTCAGGTTTGTAGGCCTCCTTGCTCACACACACTTTTTCAGTTCTGCCCACAAATTGTCTATGGGATTGAGGTCAGGGCTTTGTGATGGCCACTCCAATACCTTGACGGTTGTCCTTAAGCCATTTTACCACAACTTTGGAAGTATGCTTGGGGTCATTGTCAATTTGGAAGACCCAATTTCGACCAAGCTTTTAACTTCCTGACTGATGTCTTGAGATGTTGCTTTAATATAGCCACATAATATTCCTCCCCCATGAAGCCATCTATTTTGTGAAGTGCACAGTCCCTGCTGCAGCAAAGCACCCCCACAACATGATGCTGCCACCCCTGTGCTTCACGGTTGGGATGGTGTTCTTGGGCTTGCAAGCCTCCCCCTATTTCCTCCAAACATAACGATGGTCATTATGGCCAACCGTTCTATTTTTGTTTCATCAGATGAGGACATTTCTCCAAAAACTACCATCTTTGTCCCAATGTGCAGTTGCAAACCATAGTCTGGCTTTTTTTTATGGCGGTTTTGTAGCAGTGGCTTCTTCCTTGCTGAGCGGCCTTTCAGGTTATGTCGATATAGAACTTGTTTTACTGTGGATATAGACACTTTTGTACCTGCTTCCTCCAGCATCTTTACAAGGTCCTTTGCTGTTGTTCTGGGATTGATTTGCACTTTTTGCACCCAAGCACGTTCATCTCTAGGAGAGAATGCGCCTCCTTCCTAAGCTGTGTGACGGCTGCATGGTGCCATGGTGTTTATACTTGCGTACTGTTAGTACAGATGAACGTGGTACCGTCAGGTGTTTGGAAATTGCTCCCAAGGATGAACCAGACTTGGAGGTCTACAACATTTTTCTGAGGTCTTAGGAAAATCAAAAGAAATCAGCCATGATGTCAAGCAAAGAGGCACTGAGGTTGAAGGTAGGCCTTGAAATACATCCACAGACACACCTCCAATTGACTCAAATGATGTCAATTAGCCTATCAGAAGCTTCTAAAGCCATGACAATTTTCAGGAATTTTTTCAAGCCATTTAAAGGCAGTCAACTCAGTGTATGTAAACTTCTGACTTCACTTCACTGGAATTGTGATAGTGAGTTATAAGTTAAATAATCTGTCTAAACAATTGTCAGAAAAATTACTTGTGTCTTGCACAAAGTAGATGTCCTAACTGACTTGCCAAACTAGTTTGTTAACAAGAAATTTGTGGAGTGGTTGAAAAACTAGTTGACTTCAACCTAAGTGTATGTAAACTTCCGACTTCAACTGTATACAGAGAAAAGAGTCGGCCCAAGAATTGAACCCTGTGGCACACCCATAGAGACTGCCAGAGGTCCGGACAACAGGCCTTCCGATTTGACACACTGAACTCTGAGAAGTAATCGGTGAACCAGACGAGGCAGTCATTTGAGAAGCCAAGGCTATTGAGTCTGCCGATAAGAATGCTGTGATTGACAGAGTCGAAAGCCTTGGCCAGTTCAATGAAGACGGCTGCACAGTACTGTCTTTTATTGATGGTGGTTATGATATCGTTTAGGACCTTGAGCGTGGCTGAGGTGCACCAGCTCAGAAACCAGATTGCATAGTGAAGAAGGTAAGGTGGGATTCGAAGGGGTCGGTGATCTGTTTGTTAACTTGTCTTTCAAAGATTTTAGAAAGGCAGGGCAGGATGGATATAGGTCGATAACGGTTTGGGTCTAGTTTGTCAGCCCCTTTGAAAAGGACTATGACCATGACAGCTATCCAATCTGTGGGGATCTCAGACGATACGAAAGGGAGGTTGAACAGGCAAGTAATAAGGGTTGCAACAATTGTGGCAGATAATTTTAGAAAGAGAGGGTCCAGATTGTCAGGCCCAGTTGATTTGTAGGGGTCCAGATTTTGCAGCTCTTTCAGAGCATCAGCTGAAGTTTATGATATCCGATTTTGTAGCGCTGCGTCTACCTTGAGCAAACGTAAAAAATAAAATAAAAAAACATTTCATAAGCCCGAATCAAGGCGGTGGGTCACAAATTTGCCCATTTGGGGCTCTGAGTGTATTTCTGATTGGCTTGACGGACCACCACTGATGAGCTGTGGAGTTTCTCAAAGTAATGTTTTCTTCACCTCAAACAGCAAGCAAACAAAGTCTGGTTTTACATCCATTGATAATGAAAATAGTTCCTCAGTGCATTTGAAATATATTTTTCAGCTCTCTCACTTTCGATAACCGCTCAGCGTGAAAGGGAAAAATGTCATGCTATGATCCATTAGAAACGTCATAAAAATATGCCTACCTGATTACTTCTTATGCTTTACATAAAAAGCCTACAGCTGTGCCTGTCCAGAGCTCACTGGCATGGGAAACTGAGGACCCAGAATATTTTATACAATGTTGCAAGTACCCTAGTATGCACTTTGGGTCAGACAAATTGTTGATCTAATGTTTCAATTTCATTGCAGATAGGCCATGCGTAGCCAATGTGATAGGATATGAACTTTTATCAGGGTATTCTCTAACTGCAGGCTGCAATGTTTTTATTCGCAGGCTTTATATGCTATTTTTACATAGTCGGCAATGGCAATAGTAGTTACAAACCTAAAAAGTATCATTTTCATTTTGAAAATTAATTAACCACATGACAATCATATTAAGATACGAAGACATAAATTAAATGAAACCGTTCCTATTTCATCAAACAGTGCACTTCAAGCATCAGACAAGCTCAATGCATAGATATGGAAAAATACACATTTAAAATTTCAACCAATCGATTGGTCGAAAGAACAGACAACTTTCAGTCAACCAATATTTGTTTTTGGTCGGGGACAGCACTAATGGAATCACTCTGTGTGCACTGTTTGATGGGGTTGTTTAACATGATTTTTGAAGGACTACCTCATCTCTGTACCCCACACATACAATTATATGTAAGCACCCTCAGTCAAGCAGTGAATTTCAAACACAGGTTCAACCACAAAGACCAGGGAGGTTTTCCAATGCCTTGCAAAGGGCACCCATTACTAGATGGGTCAAATGTTTTTGAAAAGCAGACAGTGAATATCCCTTTGAGCATGGTGAAGTTATTATTAATTCCACTTTGGATGGTGTATCAATTCAGTCACTACGCAGATACAGGCGTCCTTCCTAACTCAATTGATGGAGAGGAAGGAAACCGCTCTGGAATTTCACCATGAGGCCAATGATGACTAAAACAATTAAGAGTTTAATGGCTGTGATGGGAGAAAACTGAAGACGGATCAACACTGTAGTTACACCACAATACTAACCTAATTGACTGAGTGAAAAGGAATGCTGAACAGAATAAAAACATATTGCAAAACATGGATCCTGTTTGCAACAAGGCACTAAAGTAATACTGTAAGAAATGTGACAAAGCAATTCACTATCCTGAATACAAAATGTGTTGAATTGGATTTGCTCCAAACGTATTACTGATTATCACTCCATATTTTCAAGCATAGTGGTGGCTGCATCATGTTATGGGTATGCTTGAAAATCAGTAAGAACTGGGGAGGTTTTTTTTTAGAATAAGAAAAGAAAAAGGAATGGAGCTAAGCACAGGAAAAATGCTATAGGAAAACCTGGTTCTGTCTGCTTTCCACCGGGACACTGGGAATTTAGCTTCCAGCAGGACAATTACCTAAAACACATAGCCAAATATACATGGGAGTTGCTTACCAAAAAGACAGGGACTACTTCGAGTAGCCGAGCTACAGTTTTGACTTAAATCTGCCTGAAAACCGATGGCAAGACTTGAAAATGATTGCCTAATAATGCTCAACAACCAATTTGACAGAGCTGGAAGAATTTGGGGTAAATGTTGCACAATCCAGGTGTGGAAAGGCCTTTGAGACTTACTCAGAAAGACTCACTGCTGCCAAAGCTGATTCGAACATGTATTGACTCAGGGATAGGGTGGTATATGTAAATTAGATATTTCTGTATTTAATTTTAATACATTTGTAAAGATTTCTAAAAACATGTTTCCACTTTGTCATTATGGGATATCGTGTGTAGATGGGTGAGAAAAAAATATTTAAAATCAATTGTGAATTAAGCTGTAACACAAAATATGGAGTAAGTCAAGGGGTATGAATACTTTAAGGCACTGCATGGCTGTGTGGGTACACCGACCCTAACCCTATCAAGGTGTGCCTCGATTTAATATTTTGTATTGTTAAAATTATTTCACGCAGAAATTAAATGTATGTTAATTTAGACCGAGAGTCAGGGATCTTAACAAAAAAAACACTACAGAAGACGCCTTCGTCGAGTGACTTGTGTAATGCAATATGAACGGAGAGTCGTGATCGAGAGTTAATGGTAGACCATCTCTGGGAAAATACATAGCTAAAGCTGGGCTATTATGTGACATGCAGAAATTATGATAATATAAAAATATGCATGTTGAGGACAGCTAACTTACCCGTCGGGAGACTTCTTTCGCTCTGTACTGTGTCTTCGAAAACAAATCTATCAAATCCGCTATTTCCTCGCTCTTTCTGCCGGATAACGTTTGTCCGGAGGCCGTTAGGCTCCCAGACACAGACGGGGATGCAGCCATCATCGTTCCGCGACCCACCTTGGGCTCTATCCGAACTCGTCCGCCCTCAAACACCGCAGCACATTGGGAACGGGAAGAGCCACCAGGCCATCCCTTCCCAGCCAGTTTATTTCTGACTGCCCGCTTGAAGGGGCCGGAGCCGGGTATTTTTTCTGAATGCAGGGCACCGCCGGGTTGGAACCCTCTACAAACAAGGGCGTCTAACTAAATATTCCAGGCAAAACTGTTCAGGCAAGAAGGCTGTAGGTAACGTGGCTAACTTAGCCGGAGGTGGATGATTTGGTTGACTAACGTTAGCTAACTTTATCTAGTTAACTTAGCTCATTTTAGAACGTATCCACGCTCCAAGTTAAAACCACCACATTACCAAAAGTTAGTCTTTAAAATTGAATGCAGACGATCACCCAGTTGACTTGTTTGTAGTCCTTGCCCTCATCACGCGTATGTTTGGTGTTGACAGAGTAATACTAACGCTACGAGCTTCAATCATGTAGTCCGGGGGCCTGACTCAGGAAATCTCAAGGACTCCTGGCCTAGTCACGCGTTTCCTCAATGTCACGTCTTAATTTCCGCAAGGCAAAGATGACAGAAAAATATGAACGTTTCCGAAACGATTAATTCCGTAGCTGCAGGGATTCAAATGCGTATTTGTTGTTCTCGATCAAAATCACACGAATGTGCAAGTGTTGAAATGAACTGTCTCAAGGAACAAGTGGTAAACAGGAAATTGAAACCAGCACGTGACCACCATCGCCCCCTGACAATGACGTAAGGCACTCAATTCTTAAACGCTCATTAATTAACAGGCAATTGTCAATTAAAGTGGGACTTTCTTACATAAACCACAGATTTGCAATAAAGTGTGATATTTTAAGTTCATTAAGTCAGGATTCCTATTTGACTCAGCCACGTCTCCGTTTTAGGGGGTAATCAGCATTAATATTGCAGATAGATTGTTGCTTCCATCAACGTAATTGTCTGCATCATTTCCAATCCCCCATATATTTTTGGGGGTCAATATATCTTTCTAAAAACAAACATATACACATACCCATATACATATATGCATAAACATTCATACATATCTGCGGTAGGGTAGCCTAGTGGTTAGAGCGTTGGACTAGTAACCGAAAGGTTGCACGTTCATATTCCCGAGCTGACAAAGTACAAATCTGTCGTTCTGCCCCTGAACAGGCAGTCATTGAATTTGTTCTTAACTGACTTGCCTAGTTAAATAAAGGAAAAATACATATACAATTTTTTTTTTGAATATACCTTTATTATTCCCTGCAAACCCTACCATCCCTCGCCCAATTGGAGTAAACTAATAAACAATATCACTTATGCTTCTACCTTCAAATTATACATACTATACACATTTTACAGACACAATCTATTTTACAATAGTTATATTTTGTTTGGTTATAGTCCTGGCCTTCCTCTATTTTTGATGTCCATCCAGTTTGATTTCTATTTGTAACTGTGCTATTTCACAAAATGTCTGAACCTATATACATTTTACAGACCCAGTATGTTTTACATTTGTTATCTTGTTGTTATTAATCCCACCCTTCAGCTCCATTCAACCCCTTCCCATCTATCTCTTAACACCATCCATTTTGGATTTCCATTTGCCATACATTTTTCAACTGTGCTGTGATGCTTCACAAAATATTGAACCTTTCTATTCTCATTGCTTCTACAGATTGTAAATTAAAGATACACATTTTTGCTAAAATAATTATTATACTATTGATCGATTGACTATAACTTTTCAAATCACCCAGCATTGATATCTGCAGCGTTAGTTCTAGGTAAATGTTGCAATTCTTCAGCCATTCCTGGACCTGTGACCAAAAATGAGCTACATATGGACAGTACCAAAATAAATTATCTAATGACTCCGCCTCCTTGCAGCAAAATCTGCAGAGCTGAGAGGATTGTATCTTCCATATATATATATATAACATTCTATTGGTTGCAAGAATTTTGTATAATAATTTAAATTGAAACATTTTAAGTTTTGAATCCAGTGTCGTTTTGCGTGTCAATTCATAAACCATGTGCCATGGAATCGGTACATTGAAAATCTCTTCCCAACTATTTAGCAATTTATATGGCAGAGCTGTCATTTTTTGGTCCTTAAATTAAACTGGTATATATTTTTATTTATCACAATTTTCTTTAATCATTTTTGGTCTTCAATGCAGGGCTGACAGACAAGTTCCTTACTATTTCCTCCTTCCACTTGCCTCTTCCATTTTTGTGGTAACGCTGCAATTAGTTGGTTGTAACTTTGGGTAGAGCAGACATTTCCATATGTCTGTGTTAGCTGCATGTGTGACATAATTCCACCAGTCCTATTTATGATATCATTTACAAAGATTTTTACCTTTTTTAAATTTGATCAAAAAATATGTTTTTTAATCAATTAGTATATTTGAGTTTAACAACAATATTTGTTGTATTATTTGTTCTGTCTTTTCAGGTGGATTAAACTGAAATTGCAACCAACTTTCTAAGGCTTGTTTAAAAAATAATGACATTATTTTTCAAATAAGTAGTAATAATAGTGAGCAGCTGTAATCTGAATAAAGGGAAAAAGGCCATTCTTGAGCATGGGGTGAGACATTCTTACTAATTTACTAGAAAACCATTTACAAATTACACTAAAGTGTCACTTGGACATTTCCTACTTTAAAAAAATATATATATTTTACTCCTTTTTCTCCCCAATTTTGTGGTATCCAATTGTCTCATCGCTACAACTCCCGTACGGGCTCGGGAGAGACTAAGGTTGAAAGTCATGCGTCCTCCGATACACAACCCAACCAAGCCGCACTGCTTCTTAACACAGCGCCATCCAACCCGGAAGCCAGCCACACCAATGTGTCGGAGGAAACACCGTGCACCTGGCAACCTTGGTTAGCGCGCACTGCACCGGGCCCGCCACAGGAGTCGCTGGTGCGCGATCAGACAAGGATTTCCCTACCGGCCAAACCCTCCCTAACCCGGACAACGCTAGGCCAATTGTGCGTCGACCCACGAAGCCTGGGCGCGAACCCAGATTCTCTGGTGGCACAGCTGGCGCTGCAGTACAGCGCCCTTAGCCACTGCGCCACCCGGGAGGCCCGGTGGACATTTCCTACTTTTTGAAAGAAAAACAAGTTTTTTGTCCATTAAAATAACATTAAATTGATCAGCGATACAGTATAGACATTGTTAATGTTGTAAAAATCGCTGGAAACTGCTGATTTTTAATGGAATATCTACATAGGCGTTCAGAGGCCCATTATCAGCATCCATCACTCCTGTCTTCCAATGGCACGTTGTGTTAGCTAATCTAAGTTTATAATTTGAAAATGATAATTGATCATTAGAAAACCATTATGCAATTATGTTAGTGTTATGTTTATGTTAATTATGTTAACGGATGTGAAACGGCTAGCTTAGTTAGCGGTGCGCGCTAAATAGCGTTTCAATCAGTGACGTCACTTGCTCTGAGACCTTGAAGTAGTAGTTCCCCTTGCTCTGCAAGGGCCGCGGCTTTTGTGGAGCGATGGGTAACGATGCTTCGTGGGTGACTGTTGTTGATGTGTGCAGAGGGTCCCTGGTTCGCGCCCGGGTATGGGCGAGGGGACGGTCTAAAGTTAGACCGTCCCCTTGTTCTGAGAAATGAAGGCTATTCCATGTGAGAAATTTCCAAGAAACTGAAGATCTCGTACAAGGCTGTGTACTACTTCCTTCACAGAACAGCGCAAACTAACCAGAAAAGAAAGAGGAGTGGGAGGCCCTGGTACACAACTGAGCAAGAGGACAAGTATATTAGAGTGTCTAGTATGAGAATCAGACGCCTCTCAAGTCCTCAACTGGCAGCTTCATTAAATAGTACCCGCAAAACACCAGTCTCAACGTCAACAGTGAAGAAGCGACTTCAGGATGCTGGCCTTCTAGGCAGAGTTGCAAAGAAAAAGCTATTTCTCTGACTGGCCAATAAAAATAAAAAATTAAGATAGGCAAAGAACACAGACACTGGACGGAGGAACTCTGCCCAGAAGGCCAGCATGCCGGAGTTCCTCTTCACTGTTGACCTTGAGACTGGTGTTTTGCGAACTGAAAATAGTTGTGCAGCGACCTGACAAAGCTTGAGAGGATTTGCAGAAAATAATGGGAGAAACTCCCCAAATACTGGTGTGCCAAGCTTGTAGCGTCATACCCAAGAAGACTCAAGGCTGTAATCGCTGCCAAAGGTGCTTCAACAAAGTACAGAGTGAAGGGTCTGAATACTTACGTAAATGTGATACTTCTGTTTTTTACTTGTAATAAATCAGCAAATATTCTAAAAGACAGTTTTTGCTTTGTCATTATGGGGTATTGTGTGTAGATTGATGAGGATTTTTTTTTAAATCCATTTTTAGAATAAGGCTGTAATGTAACAAAATGTGGGAAAAGGGAAGGAGTTTGAATACTTTCAGAATGCACTGTATACATAGAAATATCAATAGAAAACAGGTCAAATGAAACAAAGTGCAGCTAGTTTGCAGTCTTACTAGCTCATTGTTATGGATGTCTCCAAATAAATGTCACTAGAAAACAGTTTAAACAAATGCAAATGAAGCTACTTTGTTGTTATTCTGGCTGCACTGTTTGAAGTGACTAAGTTAGCCGTAGTTGGCTAGCTAGCAAGCAAGGGATAAGAACATTATAAGCCAGTATGACAATAGAACATTTAGAACGAACGACTGGGTCACGTCCATGGATATAGAGCAAAAAGAATTAACGACTGGGTCACATCTATGGCAACTGAACCGAAAGAAGGAACGACCAACCGGATTGGCTAGCAACCCTAGATTTGTGTTGGGACAATATCTTGTGGAAGGATGAAAAAGTATGAATAAATTAATAAAAATAACTTTATTAATGAAAATATGTAAATCCTTATTTGAAAAGTTATAATGCCCTCGAAGTCGGTGTTTGGAGGGCACATTGGCACGTGAGACCTGTGAAACATAGTGTAGATGTCTAAGCATGGTTCAAATTTGGTCCGATCCGGACCAAATCTAAACCAATCATATACACATACAGTAACAGTTAAAAGTTTGGACACACCTAATCATTCAAGGGTTTTTCTTTATTTTTACTATTTTCTACATTGTAGAATAATACTGAAGACATCAAAGCTATGAAATAACACATATGGAATCATGTAGTAACCAAAAAAGGTTTAAACAAATCAAAATATATTTTATATTTTATATTCTTCAAAGTAGCCACCCTTTGCCTTGATCACAGCTTTGCACACTCTTGGCATTCTCTTAACCAGCTTCACCTGGAATGTTTTTCCAACCGTCTTGAATGAGTTCCCACATATGCTGAGCACTTGTTGGCTGCTTTTCCTTCAGTCTGCAGTCCAACCCATCTCAAACCATCTCAATTGGGTTGAGGTCGGGTGATTGTGGAGGCCAGGTCATCTGATGCAGCACTCCATCACTCTCCTTCTTGGTCAAATAGCCCTTACACACCCTGGAGGTGTGTTGGGTCATTGTCCTGTTGAAAAACAAATGATAGCCCCACTAAGCGCAACCAGATGGGATGTCATTTTGCTGAAGAATGCTGCGGTAGCCATGCTTGTTAAGTGTGCCTAGACTTCTAAATAAATCACTAACAGTGTCCCCAGCAAAGCACCCCCACACTATCACACCTCCTCCTCCATACTTCACAGTGGGATCCACACATGCAGAGATCATCTGTTCACCTATTCTGCGTCTCACAAAGACACAGCGGTTGGAACCAAAAATCTATAATTTGGACTTATCAGACCAAAGGACAGATTTCCACCGGTCTAATGTCCATTGCTCGTGTTTCTTGGCCCAATCAAGTCTCTTCTTCTTATTGGTGTCCTTTAATAGTGGTTTCTTTGCTGCAATTTGACCAAGAAGGCCTTATTCATGCAGTCTCCTCTGAACAGTTGATGTTGAGATGTGTCTGTTACTTGAACTCTGTGAAAAACATATTTGGGTTGCAATTTCTGAGCCTGGAAACTCTAATGAACTTATCCTCTGCAACAAAGGCAACTCCGGGTCTTCCTTTCCTGTGGTGGTCTTCATGTGAGCCAGTTTCATCATAGCGCTTGATGGTTTTTGCAACTGCACTTGAAGAAACTTTCAAAGTTCTTGAAATTTTCCGATTGACTGACCTTCATGTCTTAAAGTAATGATGGTCTGTCATTTTTCTTTGCTTATCTGAGCTGTTCTTGGTCTTTTACCAAATAGGGCAATCTTCTGTATACCACCCCTACCTTGTCACAACACATCTGACCGGACCAAATCTGAAGCAATTATAGAAGTCTATGTTTGGGCCGCACCAAAACAAATGACACAGGAAAGATGTCCGTTCAGGACCGGAAAACGACTTTGAATAGGTGTTGCGTCTGTCCGTGCTTACTGGGGTATAAATTGCTTTCCTTATTGCCAAGGCAAACAGAAAGCCAAATATGGTGTGGTATGAATGAAGGTGCATTGCATATGTTTACTGAAATAAATATACAGTTGAAGTCGGACGTTTACATACACCTTAGCCAAATACAATTAAACTCTGTTTATCACAATTCCTGACACTTAATCCTAGTAAAAATTCCCTGTTTTAGGTCAGTTAGAATCACCACTTTATTCTAAGAATGTGAAATGTCAGAATAATAGTAGAGAATTATTTCTTTCAGTTGTTATTTCTTTCATCACATTCCCAGTGTGTCAGAAGTTTACATACACTCAATTAGTATTTGGTAGTGAAATAATCTGTCTAAACAATTGTTGGGATTATTACTTGTGTCATGCACAAAGTAGATGTCCTAACTGACTTGCCAAAACTGTCATTTGTTAACAAGAGATATGTGGAGTGGTTGAAAAACTAGTTTTAATGACTCCAACCTAAGTGTATGTAAACTTCCAACTTCAACTGTATGTTTCAGAGGTGAATGAATGAAAAATCGCTCTATAGTTTATAGCCAAACCGTTAAACAACACAATATCGACCATTCGTGCGTTTCTGAAATATTCTATTCACCCATTGGCAGATTCTGTACTTCCATAAAAAAAAATTTACTGGTTCCGGGGGACTTTCAGACGAGTCCTGTGGGCGTCCTAAAGCAAAACATATATGTGTCTGTGAGAGTTCCATCTTTCCATAGAGGGGTAGTTTGTAGGCCAAAACGTTCGGACTCCACAGACAATTTCGTGGGAAGACCGATTTTTGAGATGTCTCATGGTCTGACAAACACCTCTCTTTGTTAAGCGTGTGTAGCGGAGGCGAAGTCAGGTGCAGGAGAGCAGAGTGTAGCAAACAGGCGCACTTTAATTCCGTTCCAAATTGACAGCACAATAAATACATACAGGTGCCAAAACCACGGAAACAACAAAAGTAATGCGCCTGACAAACCACATAACAATAAACAGTTACACACAAAGACATGATGGGAAACAGAGGGCTAAATACATGTAGGTTGATTAGGGAAGGAAAACCAGGTGTATATGGGACAAGACAAAACAAATGGACATATGAAAAATGGAGAGGCGATGGCTAGAAAGCCGGTGACGTCGATCGCCGAACGCCGCCCGAACAAGGAGAGGAGCCGACTTTGGCGGAAGTCGTGACACTCTGGCTCTGTCACCTTTCACCGCAGATGAGGAAGTGTTACACAGGGGGATGTTTATTTAAATTTTTATACTAATTAGATTAGATTGCCCGTTTTAAGCCATTCAATGGTTCTTTGCACTTCAGAAAAGTTTTTTCTCTCTTTTTAGTGATAATTAAAATGTAAGGCGGCTCATTAAAATACGATGAGTGAGAGTGTCATTCCAGTTTATGTAAAGTTTATGTAATCTGTTGTGTTATACCATTACTTTTTAAATATGACGATGACCAGCAGGGGTGTAACTTTGGTTTTAGAACCTGGCTGTGGGTCTGGGGGTTTTCCCTTATAATTTTTGGGGGCATCTAAAGCTAATTTCCTTCATTTCTACACAATATAATATGACCCTTTTGATGAGCAAGAAAGTTATAGACACACAAATATCATACCCGCCCAAAAAATGATTGTGATGCTGAGAGGTTAGCATGTCTTGGGGGTATGATATTTGTGCATCTATCTTTCTTACTCATCATCATTCACACTTCATTCAGGATTATCCATAATCATTGTAGCATCCAAATCAATGTAGAAGTGTTTAGAAACATATTCTATTCTTATTTACAATAAGGACTCTGAAATTACACAATACATTATTTACCATTCATTTCTATTGAGCAAAAAATGATCTGAAACACAACCAAAACAAACAGAAAACGTATCCAACAAATTTGTAGATTCACAAGCTTGATGTAGTCATTGCGTGCTATGAGTGTCAGACTAAATACTTAACTTTTTACTACTTTAATACACATACAAGGGAATTTGTCCTAATACTTTTGCTCCCCTAAAATGGGGGTCTATGTACAAGTGCTGTAATTTCTAAACAGTTCACCCGATATGGATGAAAATTCCCTCAAATTAAAGCTGACAGTCTGCACTTTAACTTCACAGTCATTGTTTGATTTCAAACTTTTGGAGTATAGAGCCAAAAGAAAAAAAAAATGATTCACTGTCCTAATATTTACGGAGGATTCAGCGTTCATACCCAACACACCCCACTCAGCTTTAGAATCTTAGTAAAACATTCGTTATTGGTTTCGAGTCTGTTAGGCCAAGACCAGAGTGACAACCAACTCTATGGCAGAACCTAGGGCCAGGACTGAGCAGCCCAGCAGCTAGGGATTGCCTACAGTGCCTTGCGAAAGTATTCGGCCCCCTTGAACTTTGCGACCTTTTGCCACATTTCATGCTTCAAACATAAAGATATAAAACTGTATTTTTTTGTGAAGAATCAACAACAAGTGGGACACAATCATGAAGTGGAACGACATTTATTGGATATTTCAAACTTTTTTAACAAATCAAAAACTGAAAAATTGGGCGTGCAAAATTATTCAGCCCCCTCCATCCATCTTCCCATCAATTTTAACCATCTTCCCTGTCCCAGCTGAAGAAAAGCAGGCCCAAACCATGATGCTGCCACCACCATGTTTGACAGTGGGGATGGTGTGTTCAGGGTGATGAGCTGTGTTGCTTTTACGCCAAACATAACGTTTTGCATTGTTGCCAAAAAGTTACATTTTGGTTTCATCTGACCAGAGCACCTTCTTCCACATGTTTGGTGTGTCTCCCAGGTGGCTTGTGGCAAACTTTAAACGACACTTTTTATGGATATCTTTAAGAAATGGCTTTCTTCTTGCCACTCTTCCATAAAGGCCAGATTTGTGCAATATACGACTGATTGTTGTCCTATGGACAGAGTCTCCCACCTCAGCTGTAGATCTCTGCAGTTCATCCAGAGTGATCATGGGCCTCTTGGCTGCATCTCTGATCAGTCTTCTCCTTGTATGAGCTGAAAGTTTAGAGGGACGGCCAGGTCTTGGTAGATTTGCAGTGGTCTGATACTCCTTCCATTTCAATATTATTGCTTGCACAGTGCTCCTTGGGATGTTTAAAGCTTGGGAAATCTTTTTGTATCCAAATCCGGCTTTAAACTTCTTCACAACAGTATCTCGGACCTGCCTGGTGTGTTCCTTGTTCTTCATGATGCTCTCTGCGCTTTTGACGGACCTCTGAGACTATCACAGTGCAGGTGCATTTATACAGAGACTTGATTACACACAGGTGGATTGTATTTATCATCATTAGTCATTTAGGTCAACATTGGATCATTCAGAGATCCTCACTGAACTTCTGGAGAGAGTTTGCTGCACTGAAAGTAAAGGGGCTGAATAATTTTGCACGCCCAATTTTTCAGTTTTTGATTTGTTAAAAAAGTTTGACATATCCAATAAATGTCGTTCCACTTCATGATTGTGTCCCACTTGTTGTTGATTCTTCACAAAAAAAATACAGTTTTATATCTTTATGTTTGAAACCTGAAATGTGGCAAAAGTTCGCAAAGTTCAAGGGGGCCGAATACTTTCGCAAGGCACTGTAAATAGGTATCTCCCCTAACGTGGACATGTTTTCAATACAGGTCTCCTTTTGTCGTATAGTATTCCATATAAGGCATCCAGACCTTATGGAAGTTGTACAGTATACCCTTAATCTTGTAATAAATCAAATCTAGTGATACATAACTTGACATTTCTGCCATCCATTGTAACGTTGTGGGAGGATAAATGGCAATGCTAGGTTACACAGTTTCTTCTGATAAGAGTCTTCAGTATCAACATTTCCACGCAAACAAAAACAAGGAGAAGGGTGAATCTGTAAACATGCTGAGATAAAAGAACATACTCTTTGCCAGAATGCAGCCAGCCTTCACAAGAGCATAACATATGCAAATAGATCCCCTTTTTGTGTTTTACACCTCCAGCAGTGGAATAACATTTCTGAATGCATTATATTCATGTTCACTGGCATATAGTACGTTCTATGGATGGTCTTAAACTGCTGTAATTTATGTCTGTGATTATATGAACATGACTCGGCATTCAAGCATATCTGTATCCATTCATCATCATCAATGGTGTCTCCCAGGTCTTCCTCACATTTTTGTTTGACATATTTTGTGTCATGGGGAAAAACCTTTATCAACCCTTGATACAGTTTGGAAATCAACTTTAGAGGTTTGTCAGACTGTCTTAAAATAGTTTAAATCTTTGAAGCTTCTGGCTTGTCCAGTGTTTGCTGCACAGAGAGAATAAAGTGTTGTATCTGCAAAAGTTCACGTCAGCGCCGTCACAGATTGGTCTTCCCTTGTTGCCTGACCCTGGCCTGCTGAGACCCGTCACCATCTGATCCTTCTCAGATGAAGCATGACAAAGAATTACCTTGGTGTACATTAGTACATTATATTATCCAAGAATAGAATCAATGGTTCAATAATTGAAACAAGCATTATTCCCAGATCCCAGACTGTAGCCTACCCATCAACTCAAGATTGGAACTTTGCATCATTTCACTGGTTGTTATAATATATAGCAAAATTCACCTGAGCTCTGTAGACTGGTCTTCCCTGACTGTCTGATCTGCTGGGACAACTGTCCCCATCTGATCCTGCTAAGGCATGATGAGCATAGTGTTGTGGACTGACTGCACCATGACAGTGAAGCCTGTAGAGCTGTTTATACCATGTCAGTGGGAAAGTAGGGAAATAGCTTGGGAAACTGACAGATCAACAACATTACATTGCTGTACTGGCTAATAAAAACTCACATTGTGCTGGTTTCATCGTTTTATTGGGGTCTAGAGGGAGGCAAAATTAATAGCTAAAGTTAGTGAAAACTAGCCAAGTTAATTTACTTCTGTTGAAATGGGACAAAACAAAGGCTTCAAAACATTTCCATACACACAACAGCTGTTAGATACTGCTACCTGACAGATAGCTAAAGGCTAGAGCTGAACTGGCTGTGGTAGCTACTAGCTAGCTAGTTCATTCACTTCAGACAGAACTTCAGTCGAGAGGTGATTAAACATGTAATGCATTATCTAATGTTACAGGTCAGTTACATGTCATTTTGTGAAAATGGCGCCGGAGGAGATGGCCGCCGTTTTATGGTCTCCTAACCAATTGTGCTATTATGTGGTTTTTTTTGCGATATTTGTCAATTATTTTGTACATAATGTTTCTGCAACTGTATCTTACAGAAGAAAAGAGCTTCTGGATATCAGGACAGCGATCACTCACCTGAGATTAGACAAAAATGTATTCAACAACAACAACAACAACAAGCAGGACTCAAACGATATTCTCCAAACACCCCACAGGGCAGACATCCCAATTATTTGCAAAAGGAAGCGACGCAGAGGACAAAGAGCCGGATGCCTCGTCCAGACCCGCAGAAGGCAACTAGGAAAGCAGCCGCTACCGTCAATATTACTCACCACCGTGAAATCATTGGAAAATAAACTAGACAAGGTAAGATCACAAATAAAATATATCCTACCAATGCGACATCAAAAACTGTAATATCCTATGCTTCAAGGAATCGTGGCTGAATGACGACATGGATATTCAGCTGGCGGGAGACATGCTGCACCGGCAGGATAGAACAGCAGACTAAGACGAGGGGGAGGTCTGTGCATATTTGTGAATAACAGCTGGTGCACAAAATCTAAGGAAGTCTCTAGATTTTGCTCGTATATTGTGATAAACTGCAGGCCACACTACTTGCCTAGAGAGTTCTCAGCTATACTTTTCGTGGCTGTTTATTTACCACCACAGACAGATGCTGGCACTAAGACCACACTCAGTAAGCTGTATAAGGAAATAAGCAAACAGGAAACCACTTACCCAGAGGCGGCGCTCCTAGTGGCCGGAGACTTTAATGCAGGGAAACTTAAATCAGTTCTACCAAATCTCTATCAAATCTCCATCTCTATGTTAAATGTGCAACCAGAGGGGGAAAAAATCTAGATCACCTGTACTCCACACACAGAGACGCGTACAAAGCTCTCCCTCGCCCTCCATTTGGTAAATCCGACCACAACTCTATCCTCCTGACGACCGGGCCCAATACCTGATTCCTGCTTACAAGCAAAACATTAAAGCAGGAAGCACCAGTGACTCGGTCTATTAAACAAATGGTCAGATGAAGCAGATGCTAAACTACAGGACTGCTTTGCTATCACAGACTGGAACATGTTCCGGGATTCTTCCGATGACATTGAGGAATACACCACATCAGTCACTGGCTTTATCAATAAGTGCATTGAGGACGTCGTCCCCACAGTGACTGTACGTACATACCCCAACCAGAAGCCATGGATTACAGGCAACATTCGCACTGAGCTAAAGGGTAGAGCTGCCACTTTCAAGGTGCGGAACTCTAACCCGGAAGCTTACAAGAAATCCGGCTATGCCCTGCTACGAACCATCAAACAGGCTGATGTCAATACAGGTCTAAGATTGAATTGTACTACACTGGCTCCGACACTCGTCAGATGTGGCAGGGCTTGCAAACTATTACAGACTACAAAGGGAAGCACAGCCGCGAGCTGCCCAGTGACACGAACCTACCAGATGAGCAAATCACTTCTATGCTCGCTTTGAGGCAAGCAACACTGATGCATGCATGAGAGCATCAGCTGTTCCGGACAACTGTGTGATCACGCTCTCCGTAGCCGACGTGACTAAGACCTTGAAAACAGATACACAAGGCTGCAGGGCCAAACGGATTACCAGGACGTGTGCTCCGGGCATGTGCTGACCAACTGGCAGGTGTCTTCACTGACATTTTCAACATGATTGAGTCTGCAATACCAACATGCTTCAAGCAGACCACCATAGTCCCTGTGCCTAAGAACACAAAGGCAACCTGCCTAAATGACTACAGACCCGTAGCACTCACATCCGTAGCCATGAAGTGCTTTGAGAGGCTGGTAATGGCTCACATCAACACCATTATCCCAGAGACCCTAGACCCACTTAATTTGCATACCGCCCAAACAGATCCACAGATGATGCCATCTCTATTGCACTCCACACTGCCCTTTCCCACCTGGACAAAAGGAACACCTATGTGAGAATACTGCCTGACAGGCCGCCCCCAGGTGGTGAGGGTAGGTAGCAACACATCTGCCACTGAAAATTGCTGTTCACAAATGCTCTCCATCCAACCTCACTGAGCTCGAGCTGTTTTGCAAGGAGGAATGGGAAAAAATGTCAGTCTCTCGATGTGCAAAACTGATAGAGACATACCCCAAGCGACTTACAGCTGTAATTGCAGCAAAAGGTGGCGCTACAAAGTATTAACTTAAATAAATGTCATTCCACTTCATGATTGTGTCCCACTTGTTGTTGATTCTTCACAAAAAAATACAGTTTTATATCTTTATGTTTGAAGCCTGAAATGTGGCAAAAGGTCGCAAAGTTCAAGGGGGCCGAATACTTTCGCAAGGCACTGTATATGCATAGTCACTTTAACTATACATTCATGTACATACTAACTAAATTCGCCCGACCAACCAGTGCTCCCGCACATTGGCTAACCCGGGCTATCTACATTGTGTCCCACCACCAGCCAACCCCTCTTTTTACGCTTCTGCTACTCTCTGTTCATCATATATGCATAGTCACTTTAACGATACCTACATGTACATAATACCTTAATAAGCCTGACTAATAGGTGTCTGTATATAGCCTTGCTACTCTTTTTTCAAATGTATTTTTACTGTTGTTTTATTTCTTTATTTTTTCTTTGCACCATTGGTTAGAGCCTGTAAGTAAGCATTTCACTGTAAGGTCTTCGGCACACGTGACAAATAAACTTTGATTTGATTTGATTTGAGTTACACTACTAACTCAGCTCTTAAATACATTTTTTTCTGTCAAACAGTAGTTACCTTGCCAGCAACATCAGTCAAATAAATAGTAGCCAGTTTCTGCTCTGTTTGGTTTACAACTTGGAGAAAAAGCACACACTCTGTGGTGTCCACGGGGGTCCTAAATCCAACCTGCTTAAAACCACCAAACAGCCTACCTGACTACTGTGAGGCATGCACATGGTCCTACAGCACACCTTTGCCGCGTTTTGTATCAAAGTGCAATGAGAAAACTGGGGGGGACAAAAATGCAATTTGAGAATATCAGGGGTTTATGTCCCCCCGTCCCCAGTGAAAGTTGCACCCCTGATGGCCAGTGACGGTGTCTTGTATGCATAGCTACAAGAAGATGTTTTGAATAAGAGGTGCTGACACAGGCATTTGCAGGCTAACAATAAAATACATTTCCTAATGTGGTGAGTAGCCTAAGCATAGGACAAGATTGGGCAATGGTAGTCACTGCAGCCTTTGTTAATTTAACTCATGACTGTTTGCAAAACAAATAGACCGATGTGAATAAAGCGCACATTGCTTTCTACTGCATAACTACTATAAACACAACAACGTGTGTGTATGTGAGAAAGAGAAAACAAGAGGGGTGCCTATTAAAACAGCACAAATGGACAGCTTTGCGATCCATTTTGGAGAAAAGTGCTCAACCCAATCCAGCACCGGCAGGTGGAAAGCGTCACTCGCTGGGCAGCACCCAACACTGTTCTGCTTGCTGGACTGGTGGGCTAGTACGCCTATGTGTTTGACATGGGCAGGAGCAGGCCTCCGACCCCGAAGGCGAGAGAATGCCCTATTCCTTGCTTGATATGGTTCCCATTCCTTTTTCGACAAATTTCGATTGGTAAACTAATAGAAAATATACATGGAAGACTATTGCAGGCTGCGCTCCAGATAACTTGATATCCAACACAAGGGGGAGAGAGGAGAAGCGGGAGAGAGAAAGGGGAGATGGAAAGAAAGGGAGAGAGACCGAACTCAACTCAAACTCAAACTAACTCCAACCCCCCACAATTGAACATATAAGAGCATATCATGAGTGCACCGCTTACAAAACAGATCTGAGAGCTCGTTGTGCAGAATGGGGCCCATATATAAATATCCCATTATCATTTATATCAATAATGATGCTGAAAAAGAGTTTAATTGTTTTTTATTGCAACACAAACTCTTACACCTCTTCTGCAATTGTACTATTTCACCACCAGGGTGAATGGTGAAAATAGCCCACAGTAGGGGTGCACCCCTACTTCCTGCGGCTATGATTGTGTGGCATTGTGTCAACTGAGAACCAGGGGTGGGGGAAATGCTGCCTTCGCAAGAAGCCTCCAAGATTTACCATGATAACTACATGAATTTGCGGGCCATTGGGGTTCTGTGGGCTATTTTCACCATATGTTTGGCCATTATTAACGTGGTGGTGTTCATTCAGCCCTACTGGATTGGGGACAGCGTGAACACCCCACACGCCGGCTACTTCGGATTTTCCACTACTGCGTGGGCACTGGGAACTCCAACCGGGAGCTCACCTGCCAAGGAATCTTCGCCGAATTGAGCAGCATCCCTTCGAGCGCATTTAAAGCAGCAACCTTCTTTGTGTTGCTGTCCATGGCGCTGATCTTGGGATGCATCGCCTGCTTCATCCTCTTCTTCTTCTGCAACACCGCCACTGTCTACAAGACCTTCGCTTGGATGCAGCTGCTATGTGGTAAAATATTGGCGCTTGGGTTGCAACCACCACGGATGGGGAAATTAATGCATTCTGCTGCATCTCCAACATCCTGCGGCTATGCTTGTATGGCATTGTGTTAGTTGAGAACTGTTGTCTAAATCAGTGGTTCTCAATTCTCTCCTTACGGACCCAAGCCATTCCAGAGCAAGCACACCTGATTAAACTCCTCAATTAACACAATGTATGGAATTTTAACAATATAATATGACTGACGAGGAAAAATAACCCTGTATGGTTCTTCAAAAGGTTATTTGTAGAACTTTTGAGATTAAGAAATGTTCTTAATAGAGCCATTCTCAATAAAGGTTCTATAAATAACCATTAAAAATAGTTCCTTATAGCACCATAAGGGTTCTTTATCGAACCTACAAAAAAGGACTATTTACTGAATAAAAATATAAACGCAACAAGCAACAATCTCAACAATTTTACTGAGTTTCAGTTAATATAAGGAAATCAGTCAATTGAAATAAATTAATTGGGCCCTAATCTATGGATTTCACCCACTGGAGAGTCAGGCCCAGCCAATCAGAATACGTTTTTCCCCACAAAAGGTCTTTATTACTGACAGAAACACTCCTCTGTTTCATCAGCTGTTCGGGTGGCCGGTCTCAGACAATCCTGCAGGTGAAGAAACCGGATGTAGAGATCCTGGGCTGGCGTGGTTTTGAGGTCGGTTGGACGTACTGCCAAATTCTCTAAAACGACGTTGGATGTGGCTTATGTTAGGTAAATTAACATTCAATTCTCCGTCAACAGCTCTGGTGGTCATTCCTGCAATCACCACGCCAATTGTATGCTCCCTCAAAACTGCACATTTTAGAGTGGCCTTTTATTGTCCCCAGCACAAGGTGCATTTGTGTAATGATCATGCTGTTTAATCAGCTTCTTGATATGCCACACATGTCAGGTGGATGGAATATCTTGGCAAAGGAGAAATGCTCACTAACAGGGATGTAAACACATTTGTGCACACAATTTGAGAGAAATAATATTTTTGTGCATACGGAACATTTCTGGGATCTTTTATTTCAGCTCATGACACATGGGACCAACACCCTACATGTTGCGTTCATATTTTGTTCAGTATATATAGCACCAAAAAGGGATCCCCTATGGTTAAAAGCATTTATAACCCTTATTTGGCACTATATGTAACCATTTGTTTTTAGTGTGCAGGATGCAATGTGGTTAGAAAATTAACCAACTTGACGTTGCCTTTAAATCATTGCCATGTTTAAACACCTATTCATTATTTTGTCAATGGATAAGTAGCCCAGCAGGTTTTGTTTAGCCCTGTAAATCCCCGTAGCATAGCCTATACATCCATGCACCATTTTACAATTATTTTCTCTGTAGGCTATACATCAACTTGTGTTTGGTTGGGATTTGAGAATTACCGGTGAGGTATGGGCACTGGAGGCGTTCGCATTTCTGCAATATTCAAACGTGTGCGCGCCATCATCGACAACCCTCAACATCCCCCGGTGAGCGTGATCGCGCGGAGAAGAGAGGCGGCGGAGAGAGAGAGAGGGAAAACCAGGAGATAGTATTAAAACCCACGACCATGGGGTCTTGTATGTACAGTGGTGATACGACTAAAGCCCATCTTTTCTCGTCTTCATTCTTCAAAGGACAAATATCGGTATCTTTTTCCGGCTGTATGTAACAACATGACAGGCGTTTGCAACGAATGCTCCCGTTTTCCTTACATCTCAATTCGTTCGCGGAAGATTCATCAGTGGGGCTCGGCAGCGCTGCTTGTCTCTCATTTGAACCGTTCGGTCTAATGGGAGTCGTATAGCTTCATTATTAACACTCTGACGGTGGTGGTGAATGGCAAATAATGCGTCTAATCCAGTTTTTCCAAGACCATTGTTTTGTGCAATGTGAGCTTGATCGACTCTGCTGTGTCGTTACGTGTTGAGAGGAGGGAGAATCTTCCCCATCCTTGTTGAATCACGCTTTGGGCTTAACGCTTCGGTCTTCCGTCATTTGGAAACCATTTGGATGTGATACTAAATAAAGCCAGAAACCTGGACCTGGACCTGGGGAGACAGTGGGCCTGGGGAGACAGTGCAGACCTTTCTGTAATTTGTATAAAAACATTTTTATCTCCATATTTTAGAGACCCCGGAGTGTGCATATCAAAAGCGTAGCTGAGGGACCATTGAAGAAGAAAGGGGGGAGACGAGGAGATTACGAGGTAACGCCAGGGGTGGGGAAAATGCTGCCTTCGCAAGAAGCCTCCAAGATTTACCATGACAACTACATGCGGAATTCACGGGCCATTGGGGTTCTGTGGGCTATTTTCACCATATGTTTGGCCATTATTAACGTGGTGGTGTTCATTCAGCCCTACTGGATTGGGGACAGCGTGAACACCCCACACGCCGGCTACTTCGGCTTGTTCCACTACTGCGTGGGCACTGGGAACTCCAACCGGGAGCTCACCTGCCAAGGAACCTTCGCCGAATTCAGCAGCATCCCTTCGAGCGCATTTAAAGCGGCAACCTTCTTCGTGTTGCTGTCCATGGTGCTGATATTGGGATGCATCTCCTGCTTCATCCTCTTCTTCTTCTGCAACACCGCCACTGTCTACAAGACCTGCGCTTGGATGCAGCTGTTATGTGGTAAGATATTGGCGTTTGGGTAGCAACCCCCATGGATGGAGCAAAGCATGTATTCTGCTCACAAACATTGAGGGGTCCATTACTTTCCTCGCTGTTCAACAACACCTGGGTGTGCTGTTGTAGCCTACTGTGTGTGTGTGTGGTCTTGTTTTACTGGGTACCGGAAATCCCCAAAAGTCCCCACAAGGATAGTAAAACAAGGAAAATTCTCTCTCATGGGGACATTTCCCGAAATCCCTACGAGGACAAAGGCTATTTTAAGATTAGGGGTTAGGTTTGGGGTTAGGGTTACAATTAGAGTGAGGATTACAATTATGGTTAGACATTGTGGTTGGGGGTTAGGATTAGGGTAAAGGATAAGGTTAGGGGAAATAGGATTTTCAATGGAAAGTAAAACATATGGCTTGTGGGCTGTGTGTGTGAGAGAGAGAGCGAGAGAGAGAGAGCGAGAGAGAGAGAGTGAGAAACAGAGAAGGGGAAACCCCTTGACGATCAAACCCCTTGCAGATTCAAGTTTTAATCTTGATCACTGTGGCCACGTGACATCGGGGATGAAACAAATTGTTATAGTGTAATTATATGAAATTATGCCTATTAACTTCCTTGGAAGTATTGCAACAGCGATCACATGTTCTATGTATGTGACCAAGTGCCCATATAGCCATAGCCTACACAATGCCTGATTTTAATACCTGATATTTTTCACAAAGTCTTGGTCAAGTTAATTTAGTTCTTATCATTGGGAACGCACAGCTGAATTCCTGTCGTGGTTTCTTGAATTCCTGTCGTGGTTTCAAACTGGATTTCTGCGTAATTACATGCGTATAACATGGCAATGGCACTGGTGTATATAGCTCTGTCACGACCATGAATCAGACAATTAAATATGATATAATATGATTCGCTTTTTTGACTAGTTTTGAATGGAACCCAGTGAAGGACGTGTAAAACAAAATGGTGATTTGTCTGGATGGTGAGTATTAGCTTTGATATTTCTTGGCGTAATTGCGCACGCATGCACGTGCACACACACACACTTCACAGCATTGGCAGAATGGGGGGATTCGGGAAACCTTAATCTGCTGTTGCACTATTGTTCTGCTTCAAAGTTATAGTATTGGAGAAGGCATGACATGCACATGAGAGGGAGGAATATGGTGGACTCAGTACCCCTTCAAATCAAATGTGTCCTAATTTTCTGCTCTGCCAAGTCACTGTCTAGAGAGGGAGGGAAGTAGGGAAATGGAAAGGAAACAAGAGAGAGAGAGAGAGACAGAGAGGGGGGCAGGGGGAGATGGCATAGGTAGTAGTTCACAGCTGGATGACACTGGGATAGGATATACTGGAACCAAGGCCTTGTTCAAAGGTAGTGCACTATAAAGGGAATAGGATTCCATTTGTGATGCTACATATCAATTGAATGGTAAGCTGTGGAGTTCCATCAGCACCTCTGTCACCAGGAATGCAACAGACTCATTTGAATGCACTCCAGCTTTACTGATAGCAGGATGTTTTCATTCAGTGTAATGTAGAATTCTAGAAAAGCAAAGGTATACAGTGCCTTCGGAAAGTATTCAGACCCCTTGACTTTTTCCACATATTGTTACGTCACAGCCTTATTTTAAAATGGATTAAATAAAAAAAAATATCAGCAATCTACACACAATACCCCATAATGACAAAGCAAATGTTTGCTAATTTATTAAAAATAAAAAACAGAAATACCTTACTTGTATAAGTATTCAGACCCTTTGCTATGAGTCTCGAAATTGAGCTAAGGTGCTTCCTGTTTCCATTAATCATCCTTGAGATGTTTCTACAACATGATTGGAGTCCACCTGTGGTAAACTTAATAGATTGAACATGATTTGGAAAGGCACACACTTCTAAATAAGGTCCACAGTTGACAGTGCATGTCAGAGTAAAGGGTCTGAATACTTATGTAAATGTGATATATATATATATTTTTTTATATATATATAAATTAGCAAACATTTCCAAAGATCTGTTTTCCCTTTATCATTTATGGGTATTGTGTGTAGATTGATGAGGGGGGAAAAAACGTTTGAATCAATTTTAGAAAAAGGCTGTAACGTAACAAAATGTGGAAAAAGTCAAGGGGTCTGAATGTTTTCCGAAGGCACTGTACATGTAGTTCCGTTTCTCATGCAGTGTGCTTACATTTTCATCCTCCAGCTTCAGTTTCCCCCTTTCTGCCATAAAGGTTATGTTTGACATGACATAACATGGAATTGGTTTTTAGGGGCTCCTACAGTATAACCATTTCACACGATCGTGCCGAACCAAGCCAAACTGTGTTGGATATTTACTTTTCACCTTTTCCGCACGATTCCAGCTACTATGGTGGGCCAGCTCAGTACAGCTTGGTTTGGCTATACTCGGTTCGGCTGTAGTATGAAAAGCTCTCTACAAGCCGCAAATGTGGAGTGTCTTATTTTCCTCTTCCCCCCTTCACTCTCTCTTACTCTGTCACCCCTCCCTCCTCTTCCTTCTATCTGGTCCATCCAGGGATGGGAAACTGTCCCCCTTTGTATACCTGCGGATCGACCCCCCCACACGCACATTTTGTTACTTTACAGCTTTATTCAAAAATGTATTCTATTATTTCTTCCCTCAACAATCTACACACAATACAACACAATGACAAAGCAAAAACAGGTTTTTAGACATTTTTGCCAATTTATAAAAACATTTTTTAAATACCTAAGTGTGGCAGTCACTCAATTAGCCCATGTCAGCAATTTTCTGTTGTTGTTGATTTTTTAGTGGCCAACTGTCTAAACTTGTTTTAATCATGATTTAATTACCGACTGGGGGGCCCACAATATCATATTAAAACTGCCCCAAATTTATCTATGCCCCATGGTAAAATGTGTAAAATTGCATTAAATTAGTTAGAAAATTGTAAAATCCTTTCTCCACCCCATAGTAAAATGTGTAGAATTGCATTAAATTAGTTAGAAAATGGTAAAATCCTCTCTCCACCCCATGGTAAAATGTGTAGAATTGCATTAAATTAGTTAGAAAATGGTAAAGTCCTCTCTCCACCCCATGGTAAAATGTGTAGAATTGCATTAAATTAGTTAGAAAATTGTAAAGTCCTCTCTCCACCCCATGGTAAAATGTGTAGAATTGCATTAAATTAGTTAGAAAAGTGTAAAGTCCTCTCTCCACCCCATGGTAAAATGTGTAGAATTGCATTAAATTAGTTAGAAAAGTGTAAAGTCCTCTCTCCACCCCATGGTAAAATGTGTAGAATTGCATTAAATTTGTTAGAAAAGTGTAAAATCCTTTCTCCACCCCATGGTAAAATGTGTAGAATTGCATTAAATTAGTTAGAAAATTGTAAAATCCTCTCTCCACCCCATGGTAAAATGTGTAGAATTGCATTAAATTAGTTAGAAAATGGTAAAGTCCTCTCTCCACCCCATGGTAAAATGTGTAGAATTGCATTAAATTAGTTAGAAAATTGTAAAGTCCTCTCTCCACCCCATGGTAAAATGTGTAGAATTGCATTAAATTAGTTAGAAAAGTGTAAAGTCCTCTCTCCACCCCATGGTAAAATGTGTAGAATTGCATTAAATTAGTTAGAAAAGTGTAAAGTCCTCTCTCCACCCCATGGTAAAATGTGTAGAATTGCATTAAATTAGTTAGAAAAGTGTAAAGTCCTCTCTCCACCCCATGGTAAAATGTGTAGAATTGCATTAAATTAGTTAGAAAAGTGTAAAGTCCTCTCTCCACCCCATGGTAAAATGTGTAGAATTGCAGCAAACCAGCTTTGACATTATTCTTTTTTAAATGGCCATTGGCAAAAATGTGTTATCAGGTGTCAATATGGTGGTCGCTAAAATGTTTTGCTCACAATGGGGGAGGGGGTTGGGAGGCAACAACATTTATTTTAAGGCCCCCAAAAGGCTAGGGCTGGCTCTGACTGCATGTGTGGTTATGGATGTGTGTACGCAGACCTGCGAGCCACTAATGTGCCCTCATGATGAGTTTCCAATTTTTGTGGCCCCCACCCCCATTAAAGTTGTCCATTGTTTGTCCTTCCCATGATCCAACGTGTGTATGATCAGGTAGGCAGACGGTATGAAACTATGGCTGTTCTCGCTGTACATTCGTTTTGCACCTTCTGTCTCTTTCGCATGGAACAAGCTCAGAGGTTGTCGTCTCGTTCGATCTCGGCTTTTAGCACTTGTGCTTTTTTTTTTTTTTTTAAATCAACATATATATATATATCTTTTTTGTAAGTGGACTACTTTGGCAGCTGCTCAAAACTGAAGGGAAAAAAATCATGTAAAATCAGAGCTGCTCTTGCAGGAGTACTGATTCTATGTATTAGCCTTCCTCATCCTCTACTGACTACATGCCTTCTATACCCAAAGTGTAGCTGTCTTCAATCATGAGAGCAAGTGCGTTTCGAGCACGTAGCAATGAGTGAAATCCTCCAATAGACTTCTGTAAGAGAATGGAGGGAAGACTACAAGAAGGCATGCTGGACTGGTGCAGGCCTAGATGACATTGCTTAAAAAGTAGAACGGTTATTGGCAACATTCTTTTAAAATGTAGCAGGCTACTACAGTGTCTTTCTGCAAATGTCTTTTTTTAACACTAGTACAAGCTCAGCAGTAACTCAGTTATCTCTAAAAGATAGGCCGCATAGGTGATTTGCTGAGTTCAATGAGATAGTGACTGTCGGCTCGAAAGGTGCTAACGAGTGTGCAGACGGGCAGCATTTCTCCCAGTGACAGTTTTCCTCCAGTATTTATGGACTGAGAAGTTAAAGGCCCAGTGCAGTCAAACTCCTTTTGTATCATATTGTACGACAGATGTAAAATTGTGATACAAAAATACAAATCTATGTTATTTCCTGATAGTTGCTGGTTGAAAATACAATCTACACAGGACCTACTAATCAGCAGGTTTGTCTGGGCGGGACATTCAGCTTTCCAGGGTGACGTCACCATGTGGTAAATCGGTTAATATGATATTGGGTATAAAAACGGCTGCATTGGGACTTTGGACTTTTGATGATATCATTGGGTAGAACTCTTAAACTTTATATACTTTCTACAAAACATAGAAATGTGCCATTTTCACATTTGTAGACACTGGAGATAATGAAAATGAGGTTGAAATGCGGGGTATTGCTCTTTTAAAGGCACTATTTTACAAACATCTTTTACAATGTTGTAATCTTAAGAGACACTCATCGCCATACCATGTCAAGAAATGGGCCATATCCAGGTATTTACAGTAGCTTTACGTAATGACATCACTGTGAGACCCCCTGTAAATGTTAGGTTGGATAATATGGTCCTATCTTATTAGACACATACGAGAGTCACGATTTCGTGTTGTCACCTTCAGCGGTGGCATTGTAGCTGTTTTGCTTCTGTCTGTGTGCGTGGGAGAGAATGTTGTTCCATCATCGACCGAGAGCTCACAATAACCATTCAGGGACAGAGCGATAAATAGGCCTAGAGGACGAGGAACACAAGGTATGAGGTAATTCATGAAATCATCCACACTCACCTGGTCCCTTCACACACTCTCTCTCTCTTCAATTGCTGATATAAACCATCATTGGCGTCGGCTAATGGGGATCCTAATAAATTAAATTAGAAACATTTAAAAATCATCAAAGTTATATTGGAAACAAAAGCCTGTGTAGTTTTTGCGGTCTGACACTGGGATTGATTATAAAATTGCGATAAAGCACTGCACCAAAGCTAACAATTTGGTTCAAAAACCTTAAGTCAGATTGAAATGTTAATTTACATTTCAACGTACAAGGGGTGCGTGCGGGTCCAGGAGTTCCTTCATTGTTTACCGTTTACTGCCTCTTATCTTTCCATCCCTGCACCTTTTACTCTCTCTCACTCGTTCCATCTTTGTGCTTCTTTCTCTCTCCCTCCCTTTCATCTCTCGATCAACAACCTCATGAAAATGGCTGTTTTATGGGGAATATGTTGTGCTAAATGAGCCAACCAAAGACAGACCAAATGAATGAACAAACTAACAAATGACAGAGAAAGATGCGGAAGGATAACAGGAGATTAGAAGGACAGAATCAAGAACAAAAGAAGGGAGAGGGGAAAGTAAAAGAGGGAAAGAAACTAGGCGAAAATGTGAGTACGTTGTGGCTCTGTGTGGGTGGCAGTGGGGACCCTGTTAATGCAGATTTAAGCTCCAATCAGAGGGGGTGCCTGCCCAGGGTTTCACATCGTGGCAGCCCACTCTCTCTCCCATAATCCTCTCCTTTCCCCCAGACGTTAAGCCTCCGCCAATTACTGTACACTCCCCACGAAACCCCATTATTGATGGCAGATCACCGCTGCACGGCACACACACACACACACATACACACACCTCCCAGGGTAGAGGAGAGGAGAGAGGGAAGAGAGGTGAAATAGAGAAGGAGAGAGGAGAAGGAAGCAGAGAGGGAAGGGTAGTACATGTTAAATTCATTGGCAGGGGCTTTTGGAACAGTTCAGAGTTAAGGGAAATGTAGTGAAGAGGAGTTCACAGGTAATTGTCTGGATGTGTGTAATCAATATGTACAGTATTTCTGTCTCATTAATAAGAGATAGGTGAGGGGTTGCTGTGAATGTGTGTGCATGTGTGTTTCTTGAGGGGGTTCAATAGGTTTGTTGATATTTTCAAGCAGAATGGAGCCTCAGAAGCCCCCTGTAAAATGTGTGTGGAAGAGAGAATAGAAAATAATGCTTTTTGATGTTTATGTTTGAGAGAGAGAGTATGTGTGTGTGTGTGTGTGTGTGTGTGTGTGTGTAAGAGAGGGAGCAGCCTAATAGGATTGGATATGGGCCTAATGCGCTCAGGCCGGGTGGAGATGATAGTTTAATCAGCTCTGTGGTGCAGCTCTGAGTTGGGGCCTCCCCTCTTCACTAGGATCTGCGGTGGACCTCCGCTGTGTGCCAGGCTGCAGGCTGGCAGGCCAGACGCTTGCCCAGTCAGAGACAGGAGAGGGACAGCTGCTCCACACCGGAGCCCAGGACCAGGCCAGCACCTAAACTCCTCTCGTAAGGAGAGCGGGAAGGAGGGAAAGAGAGAGATGGAAGGATGGAAAGAGAGGGAAGGAGGGAAAGATAGCGAAGTGACCCGTTTTCAAGAAGGTGTATGTCGCACGTGAGGGGTTGCTGTCTCTTCACAGGAGAGGCATTTGACTGTCTTTTTTTCCCTCCATCAAAATGCGGAAAAATACAGGAACCTTCTCGCTAGCTACAGTATGATTGGCTGAGATAATGGCTGGGCTGGACATGCCGGGAGATGAGTTAGGATTGGTCTTCCATGTAGCATGCATCTGTCTATAACATGAGCTGCTCAGTATGTGTTGATACTCCTTTCTATTGTGGCTTTTTTTTAAAGATATAGCATTAGCCATTGAGAACTACAAAAGTTTAGGTACTTTTCTCAAAAACATTGATGCCCTGAATTTAGCAGGCGCTATTGACAGATCAGTTGGAAAAAAGTTATAATGGGCTACTTTCTACACATGCCACGATCAGTGTGAACCGGAGAGACTTGACACAACGCTGGCCTAACAAGATGTAGCTACAAATAAAACAGAGTTAAATTGTTTGTTCCAGTCTGCCGTGAAGCGTTCATCCATGTGTAAGAGTCTAGCTACTATTTTCAGATATTATAATTTGTAATTTTGTCAGAACGTCGTTTTCATTTGCAAGTTAAAGCGCACTGTTAGGTAGCTAGCGAACGTTAGCTTGCTGGCTCGCTATGATCTGTGTAGTAATATTATTCAAATCAGAAATCCATTTCCATTGCTAGTTATAACCTGTTAGCTAGCTAGTGAACATTAAACCTAGTTGGTTAGCTTTAGCTAACTGCAGATTCATACTACAGCTATGACAATCAGTTTGTGTTGGTAGTCGTATGAGTTGGGAATATGCCGGTTCATTGTTTAGCTAGCTAAATAGCTCACAAAATGGCTACATGAACTATCTGAGTTGACCCTTGGATTTTATTCTTATCTCTATGCACACTCACACGGCCCTACACACTACGCACGCTAATGTCTAAACAAAAGACTCCACTTCGCCAAATGATTACATGACCAATCAAGTTAGCCAGGTGTGTCTGGGGGTGATGAAGTGCCATCTATTGTATGGCCGTGTTCACGCCCTTGGCAGAAGTCATCGAGGTTAGATGGGAATTACCTTCCCCATGTGGCTGCCACAGTCAAGCACAACCTACCCCTGTTTCCTGACATCGTCAAAGCATTGACAGCAACCTGGTCCAACCCGCATTCAACTAAACTGATGCTGCAGGCTGTGCCTCGTTCATGGATTTGTGGGGGATGGAGGGGGCATGGCTGGTGCACATGCCTCCGGTGGATAGAAAGCTAGCTAGCTACCTAGCCCCGTTGGCTAACAAGGGCATGGCTAATGTGAATCCTACGCTCCCTAACAAGCACTGTCACTTTTCGGCTGCTCAGCTGGATAAGGTGTATCATGCATAGGGGGTGGCTGCCCAATCTCTCTCGTCTGTCACTATGCTGGAGGGGCACACACACACACAGGCACGGCTTTGGCCGCAGGAAAGCTCCGTGCAGAGCTCCTGGATGAGATCCTTGTTACAGCCAACTTCATTCTGCGCATGGGAACTATTGTGGTGGGAGAGCGTAGTTTTTGTCTGGCGCTTTCGCAGGGGCCGGAAAGGGACAGACAGATGTACCTCCACAAGCCGATTTCTCCCACAGGGTTGTTTGGTTCAACTCTGGAGGCAATGCAGGCCTGGTTCGAGGCCAAAAAGAAGCACATTAGTCGCACATTTTTGCCAGGGTGCCACATTGGCAGGATTCAATCACTGAGAGAACCCACCTTACATTAAAATGGCATACCTCAATTAAGTAGTTTTGTCTGCTAATGTAATATCTGTAATAAAAATGCACTCCAAATACAGCACATAAAACAAACAGCCAGGTATATACACCCCTATATAAGAGCAAACCTGCTTAATAGCCTGCTTAATAGCTTAAAACGCTGTTTTGCATACTCACCTTGGCTCTTTCTGTAATTCCGACCCAATTTTTGGGCTACCCAAGAGGAAAGGCCAATGTTACAGATGCAAGATTAAGGCGAAGTGAGAACAAGCCACCTCTTCCATCCATTCTACTGGCCAATATACAGTCACTTGATAATATGATGGACCTCCGATCGCGGATTTGCTACCAACTGGATTCTCGAAACTGCCATATTCTCTCCTTTTTTGAAACATGGTTCGTGGACAAGATATCCCCCATGGCTATCCAACTCGATGGATTCTCCATTCACCATGCTGACAGGACAGTGGAGTCAGGGAAATCAAGGGAAGGGGATTGCCTCTCCATCAACAACAACTGATGTGCAGACTCGAGTGCGGTGGAAGTGTCGACCCATTGTTCACACGTCTTGGAATACCTGATGGTCAAATTCCAACCTTTTTACCTCCCAAGGGAGTTTTCAGCCAAGCAGGAACACTTACATCCAGAGGCTGCTTTTCTGGTTTCCAGCGATTTTAATTCCACGTCATTGAGACACGTGATGCCCAACTTCCATCAACAAGTCTCCCTCGCCACTAGGGATGATAAAGGCCTAGACCACAGGTATTCTACCCACAAGCAAGCATACAAGGCCCTCCCTCGTCCGCCATTTGGCAAATCAGATAATGACTCCGTACTCCTGCTTTCTGGTTACAGAAGCTCAAACAGGAATTAACCATGACTCACTCCGTTGAGAAATGGTCTGCAGAATCAGAGATTACGCTACAGGACTGCTTTGCTAGCGCTAATTGGAATATGTTTTGGGACTTCGCCGATAACATCGACGAGCTAACCACCTCCTTCACTGGCTTCATTAGGAAATGCATCGGTGTTACGAATCTCTTTTGGCCCGACAGTCTAGGGGGGAATGGTAGTGAGACCCGTAACATAACTCATGTAAATTATAATAGTGACAAAGTAAAAGTGAACGAAATAACCACGACAACCGAAATAATACCGTCAAACTCAGGGTTTATTATAAACACACGGTAATGGGGGGGGGGGCAGGAAAAGGGGCTGAGCTGGACCCAAGGAAAGAAACAAATATGCAAAAACACCCCTAAGCTAGGCTAGCCTATTTCAACAACAGCTAACTAACTAACCAAAAATACAGTGGGTGGTCCGCCCAGTTCTAACTAGTGTGTTTTAACAAAGTTTACCTACGGGTAGTGTATGCCCATGGGCGACTTGTCTTGGTTTCCCCTTTTTCCCACCAGCAAACACCATAAACAAAAACAATACTCACAGGAGATGACAAAGTGATTTGGAGGTGCTCAAACAAAAGAAGAGGTTAATTATTACACAAAGAGCGAGATCTACATACATGGCATTTACAAAGAGATTGTGCTACTGAAATCTATCAAGAGCAGAGATCTACCAACATGTCATTACAAAGATTGAGCTCTCCTGAAATCTATCAAAGAACAGCTATCTACCAACATGGGATTACAAAGATTGAGCTCTCCTGAAATCTATCAAAGAACAGCTATCTACCAACATGGGATTACAAAGATTGAGCTCCTGAACAAACAAATGATGGGGTCTTTAAACCATGGGGAAGGAACTGTGATAGGGTAGGAAACAGGAGGAGGTGTGTCTTCTGATTGATGGGTTGATTGTTGACTGATTGGGGAGTAATGATTTTCACCTGTGAGGGGAGAAGGAGAGAAAAGAAACACACACAGGATACACAGACACAGGATACCTGTATCCGTAACACTCCCACCCTTAAAAGAGCAACCCTAGGGATTGCGACCACAGTATTACAATTAATACTTACAACAACAACGTCAACCTTGCCAAAACATACAAAAATCATTTTACACACGAGACAAAGCATCTGCCAACACATTATCTGAACCCTTTTTGTGGCGGATCTCCAAATTATAATTGTGTACAATCAGCGCCCAACGCATAAGGCGCTGGTTCTGGTTGTACATTCGGTGGAGAAAAACTAAGGGGTTATGGTCAGTATACACAATCACTGGTAGGGCACTGGAACCAATGTATACTTCGAAGTATTGCAGAGCCAACAACAAAGCAAGAGCTTCTTGTTCTATTGTCGCATAGTTTGTTTGACATTTATTAAATTTACGTGAAAAATAACAAACGGGATGATCTATTCCACTCTTGTCCTGCTGCAGTAGAACAGCACCAGCACCTCTGGCACTAGCATCTACCTCAAGCTTGAACGGTTGTTCAAAATCCGGAGCAGCAAGTACAGGGGTACTACATAAGAGTGCTTTCGCTGATTCAAAAGCTCTCTTACAATCAGGGGACAACACAAATGGTCTTGCCGGACTGAGCAAATCAGTCAATGGAGCAACTACCGCAGATAAATTTTTACAGAAGCTACGGTAATAGCCAACCATCCCTAAAAAGCGGCGTAGCTCTCGTCTAGTGGTAGGTGCAGGGAATGCAGTTATAGCCAAGACCTTGGCATCAACAGGGCGCACCTGTCCATGGCCAACCTCTTTATCGAGATAGGTAACAGTAGCCTTCCCAAACTCGCACTTTGCCAAGTTCAGGGTTAGAGAAGCAGTTGCCAACCGTTCACATACTACCCTTAGCAAGTCAACATGATCTGACCACTCAGACGAATAAATCACTAGGTCATCAAGGTATGCACTACAATTAGGAACGCCAGCTAATACGGAGTTAACCAGTCGTTGGAAAGTGGCTGGTGCATTTCGCATCCCAAAAGCCATGACTGAGTACTGAAGGAAGTTGTCTGGGGTCACAAAGGCAGAAATCTCAGAAGCACGTGAAGTTAACGGAACCTGCCAGTAACCTTTTAAGAGGTCCAACTTGGTCACATACTTAGCAGCACCAATAGTGTCGATACAGTCGTCCAGTCTGGGTAACGGGAACGAATCTGGCATTGTGACAGAATTTACCTTTCGATAATCCGTACATAACCTGGACGTACCATCAGGTTTAGGAACCAGAATGCAAGGAGAACTCCAAGGGCTTGAACTTGGCTTAGCCAGGTCATTCTCCAACAAATATCTCACCTCATCCCTCATTATCTTCCTCTTGGAAGCGTTGATACGATATGGGTGTTGCTTGATAGGTATAGCATTTCCAACATTAATGTCATGTTCCAACACATTTGTGCGAGTAGGAACGTCATTAAAGAGACATGGAAAACTGTGTAGTAGCCTCACAATATCATTAGCCTGTCCATCCGTTAAATGAACCAGACCTGACTGGATAGACAGCAGCATTTCTGAGTTGGGCAATCTAACACACTGCTGCTGAGTATTGCGCAACTCCAAGCCACCAACATCATCAATATGACAGTCCACTATCATTGCAGTAGTAGCAGAGGAGACAGCAGTACCTTCCTCTGTTTTTGAACTATCTAACTGTGTGATGGGTCGGGTGTGGTATGCTTTCAACATGTTAATGTGACACACACGAGATTGGCGTTTTCTATCAGGAGTTTGAAGCACATAGTCAGTTTCACTTATTTTCTTTTCAATTAAATAAGGACCAGAGAAACGAGCTGACAGTGAAGATCCTGGAACAGGTAATAACACCAGTACTTGGTCACCTGGCTGTAGTGGACGAGAAACAGCCTCTTTATCATAGTGTCTTTTCATGCTCCTCTGTGAGGAAGACAGAGCTTCCTTTGCAAGAGCACAAGCTTGGTGTAGGCGCTCACGAAAGCGACTAACATAGTCCAACACATTCTCATCTCTGGTACACAACTCTTGGGACAAGAACTGTTCTTTAAGGACTTTCATTGGTCCTCTTACTGTGTGACCAAACACTAGTTCAGCCGGGCTGAAACCTAGGGACTCCTGCACAGTTTCACGAGCAGCAAACAAAACTAGAGGAACTCCCTCATCCCAATCTTTCTCAGATTCCAAACAATATTTACGTAGCATAGACTTCAGTGTCTGATGCCATCTTTCAAGCGCACCCTGAGACTCTGGGTGATAGGCGCTTGATACACGGTGCGTAATTGATAAGGATTTCAACACCTGCTTGAAGAGCTTGGATAGGAAATTGGTACCTTGATCGCTTTGTACCACCTTCGGTAACCCGAATGTCGTGAAGAATTTTATTAAGGCTTTACTCACTATCGGAGCTGTAATCCTTCTCAGAGGAATAGCCTCGGGGTATCTTGTAGCCATACACATTATCGTTAACAAAAACTGGTTACCCGATTTTGTCTTCGGTAACGGTCCGACACAATCAACCACCACATGCTCAAATGGTTCACCTATTACAGGTATGGGACAAAGAGGAGCGGGAGGAATAACCTGATTTGGTTTTCCTGTTATCTGACAGGTGTGGCATGTCCGACAGAACTGAGCCACATCTTGTTTTAAACCCGGCCAAAAAAAATGTCGAAGGATCCGATCATACGTCTTTGTAATTCCTAAATGACCAGACCACTGGTGATCATGAGCAAGGGATAACACATTCTGTCGAAAGGCTGTAGGAATCACTATTTGGTAAACAGCATTCCAATCTCCACCCGCGTCAACATGGGATTTCCATTTACGCATGAGGAGATTACCATCAATGAAGTAAGCCACATTCTTCTTCTTCACCTCTTCTAACGAGACAACACTAGAAAAACATTTAGCAAGCTTGTTGTCAACCTTTTGGTTAGCAATCAGCTGCTCACGAGTGACTGGTAATTGTATTGCATCAGCAATAACTTCAACGTACTTTGATTCTTTCCTGAGCTGTTTGTCAGAGGTGATCAGCTTCTCAGAGGTATCACACAATCCATCCTCTTGATCATCCTCTTTGAACAGAACAGTGTTCGACAAATCTATCACGTCACCCTCTTGTAGTGCCTGAGCACGAGTGACAGCACAAGCGGGGAACACATGTGGATAACTCTGTGCCAACTCATTCGAGAGAGAGTGGTCACTTTTATCCAATACTTCCAATACGGGTACTACCTTTCCTCCGGCAATATCGTTACCCATTATAAAGGTCACACCTTTCACTGGCAACTTAGGACGTACCCCCACTCTGAATATTCCACTGATTAACTCAGAGTGTACTTTCACAAAGTGCAACGGCACTGGGACAAAACCCATTTCAATACCCTGCACTAACACACTGGAACCACAGTATGTATCGTCAGATAAGGGCAACACATCAGACAATATAAACGACTGCGCCGCACCAGTATCTCTAAGGATTTTAACCGGACGCTGAGACGCTTCGTCATTCGTTAGGGACACAAACCCATCGGAAATGAATGGTTCATAACTGCGGTCGGGGACTGAGACTTTCAAACTACAGTTACCCTTAGGCACCTGTTTTGTTGCAGACCTCACAACCGTACGAATTAGAGCAACACCTGTTGGTGGCTTGGCACGAAGAGGCATCCCTTGTTTGCGTTTAAGCAGGAAGCAATCATTAATCATATGTCCCACTTTATGACAATAGAAACAGGAACGCTCATTCTTCTGGCGTGCTTTATATACTACTGCTGGTCGACTAGGGCTAAAGGTAGGAAACTCAGTGGTTCTACTCTCAGTTTGAGCCGAAAACACACTCTTGTGCGTCAACACAAACTCGTCTGCCAACACAGACGCTTCTGCCAGGGAGGATACTTTCTGTTCGTTTAGGTAAACTACAATGCGTTCGGGTAAGCAATTTTTAAACTCTTCCAACAAGATTAACTCCCGGAGAGAGTTGAAATCAGTTACCTTACTAGCAGCATGCCATTTATCAAACAGATTTCCCTTGTCTCTAGCAAATTCCACATAAGTCTTACTAGAAGACTTTCTATGAGACCTAAATCTCTGTCGGTATGCCTCAGGCACAAGCTCATAGGCACGAAGAACAGTAGCTTTGACCACTTCATAATTCAAACTGTCCTCCAGAGGTAGCGCTGACAAAACCTCTTGGGCTTTACCAGTTCATTTACACTGAAGTAATAGGCACCATACCTCTTCAGGCCACTTCAATGCTACGGCTATACGCTCAAATACACAAAAATAGGAGTCAACCTCCGACTCTCTGAACAAAGGTACTAAGGCTATCTGCCTACTAATGTCAAACGTGTTTGAGGACACAGCAGGTGGGGACGGCTCACAAACAGGCACAGTAGGAACGAAGGCTAGCCTCGCTGTCTCTGCCTCCAGTTCCATCTGGCGCATTTTAAACGTCATCTGCCGCTGTTCTCTTTCTGCCTCAATTTTACACATCATCTGCCGTTGTTCTCGTTCTTTTTCTGCCTCAATTTTACCCATCTCCAAATGCCGCTGTTCTCTTTCTGCCTCAATTTTACACATCTCCAACTGGAGAGTCTCTCGCCTAATTTGGGCTCTCTCTTCCACCTCTAGTTGGAACTGTGCTAAACAGACATCCCTTCTGGCATCACCGTTTGACAGTGGGGAGAGTGGATCAAAATGGGACAATGTGGCTGGTGTTTTAGCCTCACCCTCATTATCAGATACCAATGGGCTTATAGGAGCAGTTACATCCCCTACAGGGTTAGTAGACTCAGGCAGCGGTAGCACAAGCACCTGCTCTTCCAACAATACATTTAACACTAGCTGTTTAACCTCCGCCTTAACTACACTCTGCGGAATCGATATTGAGTAATGGTCAGCCAAGGTCACTAAATCAACTCTACGACATTTGTCAAAAACCTCCCACGAAGGGTTATCCAAAAAGGACTTCGAATCAAAAGTAGCCATCTTACACTACTTCACAAGAGCCAACGAAAATAGCAAACACTAATGCTACTTCAGCTATGACGCTCAACACTGAACTATACCACTACAACAATCTACATGAGCGGCATGGGTGTCAGTAAAGACATATCCCGGATGAGGCTCCACTTATGTTACGAATCTCTTTTGGCCCGACAGTCTAGGGGGGAATGGTAGTGAGACCCGTAACATAACTCATGTAAATTATAATAGTGACAAAGTAAAAGTGAACGAAATAACCACGACAACCGAAATAATACCGTCAAACTCAGGGTTTATTATAAACACACGGTAATGGGGGGGGGAGCAGGAAAAGGGGCTGAGCTGGACCCAAGGAAAGAAACAAATATGCAAAAACACCCCTAAGCTAGGCTAGCCTATTTCAACAACAGCTAACTAACTAACCAAAAATACAGTGGGTGGTCCGCCCAGTTCTAACTAGTGTGTTTTAACAAAGTTTACCTACGGGTAGTGTATGCCCATGGGCGACTTGTCTTGGTTTCCCCTTTTTCCCACCAGCAAACACCATAAACAAAAACAATACTCACAGGAGATGACAAAGTGATTTGGAGGTGCTCAAACAAAAGAAGAGGTTAATTATTACACAAAGAGCGAGATCTACATACATGGCATTTACAAAGAGATTGTGCTACTGAAATCTATCAAGAGCAGAGATCTACCAACATGTCATTACAAAGATTGAGCTCTCCTGAAATCTATCAAAGAACAGCTATCTACCAACATGGGATTACAAAGATTGAGCTCTCCTGAAATCTATCAAAGAACAGCTATCTACCAACATGGGATTACAAAGATTGAGCTCCTGAACAAACAAATGATGGGGTCTTTAAACCATGGGGAAGGAACTGTGATAGGGTAGGAAACAGGAGGAGGTGTGTCTTCTGATTGATGGGTTGATTGTTGACTGATTGGGGAGTAATGATTTTCACCTGTGAGGGGAGAAGGAGAGAAAAGAAACACACACAGGATACACAGACACAGGATACCTGTATCCGTAACAATCGGCAACCTTGTCCCCACTGTCACGGTTCGCTGCTTCCCCAATCAAAAGACCTGGATCAACGCTGATTTTGGCATTAAACTAAAGGATAGGGCTAACTCACACAGGGCTATCGCAGGCAACCATGAGGCTACAGCTGAGGACAGGAACAAGTACAAGAAGTCCCGCTATGACCTCTGCAGAGTCATCAAACGAGCAAAAATACAATATAGGATTATGGTGGAATCATATACACAGGCTCTATTTGCCGAATATGACCTTACTGTGAAATATTTACTTACAAGCCTTTAACCAACAATGCAGTTTTAAGAAAAATACGAGCTAAGAAAGAATATTTACTCAATAAACTAAAGTTTAAAAAAGTTACACAATAAAATAACAATAACGAGGCTATATATACAGGGGTACTGAGTCAATGTGCGGGGGGGTACAGGTTAGTCGCGGTAATTAAGGTAATATGTACATATAGGTAGGGGTAAAGTGACTATGCATAGATAATAAACAGCAAGTAGCAGGAGCGTAAAAAAAGGGGGGGGGGGGTCAATGCAAATAGTCTGGGTAGCCATTTGATTAGCTGTTAAGCAGTCTTATGGACCTAGACTTGGCTGTCCGGTACCGCTTTCCGTGCAGTAGCAGAGAGAGCAATCTTTGACTTGGGTGGCTGGAGTCTTTGGCCATTTCTAAGGCCTTCCTCTGATACCGCCTGGTATAGAGCTCCTGGATGGCAGGAAGCTTGGCCCCAGTGATGTACTGGCCCCTACGCACTACCCTCTGTAGCGTTTTGCGGTCGGATGCCGAGCAGTTGCCATACTAGGCGGTGATGCAACCAGTCAGGATGCTCTCGATGGTTCTGCTGTAGAACTTTTTAAGGATCTGAGGACCCATGCCAAATCTTTTCAGTCTCCTGAGGGGGAATAGGCATTGCTGTGCCCTCTTCACAACTGTCTTGGTGTGTTAGGTTTGTTGGTGATGTGGACACCAAGGAACTTGAAGCGCTCAACCTGCTCCACTACAGCCCCTTCGATGAGAATGGGGGCGTGCTCGGCCCTCCTTTTCCTGCAGTCCACTATCATCTCCTTTGTCTTGATCACGTTGAGGGAGAGGTTGTTGTCCTGGCATCACACTGCCAGGTCTCTGACTTCCTCCCTGTAGGCTGTCTCATCGTTGTCAGTGATCAGGCCTACCACCGTTGTGTCGTCAGCAAACTTAATGATGGTGTTGGAGTCATGCTTGACCACACAGTCGTAGGTAAACAGGGAGTACAGGAGGGGACTAAGAACACACCCCTCTAGGGGCCCTCGTGTTGAGGATCAGCGTGGCAGATGTGTTGTTGCCTACCCTTACCAAATGGGGATGGCCCATCAGGAAGTCCAGGATCCAGTTGCAGAGGGAGGTGTTTAGTTCCAGGGTCCTTAGCTTAGTGATGAGCTTTGAGGGCATTATGGTTTTGAATGCTGAGCTGTAGTCAAAGAACAGCATTCTCACCTAGGTGTTCATTTTGTCCAGGTGGGAAAAGGCAGTGTGGAGTGCAATAGAGAATGCGTCATCTGTGGATGTGTTGGGGCGGTATGCGAATTGGAATGGGTCTAGAGTTTCTGGGATGATGGTGTTGATGTGAGCCATGGCCAGCCTTTCAAAGCACTTCATGGCTACAAGCGTGAGCCCTACGGGTCGGTAGACATTTACACATGTTACCTTGGTGTTCTTGGGCACAGGGACTATAGTGGTCTGCTTGAAACATGTTGGTATTACAGACTCTTGTCAGGGACACATTAAAAATGTCAGTGAAGACCCTTGCCGGTTGGTCAGCGTATTCTCTGAATACACGTCCTGGTAATCCGTCTGGCCCTGTGGCCTTGTGAATGTTGACCTGTTTAAAGGTCTTACTCACATGGCTACAGTCCATTACGGATTACAAAGGAAGACCCAGCCGTGATCTGGCCAACGATGCCTCTCTACCAGACGGGGCCGATTCCAGGTTGTAAGGGTAGGCAACATCACCTCCGCCATGCTGACCCTCAACACTGGGGCCCCTCAGGGCTGTCTGCTTAATCCCTCCCTGTACTCCCTGTTGACCCACGACTGCGTGGCCATGTACAAATCTAATACCATCATCAAGTTTACTGACGACACAACGGTAGTAGGCCTGATCACCGGCGACGACAAGACAGACAACAGGGAGGAAGTCAGTGACCTGTTAGTGTGAAGCCGGAACAACAACTTCTCCCTCAACGTCAGTAAGAGCAAGGAGCTGATCATGGACTCCAAGAAACAGGGGGGTGAGCATTCCCCTATCCACATCGATGGGGCTGCAGTGTAGTTCGCACAGCGCCTCTTCCCCTTCAGGACGAAGATATCCCCATATTATTACTTACCCTGTTGCTCTTTTGCACCCCAGCATCTCTACTTGCACATCATCATCTGCACATCTATCACTCCAGTATTAATGCTACATTGTAATTATTTTCACCTCTATGGCCTATTTATTGCCTATTTCCCTACTCTCCTACATTTGCACACACTGTGCATAGATTTCTATTTCTCTTTTATTTTGTGTTATTGACTGTACGTTTGTTTATGTGTAAATCTGCGTTGTTGTTTTTGTCGCACTGCTATGCTTTATCTTGGCCAGGTCGCAGTTGTAAATGAGTTCTTGTTCTTGTTCTCCACTGGCCTACCTGGTTAAATAAAGGTGAAATATATATATTTTTTAAAGGGAGGTTGAAAAGGTTTGGCATGGGCCCTCAAATCCTCAGAGTTCTACAGTTGTCCCATTGAGAGCATATTGACTGGCTGCATGTCACGTCCTGACCTTAGTTCCTTTTTTATGTCTCTATTTTGGTTTGGTCAGGGCGTGAGTTGGGGTGGGCATTCTATGTTTTGTTCTGTGTGTTGTATTTCTATGTGTTTGGCCTGGTATGGTTCCCAATCAGAGGCAGCTGTTAATCGTTGTCTCTGATTGAGAACCATACTTAGGTAGCCTGTTCCCACCTGTGTTTGTGGGTAGTTGTTTCACCTAACAGGACTGTTTCGTGGCATTCACGAGCGTTGTTGGTTTTTGTCATTCAATGGTCAGTTTATTTAATTAAAATTGACTATGAACACTTACCACGCTGCGTGTTGGTCTGATGATTCCTATTCCTCATCATCAGACGAAGAGGAAAGACGTATCACTGCTTGGTATGGCAATAGCACCGCCCTCAATCGCATGGCGCTACAGAGAGTGGTGTGGACAGTCCAGTATGTCACTGGGGCCGAGCTCCCTATCATCCAAGACCTCTATATCAGGCACTGTGAAAGCAAGGCCCAGAAAATCATTAAAGACTCCAACCACCCAAGCCATAGATGGTTCTCTCTGCTTCCGCATGACAAGCTGTGCCCATGCATCAAGTCTGACACCAACAGGCTCCTGAACAGCTTCTATCCCCATGCCATAAGACTGCTAAATAGCTAACTAAATAGCTCACAAAACGGCTACATGGACTGAGTTGACCCTTGGATTTTATTCTTAACTCTATGCACACTCACACGGCCCTACACACTACGCACGCTAATACTCCAACACGCATACACACACACACACACATAATATGCACATACATTTACACTGACTCTGCACACACACTCACATGCAATCATCATATATGCTGCTGCTACTCTGTTTATCATATATCCTGATGCCTAATCAGGGACCGTGTTCCAGAAGTGGGAAAAACCTGTTCTCGACTCAGCTTTCAGGGTGTCATTTGCCTGCAGTTCAACAACTTCACATTCTACTGCAGCATGGTCAGGGGAGAGGCCTGTAATGACTGGGGTAAGAGAAGACCCCCCCCCCTCAGCTACCCCAAAACATCCACTAATATATTGTACTTGAAATGTTGCAAATGTTCTGGGTCATCTGTGGGGACTGCTCTGAGTTTTGTGAAGTACACAGACTGTCTGTCAGGTATGAACAGCGTGGTGATTTTGTTTTGAAACGCTGTGACGACATGCAGCATGTCACTTGCAGGGATTCAATTGGAGAGGAAAAAGTCCCTCTGGGAACACACCAATGAAAATCCTGTATTCCATTCCATTCAATTCTAAAACATACAGTTTTTAATAATTTCACTCCCCACCCAATTCCAACCCTGATTACCTGGGTTGTTTCATTTCCCTTGGAGCTGGAGATTCAGTGTATTCAGATGGCAGGTGATGGCAGTCAGTGTGGCTAGGATTCTCCAAGTGGCAATGATTTAGTGCTCTTGAAACAATAAAGTTGACCACTTATACAACCAGCTGCATCACATTCTTGCTCGTCACGAAAAACATTCTACTGACAATACTTCCCCTGTGAGACCCGACGACACAACACACACTCCTAAACACACGGAGGTTGTCTCCATCTCTCTTTCTCTCCTCCCTTCATCCATGAATTAGAGAGAGAGAGAGAGAGAGAGAGAAAAACAGAAACCTCTGGGCCTGCGGGGAACTGTGGTTATTTGTGTCTAATTAGCCTACATTTGGAGAATACCAATCTTTCGAGATCTTTCTCTTTCTTTCTCTCCTCTCTCGCCATTGTTATTTTGCTTTTGGCCACACACTTCTAAGCAGGACTTGGCCTACTTAGCATTGATTTGTTGCTGTTAAAGTGGACTGTGTTCAGCTCCGGGAGACAACAGAGTAATAGTTAAAGATAAAGCCCAATAATGAGGGGGACAGGTCTGGTTTTGTACAATAGCTCTTGTTTTGTACAACATGAAGGAATGTAGTTCCCATTGCTGTCCCATTGAATTGCAAATGCATGTGACACATAATGGTCATTATGGTGATTATGTGTGCATTACGTCCAAAGAAAGCTTGATTAACTGAGTGTACATCTCCATCCATCCATGTACAATATAAATAAATACAAATGGGTGGCCCACAGGCATTATTGGGAATCATTAATAAGCCTATCTAACTATACCTTTCCCGTTCCACAATCATTTCGGGCTTTTGACAGTGGGGGTAACTCGAGGGGCAAATGTGAACTTCAAAGGCAACCTTAAGGGTAAATCTCCATTGACCTCAATTAATGGATGATTTAAGCAAAAACATTTCCAGTTACTGTCACGCCCTGACCTTAGAGAGCCTTTTTATTTCTCTAGTAGGTTAGGTCAGGGTGTGATTTAGGTGGGCATTCTAGTTTGTCTGTTTCTTTGTTGGCCAGGTATGGTTCCCAATCAGAGGCAGGCTGTCTATCGTTGTCTCTGATTGGGAATCATACTTAGGCAGCCTTTTTCCCACCTGTGTTTGTGGCTAATTATTTATTTTCTGTGAGTGTTTGTGTGCGCCACGGTTGCGTCACGTTCGTATTCTGTTTACCTTTTTTTTTGTTTTTTGTGAAGGTTTCACTTCTATTAAAGATGTGGAATTACATGCACGCTGCGCCTTGGCTCATCTATGACAGGGAGTTTGAAGACAGTAAACGTGACAGTTATGAGAAGAAACCTGAAGTCAACATTTCTGGCTAAGCCAGTGGGTTAGCCTACCATGCCAACTGTGGTAGGAAGCCCTCTTTTTCTAATTGTAAGCTGTGTTTAGGTTTGTGAGTTGTCAGGACTAATTTCAGACCTACTAGTATTTAGATGAACCATAGTACCAAAAGTCCTGACTCAATAACTGATAACTGAATTCAGAATTTAAAAAATGCTCCCCCAGGGCGCTTGCAGTTTCATCGTCTCGTCATCATTTCCAAGGTACATTTGACATTGAGGCAATGTTGTTTTGATTATGGTTAAATGCAGTGTCTAAACATTTTATATATATATATATATATATATATATATATATATATATATTTAACCAACAATATTGGCATGGCACCCTAGGTGAAAATGTATATATGTGTTTAATGTCACATACACACGGATAGGTGCTGTCATAGATTTTAGAAGAAACCTTTCGGTTATTGGCCCAGAGCTCTAATTGCTAGGCTACCTGCCACACTAACAGTGGAGGACTTTAACTGATTCCACGGTGTGTGCGTTCACACCGAGCGAGAAGTGATCTCGCTCCGTCTTGCAGTAAATCATCATAACCGCTTATGGATTTTTAAAATTTATTACATTCCACTCTTTGGGAAGCAGGAGATTGCGTCCCTCTCCTAAAGGAAGGGCTGGGGGACGTGTCCTATCGACAGAGACAATTGAGTGGCCATCCAGTGACAAATTGTCAAAGTCCCTGCTTGCTGTCAAAGCCTCGAGGTAGGGAGAATGGATGGAGGACCTTGGGTGCTGAAGACCCAATGCTTACTAGCTAACAGTCTCTGGCATATTGCTGTCTATGATGTAGATTATGTTGTAGATACTGTACTGTAAAGTGTGTTGTCATTTTAAAATGTAGGCCCAGTTTAAATAAAGTTGGATTGTATTCGAGTTCAGTTGGTGATATACACTTTATTATCCCTAGTGGCAGAAGAGGCATGGACATGTAGGAACACATAATGAGGATCACACCATGCCATAAAAAGAATGGTACAGATACACTGATGAGCAGTTATGAGCAGTTGTAAAATACTTATTATGTAATTACTTGTTAGAGGTGCTGGCAGTGAAGCTGCAATTAAAGATTATTTTGCAATATCTCAATGCCCAAATTGGTTAAAAAAAAATATGACTCTTTGGCACTAGATTTTAAAAAGTTGCTACACCAGAAACGGCCCATAGGTGGCACTGTAATAAGGATTCGAAGTCTAAGACTCAGCCCTGTCACCCCGTTTGACGTACAACCACAAAACGTCGTATATAAGTGCTTCTCAACATAAGGAACCAATTTGCCTCACGGACCAATGACTTCTGCCATATTGGATTTCCACGATATTGGATTTTTTTAGAAAATCAAATCTTCCAATATCTCCTTGAGAACGTGGCACATTTGTAAATAGCTAAACCCTAATAACGCCACTTCGCTCTATCAACTTGAAGCTTGGACAAAAAGTGTCTTGAATAGTTACATGTATGAGGGAAGAACCAGTATTTGATACACTGCCGATTGTGAAGGTTTTCCTACTTACAAAGCATGTAGAGGTCTGTCATTTTTATCATAGGTACACTTCAACTGTGAGAGACTGAATCTAAAACAAAAATCCCGAAAATCGCATTGCATTTTATTACATGACATAAGTATTTGATACATCAGAAAAGCAGAACTTTAATATTTGGTACAGAAACCTTTGTTTGCAATTACAGAGATCACACGGTTCTTGACCAGGTTTGCACACACTGCAGCAGGAATTTTGGCCCACTCCTCCATATAGACCTTCTCCAGATCCTTCAGGTTTCGGGGCTGTCGCTGGGCAATACGGACTTTAAGCTCCCTCCAAAGATTTCCTATTGGGTTCAGGTCTGGAGACTGGCTAGGCCACTCCAGGACCTTGAGATGCTTCTTATGGAGCCACTCCTTAGTTGCCCTGGCTGTGTGTTTCGGGTCGTTGTCATGCTGGAAGACCCAGCCGCGACCCATCTTCAATGGTCTTACTGAGGGAAGGAGGTTGTTGGCCAAGATCTCGCGATACATGGCCCCATCCATCCTCCCCTCAATACGGTGCAGTCGTCCTGTCCCCTTTGCAGAAAAGCATCAAAGAATGATGTTTCCACCTCCATGCTTCATGGATGTTATGGTGTTCTAGGGGTTGTACTCATCCTTCTTCCTCCAAACATGGCGAGAGGAGTTTAGACCAAAAAGCTATATTTTTGTCTCATCAGACCACATGACCTTTTCCCATTCCTCCTCTGGATCATCCAGATGGTCATTGGCAAACTTCAGACAGGCCTGGACATGTGGTGGCTTGAGCAGGGGAACCTTGCGTGCGCTGCAGGATTTTAATCCATGACGGCGTAGTGTGTTACTAATGGTTTTCTTTGAGACTGTGATCCCAGCTCTCTTCAGGTCATTGACCAGGTCCTGCCGTGTAGTTCTGGGCTGATCCCTCACCTTCCTCATGATCATTGATGCCCCATGAGGTGAGATCTTGCATGGAGCCCCAGACTGAGGGTGATTGAACGTCATTTTGAACCTTCTCACCAAGCTGCTTGCTTATTGTAGTGTAGCCCATCCCAGCCTTGTGCAGGTCTACAATTTTATCCCTGATGTCCTTACACAGCTCTCTGGTCTTGGCCATTGTGGAGAGGTTGGAGTCTGTTTGATTGAGTGTGTGGACAGGTGTCTTTCATACAGGTAACGAGTTCAAACAGGTGCAGTTAATACAGGTAATGAGTGGAGAACAGGAGGGCTTCTTTAAGAAAACAAACAGGTCTGTGAGAGCCGGAATTCTTACTGGTTGGTAGGTGATCAAATACTTATGTCATGCAATAAAATGCAAATTAATTACTTAAAAATCATACAATGTGATTTTCTGGATTTTTGTTTTAGATTCCGTCTCTCACAGCTGAAGTGTACCTATGATAAAACGTACAGACCTCTACATGCTTTGTAAGTAGGAAAACCTGCAAAATCGGCAGTGTATCAAATACTTGTTCTCCCCACTGTATATAATGCTTCCATGTAACTGTCTCTTTCAGCCTGCACATAAGACAATACCCCATTTCATTGCTGCTTGCGGGTACATAGTCATTTGTTACCCAAATGACTTAGAAATCATTGTAAGCACTGTTCAACGAAAATCACCACATTCCCTATCTGTAGTTCATTCAGAAACTGGGCAATGTTGCCCAATGTTTTACCGTAGTAATTGTTGATTTACGTCAATAGATCTATACCAGGGGAAAAAGGTAGGTAGTTTAAGACAAAGGCAGGTTTGGTCAGTGTCGTTCCCTGTTCCGTTAAAATAGATTACTACCGTCCCTACAGTCTAGATATCAATCGTCTAATCTTAATCCCATCAATAGACTTCTTCCATTGAAACATCTCACACACCTTTAATCCCAATCTGGAGTCACATCTCCCAGAACAGAAGGCATATGGCTGGAGACTGGAGGGGAGGAGCGATGTCGTGTGTCTGGTCTGTTCATTTTCACCGCAGTCTTAACCAGACTTCGGTGGACTCATTGCCGGATAAAGAGTTGCGTAACGAAAGCTTATAAACAATTTTAATGGTTTATATTTGGCCCCTCGCTACTTGTGATCCAAAACAATAAACAAACGCCACTTCATGCTTGAACTCTCACCCCTGTGAAAAATAATGAGCGAGAATAATCCCATAAAGTACTCTATATGTATGTGGAACAAAGTGAAAGTGTGTGTCCGTGCATATGTGTGTATGAAGACTCATATTGTTTGAAGCTTCATATGCTTCTCTTTGCATACAGTTTGAGAACGGCTTTGATGAATGGAGGCAGTTACATTGTGCAGAATTGAGATGCATTGTATTTGTTGACTGCATGAAAGAGGACATGTTACGGTAGCACATTATGTTTGTCCATGGTTCATAAGTGTGCCCTTTAACTCTACTCTGAAAGAATAACTGGCTGCTCTAAATATTGTCCCGTCAACAGTAGGGTATTTGTTAGATACTGCCAATCAAAGCCGTATCTCCAACACACAGCAGGAGCGGTAATGGCGCAGTGGCTGTTTGTACTGTGTGTTTGCTGTGTTTTGGCTTCCAGTACTGTGTGTGGTATAGTCTTTGGGCCTTTTTCCATTCAAATGACTCATCTGAAATCAACTCTGATCAACCATTTAGGGTAATGTCTGTGTATGTGTGTGTGTGTTCGGGGGCGGGGGGTTGTGTGTGCGTGTATATATCGCTCTCTTCCTCCCACTTCTCCCTTGTTACTTTCCTCTGTCTGGCTCTGCTGTCTTTCTCCTTCCTCCCCCTCTCTTTCTCCCACCCGGTGGCCCATTCCCTCTATCCCACGCTGCACAGTGCCTGAGCTGAGAGGCGAGTCGTGGTAGAGTTGCTCCTCCCTTCTCGGGGCCTAGCCGGTTGCCATGGTTTCCTGACCTTCCTGTTACCGCAGCGCTCCCGACTCGAGACAACTTCTTCTTTGCCACTCTGTTTATGTCTCTGTCCTTCTTCCTCATCACTTATTCCTTCTCTCTCCCTCCCTCTCACTGTCCCTCCTTCTCTTTCTCTCTCCCTTCCCTCACTCTCTTTTCCTCCCTCATCCCTTCTGTCTCCTAATTCCCTCTCTCCCTCTCATACATTGAGAGACCTAGTACGGTGTGTGACAGCAAGAAGATTTTTTGAGAATAATAGACAATTTGAGAATAATATTTAGGTCTAACATTATCTCTCTAACACTCCACTGACCAACAGAAAAATAAAAACACCAGAAACAAATGGACAAACTAACTAATTGCATATAATGTTTGAGGATCTAGGAGGATGTGCTCTAGTATTAAATTGTGTGTGTGTGTAAATAGCATACGTTGAAGAGCCCTGTTCTTGGATAATTGGTTGCATCGACCAATCTTGTGTCCCTGTTGCACTAATTTTAAAAAACGTACATACATGCACACTTGCATACACACACTTTCATGCACGCATAAACAAACACACACACACACAACACACACACCCACGTCTATAGCACCTGGTTCACTGCTGGATGGCTCTCTCCATATCTGTTCCATCTGGTCAACTGTGGTCCATATGTTAAACTAAAGAGCGGATTACATCCCCCTCGAAATAAAGCTCTTTGATTCGCCACTTTCAGCTTTTGATCCATGTGCTATGAAAAGGAATGGACAATGATACTGATAGGAAATATAAGGCTAATTCAAAAGAGCTGGAATTGGAACTAGGAAGTCGAATGAATGGTGCCATTATTGAATTCATTCGCATTCATTCAATCAAATGATACCTAACATAAAATTAGTAAAAGGTTATATTGAGGAGGGAAGTACAGGTAACTGCCTAAATAAAGGAATAGGGTGTTGGGCCACCATGAGTCAGAACAGCTTCAATGTACTTTGGCATAGATTCTACAAGTGTTTGAGATCAATTGACACCCTTTACCATGGCACTTTGAGATTTATTTTAAACTGCAAAACCCTTACGCACCACTGCACTTTGTATACCAGGGTTGGCTGGCCTTCTCTAGTCACTCGTAGGCTCAGTCACTGGTATACTTTTATTTCTAAAGCCATTTTGGGTTTACTACTTTTTTCTTTGGGTATTTTTATTGTTCAGAAATGTGGTGGGTACTCTCTTCATTCGCTGGACTTTATCATGCTAACTGTTCCAAATGTCCGAACTGAATTTGGTAAAAGAGCTTTTATGTACTCTGCGCCATCGCCTTGGAACGCCTTACAAAATACTTTTAAACTGGAAGAACTTGTCCCGATTGGTATTTTTAAATCACTGATGAATGATCTTGAGACTGATTCCCTGACCTGTCAATGTTGTTAATTTGCTGTTTTTTGATTTTGTTAAACTCTTGTGAATTCTATGGTTTTTACTAGATTACTTGTAGTTTTTCATGTTTGTCTGTACATTTTGTAATGACCCGGTGCTGCCTATCTTGGCCAGGACGCTCTTGAAAAAGAGATTTTAAATCTCAATTAGCCCTTCCTGGTTAAATAAAAAAATAAATAAAAAAACAAGTTTCTGAAACTACATTGGAGGGATGCGATACCATTCTTCCAGGAGAAATTCCTGTTTTTAATTGATGGTGGTGGAAAACACTGTCTCAGGCACCGCTCCAGAATCTCCCATAAGTATTAAATTGGGTTGAGATCCGGGGACTGAGACGGCCATGGCATATGGTTTACATATTTTTCATGCTCATCAAACCATTCAGTGACCACTCATGCCCTGTGGATGGGGGCATTGTCATCCTATGGGGGCATAGCCATAGTAGCAAAAATAATGGCCTGGCCAGCATTTTTATACGTGACCCTAAGCATGATGGGATGTTAATTACTTAACCTGTGTGGAAGCACCTGCTTTCAATATACTTTTGTATTCCTCATTTACTCAAGAGTTTCCATTATTTTGTCAGTTGGTGCTTGCAACACTGGGGTGGTGAGTTCAATTCCCACGGGGGACCAGTATGTATGCACTGTAAATGTAAATCTAACATAAGCAGCGGCCTCCCGAGAGGTGCAGTGGTCTAAGGCACTGCATCGCAGGGCAAGAGGCGTCACTAGAGACCCGGGTTCGATCAAAGCTGTGTCGTAGCCAGCCGCAACCGGGAGACCCATGGGGCGGCTCACAATTGGCCCAGCGTCGTCCGGATTAGGGGAGGGTTTGGCCGGCCTGGAAGTCCTTGTCTCATCACACTCTAGCGACTCCTGTGGCGGGCCGGGCGCATGCACGCTAACTTCGGTCGCCAGTTGTACGGTGTTCCCTCCGACACATTGGTGCGGCTGGCTTCCGGGTTAAGCAAGCAGTGTGGCTTGGCAGGGCCGTGTTTTTGTCTCTCCCAAGTCCGTACAGAAGTTGCAGCGATGGGACAAGACTAACTAGAAAAGTTTGGTCATACGCACATCCTTAAAAACAGGTGCTGTGCTATTAAAAATAATAGTATAGAACAAGATGGCCCGCACACTGTTAAAGCTCCCAGTTAACCGCTTTATTGACGATGTTTTGATCCGAAACGGATCTTTGTCAGGTGGAGACTGTGACTACCAATTGGATATCACGAAAAAGGGGGTAAATACACTGCTCAAAAAAATAAAGGAAACACTGAAACAACACAATGTAAATCCAAGTCAATCACACTTCTGTGAAATCAAACTGTCCACTTAGGAAGCAACACTGATTGACAATAAATTTCACATGCTGTTGTGCAAATGGAATAGACAACAGGTTGAAATTATAGGCAATTAGCAAGACACCCCCAATAAAGGAGTGGTTTTGCAGGTGGTGACCACAGACCACTTCTCAGTTCCTATGCTTCCTGGCTGATGTTTTGGTCACGTTTGAATGCTGGCGGTGTTTTCACTCTAGTGGTAGCATGAGACGGAGTTCATTCAGCTCATCCAGGATGGGACATCAATGCGAGCTGTGGCAAGAAGGTTTGCTGTGTCTGTCAGCGTAGTGTCCAGAGCATGGAGGCGCTACCAGGAGACAGGCCAGTACATCAGGAGACGTGGAGGAGGCCGTAGGAGGGCAACAACCCAGCAGCAGGACCGCTACCTCCGCCTTTGTGCAAGGAGGAGCAGGAGGAGCACTGCCAGAGCTCTGCAAAATGACCTCCAGCAGGCCACAAATGTGTCTGCTCAAACGGTCAGAAACAGACTCCATGAGGGTGGTATGAGGGCCCGACGTCCACATGTGGGCGTTGTGCTTAAAGCCCAACACCGTGCAGGACGTTTGACATTTGCCAGAGAACACCAAGATTGGCAAATTCGCCACTGGCGCCCTGTGCTCTTCACAGATGAAAGCAGGTTCACACTGAGCACGTGACAGACGTGACAGAGTCTGGAGACGCCGTGGAGAACGTTCTGCTGCCTGCAACATCCTCCAGCATGACCGGTTTGGCGGGGGTCAGTCATGGTGTGGGGTGGCATTTCTTTGAGGGGCTCGCCAGAGGTAGCCTGACTACCATTAGGTACCGAGATGAGATCCTCAGACCCCTTGTGAGACCAAGGTTCCTCCTAATGCAAGACAATGCTAGACCTCATGTGGCTGGAGTGTGTCAGCAGTTCCTGCAAGAGGAAGGCATTGATGCTATGGACTGGCCCGCCCGTTCCCCAGACCTGAATCCAATTGAGCACATCTGGGACATCATGTCTCGCTCCATCCACCAACACCACGTTGCACCACAGACTGTCCAGGAGTTGGTGGATGCTTTAGTCCAGGTCTGGGAGGAGATCCCTCAGGAGACCATCCGCCACCTCATCAGGAGCATGCCCAGGCGTTGTAGGGAGGTCATACAGGCACGTGGAGGCCACACACATTACTGAGCCTCATTTTGACTTGTTTTAAGGACATTACATCAAAGTTGGATCAGCCTGTAGTGTGGTTTTCCACTTTAATTTTGAGTGTGACTCCAAATCCAGACCTCCATGGGTTGATACATTTGATTTCCATTGATAATTTTTGTGTGATTTTGTTGTCAGCACATTCAACTCTGTAAAGAAAAAAGTATTTAATAAGAATATTTCATTCATTCAGATCTAGGATGTGTTATTTTAGTGTTCCCTTTATTTTTTTGAGCCGTGTATATACAGGACCAGTCAAAAGTTTGGACACCTACTCATTCAAGGGTTTTTGTTTATTATTACTTTTTTTCTATATTGTAGTATAAAAGTGAAGACATCAAAACTATTAAATAAAACATATAGTAACCAAAAAAGTGTTAAACAAATCAAAATAGATTTTAGATTCTTCAAAGTAGCCAACCTTTGCATTGACGGCTTTGCACACTCTTTGCATTCTCTCAAAGGCTTCATGAGGAATGCTTTTCCAACAGTCTTGAAGGAGTTCCCACATATGCTGAGCACTTGTTGGCTGCTTTTCCTTCACTCTGCAGTCCAACTAATCCCAAACCATCTCAATTGGGTTGAGGCCAGGTCATCTGATGCAGCACTCCATCACTCTCCTTCTTGGTCAATTGATTGTCTCACTAAGAGCAAACCAGATGGGATTGCGAATTGCTACAGAATGCTGTGGTAGACATGCTGGTTAAGTGTGCCTTGAATTCTAAATGAATCACCGACAGTGTCATCAGCAAAGCACCATCACACCTCCTCCTCCATGCTTCATGGTGGGAACCACACATGCAGAGATCATCTGTTCACCTACTCTGCGTCTCACAAAGATGTGGCGGTTGGAACCAAACATCTCAAATTTGGACTCATCAGACCAAAGGACATATTTCCACCGGTCTAATGTCCATTGCTCATGTTTCTTGGCCCAAGCAAGTTTCTTCATCTTATTGATGTCCTTTAGTAGTGGTTTCTTTGCAGAAATTTGGCCATGAAGGCCTGATTCACGCAGTCTCCTCTGAACAGTTGATGTTGAGATGTCTGTTACTTAAACTCTGTGAAGCATTTATTTGGGCTGCAAACTGAGGTGCATTTAACTCTAATGAACTTATCCTCTGCAGCAGAGGTAACTTTGGGTCTTCCATTCCTGTGGCGATCCTCATTAGAGCCAGTTTCATCATGGCGAGTGATGGATTTTGCAACTGCACTTGAAGAAACTTTCAGAGTTCTTGACATTTTCAGAATTGACTGACCTTCATGTCTTAAAGTAATTATGAACTGTCATTTCTCTTTGCTTATTTAAGCTGTTCTTGCCATAATATGGACTTGGTCTTTTACCAAATAGGGCTATCTTCTCTATACCACCCCTACCTTGTCACAACACAACTGATTGGCTAAAACGAATTAAGAAGGAAAGAAATTCCACAAATGAACTTTTAACAAGGCACACCGGTTAATTGAAATGCATTCCAAGTGACTACCTCATGAAGCTGGTTGAGAATATGCCAAGAGTGTGCAAAGCTGTCATCAAGGCAAAAGGTGGCTACTTTGAAGAATCTTAAAATATATTTTTATTTTTTTGAACACTTTTGGTTACTACACGATTACATGTGTTATGTCATAGTTTTGATGTCTTCACTATTATTCTACCATGTAGAAAATAAAGAAACATATGAATGAGTAGGCGTGTCCAAACTTTTGACTGGTACAGTGTAGTTGTCATATGTATGTTTACAGTATGTATATGTTTACAGTAGATGTATGTTTGTGTGCCATTAATGCATTCATGTATGTACATGTTCATGAGCTTGTGAATGTGTGAATGTGCTGTCTGGCATTAGCCTTGGATTAAGATTCATCGATTTAGTCATTTGTTCCTCCCCCTCACACCCCCTCTTCCCAACTGGGCCAAACAAAATATAATGAACACCTCTGGAACGCCAAGGCCTCGAGGGCATCTGGGAAATGTAGTTATTTTCATAGAGCGAGGGGGAAAAATCTCTCAGCTGACTGGCCATATATACAGTACAAATCACACTAGGCTGCATGGCAGATATATTGTAAATCCCTGTCAGAATAGCCCATTTTATATTCATACTAGCACTTTTCAAACAAGCTATTTCCAATGTTGAGGGACCGGCTTGATGCTTTACCGAAGCACCCAAAGCATGTTGTTCGGACGCCCTATTCTCATTTCCTTTGCTCTGTTTATTAGAATGTATCTCATACACTCCACAGCGACTGTGAATGGGCTTAACACTAACGGTCCGAGTTAATTGAATCGAGTTGGTTTTGTTCATCCAGTTGTTGTCTTGCAACGTTAGAGTAGAGCGAGTCAATTGGATTTCCATTCAGAGAGCCGCAATTGGGGGACGTTAATAACTGACGGGCAATTCGTCATGCTGTTTGTTTGTCGTCAAGCCTCTGAACAGCCCGTGTGTTTGTTTTTCACTCCACAGGATATGTCTGACGCAATAACAACATATCTCTCTTCACTGTTTAGTATTTGTCTCCAAGTCAAATCGATACCTAGTAAAGCTTTTTTCATTCAAAAAGAATTCAAGCTGCTCAAAAGCCCCGAAGCTAGAAATAGTACAGAAAGATTAGAGTTTATTTTTTCACACAGAGTGTGATTAATAGTAACTGTATTTAAGGTACAGCTCTCAGTTGGAGGTCACTAGAGTAGCTAGCTATCTCCAATCCCCTCGGTGAAGGTATAACCTTTATGTACATCCACAGTGCACTTCCCTTGTGTTTAACCCCTACAATGGCAGCAGTGTGTGTGTGTGCCTGTGTGTGTGAGAGAAAGACAGAGAGATGGGAAGAAAACGACTTAAAAGTGCTGTGTCTCAAAATGGGATCAGCTCGGCACTGGTTTCCAACCCGAGGCCAAACGCACGTGTGCACACACACACACACACACACACACACACACATACACACACACACACATATATATATATATATATATATTAAAAAAATGAGCTCCAAAAGTATTGGGACAGTGGCCCATTTTTTGTTGTTGTTTTGGCTCTGTACTCCAGAACTTCGGATCTGAAATGATACAATTATGAGGTTAAAGTGCATACTGTCATTTTTTTCATCCATGTCGGGTGAACCGTTTAGAAATTACAGCACTTTTTGTACATGGTCACCCCATTTTAGGGGACCAAAAGTATTTGGATAAATTCACTTATGTGTATTAAAGTAGTCAAAAGTTTAGTATTTGGTCCCATATTCCTAGCACGCAAGGATTACATCAAGCTTGTGACTCTACAAACTTGTTGGATGAATTTGCTGTTTGTTTTGGTTGTGTTTTAGGTTATAATTGTGCCCAGTAGAAATTAATGGTAAATAATGTATTTTGTCATTTTTGGAGTCCCTTTTATTGTAAATAAGAATAGAATATGTTTCTAAACACTTTTACATTTAATGTCGACGATACCATTATTACGGATAATCCTGAATGAATCGTGAACAATGATGAGTGAGAAAGTTACAGATGCACAAATATCATATCCCCAATACATGCTAACCTCTCAACATTACAATAACAGGGGAGGTTAGCATTTTGGGGGGGTTATGATATTTGTGCGTTTGTAACTTTCTTACGCGTCATTATTCAGGATTATCTGTAATCACCGTAGCATCCACATTAATGTGGATCACTGTCCCAATACTTTTGGAGCTCTGTAATGGCTGTCTTGGTTGGAAGAAGGAGAGGACCTTCTTAGTGGTTAGTGTTCATCTTTTTTTTTTAACCACTGAACAAAAATACAAAACAACAAAGTGACAACCGAAACAGTTCTATCTGGTGCAGAAACACAAAGACTGAAAATAACCACCCACAAAACACAAAGGAAAACCGGCTACCTAAATATGGTTCTCAATCAGGGACAACGATAGACAGCTGCCTCCGACTGAGAACCATATCAGGCCAAACACAGAAATAGAAAATATAGAAAAACGAACATAGACTGCCCACCCCAACTCACCATACTAAATAAAGACAAAACAAAGGAATAAAGGTCAGAACGTGACAAGCTCACTGTAAATACATACACTCAAGTTCAGAGAGCATGTGCTTACATTTATTGAAGCCTCTTCCACCATCCCTGACACCGATGTAAATAATTGGCCATTAATTATTAAGTCTAAATCTTGTTAACCTGTGTCAGCCAGCCACAAGCAGAGAACAACCAATCAGAATCCAGAAATACTTCCTGGACCAATTGACAAGGAATAGAGATCATGGCTAGAAAGGGCTCCAGCTTTGGTCAAATTAACATCAAAAGTTTAAATGTTTTGCATTTTAGCTAACCCTAACCCTTTTCCTAACCTTAGCCTAATTCTCCTAGCCTGTTGTGTTAATTATCCTTACCTGCTGCGTACATTCTCCTAACCTGCTACGAAACATCAAATCTGACATTAATTTGACAAAAGCTGGATCCCTTCTAACCATGACCAGGAATAGATTAACAGAAATTGAGAAGAATGTGAGTACATTAATCAGACATCAATGTCAGTGTGAAAAGAGTTCACAGCACAGATCAAGTTAGAATTTGGGTCTAAATTAATTGTCTAAAGTCCAGAATCACAAGTCCAGAGCCCGGATTCATAAAGCCGATCCAGGAACACTTTTTCCTCTTAGACTATAATATAATGAATAGGTTGGACGGGGGGACCTAATCCTAGATCAGCACTCCTACCCCAAGATGCTTTATTAGTGTGGGCTGAGAGTTCCATTATGCAAAGAGTTCTCCTTCCTTAACGTTGAATCAGAGTGAGGGGGTTAATCAGGAGGAACGGCCCAATAAAATAACCCGGCTTGGTCACATCTGGCCTGTAGGCCACACAGGGACTGCTCAGGCCCATAGAGAGAACTCCCAAGCTGCCTGCTTCACACACACACACACGTGCACATGTTTAGAATGCAGGGCAAGGAGATTGACGCATTGTTTAGCTAATATTACGTACAGTGCATTTGCAAAGTATTCAGACCCCTTCCCTTTTCCCACATTTTGTTTACGTTACAGCCTTATTCTAAAATGTATTACATTTTCTTTTTTTGTCATCAATCTACACACAATACCCCATAATGACAAAGCGAAAACAGATTTGACATTTTTGCACATTTATAAAAAATAAACAGAAATACCTTATTTACATAAGTATTCAGACCATTTGCTATGAGACTCTAAATTGAGCTCAGATGCATTCTGTTTCCATTGATAATCCTTGATGTTTCTACAACTTCAATGGAGTCCACCTGTGGTAAATTCAATTGATTGGACATGATTTGGAAAGGCACAAACCTGTCTATATAAGGTTTTTGCTCTGTCCGTGCATGTCAGAGCAAAAACCAAGCCATGAGGTCGAAGGAATTGTCCATTGAGCTCCGAGACAGGGTTGTGTCGAGGCACAGATCTGGGGAAGGGTACCGAAACATTTCTGCGCATTGAAGGTCTTCAAGAACAGAGTGGCCTCCATCATTCTTAAATGGAAGATGTTTGGAACCACCAAGACTCTTCCGGAGCTGGCCGCCCGGCCAAACTGAGCGATCGGGGGTGAATGGCCTTGGTCAGGGATGTGACCAAGAACCAGATGGTTACTCTGGCAGAGCTCCAGAGTTCCTCTGTGGAGATGGTTGTCATTCTGGAAGGTACTCCCATATCTGTAGCCCTCCACCAATCAGGCCTTTATGGTAGAGTGGCCAGACGGAAGCCACTACTCAATAAAAGGCACATGACAGCGCGCTTAGAGTTTGCCAAAAGGTCCTAAAGGACTCTCAGACCATGAGAAACACGATTCTCTGGTCTGATGAAACAAAGATTGAACTCTTTGGCCTGAATGTCAAGTGTCACATCTGGAAGAAACCTTGTACCATCTCTACGGTGAAGCATGGTGGTGGCAGCATCATGCTGTGGGGATGTTTTTCAGAGGCAGGGACAGGGGAGAATAGTCAGGATCGAGGGAAAGATGAATGGAGCAAAGTACAGAGAGATCCTTAATGAAAACCTGCTCCAGAACACTCAGGTTCCCCTTCCATCAAGACAATGACCCTTAGCACACAGCCAAGACAATGCAGGAGGAGGACAAGTCTCAATGTCCTTGAGTGGCCTAGACAGAGCCTGGACCCGATCGAACATCTCTGGAGAAACCTGAAAATAGCTGTGCAGCAATGCTCACCATCCAACCGACAGACCTTGAGAGGATCTGCAAAGAAAAATGGGAGAAACTCCCCAAATACAGGTGTGCCAAGCTTGTTCATACCCAAGAACACGCCAAGGATGCTTCAACAAGGTACTGAGTAAAGGGTCTGAATACTTATGTAAATGTGATATTTATGGTTTTTATTTTTAATACATTTGCAAAAATGTCTATACCTGTTTTTGCTTAGTCATTATGGGCTATTGTGTGTAGATTGGTGTGGGGGAAAAACGATTTAATGCATTTTAGAATAAGGCTGTAACGTAACGGGGTCAAAATACTTTCCGAATGCACTGTTTTCACAGTACCAGTCAAAAGTTGGACACACCTACTCATTCCAGTGTTTTTCTTTAATGTTATTATTTTCTACTTTGTAGAATAATAGTGAAGGGGCGGCAGGGTAGCCTAGTGGTTAGAGCGTTGGACTAGTAACTGAAAGGTTGCAAGTTCAAACCCCTGAGCTGACAAGGTACAAATCTGTCGTTCTGCCCCTGAACAGGCAGTTCCTAGGCCGTCATTTGAAAATAAGAATTTGTTCTTAACTGACTTGCCTAGTTAAATAAAGGTAAAAAAAAAAAACAACAACAAAAAAAAACTACATATGGAATCATATATTTGAGATTCTTCAAAGTGCCTTGATGACAGCTTTGCACAATCTTGGCATTCTCTCAACCAGCTTCATGAGGTAATCACCTGGAAAGCATTTCAATTAACAGGTGTGCTTTGTTAAAAGTGAATTTGTGGAATTTCATTCCTTTTTAATGCGTTAGAGCCAATCAGTTGTGTTGTGACAAGGTAGGGGTGGTATACAGAAGATAGCACTATTTGGTAAAATACCAAGTCCATATTATGGCAAGAACAGCTCAAATAAGTAAAGAGAAATTACCGTCCATCATTACTTTAAGACATGAAGGTCAGTCAATCTGGAAAATTTCAAGAACTTTGAACATTTCTTCAAGTGCAGTCGCAAAAACCATCAAGCGCTATGATGAAACTGGTTCTTATGAGGTTGGCCACAGGAAAGGAAGACCCAAAGTTACCTCTGCTGCAGAGGATAATTTCAGATTGCAGCCCAAATAAATGCTTCACAGAGTTCAAGTAACAGACACATCTCAACATCAACTATTCAGAGGAGACTGCATAAATCAGGCCTTCATGGTTGAATTTCTGCTAAGAAACCACTACTAAAGGACACCAAAAATAAGAAGAGACTTGCTTGGGCCAAGAAACATGAGCAATGGACATTAGACTGGTGGAAATGTATCCTTTGGTCTGAAGCGTTCAAATTTGAGATTTTTGGTTCCAACCTTCATTCAGAGTAGGTGAATGGATGATCTATGCATGTGTGTTTCCCACCGTGAAGCATGGAGGAGGAGGTGTGACGGTGTCAGGGTGCTTTGCTGGTGACACTGTCAGTGATTTATTTAGAATTCAAGGCACACGTAACCAGCATGGCTACCAGAACATTCTGCAGAGATACGGCATCTCATCTGGTTTGTGCTTAGTGGGACTATCATTTGTTTTTCAACAGGACAATGACCCAATACACCTCCAGGCTGTTTTAAGGGATATTTGACCAAGAAGGAGAGTGATGGAGTGCTGCATCAGATGACCTGTCCTCCGCAGTCACCGGACCTCAACCCATTTGAGATGGTTTGGGGTGAGTAGGACTGCAGAGTGAAGGAAAAGCAGCCAACAAGTGCTCAGCATACGTGTGAACTCCTTCAAGACTGTTGGAAAAGCATTCCAGGTGAAGCTGGTTGAGAGAATGCCAAGCGTGTGCAAAGCTGTCATCAAGGCAAAGGGTGGCTATTTGAAGAATCTAAAAAATATTTTGATTTGTTGAACACTTTTTTGGTTACTACATGATTCCATGTGTTATTTTCACTGATGTATTCACTATTGTTCTACAATGTGGAAAATAGTCCAAATAAGCAGAACCTTGAATGAGTAGGTGTGTCCAAATGTTTGACTGGTACTGTATATATATATATATATATATATGTATGTGTGTATATATATATGTATGTATATATATATATATATATATATATATATGTATGTGTGTATATATATATATTGAGAGCATACTGGTATGTATAGTACATACAGAATATGTTGTCGTTACTGTATAATATGTGCACATTTTTCTTCATGGTCGTTGTTGGCAACGCTCAGTTCTCTGTGTCATCTAATGAAGTAATAGAAGGTTAATAGTGCTCTTCCTATCTCGATGCACACGCTCGTCTAAAAGGTTATCCCTGAATCAATTATTAGTCTACAGTACACTGAAATACCCTTTTATTTGTGCTCGCCAAAGTGGAATACATTGTGGTTAGTGCAGCGAGAGAGAAAGAATGAGGTAGAAAGAGAGTGAGGGAGAGAGAAAGTGCCGCCCCAGGGCATGATGGGTAGTGCGTGAGGATCCAACCCGCTGTTGATGTGCACTATGGCAACACTACATGGTTCCCTGATGATGTTTTTAATTCGAGTGCAGTCATTAAAATTGTAATAAGACCAGCAATAAAACTGGCAAGGTGTTTGCTTTTGTTACTATGCATTCGGAAAGTATTCAGACTCCTTGACTTTTTCCACATTTTGTTACATTACAGCCTTATTCTAAAATGTATTACATTGTTTTTTCACCTCATCAATCTACACACGATACCCCATAATGACAAAGTAAAAACAGCTTTTTAGAAATTTTAACGTGAAACCATATTTTCACATGTATTACATGTGTACATGTGATGAACATTTTCACCTCAAATGTGAATTGCAGTTTCACGTGAAATTTGCGGTTTTCAGTCCTTATTTGCTACAAAGTTTTGGATGTATAAATTAATTATATGAACCCAATGATTCTTGAAGAAAATAATGTATAAATGAGCTTAGTTCAACTGTCGTACCCCATCAGAATCCCAAATATACTGAACAACAATTTAAACGCAACATGTAAAGTGTTGATCCCCATATTTCATGAGCTGAAATAAAATACATTATGTATATAAAAATATGTGGACACCCCTTCAAATTAGTGGATTCGGCTATTACATTTTCTACTGAAGAGCTCAGTGACTAGGAAAAGTCGAGGAGCAACAACGGCTCAGCCGTGAAGTAGTAGGCCACACAAGCTCACAGAACGGGACCTCCGAGTGCTGAAGTTTGTAGTGTGCAAAAAAATTGTCTGTCCTCGGTTGCAACTCTCACTACCGTGTTCCAAACTGCCCCTGGAAGCAACGTCAGCACAGCAACTGATCGTGGGGAGATTCATGAAATGGCTTTCCATGGCTTAGCAGCCACACACAAGCCTAAGATCACCATGCACAATGCCAAGAGTGGGCTGGAGTGGTGTAAAGCTGGCAGTCCAACGGACGAATCTGGGTTTTGCGGATGCCAGGAGAACACTACCTGCCCCAATGCATAGTGCCAACTGCAAAATTTGGTGGCGGAGGAATAATGGTCTGGGGCTGCTTTTCATGGTTTGGGCTAGGCCCCTTAGTTCCAGTGAAGGGAAATCTTAACACTACAGCATACAATGACATTTCTAGACAATTCTGTGCTTCCAACTTTGTGGCAAAGTTTGGGGAAGGCCCTTTCCTCACTAATGCTCTTGTGGCTGAATGGAAGCAAGTCCCCACAGCAATGTTCCAAACTCTAGTGGAAAGCCTTCCCAGAAGAGTGGAGGCCATTACAGCAGCAAACGGGGACCAACTCCATATTGATGCCATTGATTGTGGAATGAGATGTTCGACGAGCAGGTGTCCACATACTTTTGGTCATGTAGTGTACTCCCGAAATTCTCTATACACACAAAAAGCTTATTTCTCTCAAATTCTGTGCACAAATCTGTTTTCATCCCTTTCATGATCATTACACAGCACCTTGTGTTGGGGACAATAAAAGTCCACTCTAAAATAGTTCTGTCACACAACACATTACCACAGATGTTTCAAGTTTAGGAGCGTGCAATTGGCATGCAGACTGCAGGAATGTCTACCAGAGCTGTTGCCAGATAATTTAATGTTAATTTCTTTAACATAAGCCGCCTCCAACATCATTTTAGAGAATTGGCAGTACCGCAGACCACGTGCAACCATGCCACCCCAGGACCTCCACATCCGGCTTCTTCACCTGTGGGATCATCTGAGACCAGCCACTTGGAAAGCTGATTAAACTGGGTTTGCACAATTGAAGAATTTCTCCGGTAAGCTCAGTTGCGTGCATCCTGTCCTCACTAGGGTCACTGAAGTTTGGCGTCGTAACTGACTAAAATGGGCAAATGCTCACCTTCGATGGAGAAGTGTGTTCTTCACAGATTAATCCCAGTTTCAACTGTACCGGGCAGATGGCAGACAGCATGTATGGCGTTGTGTGGGGGCGAGTGGTTTGCTGATGTCAACGTTGTGAACAGTGCCCCATAGTGGCAGTGAGGTTTTGTTATGGGCAGGCATAAGCTACAGATAATGAACACAATTCAATTTTATCGATGGCAATTTGAATGCACAGAAATACCGTGATGAGATCCTGAGGCCCATTGTCGTGCCATTCATCCGCAGCCCTCCTCATGTTTAAGCATGATAATGCACAGCCCCATGTTACAAGGATCTGTACACAATTCCTGGAAGCTGAAAATGTCCAAGTTCTTTCATGGCCTGCATACTCACCAGACATGTCACCCGTTGAGCATGTTTGGGATGCTCTGGACCGACATTTACGACAGCGTGTTCCAGTTCCCGCCAATACCCAGCAACTTCGCAAAGCAATTGAAGAGGTGTGGAACAACATTCCGCAGCCCTAATCAACAGCCTGATCAACTCTATGCAAAGGAGATGTCGCACTGCAGGAGGCAAATGGTGGTCACACCAGACACTGACTGGTTTTCTGATCCATGCCCCTACCTTTTCCAAAAAAAAAAAAATATTTTATTTAACTAGACAAGTCAGTTAAGAACAATTTCTAATTTACAATGACATCCTACCAAAAGGCAAAAGGCCTCTTGCGGTGACGGGGGCCTGGAATAAAAAATAAATACAATATAAATATAGGACAAAACACGCATCACAACAAGAGACAACACAACACCACTTAAAGAGAGACCTAAGACAACAATATAGCAAGGCAGCAACACATGACAACACAGCATGGTAGCATCACAACATAACATAACAACAACATTGTAGCAACACAATGGTAGCAACACAAAACATGGTACAAACATTATTGGGCACAGACCACAGCACAAAGGGCAAGAAGGTAGAGACAACAATACATCACACAAAGCAGCCACAACTGTCAGTTTAAGGGATCTGTGACCAACAGATGCATATCTGTATTCCCAGTCATGAGAAATCCATAGATTAGGGCCTAACTTATTTCATTTGACTTATACATTTGAAGTCAGAAGTTTACATACACTTAGGTTGGAGTCATTAAAACAAATTTTTCAACCACTCCACAAATTTCCTGTTAACAAACTATAATTTTGACAAATTTAGGACATCTACTTTGTGCATGACAACAAGTAATTTTTCCAACAATTGTTGACAGGCAGATTATTTAACTTATAATTCCCTGTATCACAATTCCAGTGGGTTAGAAGTTTACATACATTAAGTTGACTGTGCCTTTAAACAGCTTGGAAAATTCCCGAAAATGATGTCATGGCTTTAGAAGCTTCTGATAGGCCAATTGACAGAATTTGAGTCAATTGGAGGTGTACCTGTGGCTGTATTTCAAAGTCAGTGCCTCTTTGCTTGACATCATGGGAAAATCAAACAAAAACAGCCAAAACCTCAGAAAAAAATTGTAGACCTCCACAAGTCTGGTTCATCCTTGGGAGATATTTCCAAATGCCTGAAGGTACCACGTTAATCTGTACAAACAGTAGTACGCAAGTATAAACACCATGGGACCACACAGCCATCATATCGTTCAGGAAGGAGACGCGTTCTGTGTCCTAGAGATTAACGTACTTTGGTGTGAAAAGTGCAAATCAATCCCAGAACAGCAAATGACCTTGTGAAGATGCTGGAGGAAGCAGGTACAAAACTATCTATATCCACAGTAAAACGAGTCCTATATCGACAAAGCCTGAAAGGCCGCTCAGCAAGGAGGAAGCCACTACTCCAAAACTGCACATGGGGACAAAGATCATACTTTTTGGAGAAATGTCCTCTGGCCTGATGAAACAAAAATAGAACGGTTGGCCATAATGACCATCATTATGTTTGGAGGAAAAAGGGAGGGGCTTGCAAGCCGAAGAATACCATCCCAACCGTGAAGCACGGGGGTGGCAGCATCATGTTGTGGGGATGCTTTGCTGCAGGATGGACTGGTGCACTTCACAAAATAGATGTATTGAAGGAACATCTCAAGACATCAGTCAGGAAGTTAAATCTTGGTCGCAAATGGGTCTTCCAAATGGACAATGACCCCAAGCATACTTCCAAAGTTGTGGCAAAATGGCTTAAGGACAACAAAGTCAATGTATTGGAGTGGCCATCACAAAGCCCTTACCTCAATCCTATAGAAAATTTGTGGGCAGAACTGAAAAAAGTGTGTGCTAGCAAGGAGGCCTACAAACCTGACTCGGTTACTCCAGCTCGGCCACAATTCACCCAACTTATTGAAGGGAGGCTTGTGGTAGGATACCTGAAACGTTTGACCCAAGTTAAACAATTTAAAGGCAATGCTACTAAATGCTAATTGAGCGTATGTAAACTTCTGACCCACTGGGAATGTGATGAAAGAAATAAAAGCTGAAATAAATGAAATCAAATCAAATGTATTTATATAGCCCTTCGTACATCAGCTGATATCTCAAAGTGCTGTACAGAAACCTAGCCTAAAACCCCAAACAGCAAGCAATGCAGATGTAGAAGCACGGTGGCTAGGAAAAACTCCCTAGAAAGGCCAAAACCTAGGAAGAAACCTAGAGAGGAACCAGGCTATGTGGGGTGGCCAGTCCTCTTCTGGCTGGGCCGGGTGGAGATTATAACAGAACATGGCCAAGATGTTCAAATGTTCATAAATGACCAGCATGGTCAAATAATAATAATCACAGGAAGAACAGTTGAAACTGGAGCAGCAGCACAGCCAGGTGGACTGGGGGCAGCAAGGAGTCATCATGTCAGGTAGTCCTGAGGCATGGTCCTAGGGCTCAGGTCCTCGAAGAGAGAGAAAGAAAGAAATAGAGAATTAGAGAGGGCATACTTAAATTCACACAGGACACCGGATAGGACAGGAGAAGTACTCCAGATATAACAAATTGACCCTAGCCCCCCGACACATAAACTACTGCAGCATAAATACTGGAGGCTGAGACAGGAGGGGTCAGGAGACACTGTGGCCCCATCCGATGACACCCCCGGACAGGGCCAAACAGGAAGGAAATCATTCTCTCTACTATTATTCTGACATTTCACATTCTTAAAATAAATTGGTGTTCCTAACTGACCTAAGACAGGGAATTTTTACTCCGATTAAGTGTCGGGAATTGTGAAAAACTGAGTTTAATTGTATTTGGCTAAGGTGTATGTAAACTTCTGACTTCAACTGTATGTAATCTTTGGTATTGTTGCATGTTGCGTTTATATTTTGCTCAGTGTTTAAGTTTGTTTTACTCCAATGTTTTTAAACAAAGTAAATGTAAACAATCAATTTATAGCCTAAAAACATGGTTAAAACTATCATTTTGATTTAATGGATTTTCAGTCCTTGCATCCAAAGCCTAATCTATGGATTTGAGAGTGGTTGCATTTCTCCAACCCCATCCGTCAGCCTTTTACTGAAACTGCGGGGAGGCACTTTGTTAATGTTTCAATTAAGGATTGTCGATTAACACCTTTAATAGAGTCCATAGTGGTGTTATATTTTGCAATCCTGTAGTGAGCGAGTACTTTTGTGCCATCAAGCAAAACTTCTGAATTCGAGAACAAAATTCTTAGTATTGCCAACAAAAATAATGATATTTAAAGCAAAACGTAACCCTAAAAGCATTGATAGCAAAACACATGAAAAACAGGTGAATTAACTTGTTCACTCACATGTGTCCGAAAACCACATGTGAATTATTAATGCGTTTATTTGTAAGTGCACGTGGCGTGTGTGCGTGTCTACAAGAGGGCAGCGGTGGATGAGGGACTGTGCTCCCTGTTATGTGATGGATGAACAGTTGTAAGTCCTGCTCCAGAAAAAGAGGACATATAAGACACAGTGTTATGAATTAATTACCATGGAGGTACACTACATGGCCCAAAGTATGTGGACACCTGCTCATCGAATATCTCATTCCAAAATCATCGGCATCAATATGGAGTTGATCCCCCCCTTTGCTGCTATAACGGCCTCCACTCTTCTGGGAAGGCTTTCCACTAGATGTTGGAACATTGTGCATGGACTTGCTTCCATTCTGCCACAAGAGCATTGGTGAGGTCAGGCACTGATGTTGGGCGATGAGGCCTGGCTCACAGTCGGCGTTCCAATTCATCCCAAAAGGTGTTCAATGGGATTGAGGTTCAGGGCTCTGTGCAGGCCAGTCAAGTTCTTCCACACCGATCTCGACAAACCATTTCTGTATGGACATCACTTTGTGCACGGGGGCATTGTCATGCTAAAACATAAAAGGGCCTTCCCCAAACTGTTGCCACAAAGTTGAATGCATAGAATCGTCCAGAATGTCATTCATTGTATGCTGTAGCGTTAAGATTTCCCTTCACTGGAACTAAGGGTCCTAGCCCGATCCATTATTTCTCCTTCACCAAACTTTACATTTGTTACTATGCATTGGGGCAGGTAGTGTTCTCCTGGCATCCACAGAAACAGTGCTTCCAGAGGCAGATTGGAACTTGGTAGTGAATGTTGGAATTGGCGACAGACGATTATTACGTCCTATGCACTTCAGTGGTCCTGTTCTGTGAGCTTGTCTTGCCTACCACTTCGCAGCTGAGCCGTTGTTGCTCCTGTATGCGGTGTGAAATGCCTAACTAGTTAGCGGGGTGTGCGCTAATATCGCTTCAATCGGCGATGTCACTCGCTCTGAGCCGTGGCTTTTGTGGAGCGATAGGTAACGATGCTTCAAGCGTGTCAGTTGTTGATGTGTGCAGAGGGTCCCTGGTTCGAGCCCAGGTAGGGGCGAGGAGAGGGATGGAAGCAAAACTGTTACACTCCTAGACAGTTCCACTTCATAATAACAGCACTTACAGTTCACCGGGGCAGCTCTAGCAAGGCAGAAATTTGACAAACTGACTTGTTGGAAAGGTGGCATCCTATGACTGCCCCATTGAAATCACAGAGCTCTTCAGTATGGGCCATTCTACTGCCAATGTTTGTCTATGGCTGCGTGTTCGATTTTATACACCTGTCAGCAACGGATGTGGCTGAAATAGCTGAATGCACCAGTTTGAAGGGGAGTCCACATACTTTTGGCCATGTAGTGTATGTACTGTACATATAGGTAGGTGTAAGGTGACTTGGCAACCGGATAGATAAGACAGTAGTAGCAGCAGCGTATGTTGTGTGTCAATCAATCAAATGTATTTATAAAGCCCTTTTTACATCAGCAGATGTCACAAAGTGCTATACAGAAACCCAGCCTAAAACCCCTAACAGCAACTAACAAAGTCCACATACATTTGGCCATGTAGTGAATATGAGGTTAGAGGGGGAGAATAGTATTGATAAATATGAATCATTATCACGTTCTTATTTATGTCAGATTCCCTAAATCTCTTTCCCTCTTATTTTTCTCACAAATGTTCCCTCTCTTTTCAGTTCTTCGACGCATTGTCTTTCTCCTTTCGGACTGTCTTCATCCTTTCCTTCCATTTCTTCATCCTCTCTCTCTCTCTCTCTCCGACTCCTTTTGAGGCTTTATTTCACTCCGGCATTCTCCCTCCATCCCTCCCTTCCTCATGATCAATAATTCATAAAGCGCTCTGCCCCCTCTTCTCCTCGGCTGTGTGTGTGTTTGTGACAGTGGTGGATCAAAGCATCTTCTACCTTCACAGCGTAGATCGGCGCTCATTGGTCTTTGCCGCTGACAGGAAACAACCTGTCTCCCCTGCTCCTCTTTAAAAAAGTAGATAGAAACGAAGTGATCCGTTTACTTTCCTTTTCCTCCTGTTGTATACTGCAGATGAACAACACTACTGTCTGGAGACACTTGTTTTTTTATATTGGTTCTGAAGCCGATAAACACATTATCTTTATCTGTAAGTAAAAGCCATAGTTTAGGCCTGTTCCTAGTGCAATCGAGATACATAGGGCAGAGAGAATATTGTATTTTATTTGACCTTTTTTCAGTAATGTAACACACTGTAATGTAACACACTACATCAGATTGTATGTTATATGGCGGCGTACGATATTACGCAACTTCTGTCTTCGCTTGTATCATTGCAAGTAATATGTACAGTGTTAGTCAGAGTTCGCAAGCTACATTGGAAGAAGACACTGATACAGTACGAATGATGCCTTCCACAAACAGTGCAAGTGCAGCAGTGTATCTCTGCTTCAAGTTGATCCCTTTGGCCGCAGGAATCCATATATAAATTGACCCTGCCTTGAGCGGAGTACGCTCGAACTTACAGTGGCAGTGCAATGGCAGTGTGGTCTTTCAACCTCATTATAGATGACTGTGTGGTGTGGTAGTTGACAAACGCTCGCACCTCTTTAGCCGGGGTCTTTTCACTGGGCTCAGCTGCAGTGCAGTGTCAGTGTTCTCCACTGACCCTTTGCTGAAGATGAATACGATTGTCAGCACAATAACGTTCTGTTCCTCTTTCTGCTATCTTTATTAGTATTTTCTCTCTCCCCATCTCCCTCTTTCTTTGGCTCAGCCTTGGTCGAGTGCAAGAGCAAGACAGAGAGGGATGCTTGCGAAGCAATTCCAATGGCAATGAGGGTTGACTTGATGCAGTGTGAAATTGAGCAATTATATACTTTTTTTCTCTCCACGTCTCCTTCTTTTGTTCCCTTTTCTTACTCCAAAAACCTGTTTTCCTTGCCTAAATCTCACCTATCCTACCCCTACCAACACAGCACCGTTCCCATTTGTTCACCCCCCCCAATCTACCTCTTCAGCCCTACCCCATGACACTTCCCATACAACCCCACCCCAAACGGTACAATTCGTACTAACTATCTCCTTAACCCTCCCCCCTGAAACTATACACTTCATCCTGTCTCAAGCGAGCACGCTAAACCATACAGTGGAAGTGTGGTCTTTCAACCTGATTTATAGATGACTCTGTTGTGTGGTAGTCGACACGCACCTCTTATAGCTAGGCCTCACCTCTCTCCCCCCCCCTGCTCTCTCTCCCATAGCTGTGTGTTTGATCCTGGGCTGTATGATCTTTCCGGATGGCTGGGACTCGGAAGTGGTGCGCGACATGTGTGGCGAGGAGACAGGGAAGTACACACTGGGGAACTGCTCGGTGCGCTGGGCCTACATGCTGGCTATCGTTGGCATCATGGACGCCCTCATCCTCTCCTTCCTGGCCTTCGTGCTGGGCAACCGGCAGAACGACTTCCAGCTGGAGGAGCAGCTTAAAGCAGAACAAAAAGGTGAGATGCTAATGACACTATGCTGACTGCTAGGCTAATGCTAATCTTTGTTTTATTATGCGCCAAATGTTTTTTTTCCCCCCACATCTTACCAGCAGTACTGTAAAATAAAGCATTGCCCATTTACCAGATGGGCTAGGTTATTGAGACACCAGTGGCTAATGTTAATTGTTGTCATATCAGGCAATACACTGGGTTTACAAAATGCTATGAAGCTATGTTTTAAAGTGATGACATTTCAAAACCAGCCCTGTCCTTTTGTATTATTTTAGTGAGTATCAAGTTTCAATGTAGTGGTTTTGAGTTTGAAATTTGGCACTAACAAGTCTCCACATAGCTAGCTCAACTCACAACTAGCTACACTATATATACAAAAGCATCTGGACACCCCTTCAAATTAGTGGATTTGGCTATTTCAGCCACACCCGTTGCTGACAGGTGTATAAAATCGAGCACACAGCCATGCGATCTCCATAGACAAACATTGGCAGTAGAATGGCCGTACAGCACTCACTACCAAGTTCTAAACTCCCTCTGGAAGCAACGTCAGGACAAGAACTGTTTGTCTTGAGCTTCATGAAATGGGTTTCCATGGTCGAGCAGTTGCACACAAGCCTAAGATGAACATGCACAATGCCAGGTGTCAGCTGGAGTTGGACTCTGGAGCAGTGGAAAAGCGCTCTCTGGTGTGATGATTCACACTTCACCATCTGGCAGTCCGAAAGACAAATCTGGGTTTGTCGAATGCAAGGAGAACGCTACCTGCCCAAATTCACATTTTGGTATGAGATTGTTTGTCGAGCAGGTATCCACATACTTTTGGTCATGTAGTGTAGCTATAGCTATTTAAAAATGAAAACCGTTAGCCAATGCAACACTGCCAGGGTTGGGGTTACAGGTTACATGTAATGAATTACAAAAAACGAACTTTAATCCTTTACATTAGCAGCTAAAATATTGTAATCAGATTACAGGTACTTTTGAAAAAATATATTAGGATTACTTTTCAATTCAGAAAGGATGTTTGCGAGAAAAATATTTGACACTTCTCTGTTTTCTCAATATCATTCAAATCAGCTTTGAAAAAAGGCGCAAGTTTAAGTTTGTTCCACCTGAGCGAGTCTGACCACAAGTCAGAGACTGATGACGCACCAAATGTATTTGATGGATCACGGGAAAAGAGCAGGAGTAGGCTTTTGTAGGCTACAGTCAAAGCTGTGTCTTACAATGCTGTGGTGTAGTCTACGTGCGATACTGATATCACTTATTATTGATATATACAGTGCATTGATGTGAATCACACTGCTGCTCTCTCATTTAGCTAGTTGCGCCGTATGGATTGCGATTGTTGTGGATGGCTGTACACAAATCTAAATGTATTTGAACCCAAGAAATCTAAGCTGCCTATCAACCATTGTTTTTGCAACCAGTGGACAGCCGGTGAAAAATGCGCTCTTGCATCAGCTGCATAGTGCGGATCCCAGCCGATGGAATAAAAGTGGGGCTTTTTATTGTTCAATCTAATTCATTATGATAAAACATTATATCCAGTGGCAAGAAAGTGTGAACCCTTTGGAAATACCTGGATTTCTGCATAAATTGAATCTGATCTTCATCAAGGTCACAACAATAGACAAACAGTCTGCTTAAACTAATAACACACAAACAATTATACGTTTTCATGTCTATTGAACACACCATGTAAACATTCACAGTGCAGGGTGGGAAAAGTATGTGAACCCTTGGATTTAATAACTGGTTCACCCTCTGGCTGCAATAACCTCAACCAAACGTTTTCTGTAGTTGCGGATCAGACCTGCACAACGTCAGGACGAATTTTGGACCATTCCTCTTTACAAAACTGTTTCAGTTCAGCAATATTCTTGGGATATCTGGTGTGAACTGCTCTCTTGAGGTCATGCCGCAGCATCTCAATCGGGTTGAGGTCAGGACTCTGACTGGGCCACTCCAGAAGGCGTATTTTCTTCTCTTGAAGCCATTCTATTGTTGATTTACTTCTGTGTTTTGGGTTGAGGTCCTGTTGCGTCACCTAACTTCTGTTGAGCTTCAATTGGCGGACACATAGCCTAACATTCTCCTGCAAAATGTCTTGATAAACTAGGGAATTCATTTTTCTGTTGAAGATGGCAAGCTGTCCAGGCCCTAAGGCAGCAAAGCAGTCCCAAACCATGATGCTCCCTCCACCATACTTTACAGTTGGGATGAGGTTTTGATGTTGGTGTGCTGTGCCTTTTTTTTTTTTCCTCCACACATTGTGTTGTGTGTTCCTTCCAAACAACTCAACTGTAGTTTTATCCATCCACAGAATATTTTGCCTGGCTATTTTGCCTGGGACATGCAGGTGACCTTTTGCAAACTTCAGACGTGCAGCAATGTTTTCTTTGGACAGCAGTGGCTTCTTCCGTGGTGTCCTCCCATGAACAGCATTCTTGTTTAGGGTTTTGCGTATCGTAGTCTCGTCAACAGAGATGTTAGCATGTTCCAGAGATTTCTGTAAGTCTTTAGTTGACACTAGGATTCTTCTTAACCTCATTGAGCATTCTTGCGCTGTGCTCTTGCAGTCATCTTTGCAGGACGGCCACTCCTAGGGAGAGTAGCAACAGTGCTGAACTTTCTCCATTTATAGACAATTTGTCTTACCGTGGACTGATGAACATCAAGGCTTTTAGAGGTACTTTTGTAACCCTTTCCAGCTTTATACAAGTCAACAATTCTTAATCTTATTTGTCTTCTGAGATATCTTTTGTTCAAGGCATGGTTCACATCAGGCAAACTCAAATTCTGTGAGTTTTTTTTATAGGGCAAGGCAGCTCTAACCAACATCTCCAATCTCATCTCATTGACTGGACTCCAGGTTATCTGACTCCTGAGTCCAATTAGCTTTTGGAGAAGTCATTAGCCTAGGGGTTCACATACTTTTTCCAACCTACACTGTGAATGTTTTAAATTATGTATTCAATAGAGACAAGAAAAATTCAATAATTTGTGTTATTAGTTTAAGCACTGTTTGTTTATTGTTGTGACTTAGATGATCAGATCAGATGTTGTTCAATCGGTAACAAACATTTTTGTAAATTTTTTGCCTTTTAAAGGGGAAAGTAATCTAATGTAATCAGATAACTTTTGGATTACCCAAACTCAATAATGTAATGTTACTGATGACACTTTTGGACAGGTAACTAGTAACAGATTACATTTAGAAAGTAACCTACTTGAACACCGCAAGGGGAACTCTACACCATACTTAACCAGGTCAGGATGTGTTTTTCTTGTAGTTTGCACAATCAGGGCTGGTTCCCCTGCTTGTTTGACTTGAAAATGGTGATGGGGATTTAAGCTTTAGGGGACACATGTTCATAAATATTTATCTTGCATTTCAGTCGTGTGCATTACATCATCCAGGTTTTCAATCATCTACCCACTGTTCCCTTTATAACATTTCAGTGTATGAAATATTTCTATGTGTGTCTAAGGGTTGCATAACGAGACAACGCTGCGCTATCTAGATTCGGTGCGTCTGTATATTTGTACGATTTACCATAAATATAGTTAGCGTCGTGATGAGGGGTGTTGCAGCATGATCAGAGCCAGGAAAAGACGGAGAGCGCAGCTTTACCCCCCCCCCAATTCCTTCATAGCACTCTGATTCTATTGAGGAAGTTTCCATGGTTACGTGTCAGATTCAAGCAGGATAAGGCTGAGGTTGCTCTCTCTCCCTAGCGACCCGGCACTCTGCAGCTGTGCCTGCTTTCCCTCCTTCCTCTCCCTCTCTCACATACATTTTCTAATATTCCTCCAATCATTCCTCCTCCATTCTCCCCCTATCGATTTGTCTTTCTCCCCCCCCCCCCCCCCCTCTCACTCCACCATCCCTCATCTGGATGTTCATTTTGTTTCATCATGTTTAAGGGGGTAAATGAGGTCGGAGGGGGTGGGGGGCCAGACGGGGGATGGAGGGTTGGGTGGGCTCTGGGATAGCACTAGATTAGATTCTGGGGTGTGTGTGTGTGTGGAGGGGGATGTTAAAGCATCTGTAGTTGCCTGAGGATCGGTGTTGCATCAACAACAACAACAACCTGGTGGCACTGTGCCAGAACTCCTCTGGCGTTATTTGTTTTTGCCTTAATCCACTCTGCTGTTTCCCCCATCTGTATTTATTTATTCTTCATCAGATATAATAACTTCAGTCACAGTGTCATGGTTCGTTTCATTGAGATAAGACTGCTTCTCTGTCATAAAAAATATCCCGCCCTGAATGCAATTATAAAAACAATTTATACATGAAATATAAACCTAAATCAGATTTGTTTTAGGCCACTTTTTTTGTTTGAATAAGATACGATGGAGCATTGAAGGGCAGATGTGGGCATATTTGTGTGTTGGGAGCCGTGCTCGTCTCCGATGGATTCCGAGGGATAATTTCCAGCCACATTTTTCAGAGGGTCTCCCTCCCCTGCTTCCCGCTCCAGACCTCCCACTGGTTCTCACCGCAGGAGGCCAGAATTTGGATAGAATTCCGACGGAGCTACAAATCTTATTTGAGGCAGCGAAGAGGAATAGTCTTATTCAACAACCCTTGGGGATAAACAGCTGGTTTACCTGCTATAGGAGGAAAATACACTATACTTAATACATTTATATCATGGGATTTTTTTTCACCCTTCGATATTATCACATTGAACTAGTCTCTATTTGACACTGGGCGCGTGCAATAGTAGAACTGTATAAAGACAACAGTGATGTTGTGACTGTAGCCTACATAAAATTAAGATGTGAGTTAGTAAATGACTACATACAGACTACCAAACATGTATTAGCTCTGTATAATATTAAACATAAATGTTAATAAATGCAATGCAGGGGTGGACTATGATTATTATTATTATTATCATCCCGCAATTGAAAATATTTATTTAATGTACATTGTGTTTTTAATTTCAGGTAAATAAATTAATATATAGTCCAGGGATGGGCAACTGGCTGCCCGGGGTCCCCTTTTTTTGTTCAGAGGATCAATTTCGAAAGACAAAAAAATATATATACTCAGTTTATTAGGTACACCCATCTAGTACAGGGTCGGGCACCCCCTTGCCTCCAGAACAGCCTGAATTATTTGGGGAACGTATTCTACAAGTCGGAAACATTCTATAGGGATGTTGGTTCATGCTGACATGATGGTATCATGCAGTTGCTGCAGAGTGGACGGTGGTACACCACCGCCACCAGGCAGGATGGGTCCAAATCCTGACTCAGCATGACCAGGCAATGTTTTTCCACTCCTCAATTGTCCCGTGTTGGTGACTGTGTGCCCTCAGGAGCTGATTCTTCTTATTTTTAGCTGATAGGAGCTGCAATAGCCCATCTGTGACAAGGATTGACTGGTTGTGCGTTCCGTGATGTCGTTCTGTACACCACTGTTGTACTGCGTCATTATTTGTCTGTTTGTGGCCCACCTTTTGGTTTACACGATAATTGCCATTCTCCTTCGACCTCTCTCATCAACGAGCTGTTTTCGCCCACAGGGCTGCCGCTGACTGAAGGTTTTTTGTTTGTCGCACAATTCTCGGTAAACCATAGAAACTGCCTGCGTGAAAAGCCCACGAGGGCAGATGCTTCTGAGATACTGACTCCAGCGTGCCTGGCACTGAATCATAACACGCTCAAAGTCGTTTAGGTCACTCGCTTTGCCCAGTCTAATGTTGATTCGGACAGTAACTGAATGCCTCAATGCCCATCTGCCGCCTTTATATAGCAAGCCACGGCCACTTGACTCACTGTCTGTAGGAGCAATCCATTTTCATGAACAGGGTGGTGTACCTAATCTACTGCAACTGAGTGCCTTCACAAAGTATTCATACTCCTTGACTTACAGTGCCTTTTTAAGAACGTATTCACACCCCTTGACTTTTTCCACATTTTGTTGTTAGTCTGCATTTAAAATCAAGTTATTTTTTTTGTCACTGGCCTACACACAATACCCTATGTTAAAGTGGAAATTACAAATTAATAAAAAATGAAACCCTAAAATGTCTTGAGTCAAAAAGCATGCAAGCCTAAATAAGTTCAGTAGTAAAAGTTTGGAAGTCTGGGGAGCAGGAAGGGTAAAGGGGTAGCAGGTTCCTTTCTAGTGGTGGTTATTCATCAGCCTGATGGTCTGGGGGTAGAAGCTGTTAGCTAGTCTGACAGTTTTTGCCATGAAGTTCCGAAACTGCCTGCGCATGAGTGGAAACGGGGAGAACAAGCCATGGCTCGGGTGGCTGAGGTCCTTGATGATCTTCTTGGCCTTCCTGCGACACCCGGTGTTGTAGGTGTTCTGAAAGGCAGGCAGTGTGCACCCAATGGTACGTTTGCCTGAGCATACCACCCTCTGTAGATCCTTGCGGTCAGCGGCGGCGGAGTTGCCATACCAGGCTGTGATTTAGCCCGACAGTATGCTCTCGATGGTGTTCCTGTAGAACACTGTGAGGACCCTCGGAGACAGGACACATTTCTTTAGCGTTCTTCTTCAACACGGTGTCCGTGTAGTTTGACCATTTCCGAGGAACTTGAAAGTTTTTACTGTCTCCCCATTGATGATGGGGGCATGCCAAGCATGGTTTCTCCTGAAGCCCACAATCGGCTCCATTGTTTTGCTGACGTTGAGGGAGAGGTTGTTTACCTGGCATCACGCCGTCAGAGTGCTTACCTCCTCTCTGTAGGCCGTCTCATTGTTATTGGTAATCAGGCCTACTACTGTCGTGTCTTCAGCGAACTTGATGATGGAGTTGGAACTGTGCGAGGCCATGCAGTCATGGGCATACAGGAAGAACAGGAGTGGACTGAGGACACACCCTTTTGGGGCGCCCATGTTGAGGACAAAGGAGGTTGCTGGCACCTTAATTGGAGAGAATGGGCTCGTGGTTATGACTGGAGGGGAATCAGTGGAATGGTATGAAAAATACATGGTTTCCAGGTGTTTGATGCCATTCTATTAGCTCCTTTATGGCCATTATTATGAGAAGTTCTCCCCTCCGCAGCCTCCACTGGTTGTGGATCAGTGTGGAGGAGGTAATGTTGGCTACCTTCACCACATGTGGATGGCCTGTCAGGAAGTCCAGGACCCAGTTGCATAGGGAGGAGTTCAGTCCTAGGACCGGGAACTTTGTGGTGAGCTTAGTGGGCAATATGTTATTGAAGACCGTGCTGTAGTCAATGAACGGAATCCTCACATATGCATTCCTTTTGTCCAGGTGGGTGAGGGCAGTGTGCAGTGCGATTGCTTCGTCCGTGGATCTGTCAGGTGGAAGTGATGAGATGTGCCTGGTTTTCTCCAGACAGGGTGCTTTGCATTCAGGCCAAAGAGTTACATTTTGTCTCCGTCAGACCACAGAATCTTTTGCCTTATGATCTCAGTCTATCAAGTGCCTTTTTGCAAACTTCAGGTGTGCTGTCATGTGCCTTTTTCTTAGGAGTGGCTTCTGTCTGGCCATTCTCCCACAAAACCCAGATTGGTGAAGTGCTGTAGAGACTGCTGTCCTTCTGGCAGGTTCTCCCATCTCAGCCAAGGAACTCTGTAGGTCCTTCTTGCCCTGTTGCTCAGTTTGGCCAGATGGCCAGCTCTATGCCAGCTCTATGAGTCTGGGTAGTTCCATAGTTTTTTTGCTTGATTTTGTACACCTGTCAGTGTTTGGCTGAAATGGCCGAATGCACTAATTTTAAGTGATGTCCACATACTTTTTCAGCCACACCCATTGCTGACAGATGTATAAAATTGAGCACACAGCCATACAATCTCCATAGACAAACATTAGCAGTAGAATGGCTTTACTGAAGAGCCCAGTGACTTTCAACGTGGCACTGTCATAGGATGCTACCTTTCCAACAAGTCAGTTTGTCAAATTCCTGCCTTGCTAGAGCTGTCCCGGTCAACTGTAAGTGCTGTTGTGAAGTGGAAACGTCTAGGAGTAACAACGGTTCAGCCACGAAGTGGTAGGCCACACAAGCTCACAGAACGGGACCAGTGAGTGCTGAAGCGTGTAGCAACATGATTCTGCCACCACCATGCTTCTCCGTAAGGATGGTGCCAGGTTTCCTCCAGACATGACAATTGGTATTCAACCCAAAGAGTTCAATTTTGGTTTCATCAGACCATAGAATCTTGTTTCTCATTGTCTGAGAGTCTTTAAGTGCCTTTTGGCAAACTCCAAGTGTCTGTCTGGCCACTCTACCATAAAGGCCTGATTGGTGGAGAGCTGCAGAGATGGTTGTCCTTCTGGAAGGTTCTCCCATCCCCACAGATGAACTCTAGAGCTCTGTCAGAGGGACCAACCTGGTTCTTGGTCACCTCCCAGATCAAGGCCCTTTTCCCCCGATCGCTCAGTTTGGCCGGGTGGCCAGCTCTAGGAAGAGTCTTGGTGGTTCCAAACTTCTATTTAAGAATGATGGAAGCCACTGTGTTTTTGGGGACCTTCCCCAGTTCTGTGCCTCAACACAATCCTGTCTCAGAGCTCTACAGACAATTCCTTCAACCTCATGGCTTGGTTTTTGCTCTGACATGCACTGTCAACTGTGGGGCCTTATATAGGCAGGTGCCTTTCCAAATGTCCAATCAGTTGAATTTACCACAGGTGGACTCCAATTAAGTTGCAGAAACATCTCAAGGATGATCAATGGAAACCAGGATGCATCTGAGCTCAATTTCAAGTCTCATAGCAAATGGTCTGAATACTAATGTAAAAAATGTATTTCTACAAACATGTTTTTGCTTTGTCATTATGGGGTATTGTGTGTAGATTGTAGAGGATTATTTTTTTTTAATCCATTTTAGAATAAGGCTGTAACATAATTATAAATTGATTGGATACTTTCCGAAGGCACTGTACATGTGAACAGGGTGAAATGGTTGACTGCACATCAGTCCTACTAAAGGAGGTTGACTCAAAACAATTCTCCTTCTGTCTTCACAGATTTTGCAGTGTCCAGGGTAAGTTCAACTGTTATTATGGCTTTTTTGTGTGCCTTGTTGTGTGTTGTTGTAAGGTATCTGTGTTGTGTGCTTGTGCACCGGCGTGTGTGTGATGTGTACTAGTGAGGAGCAGGTTGACTCATAACCCACAGTTCTCTGGGTTATATCTGCAGGAAGGCCAGGTTTAGGGTCATATTGTGTGGGTGGTGGGCGGGTGGGTTTGATAAATAGAAAACAATGTGTAAAAAAATGCATGCATTTATATCATAAGGCTACATTAAGGTTTTTCTTTCATTATTGTTGGCTAACTAGCATTAGTGCGGAAAACTAATAGACTGACAAGAATAGACTGACGAGTTTCAGAAGAAAGTTCTTTGTTTCGGGCAATTTTCGAGCCTGTAATCGAACCAACAAATGCTGATACTCCAGATACTCAACTAGTCTACAGGAGACCAATTGTATTGCTTCTTTAATCAGAACAAAAGTTTTCAGCTGTGCTTACATAATTGGAAAAGGGTTTTCTAATGATCAGTTAGCCTTTTATGATAAACTTGGATTAGCTAACACAACGTGCCATTGGAACACAGGAGTGATGGTTGCTGATAATGGGCCTCTCTACGCCTATTTTAGATATTCCATTTAAAAAATCTGCCATTTCCAGCTACAATAGTCATTCACAACATTAACAATGTCTACACTGTATTTCTGATCAATTTTATGTTATTTTAATGGACAAAAAATGTGCTTTTCTTTCAAAAACAAGGACATTTCTAAGTGACCCCAAACTTTTGAACGGTAGTGTAGATACCGTTCGTTATCTTAATCAGCATCATAAAATCCAATAGAATTTAAACCACAAGATATGCATCCAAGCCGAACTGAAATCTTATCAGAAACATGTTAGGTTGTTTCCAGTGCATTTCATTTCCTTAGAACCGGTCAAACTGATGTAATTTGAATATTTTGCACTTTTATCTTTTTTTCTCCCCGGCCCAAAATGTCTTTGCTTGGTGAAAGACGCAGAGATCACAGAACTTTACTGACGTCAACTAGATTGAAATATTCAGTCAGATTTATGACATTTTCTGGTGAGGGTTTATAGTCTTCTAGGGCAACATACAGTTGAAGTTGGAAGTTTACATACACTTAGGTTGGAGTCATTAAAACTTGTTTTTCAACCACTTCACACTTTTCTTGTTAACAAACTATAGTTTTGGCAAGTCGGTTAGAACATCTACTTTGTGCATGACACAAGTAATTTTTCCAACAATTGTTTACAGGCAGATTATTTCACTTAATTCACTGTATCACAATTCCAGTGGGTCAGAAGTTTACATACACTAAGTTGACTGTGCCTTTAAACAGCTTGGAAAATTCCCGAAAAGTATGTCATGGCTTTAGAAGCTTCTGATAGGCTAATTGACATCATTTGAGTCAATTGGAGGTGTACCTATGGATGCATTTCTATGCCACCTTCAAACTCGGTGCCTCTTTGCTTGACATCATGGGAAAATCAAAAGAAATCAGCCAAGACCTCAGAAAAAAAAAATGTCATCCTTGGGAGCAATTTCCAAACGCCTGAAGGTACCACATTCATCTGTACAAACAATAGTATGCAAGTATAAACACCATGGGACCACGCAGCCGTCATACCGCTCAGGAAGAGATTAATGTACTTTGGTGTGAAAAATCCCAGAACAACTGCAAAGGACCTTGTGAAGATGCTGGAGGAAACGGGTACAAAAGTATGTATATCCACAGTAAAACGAGTCCTATATCGACATAACCTGAAAGACCACTCAGCAAGGAAGAAGCCACTGCTCCAAAACCGCCATAAAAAAGCCAGACTACGGTTTGCAACTGCACATGGGACAAAGATCGTACTTTTTGGAGAAATGCCCTCTGGTCTGATGAAACAAAAATAGAACTGTTTGGCCATAATGACCATCTTTATGTTGGAGGAAAAAGGAGGAGGCTTGCAAGCCGACGAATACCATCCCAACCGTGAAGCACGGGGGTGGCAGCATCATGTTGTGGGGGTGCCTTGCTGCAGGGTAGACTGGTGCACTTCACAAAATAGATGTGTTGAAGCAACATCTCAAGACATCAGTTAAAGTTAAAGCTTGGTCGCAAATGGGTCTTCCAATGGACAATGACCCTAAGCATACTTCCTTAGTTGTGGCAAAATGGCTTAAGGACAACAAAGTCAAGGTATTGGAGTGGCCATCACAAAGCCCCTACCTCAATCCTATAGAAAATATGTGAAAAAATGAAAAAAGCATGTGCGAGCAAGGAGGCCTACAAACCTGACTCCGTTACACCAGCTCTGTCATGGGGAAATGGGCCAAGATTCAACCAACTTATTGTGGGAAGCTTGTGGAAGGCTACTCGAAACGTTTGACCTAAGTTAAGCAATTTAAAGGCAATGCTACCAAATACTAATTGAGTGTATGTAAACTTCTGACCCACTGGGAATGTGATTAAATAAATAAATAAATAAGCTGTAATAAATCATTCTCTCTGCTGTTATTCTGTCATTTGACATGCTTAAAATAAAGTGGTGAGCCAAACTGACCTAAGACAGGGACTTTTTATTAGGATTAAGTGTCAGGAATTGTGAAAAACTGAATTTAAATGTATTTAGCTAAGGTGTATGTAAACTTCTGACTTCAACTGTATAATGTCAGAAGAGAAGCTGTATGTATCTAGTTATAGACAAGTTGACCTGAAAATAGCTGACCAAAGTGTTGGAAATTCTAAGCAGAAACATATCTAAATCAGGCAACAACAAAAAATTGTTCTGCCGTCTGACTGTATCCTACAGCGCATTGTCTCAGATTTCCCTTCACATATAAAGTGGTTGTGGATGGGTTATTAGCAATTGCAGGTGGGTGCAAGTGAACAAAAAGCTGATCCGCGCACCACTAGTTTGTTCCAGTGGGAGGAGCTATAGGAGGACTCGTAATGAATGGAAGGGAGTCAAACGTGGTTTCCATATGCTTGACGTGTATGATATCGTTCCATTCCAGCCATTACAATGTTTCTCCCATCAGCCTCTGGTGTTGACAGTGACCTCTGCTGTCCAGGTGGGTTTGCGAGTTGAGTAGAACCACCCCCCCCCCCCCTGCTTCAGCCTGGGTGTTTGTGTTACTGCCTCTGCTAACGCAACATGGTGTTATGTCGGTTGTCTTACCCCTCAGCATTCCACTCGTTCCTGTGAGATGGTCACATCTCACACATGCGCATGCCTCGCTAAGTGATATTCCACAGTGATTTCAATCCTCTCTCATCCCCGCTGGAGGGGACAAGGGAGTGGAGAGAGGGGGGGAGGGAAGAGAGGTTAGTGGAAACAAAGGTGGTAGCATGTTGTATTAGAATATCCTGGGGCAGAATGCACTCCCACAGGAGCGAGGCATACCGCGAGTGGAGAGGAGCCGTCAAGTCGAGTAACTCATATCACTGAGCCTCTGTCTGTAGGAGAAGCTACAGGACCTGGGGCTAGTGTGTAGCCACTCTGATTCAGATCTGGGAAGAAAAAGAGAAAGAGGGGGAGAGAAAGGGAGCAGAGGAAAATGCTAGCCTAATTACGAGTGGAGCGGTCTTTAAAAAAAATATTTATTTTTTATTTTTCTCACAAACACAAATATGATGTGAGCACCAGCACTGTGGCCCATGAAAAATGAATTGTTAAATGTACTAGTAGTGACGCTTAAGGGGAGAAACATGTCCACCTCTTTCTATTCCACAGAAAAGAAGCCGGCGCAATAACTTTTAATGTGCTGGGGGGAAAAAAATTCTGCTTATGTCTTAAATGTCTCGCAATGAAAAGGAATCGTACCTTGAATATGTGAATATTTAATGTCAGGGTTATTTTAAGAACCGTTTTCAGCATTTTTAGTGTCTGTTCACTTGTTCTGGAAAAAGGCTCATTCTTGGTTAAGGAGGAGGGAAGGAGAGATAATAACCTCAAAGTAGAGACGTCTATTAGAGGAGTGCAGAAATGAACTCCTTGTCCACAGTAGATTGAGTGTCTACCTTGAAAACGCTGATTTATAGCTTCAATCAATAGAAATGGTCCAAATTGAACCCTGAGGCCTTTTTATTTGCACATAGGAGACAACTGTGCTCGTCAGGTGGCGAAAGTAATGAGTCAGCATACAATATGGATAGAGCCGGAGGGCTGGTATTTAATATACATATATAGTAGTAAGCTGATGACACTGCTCTACAAAGACAAGGTCTTTGAGGTCATTTTTAATGCAATATCCAGAATTTTGGTCACAAGTACGGTATCCATATTAAGAAGTCATCAGTTTTGTCTGAGAACTGATGACTTCCCAATATGGATGCCGGACAGCACACCTCTAGGTTAATTTTCACTCTGGCTGCAGTAAAAAAAATAATTTCGAGTCTACAGAGGTAGGCTAGGTTTTCCCAATGAATCCAATAAAATCTAAATACGGTCAATTAGGCACTGGTTGGCTATGTTTCTGCGTTTTTATCAGATTCTGAACCTCTTTGCTATAATAATTTACAAAAAAATATGTACATTTTCTTTGTTTATTTAGTGCTATAAATGCTAATGATGGGACATAAGTAATTGGGTGTGGTAGACAATAGCAGTACCTATTGTTGTCATGACGATGCACAGGGATAACGCTACGTTCCTCCCCTCCAGCATCTCCACCTTGGCTCCACCCTCAGGATGGACGGAGTAAGAACAATCAGCTTCTCCCACTCAATCACGGAGGAATATGACCTTGTCAATCAACCAATGTGCATGTGACTTACCCTAGCATTCACATGGAACCTGTTTGTAGCTGTTTTGGATGTCTTGATGTGACTGCTTCTGTTTGTAATAAGTAGTACTGGTGATTTGTGCACTCCTTCCCTCAACCTCTCCTCATATTTCCTGTGCGTGATGCTCCCATATTAAAGGCATCAATTAGCTTGTCAAAAATAAGTCAGCAAAATAGACATCTAGATATCACTATGTTCATATTCTCTTCTTGATTGACAGGTGATGCCATTTTTTTCATGACCACATCAGACATCTTGACATTGTTCTCTAGATATTTTCTCTAACCTGCTACAGACAAGTTGATACTTTTCTCAGTGAATCAGCATTTTTGATCATACAATAATTCATCAATATAGTTTTTCATAGAGCACAGGTCAGACACCAACTCAAAACAAAATGGCCGACATGTCCCAAACTATTGTAATTAATGAGCTCACAAAGCCTGTCTTTGGAAGGCACTTAGAGATCTCCCCATAAATTGGGGGGAAGAACTGATGCTCCGGGCAAGCAGACCAACCTATGTGTAGAGAGAGGGGCAGCTGGAGTTGGGGGTGAGGTGTAATGTAGTGTTCCAGGTGGAGCCTTAGCACTCCCTGGTATGTTTCCAAAGTGGGGGAGGAATGTGATGACTTAATTCAGTCTGCGCCGAGGCCGTCCTGGCCCCCAGCCAAATGTGACACCTGCTTGGGTGGCGGAGGTAGAGCTGGGCTCTTAAACAGATTAACAACACTGTAATCCCTTTTTTACTCCATCCACCTATTCATCCACAGCCCCCGCCCCTGATTGATTCATTTTTGGCGTAATCTGATTTTCATTAAATTGGCTTGCGTGGAGGATGAGTCATCCTGGCAAAGTGCTACAGCTATTATTATCCTCGCCAGGCACGCTGAGTCGCAAACAGGAAGTTAATGTAGTCTCAGGTCCAAGCGGACTAATGATGTGGGGATAGAGCAGGATGTGACACGCTATGTGGTTTGACTCGTTACTTTGAAAGTCCTCGTTAGGCAACGTAGCCGTTTTGTACGGAACGTTAATGGCCATTGTGCTTGAAAACGTCAGCTGGATTTCTGTGTATTTTGCAAAGCGTCAAGGACAAAACAAGTCAAGCACATGCACATTGTGTTTATGCAAACACTATTTTTAAAACCAGGCAAAAAGACAATAATAACATATTAACAAGGAGAGCAGCTGTACGTTCTGAGGCACATCCAAGTTTTGTTATGTGCTGTAGCGCAGTTACTGTGGTTATCACTGTCGCAATGCTGAGTCCCATTCAATATATATATCAAACATAATGAAAAGTTATATACAAGATGGTCCCATACAAAAACATAATGAAATGTTTTTTTTAGGGATTTGGTCTGAAATGTCAGAGAAAATGTCATCTGTGACCTTTAAACAGTACTGCGTTTGTATGCTTTTTTTGTTTCTTTCATATTCCACACCTCGGTTACTGACAGTGACTCATGTTTCATGCCCCTTGTGTTGCTCCTTTCTCATCCACAATGACATACCATATCCGCTGGATAAAATGAAAATAATTTCACAGGATTATACAAAATTATGATAATAGCCACTAGAGGAATCAAGTAATTTGTTTTCTGTTAAAGCAAGAATCCGCTACTCGTGGCCACCGCCCTGCTTTGGTTGTGTGCTCGGTTATTAGTGTTACTGTCCGCCCCAGCACCTTTTGTTATTGCTTGTTTCAGCATGGCGCTGGGATGGACAGTAATACTAATAACTGAGCACACAACACAAGCAGGGGGGTGGCCGGTGGGGCGGCAGTGGGTAGTGAATTCCTGACTCAAGAATAAAATCGGGCATGAATGATCCTGAACCCATTGTGTGAACCTTTGTGTCACTCCCCTTATTCCAGACCAGATCCGTCCATGCTACTTCCTTGTTCTTCTCCCATTTTCTCTTTCCCCCATGTGTTGCCTTACCTTCTGGAGTCCTCTTACCTTTTTATCTTTTCTTTTTTTTCACAGATTGAAATCCGGGAGACCAAGGATCCACGATACGGAGTCCAACGGTTCCACTGAGCACCCCCCCAACAGTTTCAGACCCTCCTCTTCATCTCCTCTGCTCATTCGCCCCCAAAGACCATAGCTCTTCAGGTCTAACAACTGATCTCAGAGTGGAGCTGTCTGTAAAATAGAACTGAAATGGAAGATATTCAAAAAGAGAAACAATTTGAAGAGAAATGATAAAAAGGAATATGATCAGCTTTATAAAACTCTGGGGGAAAAAAATGATATACAGTATTAATTAATTATCACACAATATTACTATAACAAAGGTAATGAAGTTAATGATGATGCTTGCAGCAGGCATATTCTATGAAAATCTACATATTTTTATTCAGAATGGAAAATGAGTCATTTCCAGCTTTAAAAATAACCATTTAAGAAGTGCATTTGTACAAGTGGGTGCTACTTCTGAGATATCTAATAAAAGAAGACAAAAAAGGAAGAAAAAAACACAAACAAGAATTTTGTACAGCGACAGTAATTTTGAAGACCATCTTTTTTTCTGACAGATTTTCAACTTCCCCCTTTTTGTACATGAGGTCTGGTCCCAGGAAATACAAAAGAAAAAGGTGTAAATAAGGTGTTTCTATGGAAACAGGGTAGAAATAGCATTTATTGCCCCATAATTATCATCCCTTGAAACCCTTCGGAATAGCAACCCCTTTCTGATCATCGTCTTGGAAAAAGGAAGTGTGGATTATCTGCACCATTTCTTCTCTTCTCCCCGTGTAATTTGATCTACCAACATCCTTGAACCAGAAAAGCCAACAGGAGCAACGACAGTGGTAATGGACCGAATTAATTGACAGGCATTGTAAAGAAAAGACTTCACTGCTGTCAACTCTTTCAATCTACAGAATTTCAGTCACAGTCCTGCATCTAGACTCACACTCTTAGGAACCCTTTTTGGTTCTATCACTTGTTTCAAATATGGAACCCTTTTATAGGGTTCTTTGATCAGAACTCCAAGGGTTCTTTTTCACTGAAACAAAATTGGTTCCATATAGAACCCTGTATGGTGCCATTTATGAATTATGGTTAATGCTAATAAATTGTCATATTTTTAGCTAACAATATAATTTAATATACAATAAATAATGGAGAAAAGAATACCAGCATAGTTTTGAGATTTTACTGTCATTATATACAAAGATAGTTTGGAAATATGCACTGGTGGCCAAGGAGGCATCTGTTTGTTTGAATGATGGGCCACGTCAATATTGGTACCAACTCTAGCTGACTTCTGTATGGAACAGTACAGTAAGGGTTGTTTTCTAGGCTGGTTCCTGAAAATAAGGACCAAAAACCCGAGTTTAATCTTCAGAAATAAGCATGAGTTGATCTGCCAAAATGAAGACAAAATTGTAGAAGAACAACGTACATAGAGTTGTCAGCAGCAGCCGAAAGAGATCCTCTGATAGTTGGGTTACTGCCAGACTGAGTAAAACAGATAGTGTGTTAAAAGTCATGTAATGATTAACTAGGCTATTGAATCACCAAGACTTATAAATAATGAGGAATAATTTAGATGCATACCTCCTCTGTCAGCCCACTGCCCATCACTTGCATTCTTTAGAGGTCAGCAACAGTCTTCGAATGGCTTCATGAAACATAGTCCCCTCATCTGACTACAGTGAAATACTGAAATAAAAGTAACAATTATCTAATAGCTAATGTCAGGCTGGGTCTGTAGCTCTATTTGGCATATTCAATAATAAAAAGTAATGTTTTTTTGTAAGAGTTACTAATAACTGAGCTAACTAGCTTGTAAAGTGTCTAATTAAACTAGGCTAATTTCTTGTCTAGCTAGCTAGATAACAAATGGTGCTCAAATTCTAATACAACTTTATCTATCTAGCATAGCTAGTTTATCATATGACTGGTGTCATATTTGAATGAAATAATAAAATTGGAAAATGGAAAAATAACATGCTTATTGGTAGGCTATTTGCAAGTTTAACCACCGTCATGCTGGAATGGCAGTTGGTTTTTGAATCAGAATGGCAGTTAAAATTTGAATAGCCCATAAGGTTCTACATTAGAACCCCTTTTTTTAATCTAAGAGTGTATGTTTTGATTAAAACACATGATTTATTCTTGCTTTTAGCTAGCATTTAGTTTGCAACAGATTTGTATGAACCTTGCCACTCCGACCTCGGTAACAATGTTACAAAACGCGAATTCGATCTCCCGCCTGCCATAGTGTTTAAAAATGTCAGACGTCAGCTAGCCATTTTTCTGACCAGGCGATGGATCTCCCCTAAAATGTGTTGGTGTTAAGTCCTTGGTCTTTTATATTCCTGAATTATCATTCATACCTTCGATTGGGAAAATGGTGAACTTCACAGTCCCAAACCAAAGAATGAGGAAAACCCTAGTGAAAGTTAAACAAGGTTAAGACATGTCAAGCAGTGGTTGCATAACATTAGCTGAACATTTGTTGCTGTATGAAAGAAAAATGAGTCTATCGCAACCTAATGGTACAAGCAAAATAGCCTCTGTTTTTCATACGGTCATCTTAATATCATTGTGAAAGCAGGCCAGAGTACCATAAAACTTAAATGAAACCGTCTCAAATAGCCGCCTGTCCCTTTTAATAACTGGGCAGAGGCACACATTTCAGCAAATAAAAGCCTGTTTCAAATATACCCCGGGTCTAAATTAATTGTTTACAATGTTACCATGAATTACTATGAATTGTTAACAAGGCTTAATGTTTGATTTATTACATTAAATAATTCTGTAATGACTAAAAAAAGGATAGCAATCAGTTGTTACCGCCAGTAAGAGAAACTGCAAGCCTTTGGCTGCTAATAGCTGAGAACTGCTAGCTAACTGGCAAACAAAAGACCCCTAGAAATCAGCCAATCGCTATCTAGTTGCGAAAGTAAGAACTGCCGAAAATGCACACAGTCATTGTGAAGAATAATTATTCTGTCAAGGAATTGAAAAATAATAATTGTTCATGATTTAGATTTTTTTTTACATTAAATGCTGTAACAGCAGAGAATAAAACAATTAATACAAGTCCAATGACGGTAGTGGCTGCCCATTACTGTGTATCACTTATGAACCATAATTTATTCACATTACTTTAATAAAATATTTCAGTTGCTGTGTATATTAGTTGTTTTAGGCCTATTTGACGACTTTATTTAATTCCAAGTCATCTCATCTCTATAGAGCTGCTGCTCTCTGACAAAATCACTATTTTGATAGTTTCTTCCTCTCGATCACACCACACAGACCAGATAAGTAGGCATACAATGGATTATGGTAATTGTAGTTCATTACCACGTTTTCTGCACTGTTGAATATTGGCCTGTTGGAAACTACATCTCCCTACTATACCACGCAATTTGCGCTTGATCTGATTTATCTCTAGCGACTAAATAGAATTCTAATAATTGAACCGACGTTGGTCAATTAGATTTTGGTTAATCTTTCAACACTAGATGTTAGACCCTGACACCTTAGATGCCCAGAGATTTTCTCCTACACTTTTCACAGATCTTCTTACTGTAAGGCTTAGCTGCAGGTCAAATTACATACAGAGAATTGTAGGTCGTCCCTGCCCTCGAATCTTAATTCTGCACCAACATCGCACACTGTGGTTGATTTGATTCCATATCTAACCAATGTGAGCTCACCATTTTTGGATCACAGATCCCATTTTTGGATCTCAGATTAAATAAATACAGGACATCCCAGGGTTGTTCTCCAGCGGTGAGTAGACGAAGTGTCCCGACATGTCTTGGGTCAATAGAACTGGTGTCATCTTGAGGTCAGTGAGGTTGACCTCTTGTGCTGCAACACCATCGTAATGTCTTGCCTGGCTAGACTAATGGGATGTTGGATGTGGAGCAAAGGTTATCAAAGCGGTCTCTTTAGGTGGTGGACAGACTCCTCTGTGGTGCTTTTCCAACCCAGCAATGTCCCTATACCTTAAATCCCCCATACTTGAACTTTGAACCTCCAATACAGATTAGGAAATGGAAGTGCGCCTCTTTTGAGATGTAGCAAATAACAAAGGAGAATGAGCTTACGAAGAACAACAAAGGGAGAGGAGGAGGAACCCAGCAAAATGGCGGCAAAGCCTGACAATCAAACACAGTCGACGTCCTACTGTAGACATCAAGCAGAGACAGGTACTCTTTCTTTGCCCCTCTCCTCTCCTTAACCCAACACCCCTTCCTCTGGCTCCCGTGGATCAGCCGTTCTAAAATGAGAACTTAAATGCAAAAATATGTTTCCTTGGTAGTATTTGAATGAATATCATCAGTGGTTTTTTTTTTCTCCCGGGCCATTGCCAGACCGATCGTTTCCGTTTAGCGGGACTCTTTTGAAGGAAAGTGTGTCGTCCTCAGGCCTTTTATCCACCTGAGGGACTTGGAGACTAAATACTGGTGTAACAACTGACCACAGAGGGATATGAATGGGGATATGAAAAGATAGAACATAAATATATATAATTTGGTGTGCTTAGTATCACTTTCCTTTCACTTGTTTTCTAAATGTCTGTTCTCTTTTCTGGTTATGTTTATAAAGACTATGTTGGGGGGGGTACCTCATGGTTGAATACTTGGACCCTTACAAATATTTGGAGAGTTTTATATTTTGCAGAGCGTCCAGTGTTTTGTACCCTCACTAGGATGTTTTGTTTTGAACAGTGCCATGTGGCTCGTCTTTCATTAGGAGCTTCACTGGGCTAGTCTCTTGTAAACCACTCTTGCACCCCATTGGCCTGACAGCAGCAATGACACCATCCTGATGGTTTCCTCAGGACAGAGCTTCCAAAGGGTCACTTTAGTCCATATATTGCACTACTCCTGTCACCCTATTCCCTATGTAGTCCACTACTTTTAAACAGAATCCCTTCTTTTGACTAGGACTCTGGTCAAAATGAGTAGAGTACATAGGGAATAGGGTAACAAAAGTAGTGCAATACAGTATATAGGGAATAGGATGGCATTTCAGACGCACCCTTTGTATAGCCTTTTCAAAGAAGATTTCTACTCTCATCCCAGCCTCAAATGAAATGTGTATGTAACAGAAGAACTTCTGTCTTCTCCATCTTGCATACAGCCAAGTATATTGACATTTATTGGGATGGTTCTAATGGGAGACTATTTCATTTTTGTATTATCCCTCTTGTTTTACTGTGACTTACATCAAATATCTCTGAACCTCTTTATTATGAATCTTTTTTTTTATTTTTTTTATTTTTTACAAATTTCTATTGGCTACAATGAAACCTGTCAGCAAATTGCCATATCAATTCTTTAACTTGACGATATGATATCTGGTATGATAACTGACACAAACATGTACAGTGCATTTGGAAAGTATTCAGACCCCTTCACTTTCTCCACATTTTGTTACGTTACAGCCTTATTCTAAAATGGATTTAAAAAAAATACAAATCCTCATCAAATCGACACACAATAACCCATAATGACAAAGCGAAAACAGGTTTTTCAAAAAGTTTGCAAATTTATTAAAATAAAAAAAACTGATACCTTATTTACATAAGTATTCAGACCTTTTGCTATGAGGCTTGAAATTGAGCTCAGATGCATCCTTTCCATTGATCATCCTTGAGATTATTCTACAACTTGATTGAAGTCCATCTGTGGTAAATTCAACTGATTGGAAAAAGCATACACCTGTCTATATAAGGTCCCACAGTGCATGTCAGAGCATAAACCAAGTCACGGGGTCGAAGGAATTGTCCGTAGAGCTCCGAGATAGGATTGTGTTGAGGCACAGATCTGGGGAAGAGTACCAAAATGTTTTTCTGCATCATTGAAGGTCCCCAAGAACAGAGTGGCCTCCATCATTCTTAAATGGAAGAAGTTTGGAACCACCAAGACTCTTCCTAGAGCTGGCTGCCCGGCCAAACTAAGCAATCGGGGGAGAAGGGCCTTGGTCAGGGAGGTGACCAAGAACCTGATGTTCAATGACAGAGCTCCAGAATTCCTCTGTGGAGATGGTTGTCCTTCTGGAAAGTTCTCCCATCTCTGCAGCACTCCACTAATCAGGCCTTTATGGTAGAGTGGCCAGACAGAAGCAACTCCTCAGTAAAAGGCACATGACAGCTCGCATGGAGTTTGCCAAAAGGCACCTAAAGACTCCCAGACCATGAGAAACAAGATTCTGATGAAACCAAGATTGAACTCTGGCCTGAATGCCAAGTGTCACATCTGGAGGAAACATGGCACCATCCTTACGGGTGAAGCATGTTGGTGGCAGCAGCATGCTGTGGGGATGTTGTTCAGCGACAGGGACTGGGAGACTAGTCAGGATTGAGGGAAAGATGAAAGGAGCAAAGTATAGAGAGCTCCTTGATGAAAACCTGGACCTCAGACTGGGGTGACGTTTCACCTTCGAACAGGACAACAACCCTAAGCATACAGCCAAGACAATGCAGGAGAGGCTTCGGGACAAGTCTCCTTGAGTGGCCCAGCCAGAGCCCGGACTTGAATCCGATCTAACATCTCTGGAGAGACCTGATAATAGCTGTGCAGCGACGCTCCCCATTCAACCAGACATGGCTTGAAAGGATTTGAAGAGAAGAATGGGAGAAACTCCCCAAAGACAGGTGTGCCAAGCTTGTAGCGTCATACCGAAGACTTGAGGCTGTAATCGCTGCCAAAGGTGCTTAAAAAATGTACTGGGTAAAGTGTCTGAATACTTATGTAAATGTGGTATTTCCGTTTTGTATTTGTAAAAAATTGGCTAACTTTTCTAAAAACCTGTTTTTGTGTGTGTGTGTGTGTGTGGAAAGATGAGGGGAAAACTATTTAATTACATTTTAGAATAAGGCTGTAACATAACAAATTGTGGAAAAAGTCAAGGGGTCTGAATACTTCTGAATGCACTGTATGTTAGTTATATGATCTGTTATTTGATATGTTCTACTGAAATGTGCCAAAAATTACATTAAAATTCTATAAATAGTCTTAGTGTCTAGCATCCCTACAGATCTTATGTCAAACCACACTCCCTGAGATGAGTTTGTGAATTCAATACACAAGATATGCTGTTCCAATTATCAGGTTTCCATCCAACCTTTGCAGGTGAGTAAAGTATATGTCCAATAAAACATTTCATTACAGGCCTGATGGAAACAGAACATTTTTCAGTCAACTTTCCAAATGTTGACAAAACAAAATACGCTAGACATCTTTTTGTGTAGGTCAAATTCATTATGCGAGAAATGGCGGTGGAAGCGCCATTATGCGAAAATATTGATATCATAACCATTGTATCGAAGTAAAGTCACACAATGATATGTTGTGTGGTCCTCCCACTACAACTTGGGAAAGCATGCAGTTTATTAGGGTACAGATTAAATAAATTATGAGTTTCACAGGGTGGTGAAAGTGCACGGTGTTGAGCTTGATGCTCCTTTCCAATAAATATTGAGGGTCTTATTTTGGTGAAATGATGATCGATAGTTGGCTGCGATTTGACAAATAAAAATAATTGAATCGTCTCTGTTTGAAATACAAGACTGCTACAACCTAATTGGCTGAACGCGGAGCGCAACATCAGGAAGTAGCATTCCTAGGTATTAACGACTCTAGCATGGTGGAGGAAAATTGTTTCATAAAGAAAGTATGCAAATTTTCCCCGCCTTCTCGCCATTAAATTAAGTTGAAGCCTTTGTAGCTTGAATGGAGAATGCTTTGTGTCGGAACCGGTCGCAGGGGGACGTGAGTGTATTACCGGCTGTGCACATCAAGCCAGACGATAGTGGAGATCCATAAGGCCCACTAGTGGCTGCCAAGTGTAGGTAGTCACATGCACTGTCACTTTTACTTAAGAATCTGTTTTTCTTTTAGTTCTTTCTCTGATCAAAATGTGCCAAAACAAAACTGAAATTGTGGAATACTTTGTATGTGCATTACCTGTTGAATGCTTTTCCTTTAAATATTTTTTTGTTGCTTTGCTATAGTCGTAATGTTATTTTCTATCGTAATGAGATGAAGTGATGTCTCTTGATGTTATGAAAATGGAATGTTTATGCAAGATTGTGCAGCAGGAGAGTCCACTGTGACAGAAATTGTCACACACCACTTTAACATTGTTAGTGTTGTTGTTTTAAAAGAAAAAAAATGAAATAAATCAATTGAATATCATGCTTTCCATTATTTAATATTATGGTTGAGACACTGAAACTATCTGGAAAAACTAATAATGCATTCAGCCAAAGCAAACTACAACACCATCTAGTAGCATTTAAATAATGATGTATCCGACGGCTACTGTAACTTAATTTGTATTTATTCCTGAGGGCCTCTGCTATGACATTTTCAAGTACTTTGAGATTTGTTTGGGATACCTACTATAGTTGTTACTGCCAGACCCTGACGCACATGGTTTTTACTTAGTTTTCAAGCTAAAATTATGTTACTGTATTTATTTGGGGATGAATCTATGAATAATCTATGAAGACAAGCTGGCTCAGCCTGGCTGACAACTCTACTACACCGTCCTAAACGGCCTTTCCGCGTAGTCAACCTGGAACAACGTTTATATCCTATGAATTATTCACCACCTACAACAGCTACCACTGCTTAAAACGGTCGGATGTCTCTCTCCATCTCTCCACTACACCACGTGTGGTAAATGACGTGTGTTACTCTGTACAATGCACACCTACAGTTAAGACATCCGATGATTGGTTAACCACATCAACGCTATCCATTCTTACTATAGTCTATTTTTAAAGTTTAAAAAAAAAAATAATAATTTAAATGAAAAGTGTAGGCTAATTATTAATAATTTAATGGATTCATATAGAGAGGAATGAGATGGGGAGAGAGATTAGGAAAGTCACAGGGTGGGTTGCTCCATAGGGCAAAGTTTAGTCTGGAGTCCGCACTACCACCGGACCAACTCTGGCACCACCTAAGTAAATATAGTCTAATCAATTATTTCTAGCCAAACCGATGACCTAACCCGGCCTTCACATCTCCTTCCACAATCTTTTACAGGGGTCATTGGTACTGGAAGGTGGGTAGGGGGCAGAGTGGGTGATGGAAGGACTGTGCTGGGTGCCTCTGATTTCATCCTCTGATCTCATCTGTTTGAGAAGCGGCAGGGTGTGACAGAGTACTACATGACCAAGCTTCCTCCCCAGGGCTGCGCTATGTACACTTGCGGGATCGGGGATCATAGACATGACCCTTTCCAATATGTTAACCCTTGTTGTGGGGAAATAATACCCCAGAGGTTTGGCTATGGCAATGGTTTTCAAACTTTTTCTGCGGGGACTTCCCACCACAATTTCTGGGGACCCCATTTTTTCCCCAATAATTTATTGTGACCGCACCACAAATATAATGACACAACCTTAAAAAACAGATTTCGATTTTTATATTCACAAATAACCTTACACTGAATGTATTTTCATTTTCTCAAGAGCTGCTGAAATAAATAAATTCTCCACTCCTGTTCCAGAGACAAAATTTTAAAAAATGGAATAATTTTACTGCAAGTGGGAGAACTTGCACAATTGGTGGCTGACTAATTACTTTTTTGCCCCACTGTATATAGCGTCACGTTCATTTAGTTTAGTTTGTTTAAGTGTTCTTCGTTACAACGAACGTGACATTAACCCACCAAGCAAGGGGTTTTTGTTTGGAGGTCAATGACCACGTTTACATGTGGAATACGGTTAGTAGTTAATATCCCGCTTAAGGTCTTATTCGGGACAAGCGGTTTACATGCACCTTTGATATCCCGCTCATGAGTATCCCTGTAGCCATGAATAAACAGAATATTCCTCATTTAAGTTCATATGGGTTAAATGTAATAGTAACTGAAAAATGGACACTGACTGACTGTAGGCCTATAACCTCTCAGCTTAATATACAGTACCAGACAGCTTTGCACACTCTTGGCATTCTCTCAACCAGCTTCATGAGGTAATCACCTGGAATGCATTTAAATTAACAGGTGTGCCTTGTTAAAAGTTCATTTGTGGAACTTCATTCCTTCCTAATGCGTTTGAGCCAATCAGTTGTGTTGTGACAAGGTAGGGGTGGTATACAGAAGATAGCACTATTTGGTAAAATACCAAGTCCATATTATGGCAAGAACAGCTTAAATAAGCAAAGAGAAACAACAATCTGTGATTACTTTAAGACGTGAAGGTCAGTCAATCCGGAAAATTTAAAGAACTTTTAACATTTCTTCAAGTGCAGTCGCAAAAACCATCAAACGCTATGATGAAACTGGCTTTCATCAGGACCGCCACAGGAAAGGATGACCCAGAGTTACCTCTGCTGCAGAGGATATGCAGAGTTGGTGAACGGATGATCTCTGCATGTGTGGTTCCCACCGTGAGGCATGGAGGAGGTGTGATGGTGTGGGTGTGCTTTGCTGGTGACCATGTCAGTGATTTATTTAGAATTCAAGGAACACTTAACCAGCATGGCTACCACAGCAATCTGCAGTGATACGCCATCCCATCTGGTTTGCACTTAGTGGGACTATCATTTGTTTTTCAACAGGACAATGATGATTACTTTAATTTTGTTTCTGGTGTCCTTTGACAGCTCTTTGGTCTTGGCCATAGTGGAGTTTGGAGTGTGACTGTTTGAGGTTGTGGACAGGTGTCTTTTATACTAATAACAAGTTCAAACAGGTGCCATTAATACAGGTAACAAGTGGAGGACAGAGGAGCCTCTTAAAGAAGAAGTTACAGGTCTGTGAGAGCCAGAAATCTTGCTTGTTTGTAGGTGACCAAATACTTATTTTCCACCATAATTTGCAAATAAATTCAAACCTACAATGTGATTTTCTGGATTTTTTTTCTCAGTCATAGTTGAAGTGTACCTAGGATGAAAATTACAGGCCTCTCATCTTTTTAAGTGGGAGAACTTGCCCAATTGGTGGCTGACAATACTTTTTTGCCCCACTGTAACACGAGTGCTGAAACGGGCAACTACACATAGACAACAACCCACAAAACCAACATGGAAAATGGCCACCTAAATAGGATCCCCAATCAGAGACAACGATAAACAGCTGTCTCTGATTGGGAACCAATTCAGGCCACCATAGACCTACATTTACCTAGACATACCAAAACCCCATAGAATATACAAAAAACCCTAGACAGGTCAAAAATACACATACCACCCTCGTCACACCCTGACCTAACCAAAATAATAAAGAAAACAAAGATAACTACGGTCAGGGTGTGACAGTACCCCCCCCCCCCCCCCAAGGTGCGGACTCCCGGCCACAAACCTAAACCTATATGGGAGGGTCTGGGTGGGCATCTAACCTTGGTGGCGACTTAGGGGGGCGGCGTCCAGAACCTTCTTTACACTGAGGGCTGGGGACCGTCGCTGGAGACCCCGGGCTGGGGACCGTCGCTGGAGACCCCGGGCTGGGGACCGTCGCTGGAGACCCCGGGCTGGGGACCATCGCTGGAGACCCCGGGCTGGGGACCGTCATGGGAGGTTCCGGTCTGTAGCCCGTCGTTGGAGGTTCCGGTCTGTGAACTGTCGCCGGAGGTTCCGGTCTGTGAACTGTCGCCGGACGCTCTGGACTGGGTACTGTCGCCGGACGCTCTGGACTGGGTACTGTCGCCGGACGCTCTGGACTGGGTACTGTCGCCGGACGCGCTGGACTGGCGAGGCGCACTGTAGGCCTAGTGCGTGATGCCGGCACTGGTGGTACCGGGCTGGGTACACGCACCTCATGGCGAGTGTGGGGAGCAGGAACAGGGAGTACTGGACCCTGGAGGCGCACTATAGGCCTGGTGAGTGGTGCCGGCACTGGTAGTACTGGGCTGGGTACACGCACCTCAGGGCGAGTGCGAGGGGCAGGAACAGGGAGTACTGGACCCTGGAGGCGCACTGGAGGCCTGGTGCGTGGTGCCGGAACTAGTGGTACCGGGCTGGGGACACGCACCTCAGGGCGAATGCGGGGAGGAGGAACAGGGCGTACTGGGCTCTGGAGGCGCACAGGAAGCCTGATGCGTGGTGTTGGCACTAGTGGTACTGGGCTGGTGACATGCACCTCAGGGCGAGTGCGGGGAAGAGAAACAGGATACACTGGATCGTGGAGACGCATTGGAGATCCAGAACATAGAGCTGGCTCAATACGTCCTGGCTGGGATGACCATTCTAGCCTGGCAAATGCGAGGAGCTGGAATAGAGCATACCGGGCACGGTGGAGACACCGTGCGCATCTCTGCATAACTGACCAGTTGCACGCTCCCCACGGTAAGCACGAGGAGTTGGCTCAGGTCTCCTACCTGACTCAGCCAATCTCCCCCCCAAAAAAATCTTGGGGCTGCCTCTCGGGCTTCCGTGCTAGCCGTGTACCCTCATATCGTCGCCGTTCCTCCTGTGCTTTCTCCACCTGCTTCCATGGCATGGTCTTGTCCCCTGCCATTACCTCCTCCCAGGTCCAGGATGTCCTCCACTCCCCTTTCTCCCGGGTTCACGATGTCCACTCCTCTTTGGCACGCTGCTTGGTCCTTTTTTGGTGGGTTATTCTGTCACATTCGTTGTAACGAGGAGACCAAGGCGCAGCGTGATTTGAATACATTCTTCTTATAATAACGAAGAACACTTAAACAAACTAACCAAAACAACAAAACGAACGTGCCGCTATATAACACGAGTGCTGAAACAGGCAACTACACAGACAATAACCCACAAAACCAACATGGAAAATTGCAACCTAAATAGGATCCCCAATCAGAGACAACGATAAACAGCTGTCTCTGATTGGGAACCAATTCAGGCCACCATAGACCTACATTTACCTAGACATACCAAAACCCCATAGAATATACAAAAAACCCTAGACAGGACAAAAACACACATACCACCCTCGCCACACCCTGATCTAACCAAAATAATAAAGAAAACAAAGATAACTAAGGTCAGGGCGTGACAGTTAAACAATTAAAAATCTCCACCTGCTGGAGGGAGAATGATTTTCCGGCTAGTTGGGCCGCTCTCTTCCTCTCTGGTTATAACAGGGGTTGGAGCAAAAACCTCCAAGAGGGTAACTCTCCAGGAACAGGGTTGGAGAGCCACGTTCTAGTGGTTGAAGTATTATATAGCAAGTAGGCCTAAGTATTTTGTGCAAATGGGGATATGATGACATGCTTAGTCATAAAAACAGTAACAAGATGCATCCACTTGCCATTAGTGGGAAAAACAAAAATAGAGTGTGTTTTATTTTTGGAATCTAAAATAATTAGACATAGTAATCTATTTTCTATTTATTTTATTTTCATAACCATTGCAGAATAAATTATTTACTTTTCTGGCCTTGATGGGTTCATATTACTTAATTAGGTAGCCATAGGCCTAAAATAAATTACCATGCACATCTCTCATGTAATATGTAAATAGATATATCCCTAAATAGATTGGCTATTTCAAGTTTTGCTGTTTGTGATCCCATAGGCAGCGCGGTGTATAGCCAACATACACATTTAACATGACAGAGGTGAACATCAAGACAGTTGATATTTTACATTGAAGTATGTATGCTACTATTGTATGTAGCCTACTGTGATTTTAAAAAATTTGAGCGCTAGACAATGTTTCAGAATTTGCGGGCTATATTTAGGTTGAGGAAAAGTCGATGCAAAACATTGTTGAATTCAACCGTTCTGCTGACAGGTCCAAAACAATTTGCCATTGTTTTATTTTTCAGAAACTGTCACAGTCCTTTGCCAAATAAAGCATATATTACTCCAACACAGTAAATTGACTGGTAGCTTTATATAAATGTAGTCTATTTGATAGTATGGGTAGGCTATAGTATTGCTCTGCGATAGGAGCATGACATCATAGGCCTAAACCTATTTAATCTCAGAGCCTAGACCAAGGCAGGAGGACATAATCTACTGATTAACAAAATATTGGCATAGAAGTTTGGGCTCCTACCACATGAGGTTGGTGGCACCTTAATTGGGAAGGACGGGCTTGTGGTAATGTCTGGAGCGGAATCAGAGGAATGGTTTCTACCATTCCATTTGCTCCGTTCCAGGCATTACTATGAGCCGTCCTCCCCTCAGCAGCCTCCACTGGCCCCTACTTTTAAATTGTTTCCAATATATACAGTGCATTCAGAAAGTATTCAGACCCCTTGAACTGTAATGTTACAGCCTTATTCTAAAATTGATCAAATATGTTTTTTCCTTATCAATCTACGCACAATACCCCATCATGATAAAGTGAAAGAGGTTTGTAAATGTATTAAAAATAAAAAACTTAAATGCCTTATATAAATAAGCATTCAGACATTTTGCTATGAGACTTGACATTTCTATAAGTCCATAAAAATTATGCTGATCCATGATTTTGACTGGCTGAGAAATGCTGCCTGCCTCATCCCAACTACATGGTCATTACTATGGGACAGCTGGAGATCGAATTTCAATATTGAAACAATGTTGCAAATGTCAGAGAAACAAGTTTTATACTCTGCTATTGAAAACCAAATAATTGCTAGATATAATGAAATGGGAGATAATGTCTACATGCTTTTTACAGTGGAGATCAAGTTTATAAATTGTCTGGCTGGGCAGATGAGACAGTGGATTGCGCAGAGAGATGGAACAGAGTAAATAGGAATTTCAACGTCATAGCATTATCCAGTGGTAGCTTGTGGAAGAGACACCAGCTGCGCTTTTAACCAATCAACATCCAGGATTAGACCCACCTATTGTATATTTATGTATAACAAAAAATAGATGATGAAGTTGGCTCTTTTACAATGGGGGTGAATGGGAAAGAATGTTTGTTTTCCACAATTTGTGGCCGTGGTCGATAATAATTCCTTATTATTACGTGAATATCAATGACCCATGTTAAATTTGAAAGAATCACTGCAAAATATCCCAACATTCTGCCCACACCACTACAGAAATGCAATCAAATATGCCATTGCTCTATATTTTACAGACTGCAGTGGCCTAATTCTATTAGTGCCAAATTATTCAGCAAATAAAGGGCGATTGTCACCATAAAAGGTGAATGGATTTTTAATTGTTTTACGACATGTCTGATTTATAATGGGTAACATGCACATGTATGGCTTGCGCCAAGTTTATAAATATATTTATGTGCATGTGCAGTCTTTTCAGAAATTGCACATGCAGATACAGTATTTAGTGTGAAATTGCAACAGTTCTAAATGAGGCTGCATGTGCCATTTTTGATAAGAATATCTAAATAAAAAAATATTGAGATTTATAAACTCAGCGCATGCCATACATAGGCCTACGCATGTTTCCCATTATAATTCAGACCTGTTGTAAAACGGTGCGGGTGTGAATGAGCATTAAAACTCCATTCACCTTTAATGGTGACAATCGCCCTTTATTTGCTGAATAATTTGGCACTTTTGGAATTAGGCCACTGCAGTTTGAGCTTTTATGGTGACAATAACACCCTTATTGTCACGCCCCGGCCTTAGTTATCTTTGTTTTCTTTATTATTTTGGTTAGGCCAGGGTGTGACATGGGTGATTTATGTGTTTTGTCTTGTTTAGGGGTTTTTGTAGATTTATGGGATTGTGTTCTTTTAGGTGTCTAGGTAAGTCTATGGTTGCCTGGATTGGTCCTCAATCAGAGGCAGGTGTTTATCGTTGTCTCTGATTGGGAGCCATAATTAGGCAGCCATATTCTTTGGGTATTTTGTGGGTGATTGTTTCCTGTGTCAGTGTTTGTGCCACACGGGACTGTTTCGGGTTTTCGCGTTCCTTCTTTTGTAGTTGTGTTCATGTTTGAGTTTTCCTATTAAAACCATGGACACTTACCACGCTGCGCTTTGGTCCTCCCCAGGAAGAAAGCCGTGACACTTATTTGCTGTATACTTTGGAAGTATTGTAATCGGCATATACTGTATTTCCCTTTATTAATTTCATTTACATTATCATTGCAGAATAAATTCCTGCGATGGTTTCATACTCAAACTGGTTTCATACTCATGTCACGAAATAGCCTATATGCCTACAACAACTTAGTATAGGATTGGTGGTTCCAGTTTAGATGCTTAAGGTAGTCTCATATCTGAATGCAGGTTGCGGGTGAATAAACATTGCAAATGTTGGATATCCCTACTCTGTCTGGATTCCAATAGGAATTACACATCACTTTGCAAGCCAGCATAAAGTGATTTGCAGGCCTAATTTTGCCTGTAAACCATGTGTTTTAGGCCACTGTATTAGGGTAAAAATAGGTCCTCAAAATAAGGACTTATGAATTATGTATTGTGTTAAGGAATTGCATTTTAATGATAACATATTAGCTTAGGATCTCACTTGGTGAAGGCCACATGACTGAAAATGGATGAATGCAACAACCATGTCTCTGTCACTAACAAATAGTCTACAATTCACTCAAAAGGCACTCTGGGAAATATTCAAATAAGGCTTTACACTAAGCAGTGGTGTTAATTGAAGACTGAAAAGTGTGGACCCATATGGACACTGGACCCGTGTTCAAGTTAACACTCTCAGTGTTGATTTAACACTGGAGAATTTGCTGTGAAGGTATCAGTGAACACCATAACAGTACATTTAACACTGACCTGTAGGGTAAAAATCTAATTTTAAGGTGTTAAATACAAGGTATCAGTTAACAACACCATAACAGTGTAACTAACACAGAGTTAGTATAACACTGTAATGCCACTGGTGTTGGAAAGTATTTGTGTTAAGGGGCTGCAGCGGGTGGAGTAGTGGAGAACATTTGGAGGGTTACTTAGTAGCAATGCAAATATCATGGTACAGCTATATGAACACTCAATCACTATGGTACTTTTTAATGGTACATTTACAAACATATCATGATAAATAGATTTGAAACTTGTATCACATTATGGTAAATGGTGAAATAAATATAGCCAGTTAGAATTGTAATGGCTTAGCAGATAATAAGAAAAGAAGAACAATATTTACCTGGCTCGAAGAGAATAAATATAATATTGTTTTCAAGAAACTCATTCAATAATTTTAGATGAAGGTGTGTGGAATGGGCAAAGAAACTCAAAAGGGGTGATGATATTAACAGTAATTTTGATCTGAATATGCAAATTGTCCAAACAGATCCACAAGGTAGATTGAGGATTTTAAATATGTTATTGGACTATAAACAGATATGGCTCATTAACCTTTACGGAAACAAATAGTGATGACCCACGCTTCTTTGAAAATATATATCATACATTGGCAACCCTCCAAGCAATACAAGACCCTATTATTATGGTAAGAGATTATAATACTGTTTTAAATACCTCAATGGACCATAAAGGAAATCCCACTACAAACCATCACCCTCATGCTCTTAAGGAAATCATGAATGTCATGGATATATTGGGACTAGTGGATATGTGGAGGTTGAAATATCCTGACCTAGTGAGATATACATGGCGGAGGAACGTATTCAACAAAGATCAAGTGTAATATATTATAATAATAAAGCAAACTGGATGGAATATGGGAAAAATGCACCAAATAATTTTTTATCTTCAACATAGGAATGCTGCCAAAAATAATTTACTGAAACTTGAAGTATAAAGATCCAGTCCATTAAAATAAATTGTAGGCCCCTTACACTTCAGTGTTGTGATGCAAAAATTCTAGCAAAATGTGTAGCACATGGAATTAAAAGGTATTGTCAGACATTATTCATTCTAATCAGACAGGTTTTTTACATGGACTATACATTGGAGATAATATAAGGCAAGCACTAGAAACAATAGTACACCATGAAAATCTGGGAAACCAGGCCTGGTTTTCATAGCTGACTTTGAAAAGGCTTTTGATAAAGAACGACTGGAGTATATACACTGCTCAAAAAAATTAAGGGAACACTAAAATAACACATCCTAGATCTGAATGAATGAAATATTCTTATTAAATACTTTTTTCTTTACATAGTTGAATGTGCTGACAACAAAATCACACAAAAATGATCAATGTAAATCAAATTTATCAACCCATGGAGGTCACACTCAATATTAAAGTGGAAAACCACACTACAGGCTGATCCAACTTTGATGTAATGTCCTTAAAACAAGTCAAAATGAGGCTCGGTAGTGTGTGTGGCCTCCACGTGCCTGTATGATCTCCCTACAACGCCTGGGCATGCTCCTGATAAGGTGGCGGATCTCCTCCCAGACCTGGACTAAAGCATCCGCCAACTCCTGGACAGTCTGTGGTGCAATCCATTGGTGGATGGAGCGAGACATGATGTCCCAGATGTGCTCAATTGGATTCAGGTCTGGGGAATGGGTGGGCCAGTCCATAGCATCAATGCCTTCCTCTTGCAGGAACTGCTGACACACTCCAGCCACCTAGGGTCTAGCATTGTCTTGCATTAGGAGGAACCCAGGGCCAACCGCACCAGCATATGGTTTCACAAGGGGTCTGAGGATCTCATCTCGGTACCTAATGGCAGTCAGGCTACCTCTGGTGAGCACATGGAGGAAATACCACCCCACACCATGACTGACCCTCCGCCAAACCGGTCATGCTGGAGGATGTTGCAGGCAGCAGAACGTTCTCCACGGCGTCTCCAGACTGTCACGTCTGTCACATGTGCTCAGTGTGAACCTGCTTTCATCTGTGAAGAGCACAGGGCGCCAGTGGCGAATTTGCCAATCTTGGTGTTCTCTGGCAAATGCAAAACGTCCTGCACGGTGTTGGGCTGTAAGCACAACCCCCACCTGTGGACGTCTGGCCCTCATGGAGTCTGTTTCTGACCGTTTGAGCAGACACATGCACATTTTGTGGCCTGCTAGAGGTAATTTTGCAGGGCTCTGGCTCTGCTCTTCCTTGCACAAAGCCGGAGGTAGCGGTCCTCCTGCTGGGTTGTTGCCCTCCTACGGCCTCCTCCACGTCTCCTGGTAGCGCCTCCATGCTCTGGACACTACGCTGACAGACACAGCAAACCTTCTTGCCACATCTCGCATTGATGTGCCATCCTGGATGAGCTGCACTACCTGAGCCACTTGTGTGGGTTGTAGACTCCGTCTCATGCTACCACTAGAGTGAAAGCACCGCCAGCATTCAAATGTGACCAAAACATCAGCCAGGAAGCATAGGAACTGAGAATTGGTCTGTGGTCGCCACCTGCAGAACCACTCCTTTATTGGGGGTGTCTTGCTAATTGCCTATAATTTCCACCTGTTGTCTATTCCATTTGCACAACAGCATGTGAAATTTATTGTCAATCAGTGTTGCTTCCTAAGTGGACAGTTTGATTTCACAGAAGTGTGATTGACTTGGAGTTACATTGTGTTGTTTAAGTGTTCCCTTTATTTTTTTGAGCAGTGTGTGTATATATATATATATATATATATATATATATATATATATATATATATATACACACAAGAATCAATGTTTTTCTGTTTTGTATCTCTAATACATGCAATGGGATAGCGATCACTGATGTCATTAGAAAAAAACACCACTCGATAAGTACTTGTGGGGGCCTTTTGTCAAAATTTGTTCAATCAGGGAGGAGTTGGCTGGGTTTCTTACATTAATCCATGTAGGTTTGGATATTAGTTGAGTCAGGTTAAAGTCGATACAAACATTTTATTCAAATTATCTGAGGCCCGGGATAAACTAATCCAGGTTAAAATCTCCCCAAAGAAATATAAATGCAACATGCAACAATTTCAAAGATCAAGCTGTTGCTTGTGGCCTGTGGAATGTTGTCCCCACTCCTCTTCAATGGCTGTGTGAAACTGCTGGAACACTCTGTTGTACACGTTGATCAAAAATGATCCCAAATATGCTCAACGGGTGACATGTCTGGTGAAGGCCATGGAAGAACTGGGATATTTTCATTTTCCAGGAATTGTGTACAGATCCTTGCGACATGGGGCCATGCATTATCATGCTGAAACAGGAGGAGATGGCGGCGGATGAATGGGCCTCAGGATCTCGTCACGGGATCTCTGTGCATTGAAATTGTCACCATTGGGGCACTCTGTTCACAATGTTGACATCAGCAAACTGCCATATTTTCTAAAATGATGTTGGAGGCTGCTTATAGAGGAGAAATGCTGGACATTCCTACACTATGGCATTGTGTTGTGTGGCCTTTTATTGTCCCCAGCACAAGGTGCACCTGTGTAATGATCATGCTGTTTAATCAGCTTCTTGATATGCCACATCTGTCAGGTGGATGGATTATCCCGGCATAGGGCGAAATGCTCACTAATAAAATTTGAGAAATATATGTTGTTTTTTGTGCGTATGGAAAGTTTCTGGGATCTTTTATTTCAGCTCATGAAACATGGAACCAACACTTTACATGTTGCGTTTATATTTTTGTTCAGTGTAATTCAGATTACGGAAAAGTTTTAAATACAGAAATAGTACCAACACCCTCTTCCAGTGCAGCAGGGCGGCAGTAAATCTCCGCTACAAACATATGCATGTTTTGGCATAAGGCCACATCTATAACCAAACACTCAAACCTTTGGGGATAGTGACACTTAGACAAAATGATGCCACGAGAGTCAATTTCACATATATAGCCACCCCTCCCCCCTTTTTTTCAGTGTATCACACCTGAAGATGTTGTAATCAGCTATTTCAATGTCTTTATCCATGATCAAACCATTGAGCCAGGTTGAGCCATTGAGAACATCCAGACAGAACATCCTCGTTGTTCGCCGAGAGAACTCTTGCCTCTCTCCTATTTGGATGCAAGCCATTCCTCTTGTGAAACTGGGGCCTCTTCCAGAAGTTCTCAAAATTGTCAATGAACTCCGAATCTATCGAGGAACAGTAGGATTTTAAGCCAGTAGTGTAGACAGAGGAGACGGTTAACTACTTTATGATCATTATTTGTATTAACAATGGACACCACAGTAAACTATCAATTTAAGTTATCTCCACACTACTGTTTATTCTATGACAGAAGCTTGAAATGCTGAAACGACAAACAGTTAAATATCACATTACATTAAAGAGGAATGAAGAGAGAGATGGAGAGAGAGATGGAAAAAGAGGACAGAAAGTGAATGCAAATCTTGGCAAATGGGAAAAGAGAAGTGAAGAGCAAGAGTCAGCTGGAATTGAGAGAGAGAGGGAAAAAAACAGAGAAGGAGACCCAGATGGTCAGTCTGGAGCTTGGCTGCAGCAGGCCGTCTCCTGTCTGCTCCCTGCGGGCTGGCCAATGGGACGGCAGGATGGAGGGGGCCCGGGCTTGGACAGTGCCAACGCTGTCGGGCAGTGCCAACACACTTTGAGAGGGGCCAACCAGGGGCCAAGCTGTCACAGAGGAGCCCTGTGGAGGGTACCGGCAGGGCCACTTTCACTTTGATCACAGGGAACAGATAGATGATGGCACTGCCAGCGCCAGCGGACTGACGCCAAGGTGTCCTTCTACACCTTAAGAGTATCTACTATATTGACAAGATAGTCGAGTGACCGCTCTAACAATGGTAATACATGTCCTCAAAGATGGAAGCACTGTATTGTCTTTGATGGAAGGAAGGCGGGAGTAGGCAAGATCAGGTGGGACAATTCTAGCCAATGAGAGGGCAGATACGCATGTGAACAACAGGCACATTTCCAATATTTTTGTTTTTTTAAGTTGCCAAAATGCCACGTACGTCCACTTATATCAGCACATTCGTAACAACCTAAGCAATATGAAACTTCTATTCGATTAAATAAGCCTCACGTAGCAAATTAGCAATTCAATTTTTTGTTGACAAAATTTGACATTCTCTCATTGACCTCCAAACAAAAATTCCTCACTTCGTGGTCTTATCTATGGGCGGAGTAAACCCTCTCACGTCGCCTGTTCCTCTCTGACTACACCCTTTGAAATGCCTCCTCGCCTTCTCCCTTCCTTGAGAGGTTCGCTGATGTGTTGGCAATAAGATAGGTAGAGTTGCACAGCCACGCTAATGGATTGCGTCAAAAGTCGATAAATAATTCAAACCTGAATATGGTGTAAACATGTCATTGTCTGCACCAGCTGTCATCTACAGTATCTAAACAGACGTGTGGTACGACTCGGATCGTGAGCGAGTCTGGACCCTCACTCTCAGTGTCGATCAATCGGGTCTGACCAGTTGCACATGTGTGGTCCTATCGACCACTCTCCTTTCTGCCCGTAGACATGAAAGGAAAAAAGGAATGACCAGTTGTTTATAGCACACCTTGTTTAAATAATTCAGTCTGGTCAAAGAAAAGGATGTTGTCAGCCCCTGGCTACAAATCACTTCTAAATCATCATCAACCATCCAGTCTTTATGAGTCACCAGGAGTATTACACACAACGAACTAGGCAGTGGGTGCCACACCTTGAAGGGCTGAGCTGAGGCCTGAGCTCATCGACTGGAGAGAGAACAGTCGAGTCAGGGAGTGGACCACAGTTTGTGTATGTGTGGCCTGTCACTGTGTGTGTGTCAGGAAGTGGACCACAGTGCGTATGTGTGTGTGGCCTGCGAGAGTGTGGCCTGTGTGTGTTCACGCAGCTAGTGAAAATAATCACATGGAGTGTGGTCATCATCGTGTGAGCAGAGATTAGCTCTTTGGCCATGTGCGTTTCTCATCTGTGGATGGGCTCGGTCGGGAGCGGAGGGGAGGGGAAGGAGAACAGGATGTGCTAGGCAGGGTTTTGGTGGGATGGGTATCTGTCAAAGGATGTCTGAGTGTTTAGGCTTCACCATCGGAGTGGCAGCTTTGAAAATAAAGCAACCATGTCACGTCACTTTGTAGACAGAGCCAGCAGCAGGGCCTGTATGTGAGGCTTTGGCAGGAAAGGTGGAAAACGTTACCCCTTACCTACAACGAGCACACTCGCCTGCACACACACACACACACACACACACACACACACACAAAAGACGAAACCACACACGCGCAAGATGTCACTGCTGATTGAAAAACCGAAATTATGCTTTTTTTTCTTCATCTCCTTCATTCATGGGGGGGGAGTAGCCAGGTAGCCTAGCGGTTAAGAGCATTTGGCCAGTAACCAAAAGGTTACTGGTTTGAATCCCCCCCCCAAAAAAATCGGTCAATGTGCCCTTGAACAAAGCACTTAACCCTAATTGCTCCTGAAAAATCGCTCTGGATAAGAGCGTCTGCTAAATGACTAAAATGTAGGTCATGTTGTCGCTGTGCCGATTCTTGTTTAAGTCAAACATCAGACGTGTTTATTGTCCGTCTTTAAGAACAAGATGTGCTGACAGGACTCAATATAACACCACACTCTATCTAAAGCACTGGGTGGTGACCAGGGCCCGTAGCCACAAAGTCTATCAGAGTAGGAGTGCTGATCTAGGATCGCTTTAGCCTTTTAGATGGTAAAGTGGGGACCTGATCCTAGATCCGCACTCCTGCTCTGAGACGCTTTGTGGATACGGGCCCCGATTCCAGTAACACACAAGCATTAACCACGTAACACACAAGAAGGAACAGCACATGTACAAACACGAGCCGTCCTGAGATTCAAGCAGTGCGAGAGTATATTTTATCTGCGAAGCTCCTAAAGAGTTTGCCCAATACATTTTATAGGACATAATCTTCAATATATACCTTCGCCTAATGTACATAGAGCTCCATAGAAGTTACATAGATGTTTCCCTAGGTACAGATCTAGGATCAGCTTGCTTTTCCAAAATCCTAACCTTAACCATTAATGGGGAAATGCTAAATTGACCCCAGAACAGCATCCAGGGGCAACATAGATGTCCAGGATCAGGACCAGTATGCATCTACTTACAGCCACTTACAACTAGCTGGATCTCTTTTTGGAGACTGGTTGGATGACGCGCCAAGATAAAATTAGACCGTGGATTTCATCAGCTGGTATAATTAACCAGTTATGTAATGGCTGCCACAGTGATGGCCTGGCGGGGGTTCTCCTCATTAAAAACGTACACATCTAACATCGTCATCACCGATGCACATACAGTGAGCTCCAAATGTATTGGGATAATGACAAGTTGTTGTTGCTTTGGCTCTTTACTGCAGCACTTTAGATTTGAAATGATATAATGACTATGACCCCTCAAAGGTACTGGTACAAATTCAAGCAGTCAAATGTTTTTGGTCCCACATGATTACATCAAGTGTGTGACTCCACAAATGTATTGGATGCATTTGCTATTTGTTTTGGTTGTGATTCAGACACAGGAGGTTGGTGGCACCTTAATTGATGAGGACGGGCTCGTGGTTATGGCTGGATCCGAATTACTGGAATGGTATCAAATACATCAAACACATGGTTTCCATGTGTTGTGTCATTTCCATTCGCTCTGTTCCAGACATTACTATGAGCCGTCGTCCCCTCAGCAGACTCCACTGGTTTCAGATTATTTTGTGCCCAATAGAAATTAATGGTAAATCATGTATTGTATCATTCATTATTTACCATTACGTTCTATTGGGCACAAAATAATCTGAAAAACAACCAAAAACAAACAGCAAATGCATCCAACAAATTTTTAGAGTCACAAGTTTGATGTAGCCGTTGTGTGCTATGAATATGGGACCAAATACTTAACTTTTTACTACTTTAATACACGTCGGGCATCCTTCTGAGAATCCGGAGGCGAGCATGTAAACTCCCACTGCCTTCCATTCTTCTGGCTAACGTGCAATCACTGGAAAATAAAATTGATGACCTATGATTAAGATTATCCTACCAACGGGACATTAAAAACTGTAACATCTTATGTTTCACCGAGACATGGCTGAATGAAGATACAGACAATTTGGAGCTAGCGTGATTTTCCATGCACTGGCAGAACAGAGATGCTACCTCTGATAAGACGAGGGTGGGGGTGTGTGTCTTTTTGTCAATAAAAGCTGGTGCGCGATGTGTAATATTAAAGAAGTCTGGAGGTATTGCTCGCCTGAGGTAGAGTACCTTATGATAAGCTGTAGACCACACTATCTAGCAAGAGAGTTCTCATTTGTATTATCTGTAGCCGTCTATTTACCACCACAAAACGAAGCTGGTACTAAAACCGCTCTCAACCAACTCTATGAGGCCATAAGCAAAGAAGAAAATGCTCACCCAGAACCATGGTTGCAATGGGAAAAAATGGGGGAGAAATCCTAGACCACCTTTACTCCACACACAGAGATGCATAAAAAGCTCTCCCCAGCCCTCCATTTGGAAAATCTGACCATAATTCTATCCTCCCGATTCCTACTTACAAGCCAAAAAGCAGGAAGTACCAGTGACTCGCTCAATACGGAAGTGGTCAGATGACGCGGATGCTACACTACAGGACTGTTTTGCTAGCACAGACTGGATTATGTTCCGGGATTCATGCAATGGCATTGAGGAATACACCACCTCAGTCATCGGCTTCGCCAATAAGTGCATCGATGACGTCGTCCCCACAGTGACAGTATGTACATATCCCAACCAGAAGTCATGGATTACAGGCAACACCCGCATCGAGCTAAAGGCTAGAGCTGCCGCTTTCAAGGAGCAGGAGACAAATCCGGACACTTATAAGAAATCCCGCTATGCCCTCAGACGAATCATGAAAACAAGCAAAGCGTCAATACAGGATTAAGATTGAACCCTACGACACCGGCTCTGACACTCGTTGGATGTGTCAGGGCTTGAAAACTATTACGGACTACAAAGGGAAACCCAGACGCGAGCTGCTCAGTGACGCAAGCCTACCAGACAAGCTAAATGACTTTTTTGCTTGCTTCGAGGCAAGCAACACTGAAGCATGCACGGAAGCACCAGCTGATCTGGATGACTGTGTGATAACGCTCTCGGTAGCCGATGTGAACAAAACCTTTAAACAGGTCAACATTCACAAAACCACTGGGCCAGACGGATTACCAGGACGTGTACTCAAAGCATGTGCGGACCAACTATTAAGTGTCTTCACTGATATGTTCAACCTCTCCTTGACTGAGTCTGTAATAACTACATGTTTCAAGTAAACCACCATAGTCCCTGTGCCCAAGGAAGCGAAGCTAACCTGCCTAAATGATTACCGCCCCGTGGCACTCACATCAGTAGCCATGAAGTGCTTTGAAAGGCTGGTCATGGCTCACATCAACAGCATCCTCCAGGACACCCTAGACCCACTCCAATTCGCATACCGCCCCAATAGAACCACAGGTGACGCAGTCTCAATCGAAGCTCCCCCATTAACACCACGAAGCTCAATCGAACAGTCCCCCATTAATACCACGAAGCTCATCACTAAGTTAAGGACTCTGGGACTAAACACCTCCCTCTGCAACTGGATCCTGGACTTCCTGAAGGGCCGCTCCCTGTTGATAAGAGTAGGCAACAACACATCTGCCACACTGATCCTTAACACTGGGGCCCCTCAGGGGTGTGTACTTAGTCCCCTCCTGTATTCCCTGTTCACCCATGACTACGTGGCCAAACATGACTCCAACACCATCATTATGTTTGCTGAAGACACAACAGTGGTAGGCCTGATCACAGACAACGATGAGAACGCCTATAGGGAGGAGGTCAGAGAACTGGCAGTGTGGTGCCAGGACAACAACCTCTCCATCAATGTGAGCAAGACAAAGGAGCTGATCGTGGACTACAGGAAATGGCGGGCCGAACAGTCCCCCATTAACACCAATGGGGCTGTAGTGGAGCGGGTCGAGAATTTAATGTTCCTCGGTGTCCACATCGCCAACGGACGATCATGGTCAAAACATACCAAGACAGTTGTGAAGAGGGCACGACAAAACCTTTTCCCCCTCTGGAGATTGAAAAGATTTGGCATGGGTCCCCAGATCCTCAAAAGGTTCTACAGCTGCACCATCGAGAGCATCCTGACCGGTTGCATCACCGCCTGGTATGGCAACTGCTCGGCATCTGACCGTAAGGCGCTACAGAGGATAGTGCGAACGACCCAGTACATGACGGGGACCAGGCTTCCTGCCATCCAGGACCTATATAATAGGCCGTGTCAGAGGAAAGCCCATAAAATTGTCAGAGACTCCAGTCACTCAAGTTATAGACTGTTTTCTCTGCTACCGCACAGCAAGCGGTACCGGAGCGCCAAGTCTAGGACCAAAAGGCTCCTCAACAGCTTCTACCCCCAAGCCATAAGATTGCTGAACAATTCATAAAATCACCACCGGACAATTTACATTGACCACCCCCTCTTCCCTTTTGTACACTGCTGCTCTGTTTGTTTGTTACCTATGCATTGTCACTTCGCCCCAACCTACATGTACAGATTACCTCAACTAGCCTGTACCCCTGCACACTGACGGTGCCCCCTGTATATAGCCTCGTTATTGTTATTCTTATTGTGTTACTTTTATGATTACTTTTTATTTTAGTCTACTTGGTAAATATTTTCTTCTTCTTGAACTGCACTGTTGGTTATGGGCTTGAAAGTAAGCATTTCACGGTAAAGTCTACACTTGTATTCGTCGCAAGAGACAAGTTTTATTTGATTTGTACATGAATTTGTCCCAATACTTTTGGTCCCCTAAAATGGGAGGGGGGGGACTATGTACAAACAGTGCTGTCATTTCTAAATGGTTCACCTGATATGGATGAAAATACCCTCAAATTACAGATGACAGTCTGCATTTTAACCTTATAGTCATCATTTGATTTGAAATCCAAAGTGCTGGAGTACAGGGCCAAAACAACAAGAAATGTGTCACTGTCCCAATACTTTTGGAGCTCACTGTATATAGTGCCTTCGGAAAGTATTCAGACACCTTGACTTTTTCCACATTTTGTTACATTACAGCTTTATTCTAAAATTGATAAATACATTTTAAAAAAGCTCAGCAATCTACACACAATACCTCCTAATGACAAGCGAAAACAGCTTTAGACATTTTTGCAAATGTATTAAAAATAAAAAACAGAAAAGCCTTTTTTACACAAGTATTCAGACGCTTTGCTATAAGAGTCGAAATTGAGCTCAGGTGCATCCTGTTTCCATTGATCATCCTTGAGATGTTTCTACAACTTGGAGTCCACCTGTGGTAAATTAAATTGATTGGACATGATTTGGAAAGGTACACAGAGTTGACAGGGCATATCAGACCAAAAACCAAGCCAGGAGGTCGAAGGAATGGTCCGTAGAGCTAGAGACAGGATTGTCCCGAAGTGGCTTTGGGACAAGTCTCTGAATGTCCTTGAGTGTCCCAGCCAGAGCCCGGACTTGAACCCAATCGAACATCTCTGGAGGGACCTGATAATAGCTGTGCAGCAACGCTCCCCATCCAACCTGACAGAACCTGAGAGGATCTGAAGAGAGGAATGGGAGAAACTTCCCAAATACAGGTGTGCCAAGCTTGTAGCATCCTACCCAAGAAGACTCGAGGCTGTAATCGCTGCCAAAGATGCTTCAACAAAGTACTGAGTAAAGGGTCTGAATACTTATGTAAATTTGATATTTCAGTTTTTTTTAATACATTTGCTAAGATTTTTTAAAACCTGTTATTGCATTGTCATTACGGGGTATTGTGTGTAGATTGATGAGGAAAATAAACAATTTAATCCATTTCAGATTAAGGCTGTAACATAGCAAAATGCGGAAAAAATGTCAAGGGGTCTGAATACTCTCCTGGCTTGGATCATTTTCAAAAACCCTGAGGTTGGGCAAAAAAAAGGTGAGTTTGCTGCTAATTACTTGGTTAGGATGTTGGGTGGTAGATGAGAATTAACTCTACTTAATGTGGCCAAAAAACAGGTCAGGAGCCACTCACAGCCCAGACTTTTTTTATTTTTATTTTATTTAACCAGGCAAGTCAGTTAAGAACAAATTCTTATTTTCAATGACGGCCTGGGAACAGTGGGTTAACTGCCTGTTCAGGGGCAGAACGACAGATTTGTACCTTGTCAGCTCGGGGGTTTGAACTCGCAACCTTCCGGTTACTAGTCCAACGCTCTAACCACTAGGCTACCCTGCCGCCCATGTAGGGATTGAAAAGGGGCTTGGGTCATGGTAACTGGGTTAGATCACTGAGGGCTGTCATGTTCCCGTTAGGTCTGTTAGCTCTCCAGAGTTTCCTCTCTGAGTGATTGTTATTCCGAATGCAACAGTGACGACAGATAGACCTACACGACAGCCTGTTCCCACGTAAGACTCCAGGTGTGGTTGACTGATGTGCGTGTGTGTTTTTGTGAAAAAGCCACCCAGCGTGCTACAGTGCTAGACACGGCACCGAAACCCACAGGAAAACGCCAGGCCGGGACATTCCGAAACGAAGCGGTCCACATTCCACACCTAGCGTTACAATTCTGGAAGCTGCGCTTTGCTCATATAAACCCAATGAGTCAGAAGAAATATCAAAATATTTAGTGGAACTTTTCCCTTTGCCCAGACGGACCAAACCCCAGTCGACCCAGAGCGTTCCAGAACGGAGATGCGCCGGCCAGACAACGATGGGCGGGGGTGCACTCTGGCACAGACAGGAGTGCAATAGAAAAAGAGAGGGAGGAACGAAAATAACATTTTAAAAAATTGGAAAGAAACAAGCACAGAAATGTATGTTTAGTCCTAGGCGTCTCCCACCCTCTCTCTCTCTCTGCTGTGTGGTACCTTGGCCGTCAGAGCAGGTGTTGGGCAGGGAGGGTATAAAGGCCATCTGGAGCGCAGAGCAGTGAGAATTAAGACTTCCACACTCTGACAGGGCTCAGACGAACCATCTGGTCCACTCCTCGCTTAAAGAACCTGTTCCCAGCTTCATCACACACCAGCCTCCGGCACTTGCGCTCTCTCACATAAAAACATAGGCTACCTCTTCACTCAGTCACTTTGATCTGCATTTGCTGTCGGGAGGTTAGTGGAGTGTGAAGACCTGCTTCTTCCTGGTAGATTTCCCAGTTCATTTTTCTTGTTAGTTCTTGGAGCGGAGTCGGGCTGCCATGGCGTGGATGAGACGTGTGTTTGGACCTGGGATGTCAGTCTGTCTCTGGGCTTTGTGTCTGTCCCTTAGTCTCATCTGGACTTGTCAGGTGACCCAGGCAGCCATCTACAGACACGCAGGTACAGTACAACCTTGATTATATACACTCTTGGAAAAAAGGTGTAATGAAGGGATCTGTTTTTTGGTTCCAGGTAGAAACATTTCACCCAACGAACAACCCTTTTGTAAAAAAAAAAAAAAAAAAGGTTATATCTGGAACCAAAACAAGGGTTCTCCATCAAGGACAGCTGAAGAACCAGCTCTGGTCCTAAGTAGTGCGCCAGAGTAGGCTAACATGTTTCTGGTAACTTGTCATTTCTCTTTTGGTGCACAGGCAGTTTAAGTGTAACATTTCCATCTACTGGCCAACTGAAATAATGCTGGCAGCGCAGGGTGCAGCAGGGCAGGTCTACTTATTCAGGGTCCGATTGGTATCAGGCAGTAATCTCTTTGAGTTGATTTGTAAATCCTTGCAATTGTGCATGCCATAGCCAGATAGATTGACAGTGCATTCTAAAAACCGGTACGTTTTTATCAATGTCAATTCAGCTCTGTATTCTGACTGCAGGTCCCTGTATTTACAAGGAGGTTCAGTTTCAGCCTGGACAGACCTTCTACAGGGGCTGTGACAAGTGCTACTGCCATGAAAATGGCTACTTTTGCCTCTCGTGAGTAAACAAACCAAATGAATAGCTAAGTTAAAAAGAGACCTTAAAAATGTGAGATATAGAAAAATCTGCTAAAGCCAACCAGGAATTCTGTTGCCAATATCACAAAGTGCCTGGTTTCTGTTCGTATCCCCAGACCGATGAAACCTACCACATGGCCCAACAAGTGCCAGCGGGTTTCGACAGAGTGTGGCTACCGCATCGTTTATAAGGAGTTGCCGGAGGTGGAGTGTCGTGCCTACAGCTGGATCCGGTGAAGGAAGACACACCGATGCCCCCAACACTCAAAATACAAGACGGCAAGACTCTGGCAGTGGACCCTTTAATGAAGCAGTTACGCGGCAGACAACCCCACTCGACCTTCAATTTGGGAATTGGTTCTCTCAAAAGGAGGAACAAATTCCCGAATTGAACAACCGAACTCCCATCCTGTGAGTTGGGTGCCAGTGTGTGCTGCACAATATTGGCTGTAAAAACATTTAACTGGACCAAAGGATCTCCTCAGTTGGCATGGATACTAATAAGGTGTTGTCAAACAAGTACCGCAAAAGTAGCAACCAACTCGTGTACAGTTTCCCATCGTCCCAATATGCTTGTTCAGATTCCTGCCTGTCGCCTTACTGTAATGACCACTGGTACATGGGACCAACTGAGTTGATTGGTGGACTGCGTTGCCCTTCTGTATCACTTGGTGGACTGCGTTGCCCCTGTATTACCTCGCGACAGGTACGCAAGACAAATGGCGTTGCATTATACATGTCAACGCTATTACACTCCGCTGCCCAAGTGTGGGCGCCCATACCCCAACCAGACACCCGTCATTACCACGCAGTGTTACAAAAAGGTCTATAGCCATTTCCCCATTTTATAATTTCCCCCTCTGTTTTTTCGTAGGTGTTCTTCTATATTCTTCTATATGACATTGACTAAGTGGCGCTTTCGCACCTGATTAGGTTTTCAATGTGAAAGGTAGCGAGAGCGCCATCAGTCAACTTCACAAACGTATGCTGGGTTTACACTTCACTAGGCGTACTCCAGAGGCTTCGCGACTTCACACGAGATTTTGGTGCATGTCTGAATTTGCAACTTTACGCAAGCCTCAGTGACGTATTGCTAAGCACCCTAGCGTCACTTAGTTTGTTAAACTAAGGAGATGCATGCCAATATTTCACTGTTGACTTCATTGTATGTATATAATTTCTTTCTAATAAAAAAATGGCAGTTTAACATACTGTGTGGACATTTTTTCATCTCCTTTTAACCCTCACAGATTTGGGGGGGGGGGGGGGGGGGTTATACACAACATATCATAGATGGGATGGAAGGTAGCCTAGCGGTTAAGAGCGTTGGCCCAGTAACCGAAAGGTCACTGGGTCGATTCCCTGAGCAGACTAGGTAAAAAAAAAAAATCTAATAAATTGACGTGCCCTTGAGCAAGGCACTTAATCCTAATTGCTCCGGATAAGTGTCTGCTAAATTACTAAAATGTACAATTTAGGATTGTCCTTGCATGAAATATCAAAAATGGCCAATTTCAAAATACTAAATGTATTTAATTATATATTTTGGATGGGGAGTCCAAATAGTTACCACTATGCTCTGTTTAAAAATCAAAACAAAGTTAAACCTCCCCAGAAAAAGAAATGCACTGTCCGGTTTTGTTGTGTAGAAACAGATTTTCTGGACAGACTGTCATCCCAATCTGTCCCTCGGTAAGATCCAGAAAATAAATATCATGCTGCAAATTTAGTGTACTATATTTCTCTTTGTACATTTTAACACATTTTATACAAGTACACATGATCTTACATTCTCATTTGTTTCATTTTAGGGTTTTGTCTTTCTTCACTCAAGGTGCTGGTAATATTGTGTCACATATTTCTCTGAAGTCTTCGGTCAAACATTCATGCAACAAGTGAGTACCCTTTGTCTATGGATGAGGCAATAAGAAAGGTCAGCTTGACCGGACACTTGACAAGTCCCTCTGTCCAAAACCTTCCCTTAAAGCCCCAGTGTGGTTCCTGGCTCCCCAAAGACATTTACTCCCAACCAAACTAGAACGTCCGAACGAGTTCCATTAAAAAGTCCATCTTCCTGCGGTCTCGTCTGTCACGAGGAGACTACATCTCCCAGTGTGCATCAGCAATGTCATTTAACATGGATTAAAAGTCCCACTGCAGTGATCATGGCACATGACTTGTTAACGCCGCAGTGTGATTTTCATCTTTTTGTTTTGTATTCAGTTGGTGAAGACCCTACTAAAATGGAGGTACAGCATTCTGTGGGAAGGGAAACGTCTTGAAGCAGCACTCGCGTAAAAATAAGAAAACAAATAAAGGAGAACACAGCAGCTTTTTTTTTTATTTTTTTTATACCATTCAAACAAATCCCGCCATAGATTATCCTCTTATTTTCTTAGGTGGCATACGGAATGCAAGGATTGGTCAGAGGGAGAGAAAAAAATATATATTCTCAATACATTTTTCATAAAAAGAATCCGACAGGATTCAAGAGACAACAAACCCAACAACGGAGTAAAGAAAAAAGAAAAATGAAGTACTCTGCTTCTTACTTCTCGCTCCAGCAGAATAAAAGTTAACGATTACTAAGATGCATTTCTGGCAAAAGTCTTGATTCCAAATAACAAATGAGCTGAATCAACCGGTTGAGTGCGGAACATAACTGGATTTGAATGTAAATAACTTAAAAAGACGAAAACAACTGCAGCACCATGAATTACAAGATCTGTATGACTCAAGTATAATATAGCACATCTACTGTGAAGTAGTAATACATCAAATCAAAACAGCCACGTGGGAAACAATTTTTAAAAAATAAAAAAAGAGCAGAAAAATCATTGAACAGTAAAATACAGATCAAGAGTTTTCAGAAATTGGCTAAGTTTGAGACAAAAAACTGGAAATCATAAGGAATGATTTTTTAGGCAGCTCTTATTTGCCACCCTCTGCATCTTTATAATGGATGATACACTTTTGCAAGTATCGTTTCCCCTTTCCAAACGAAACACATACTGCAGGACTGACCCGGCTTCTAGCCAAATCCAAAAAGTAACCTTGACAAAGTCTCTGCTGAGTTACACCTGCCATCTCAGCATTAACAAATCCAGAACGAAAACAATAGGTACGCTTCTTTAAAAACAAAAACCAAGAAAACACTTTGTACAGACAGTCGTGGTTGAGTTTCACCATCTACTTTGCCAGTTTTACACAGTCTGTTCATGTCAGGGCAATTTCAAATGACACTTTTTTGTTGAACATGTCTTTTTTCTCTTTTCATTTGATTCCTTGATGATGTTGAAGTTCCTCAATTAGCCATGTTTAGAATGCAGTAATTTAGTTTCAGATAAAACAAAAAAAGACAGAAAATAAGGAGAAATCCATACAAGAAGCCAAGTCCTCACTCCTCTTAGGTCTGTAACCCCTCCCCCAAGCCTAGTTTCTCCACAGGGTTTAAGATAGGAGGTACACAATTTCACACACACACGCTCAAGCAAACACACACACACAACATCCTAAAAGCTTCCTGACTGTGTCCTTACTCCTGACCCCTGTATGGGTGGGTGCTGGAACTGACTGAGGGGTGTCCCGCGCTGTGGGTAGTGTTGGCCGGTGGAGGCCGCCAGGAGCCTGGAGCCGGTCTGCAGCACTGTCTGCCCGGGGCTGCCTGGTTTCAGGCTCCGGGACGCCTGCGGCTGGCTCAGTCTGGAGGTGTGGTGGGACGCCGGGTTCCCCACAGCACCGGCGCCCAAGTCTGTTTTAGGGTTGCCGTGAGCCCTGGAGCCAGGGGTGGGAGACCCTGACAACCCGCTGTTCAAGAGGCTGGCTTTTAGGTGGCTCCCGCCACTGTACACGTGGGACCCGTCCATACTGCTGCTGCCGCTCGGCTGGTGCAGGTTGCCTCCTGGTGGTCTGGAGGCCCCACACAGCGCCGAGTCTGCAGTGGAGGTGGTTTGGTTGGGGAAGGAGGACAGGGAGTTGAGGGGCTGTTGTTGATGCTGCTGCGAGGGGTCTTGAGACAGGGCGGAGAGGGAGGACAGGCGAGAGTAGAAGCCCTGGCCTGAGGGAGGGGGAGCCGAGGGACTGTAGGAACCACGGAATGGAGAGGACACGCTCTGCTGAAGGAAGGCTGGACTGTCCACTGTCTGCTGGTGGCCCTCCGATAAGGGGGGCTGCACCTTAGAACGAGAAAACACACAAAATACTTCCTGACACCCTGTACAAAACCAGGCGAAACAAAACACTCAACTCTCGCAAATGACAAGGGACACCATACCTGGTGTGTGTAGACAGACGGGCTGTATCTCTGTGGGCTTTTCATGGGAGAGGCCAGGGGTACCGTCTGGATCTCATACCGGTCTGCATCTGGGATAAACATAACAGGACACAAGCTGAACAGATGGTACATGCGTGCGGATTTCTCGGAATCTGAAATTAATTTGGCAAATGTTGTTCCAGACTAGGCTAGATACTGTAGCTACATTTTAGACGGGAAAACCAAAGACAAACCAGCCTAAACACACCTCTATATTTCAGACTAGAGGTCTATGTTTAAGTCTCGTCTAAAATCGGGACAGGAGGACGTCTGGCCTGAATTTCCTACTACTTCATTCATGTGAAAACTAGAGAAACCTGGTAGTGAAAACGAGCGCAGTACCAGGGTCCTTGTCTGTAGCCGAGCAGTCCGTTCTCTTCAGCACACGGTCCATCTTGAGGGAGCCCCTCAGTACCCGCTCTAAGACACCCTGGCCCTCTCTCAGCCGCTCAACTGTCGTGGGCACCATCCTGTATCGAAGCAAAACACCAACACCGTCATGTACAGTATGTTCAGTCACACACACAATGGGCTTATATAGGACCCTATAAAATCTGTACAATTGTTTTTTGTTGCCGAATCCATTTTAGTTTTTTCCTCAATATTGTCAGGTTTCGCTCTAAGTCACATTTTCTTTAAATAGAAAAACAAAACAAATTGGATGTTCCAAGTCCACAACAATGCTTAAACCACATCAGGAGACCATTTTTGAGGTCTGGGAAAAATCTAAATAAATGTTTATTTTTGAGTGCAGTTATCCTTGAAGTCAACTGCACACCAACAAGACAAGTGAATGCTAAGTGACAGGGAACAAAGTGCTGTGAGAGGATGTGGTGCCGGTGTCTAGTCTTACCAGTGGCTGGTGCCTTCCTGAGCCCTGGACTGTTGCTGTGTTGGTGGTCCAGGGGCGACGGTGTGGTGGTTATCTGGGGGGCTCACCTCCTCTATCTGGGGGATGGAGGAGTGGGTGGGGGACGAGAAGGAGCTATGGGGGGAGGCTGGGGGCTGCAGGTGGAAGGAACGGAGGCCTCCGGGAGACTTGGCGCTGGCACAGATGGAGCTGGGGCGGGTGTCCAGGGAGCTACCCCCGGGCTCTGGGTCCCTGCTGCTCCCCTGCTTTCTCTTACGGTACTCCAGCAGAGACACCTGAGTCGTCGAGGGAAAAAGAACCATCCCTAGTCAGTCATATGTACAGCCTTAGTCCCATGACACACAGACTTCCACTGGTTGCATTGCGACACCAGTGATTACTCACCAGTACAGTATGGTCAGGACGTCATGCATCAACTCAACTGTTAGACGACTTACACGTTATCAACGGACTGACCAAACATCCAAAATGTTACCAAACCCTGAACGGAAGAGCAACCACAGGTCACCGATCTACTACTTCTACCATCCTGGGAGTTCTATGGTGGGTCAACATCCTCAGTTGCTGTGGTTATCTGACGTGGATACAGAGGTGCAAAAATACAATACCTTGGGCTGACAATTGGAATGAGTCGACTTTGACAATAACAGACAAACAACGAAGCAATCCAGGGTAGCTTTATCACGCTCTCCCTACAGTGTCGGGACAAAACCCAGCTGAATGGCAAAGAAAATGGCTTTTTGTACCAGAGTATTGATACTGGCATCAATGTTATTACCAGAATCAGGAAGCTATCATATTCTAAAATGGGTTGTGTCACACACCACCATTCTGTTTTGACTTTTGAAGCCTTTGTTCTTTGTGGATAGTTAGTAACGGGCCAACATTGAAACATCAGCACAGGCAACTTATCATTATCAAATGAAACATCACAACACAAAGCAACCACTGCGAGGTAAGAAACAAAACAGAAGGGGGGGGGGGGGCGACAAAAACAGAACCACAGGGCACTCGCGTACGGTACATACACCCACACTCAAGAGACAAATGAGAGAGAGAGCAGCCCGGCAGAAGGTCGTCATGAAACAGGCAGGAGACTCAAGGAGGGGACGGGGAAGGGGGACGGGGATGAGAGAGATGAAGGCTGCCTGAATGGACAGTCCGATATCAGGGCTACCAGGAGGCCCCACCTAGACCCTTAGAGCTGCAGTTAGAGGCTTAGGACTTAAAGAATCGCCACACAGTAAAGTCTTCGGACCCGAGGACTACTATACTTGTTAGGACCTTTTGATTCTGCTTGGGCCCCAAACCCAGCTTCTCGGGCTCCAAAGACTAATTTTATGGACCTTCTGATTGTCCTTGGGCCCTAAACCCAGCTTCTCGGGCTCCAAAGACTAATTTTATGGACCTTCTGATTGTCCTTGGGCCCTTAGGGGTGCCTCTTGAAGGGGTGCTAGTATGGTTCTTAGATGGGCATTGGCCATACTGCTGGTATGGATCGAGGCTGGTGAAAGGGGATGCGGGCACAGAACTATGGATGAGATGGACCATAGACGAATGGCCAGTGAAGCCGACGCCCACAGGGCCTGGTTCAACCTCGGCAGCCTGAAGACGACACCATGAAGCATCGGGCTCGTAGCACGGCGCTCTGAGACGACGGGGTGACCATGTTTCTGACACAGAGATGTTTTGATATAATAGGTCATGTAGGTTGTTTTTTTTGGAAAAGGGGAGTTTGGGGCGGGGCTGTGTATGCGGATGCCAAACAATATTTACATGCACACTTCTAAATGGTATGGAAATATTCACCATATTGTGTACTGTCTTGTATTCACGTCTTACTGCTATAGCCTGGTAACCTGGCTGTCCTGTCAGCAGACTAACGGTTTGCAGGTTGGCCCTCTGCCTTGGTAGAAACAGTGGAAGAAAGACTTGGCAAAGGTTTCAGGAGGAGCATAGGGGGGGGGGTGGGAGGGTGAGGAGAGGGTCGACAGAACACAAAACCTGTTGGGCTAGCTGCAGTAGGAAAGACAGAATACACATAGAGAGAGAGAAAATGTGTAAATCATTCTAGAAGTACGGCATTGTTTGTTTCTAAAGACATGTATGACAATTGTTACCCCACGTCTATTTGGATTTAATTATCATCTCGGCGTGGAATCACTGAGCCCACTTGATCTATTTGACACAAAGTGAATGGAAAACACAAAGCAAGGAAATACTACAATGATCAAGTAGTCATTCAGTTTCCACATACTCTACCACACTCAATATGACTCTTTCCCCTCAAATTTGGACATTATACCAATAAGCATGTAGGCACTTCTTCCATACTACCACTTCAGACATGATCTACCTAGCATACCGCCATTTGGGAGTTTCATTTAAAACACAAATATCTTTGTTAAATAGTACAATTTCTTTGGGGAGAAAAAAAAACAAAAGCAGGAAAACGTTGAGAGAGTTGGACTTGCCTTCTTTTTCTGCGGTGGGTTACTGGTGTGGTGGGGAGGGGTGCCGCTGTCTGGGTAGCCCCCGCCATAGTGCTGCTCGCCGTAGGGCGACAGAGAGCCAGGCCCTGCCTCGGCCAGAGGCCCTTGGCCACTCACGGTGCTGTAGAAGGACTCGGCCGGGGAGAAGCTGCCCTCCGATTGGCTGAGGCGCCTGTCGGTGGTGACGGGGTTGCCCAGGTTGGCGTTGAGCGGGGAGCAGGTATAGATGAGGTTGAACTCAGTCCTGAAGCTCTGCTCTCTGGCCTGCTGGGCCGACTCGGACAAGGTGCTTGGCGCCAGGGGAGTGAGGAGGCCTCCCCCGCCCACCATGGAGGCCAGCGGCCCCTGCGTGTCAGGGGGAGGAGGCCCCGTTGCCAAGAGGAGAGAGAAGTCGTCTGACATGGCGGGCACAGGGCCATCGAGGCCCGAGGACAGGTTGGGGAACTGCAGGGCGCAGCGCGGGGCGTCAACGTCCGGTTGCAGACATGGCTACAGGTGGAGGAGGAAGAAGAGGGAAACAGGATTACGAAACCTGTGACAAAGGAAAAAAAAACACCTGCCCTCATCTGTCCTGTGTTCCCTAACGCATCTAGCCCCGTCTCCAGTGCCGTCACAGTTACTCTGGGTCTGTGGGGTGAATGCCTACCTCTGGAGAGATAGACTCTGGCCTGTGCACAGGAGAAGCCTCTGGAGATGATATGTTCTGGATGGGTAGAAGAGAGACATGAAATACCATTAGAAACAGATCGATAGCACAGTGAAAACAACCATGTCTATGCGCTGTAGTGTTGTACGCAGAAATGTCATATGTTCTGGTACACCACTGACACATGCTCAGTATGTCCTGTGTGTGTGCGAGCATGTGTGAGTGTATTTCTGTATGTCCTGTGTGTGTTTATCCGCATCCTTCCAAAGTACCTCAAACTGCAGTGGCGTGTTGCAGCGGCTGGTTGGCAGCGAGGGCAGTGGCGAGTAGGCAGCCATGCCGTTGGACAGCCGGCGCTCCTCGTCGCCGTAGCAACCCAGCAGCGCGGCGTAGGATGCGGGGCTAGGCAGGGGTTGGTCCGACGGCAGCGGGGGAGTGATGGGCGACAGGGGCTGCAGCAGCAGACCGTGTTCTTCTGAGCCGGGCAGAGGCGGCGCTGCCTCCACCTCTGGGCCATATATGGACCGCCGCTTCTTGGGGGGCGCCGCCAGTTCTTTATTTTTTTTAATCAGAAAGAAAAGCAATAGTGTCAGATGATCTGCTGTGACAGGTGTCAGCACACACCGATGAAAAGGATCTTCGTTTGGGGTTAGGTTCACTTAAAATGATGTACATGGTTGACGAATTAGGATAAAGTAAGTAAAACAATACCAGACTAACAATAGCTAACGCTAAATACTGGCACGTCTGAGGAAGAGTGCTCGTCAACAGCAAGACTGCTATACCGGACCCGGGTTCCAAAAACGATTTCAACTATTAGGAACCTTTCAAATGCTGCAGCTGTGCTTGGCTGACCTCTTGCAATGGAACAAAAAAGAAAAGTCCCAAAAGTGCAAACATCGTCCACCTTGAAAGTGCTCAAAGTATTTGAAAGACTTGGAATAGTATAAACCAGGTCTGTACTAAACTCAGCAAAAAAAGAAACTTAACATGTGTAAATATTTGTATGAACATAAGATTCAACAACTGAGACATAAACTGAACAAGTACCTGTGACTAACAGAAACGGAATAATGTGTCCCTGAACAAAGGGGGGGGGGGGGGGGTCAGTATCTGGTGTGGTGAGATATTACCCCACTCTTCCACCAAGGCACCTGCAAGTTCCCAGACATTTCTGGGGGGAACGATCCTTGCCCTCACCCTCCGATCCAACAGGTCCCAGACTTGCTCAATGGGATTGAGATCCGGGCTCTTCGCTGGCCATGGCAGAACACTGACATTCCTGTCTTGCAGGAAATCACGCACAGAACGAGCAGTATGTCTGGTGGCATTGTCATGCTGGAGGGTCATGTCAGGATGAGCCTGCAGGAAGGGTACCACATGAGGGAGGAGGATGTCTTCCCTGTAATACACAGCGTTAGGATTGCCTGCAATGACAACAAGCTCAGTCTGATGATGCTGTGACACACCGCCCCAGAACATGGACCTTCCAACTCCAAATCGATCCCGCTCCAGAGTACAGGCCTCAGTGTAACGCTCATTCCTTCGACGATAAACGCGAATCCGCCCCCCCCCCCCCCAGTGAGACAACACTACGACTCGTCAGTGAAGAGCACCTTTTGCCAGTCCTGTCTGGTCCAGCGACGGTGGGTTTGTGCCCATAAGGCGACATTGTTGCCAGTGATGTAATGCAGATCCTCACCAGACAACAGGCTACAAGCCCTCAGTCCAGCCTCTCTCAGACTATTGCGGACAGTCTGAGCACTGATGGAGGGATTGTGCGTTCCTGGTGTAAGTTGTTGTTGCCGCCATCCTGTACCTGTCCTACAGGTGTGATGTTCGAATGTACCAATCCTGTGCAGGTATTGTTACACGTGGTCTGCCACTGCGAGGACGATCAGCTGTCCATCCAGTCTCCATGTAGCCCTGTCTTAGGCCTCTCAGTACGGACATTGCGATTTATTGCCCTGGCCACATGTGCAGTCCTCATGCCTCCTTGCAGCATGCCTAAGGCACGTTTACGCAGATGAGCAGGGAACTTGGGCATCTTTCTTCTGGTGTTCTTCAGAGTCCGTAGAAAGGCCTCTTTAGTGTCCTAAGTTTTCATAACTGTGACCTTAATTGCCTACTGTCTGTAAGCTGTTAGTGTCTTAACGACCGTTTCACAGGTGCATGTTCATTAATTGTTTATGGTTCATTGAACAAGCATGAGAAACCGTGTTTAAACCCTTTAAGTTATTTGGATTTTTACAAATTATCTTTGAAAGACAGGGTCCTGAAAAAGGGAAGTTACTTTTTTTTGCTGAGTTTAGATTACAAATGCTACTAGACTTGTTAGAAGACAGTGAACAGACAAAAAAAAAAAAAAAGTTTGTAGATACCGGCTTTGAAAGGGTTGGGGGTGGAGCTGCTGCTGTTACTTTGGTGGGAAGAGGTGGACTCAGTGCCGTCCTCCAGGCCCCCCGAGCAGAGCCCGCTCTCATCCTGGGCTTGTTGGATCCATCTCTGCACATAGGGGAGATACAAACAGGCATCAGACAAAATACCGGAACACTGAATATCCTTCAAACATATGAAGGGTAGTGGACAAGTGCACACTTGGGATGCATCCACTTCTAACAGCCCTGTCCTTCTCAAGCACCCACTACACATCACATTACATTTTCCATGTACCTCTATTCCCCATTGACCCCAACAACTTCCACAACTCCCTCCACCGTTACCTTCTTGAAGGAGCCGTAGGTGGCGTCCACACTGACGGGCCGGCGCCGGCGCTCAGGGTTGAAAGGCGAGCCGAAGCGCACGTAGTGTTTGGGCGCCGTGCAGATAAGCGGCGAAGCCGCAAGGCCCGGCAGCATGTTGAGCGTAGTCGCCAGCACCGTGGGGTCGGTGGTGATGCGCAATTGGCGCTCCACCGTGGGCGCCTCCTGCAGGACTACCTTGTCCAGCACTTTGTCGTTCAGCCACTCAGTCACCAGGTACTGGGGGAGGGGGAAATCATTATTTGCAAACAAATTCTGGAAGGCTCGTTACCGCCAAATTCTAAAAGGGACTTTTCAGCGAGAAATTTGGGAATTATTTTTAACAAATTGTGGAAAAGACTGACAAATTCTACATTTGTGTATATTGGACTATAAATGTTGTAATACAAAAACGCTAAAGAGTTGTCCTGGTTCATTAAATGTTTAAGAAATAAGAAATAATAACGATTAAATAAAAAATGGTGGTTGGAAGTCAGCCCCATCACTCTCACCTTCTTAGTCTTAGGCAGGTTGCGAAGGTTGCCTTTGTTCAGAGCACTCAGGCCTTCTCCGTCAAGGAGTTGCCCAGCTCCCAATGCTCCGTCTCCCAGCCTCAGTTCTGTCCCGGGTCCCCCCAGGGGACCCTCCTGCCCCTCGGCCACCACCGCCTGCTCCAGGGCTGCCTGCTGCAGGGCCAGAGCCTGCCGCTGGCGGCGGGCTCGCTGCGACGAACTGGAGCGGTAGCGCGAGATGCGGCTCTTAGGCCGTGGCTTGGAGGAGCGGGCCGGGGGAGGCTTGGGGGGCACCGCAAGAGGGGCCAGGAGGGGAGCGGTACACACCAGGGCCTTGTCTGCGTCGGCTGCTAAGGAGGGTTCCTGGAGAGAGAGATTCTGTTGGGGGGGGGATCAATAATTGAAATTGGAAAATTGGTCACAAAGTTCAAAAAGAGAATGTGGCGGTAAGAGGGATGAAAGTCTGACTCACAGAGACGTAGGTGGCACGGCGCGTGCTTATCCCCACCCCTGCTTGGTGGGCCGCGGCGTTAACCCCCGTGGGGTTCCCTCCGCTCCCCTCTGCAGACTCCAGGCCCTCCCGTTTAAACTCATCTATAGCCCCTGTGCTGGGCGTCCTCTTCTACAGAGACAGAGAGAGTGGGTTACGAACTGCAGACTTACACTATGATTTGATAGTGACAGTGGGTTGGTTGGTGCGACAGGAATTATGTCAGGGCGGAGATGTGGCACCTACCGGTCTACTAGAGATGAGGACTCCGTTCTCATCCAGCTCTTCCTCCTCTCCTTCCTCCAGCTTCACCCCATCTAGGAGTGCCTCCTGTAACACATACGGCGTATACATTTTCATTACACAGTGCACACACACACCCGTGTGTCTCTGTAGGAAAGCACCACATGAATTGTAAAATCCTCTACAACCCATCCACCCCTTCTCTATATGTACACACACACACACACACACACACGTCTTTGCACCAAGACAAACACACACACACCTCTGTGTCACTGTTGCCCAGGCTGACGTTGCCCTGCAGCGTCTCCCGGACCTCGCCACTCTCCTCGGGCGGCTGGTTACTGTCATCTGACATCCCGAAAGGTCCCTTGCCGCCACCTGGCCCCTCCAGCTCTCTCCGCTGGGCCTTCCGCCGCCGTGTCTCGGCCCCCGTGGGTGCCGGGAGTTGAGAGGGCGGGGGCAGCGACCCCGCAGCTTGGCAGAGCAGGGTTTCGCGTGGGCTCAGGTTGTGCTTCAGCACGGGGCAGTTCTGCTGGTTGCCCTTGTAGCAGGCGCAGTCCACCTTGTAATTACTGCAATAACGGTAACAATAAAATGATTTATTTTCTGTGCTTTTTTAAAACCCAGATGAACACTTTAGGGTCGAGAGAGAAGAGCGAAACCGTACTTTGTGCTGATATAAAAAGTCTTTACAGATATACTTGATTGACACTGACCAGCTATTGAACTCATAGTCAAAGCTGATGGTGACCTCTGCGTCCTTGAGGATTTGCGTGACGGCGTAGATACAGAGGTGGATCATGCCATCAGCGATCATATGCCGAACCTGGAGGGGACAGAAGACATTATGTATTAGCTTGGCTAGGACGGCATCCATTTCCCCCCCTAGAACAGGGGTCTCCAACATGTCGCAAGCTACTCATTTTTTTCTAGCTTTCAAATAGGCACATTATTCTCTTCTCCCCTGCAACTCTTCCCCAGGTCCTTCCTGTATAAGAGAAAGCAGTGCATTGTTTTCTAGAAACACACCTGGTAAAATAATGGTTAATAAAAATCTAAGGGGGGCACTTTCAAATTTGTGATTTATTATAAAATTGTTTTACTCACTTGTATTTTTCCTGGTTTTAGATTTTAGTATTTCACTCTCAAAATGACAATTGTTCATAGAGGAACAACAAAATTGGATGTTCTGAATCAATGGTTAAATCATTTCAGAAGACAATTTTTTTGTTTAGGTCTGGAAGAAAACTACCAAATTGATTAAGTGTAATTCCCCTTTAATTGCACATCTAGCGAGTGAGGAAAGTGCCGTCTAATGTGCTGGTTCTGTACTGCTGCTGCTCATTTCAAGGCAAAGTTCGCAAATAACAATAGATACTCATGATATACCTCTGCCAGGTAAGCCCACAATGCAGTTAACACTTCTTTGAGGTGGTTTTGGGGAAAGCACCACAGACAAAAAGGGGCAACTTTTCTGGATATTTATTGGCAGATATTGTTTTAGGTTTGGCTTTTTAAGCCAATGGGTGGCTAACCAGAGGTGGGATAATGTCAGTGTTGCGTTGATTAGATAGTAGCTGGGAGCTTGCGGTGTCTGATACTTGTGAGATTGGTTTATGAAAGTTTGCGATGGAACACATGGAAAATTGCATTTAGGCCTACTTTCAGAATTGTTTGATCGACCTGTTGGAGACTCCTGCCCCAGAAGGGTGCGTCTCAATAGGGATAAATGGCCTCCTTTCCCCATATTTTCCTTCATCTATGCTGATGTAAGAGCTAAATTCACCTTGTCTGACATTTCAAATGAGTGAAGTGAACTAAGGAGAGGAGATGAGGGAGTAAGTATAAACTACTGAGATGCACCCATTGCCTTTCTTGAAGAAAAAAAAAAAAACCCAAACAAGATGTCTGACCTCTGCGCTGGGTGTACAAGACCTCCGGATGAAGCGTGCGTCATTCCCAAATGTCCGCGCGTCCACGCACATCTCTACGTCGTTGAACTTGGAGTAGAACAGCACGAAAGGGTAGGGCCTAAAAGAAGTCAAAATCATGTCAACATTTGTATTTTTTTCATAATAATACATCCTCAATTTCCTTCATAAAAACCATGCAATGGTGCAGCATATGAAAACCAAAATTTTCCACCTTAAAAATGTCAGATTTGACATCTTACCAAAAAAACAAAGATGCCACATTTTTATTGGGCCTGCTTGAAAAAGCATGGAAGTTTGGGGAACGTTTAGGGAATTCTGCAACCATATGGAGAAGTGTAATGAACGAATGCATACTTTTTGAAGAAGTGTCCGTTGACCTCAAACTGCTGTTTGAGCATGACCTTGCCCCGGTACTCGATGATCAGGGTGTCTGGCTCTAGATCCCTTGACGCCCGCAGGATCTTCCGGTGCTTCTGCACACGTGTCACCCGCCCCAGTTGTAACTGCATCTGAGAGCCAAGCACCGTGTTGTTGCACGCCAGCTCCGTTCGGTTAATTGTGTCCATGGCATTGGCCGAGGCGTTGACCTGGGCCGGTGAGGCCGTCGTCGTCGCTGCCGTTGTATCGCCCACTACCACACCCTCGGCAGCAACAGTAACGGTGGAGGCGCGGTGCAGCTGGAGCAGTGTCTGGACGTCAGCACTGTACTGGTTGGCCGTGGCCTCCTCGTACTGGTCCGTCCACTGGCGGATGCGGCTCTCCCAGCCCTCCGCTGTGGTCTCGTCCACTGCGCTGGCCTCCGTAGTGGAGTTCTGGGGGAGGGGAGGAGAACGGTTTTACTTCAGAGCCATGTAGTGTTGAAAACACATGTATTTTTATTTTATTCACCTCCATTCTAAGACCTTTCATAAATGACCATGTCAGGTCTACAACCCGTGTTTCTTCCCCTTAGATGAATGGGTTATCATGGGTGGGTGGTGCACTGTGCTCTATATCAGCTTAACATTTGATAATAAAATGGGAGTATTTGTGATATGGCCAAAGGAACACATCACTCAATGGAACCCTGATGCTAACAAAGTGGCACCGATTTCTTCATCCCATTAGCTACTGCTGTGAAGTTTATTTATACATTGATATACAGTACCAGTCAAAGGTTTGGAAACACCTACTCATTCAAGGGTTTCTTTATTTTTTTGGTGCATTTTCTACCTTGTTGAATAATAGTGAAGACATCAAAACTATGAAATAACACATATGGAATATGTAGTAACCAAAAAAAGTGTTGAATAAAAATATATTTGGAGATTCAAAGTAGCCACCCTTGGCATTGATGACAGCTTTGTACTCTTGGCATTCTCTCAACCAACATCATGAGGTAGTCACCTGGAATTAATTAACAGGTGTGACTTGTTAAAAGTTCATTTGTGGAATTTCATTCCTTCTTGATGCATTTGAGCCAATCAATTGTGTTGTGACAAGGTAGGGGTGGCATACAGAAGATGCCCTATTTGGTAAAAGTATATATTATGTCAGGAAGAGCTCAAATAAGCAAAGAGAAACAACAGTCCATCATTACTTTAAGACATGAAGGTCAGTCAATACGGAAAATTTGAAGGACTTCTAAAGTTCCTTCAAGTGCAGTCGCAAAAACCATCAAGCACAATGATGAAACTAGCTCTCATGAGGACCACCACAGGAAAGTAAGACCCAGAGTTACCTCTGTTGCAGAGGATACGCTCATTAGAGTTACCAACCTCAGAAATTGCAGCCCAAATAAATTCTTCAGTTCAAGTAACAGACATCTCAACATCAACTGTTCAGATGAGACCACGTGAATCAGGCCTTCGTGGTCAAATTGCTGCAAAGAAACCACTAGTAAAGGACACCAATAAGAAGAGACTTGCTTGGGTCAAGAAACATGAGCAAAGGACATTAAACCGGTGGAAATCTGTCCCTTGGTCTGATTAGACCAAAATTGAGATTTTTGGTTCCAACCGCCGTGTCTTTGTGAGACGCAGAGTAGGTGAACAGATGATCTCTGCATGTGTGGATCCCACTGAAGCATGGAGGAGGTGTGATGGTGCTTTGCTGTTGACACCGTCTGTGATTTATTTAGAATTCAAGGCACACTTAAACAGCATAGCTACCACAGCACTTTGCAGTGATACGCCATCCCATCTGGTTTGCGCTCGGTGGGACTATCATTTGTTTTTCAACAGGACAATGACAAAAAAACACACCTCCAGGCTGTGTAAGGGCTACTTGACCAAGGAGGGAGATGAGTGCGGCATCAGACGACTTGGCTCCCACAATCGCCCGACCTCAACCAAATTGAGATGGTTTGGGATGAGTTGGACCACAGACTGAAGGAAAAGCAGCCAACAAGTGCTCAGCATATGTGGGAACTCCTTCAAGACTGATGGAAAAGCATTCCAGGTGAAGCTGGTTGAGAGAATGCCAAGAGTGTGCAAAGCTGTCAAGGCAAAGGGAGGCTACTTCGAAGAATATCAAATATATTTTGATTTGTTCAACACTTTTTTGCTTACTACATGATTCCATATGTTATTTCATAGTTTTGATGTCGTCACTATTATTCTACAATGTGGGGGGGGGGGGGGGGTTAATGAGTAGGTGTGTTCAAACTTTTGACAGGTACTGTATATAAATGAACTTCCCAGCAGTAGCTAATGGGATGAAGAAATCATCAATGCCACTGTTAGCATCATGGTTCCATTGAGAGACCTTTGACTGGTACTGTATAACTAAAAAGATCTTCGGAAGGAATTCATCTTACCTTCATCCTCATGGACTTTCTAGAACCCTCTCTGAAGGCCTGTAAAGACACACTCATTTACATAACGTTTCAGAGTCTACTCACAGCGTTTAGACAACATTCAGAGGGTCTCCTACGTTTAGGCAACGTTTCAGAGAGTCTACTTGTGTTAACACGTGTCAGAGATTCACAAAATAATGTAGCAAAAATAACTTTATGCTACTAGAAAAAGACTGCAACTTCTCTCTTGGCCTCTAGAGGTATAATTGGCATATTCAGCCTTAAGAGCAAGTTAAAACAAGTAACGTAACCATCTTGGTCCTCTTCCTAGCTGTGGGTTTTGCATTTGCTCCCTCAGCCCCTTTTCACACTTTGCATGTGTGGCATTTGGCACACTTGGCCATTTTCCCCATACTATTGTTGTCTTTAGCAAGGATACTCTTGCCGTCGCTACCGCCTGCATTTAGCCCAAATAGTGGCTGGCACCTTCTGCTAGCACTTCATTTGGCACTCTTGCCTGGCATGTCTCGCATTTCACACACACTTAGGACTCTATGCTAACTGTGCTCTTTTGAGGACTGTGCTCTTGCTCCCAAGTTCCTACCTTTATTTTCTTGCCCTTGGGCACTCCGCGGGCCTTCTCCGTGCTCTTCTTCCTCTTCTTGGACTTGTTCCGCTTAACGCGGTTGACTGTGAGCGTGATGCTGGTGGGCGTGTGCTGCGTTGCTGTGTAGGACACCGTGGCGGGCGACACTTCCTCGTCGCCACTCTCCGTGGCGCTGCTATCGCCCACTAGAAGCGCAAGAGAGACTTGAGCATTCACAGGTACTTGGCAAAGTTAGTTTCCACCTGGGCACGCCAACAGTAAAGACTTAGGGTTGGTTTCCCGGACTAAAATGCTATTTAAATAGAGATTCTGCATAGAAACCTTTTTAGACCAGGCCTAAGGCTGCTTTCACACCAAATTGGTTTGGAACGTTTTTTTTTCCGAACTCTGGCGCATTTTCTCCCTTAGTTCAGTTCGTTTGGACTGGTGTGAACACTATCCGCACTAGGGAGCGCAGTAAACACGCTGTGGTACGATTATGTTTGGTGTGTGGTTCGCTGCAGGTGATCATGCAGTCCCAGACCAAACACAGTAAAAGAACCAGAGGTTCATTCAGTATTATTGGTTGTTTGACTGCGATCATTTGATCAAATGCACGCAGTACCTTAACATATGGTTAGTAATAGCACATTTATGAGCGCATCCCATGCAGATTAATGGAGAAGGGGGCTACACTGTAGGCTACTGAGCCGGTAGTGAAATTCTACACACCCATTGCACAGTCTTCACATTTTGTGGCCTTAATACAATATCTAAAAAGGGATTACATCATCTTTTCAAGTAATGAGGTGGCAGCATCATGTTATGAGTGTCATTGGCAGGGACTGGGGAGTTTCATATGTATTTTGATCCTGACAAAGGAGCAAAGCTCACGTAAAAAGTTAAAGGAAAACCTGCCTCAGTCTTCTGATAAAGCTTCATCCCAGGGTTAGGTTATCAGCAAGAAATGTAGATTTTTATGCCAAAGACACACCAGAATGGCTCTCCAAGAGGTCTTGCGTGTTCATGAGTGGTCTAGCCTCTGTCCGGACTTAAATTTGCTTGGCAATCAGAGTCAAGGTTTAAATATTGCTGCCCAACAATGATTCCCAACCAAATTTACTGAGCATGAGACATTTGGAGCAAAACGATGGACATATGTTGCCCTAAGAGTCGTGCAGAGTTGGTAGAATACTATTCAAAATGATTAACGCTGTAAACTCTGCCAAAGGTGCCAAAGGTATTAACTCTGGGGTGTGAAGACATACGCAAACCAAACTTTCACTTTGAATATGTGGAGTAAGTCGTTCAGATCAAGGAACAAAGTCCAATGCAATCAATTTTTACATTTAATTTTCAGGCAGCAAAATGTGAAGACTGTGAAAGGGGTGTGTCGACTTTCACTAGGCACTGTAGTATACTCTTCTCCGATGGTCGTTGTAACAGTTAGTGGATATTGCGCGGTTTCCTCACGCATTTTGTTGGATGAACAAAGCGAAAGTAATAAACTCAGCAAAAAAAAGAAGCGTCCTCTCACTCAACTGCCTTTATTTTCAGCAAACTTAACATGTGTAAATATTTGTATGAACATAATATTCAACAGACAAACTGAACAAGTTCCACAGACATGTGACTAACATAAATTGAATAATGTGTCCCTGAACAAAGGGCAAAATCAAAAGTTAGTCAGCCACCAGCTGCATTAAGTACTGCAGTGCATCTCCTTCTCATGGACTGCACCAGATTTGCCAGTTCTCGCCATGAGATGTTATCCCACTCAGCCCTAGCCCTCATGCTCCTATCCAACAGGTCCCAGACTTGCTAAATGGGATTGAGATCTGGGCTCTTCGCTGGCCATGGCAGAACACTGACATTCCTGTCTTGCAGGAAATCACGCACAGAACGAGCAGTATGGCTGGTGGCATTGTCATGCTGGAGGGTCATGTCAGGATGAGCCTGCAGGAAGGGTACCACATGAGGGAGGAGGATGTCTTCCCTGTAACGCACAGCGTTGAGACTGCCTGCAATGACAACGAGCTCAGTCCGATGATGCTGTGACACACCGCCCCAGACCATGACGGACCCTCCACCTCCAAATTGATCCCGCTCCAGAGTACAGGCTTCGGTGTAATGCTCATTCCTTCGACGATAAACGTGAATCCAACCATCACCCCTGGTGAGGAAAAAACAACTTGTCAGTGAAGAGCACTTTTTGCCAGTCCTGTCTGGTCCAGCAACGGTGGGTTTGTGCCCATAAGGCGACATTGTTGCTGGTGATGTCTGATGAGGATCTGCATTATAACAGGCTACAAGCCCTCAGCCCAGCCTCTCTCAGACTATTGCGGACAGTCTGAGCACTGATGGAGGGATTGTGCGTTCCTGGTGTAAGTTGTTGTTGCCATCCTGTACCTGTCCCGCAGGTGTGATGTTCGGATGTGCCGGATGTGTAGGTGTTGTTTCACGTGGTCTGCCACTGAGGACGATCAGCTGTCCGTCCTGTCTCCCTGTAGCGCAGTCTTAGGCGTCTCACAGTACGGACATTGCAATTTATTGCCCTGGCCACATCTGCAGTCCTCATGCCTCCTTGCAGCATGCCTAAAGCATATTCACACAGATGAGCAGGGACCCTGGGCATCTTTCTTCTGCTGTTCTTCAGAGTTTTTAGAAAGGCCTCTTTAGTGTCCTAAGTTTACATAACTGTGACCTTAATTGTCCACAGTCTGTAAGCTGTTAGTGTCCTAACGACCGTTCCACAGGTGCATGTTTATTAATTGTTTATGGTTCATTGAACAAGCATGGGAAACAGTGTTTAAACCCTTTACAATGAAGAGCTGTGAAGTTATTTTGATTTTTATGAATTATCTTTGAAAGACAGGGTCCTGAAAAACGTGCATTTTTTTGCTGAGTTTATGAAGTTTGAGACACAGAAGTTACGCTTCTTGATAATCATTGATGGATTTAACATGACCATTTTCTCCAATTAACAAATGACTCGTATGAACACATGGTTGTTTAACATTTGGCAATGTGAAACCAACCTAACCAAACGCAAAAAAATACAACGTAACAGATAAAAATCAACGTCGGATTCGAACTATAGTTACGAACAATGTGTGAAAAGCCCTAAACTTAATCCGTGTCCAGGAAAACAGGCCCATGGAGTTTACGTGGTTTAGTTGAGGCCAAGTGGCACCATGTATATACGTAACGCCCGTGCATCAATGTGGTGGCTGTATGCGTTTTCCATACTTGGAATACGCACATTGAGATGCATGTTATGTAGTCTATCATTCACCATACCTGATACATTTTCTTGTTTCCGGCGTTGGCCGTCCAGTCCTTTCCTCCTGTCTAGGCCCCTGAAATCACAGAAATAAGAACATCACAATTAGGAAATTGCAGATCTTATAGGCCTTTAGATATATCTCTCTCTCACCTTGCTATCTCAATATATGACTTATACTATGTCTGTATTAATCTAAGCCAAATAGAAGTGGTGACCCACCATTAACGTAGATGGTGGGCCACACACAGTTGAAGTCAAAAGTTTACATACACTTAGGTTGGAGTCATTGAAACTCGTTTTTCAACCACTCCACACATTTCTTGTTAACACACTATAGTTTTGGCAAGATGGTTAGGACATCTACTTTGTGCATGACACAAGTCATTTTTCCAACAATTGTTTACAGACCGATTATTTCACTAATTCACAATTCCAGTGGGTCCGAAGTTTACATACACTAAGTTGACTGTGTCTTTAAAAAGCTTGGAAAATACCCAAAAATGATGGCATGGCTTTAGAAGCTTCTGATAGGCTAATTGACATCATTTGAGTCAATTGGAGGTGTACCTGTGGATGTCTTTCAAGGCATACCTTCAAACTCAGTACCTCTTTGCTTGACTTCATGGGGAAATAAAAACAAAATCAGCCAAGACCTCAGAAAAACAATTGTAGACCTCCACAAGTCTGATTCATCCTTGGGAGCAATTTCCAAACACCTGAATGTACCACGTTCATCTGTACAAACAATAGTACGCAGGTATGAACACCATGGGGCCACGCAGCCATCATACCGCTCAGGAAGGAGATGCGTTCTGTCTCCTTGAGATGAACGTACTTTAGTGCGAAAAGTGTAAATCAATCCAAGAACAGCAGCAAAGGACCTTGTGAAGATGCTGGAGGAAACGGGTACAAAAGTATGTATATCCACAGTAAAACGAGTCCTATATCGACATAACCTGAAAGGCCGCTCAGCTAGGAAGAAGCCACTGCTCCAAAACTGCCATAAAAAAAATCCAGACTACGGTTTGCAACTGCACATGGGGACAAAGATCATACTTTTTGGAAAAATGTCCTCTGGTCTGATGAAACAAAAATAGAACGGTTTGGCCATAATGACCATCGTTAGGTTTGGATGGAAAAGGGGGAGGCTTGGCAAGCCGAAGAACATCATCCCAACCGTGAAGCACAGGATCATGTTCTGGGGGTGCTTTGCTGCAGGAGGGACTGGTGCACTTCACAAAATAGATGGCATCATTGAAGCAACATCTCAAGACATCAGTCAGGAAGTTAAAGCTTGGTCACAAATGGGTCTTCCAAATGGACAATGACCTCAATCCTATAGAAAATTTGTGGGCAGAACTGAAAAGGCGTGTGCGAGCAAGGAGGCCTACAAACCTGACTCAGTTACACCAGCTCTGTCAGGAGGAATGGGCCAAAATTCACCCAACTTATTGTGGGAAGCTTGTGGAAGGATATCCGAAACATTTGACCCAAGTTAAACATTTTAAAGGCAATGCTACCAAATACTAATTGAGTGTATGTAAACTTCTGACCCACTGGGAATGTGATGAAAGAAATAAAAGCTGAAATAAATCACTCTATTATGCAGACATTTCACATTCTTAAAATAACGTGGTGATCCTAACTGACCTAAGACAGGAAATGTTTACTAGGATTAAATGTTAGGAATTGTGAAAAACAAAGTTTAAATGTATTTGGCTAGGTGTATGTAAACTTACGACTTCAACTGTACACACGACATTCCACAGAGTGAGAAAAGGTTCTGAATACAGGGTACAAAATGGCTGCCGCCGGCTCTCACCTGCAGCTCTCGCACTTTATGAGGAAGCCATCCGGAGTCAGACTGCAGTGGCACCAGCTGGCCACGGCCCCTTCTTCCTCCGACGAGCTGTCGCTGTCAGCAGAGTTCTCCTCCTGGCGGCCGTTGTCATGGTAGCGGGAGGTAGGGCCGCGTGCCACGCCGTTGAGCTCCATGCGGGGGATGATGGTTTGGGAGAGCGGGGAGGCGGGTGGGGTGGGGGGAGGGGGCGCACCATAGTTGTGATCCTGACAACACACAACGGAAGACTGTTGCATCTTCAAACAATGGGTGTTCAGGTACAAACAAACAAACAAAAAAGAGGAAGGGGAAACGGAAAATGGAAGACGAATGAAAATGAGGGCAAACAAAAATGGTACGTGACAATACAGCATGTTAGCTAAAAACGCACGAGGGCGCTGCGAACGTGTTAATCAGCATTAGTGATTCATAGCATTGAAGCCTTGCGCCGACTTTTATTTTGCTACGTTTTGATACTTAGCATGTCGTGTGGGACTCTCCTTCCTCTCGGATGCAAGGCTACGCTTGCAACAGTACTGGCCTTACGCGCTCTTAGGCCGACACATTCGTTTAGGTTACTGACGAAAAGTCCATAAGGGACATCTTACAAAAAGATACTTGATCGGAATGTTGAGATCGTGAGATATGAGAGAGACTGGCCTATAAAATTGGCCGCATTGTGACAAAGGAAGAAAAGAGCTATGTACTCACAGTATATGGTAGTCCCCGATACCCATGACTCTGTGCACTCACACAGCTGTGGTTAGGGTAGTTTTTCTCATTCACGGCAGGGCTTGCTTCCACTGACTCAGGGCTGAGAGAGGGAGAGAGAATGAAAGCGTAAGCAGTAGAAACATGGACAGTAAAAGAGTAATGGTACAGACACAAGGAGAAATCTGACTGCTGATATGTACTTAGCACAGTTGGAGGCTGTTCCTCCTCTTGCAAAAACAAAGATGAACTAAATGCTTAACCAATAAATCATTTAATTCACTCTCCATTATCCCATACTGCCAGTTACAGTTCGCTTGCAAGCGTCGCCATTTAGCACAACACAGCTAGCTACTCCATCGACTCGACAGACAGGCAAGCTGCTTCATTCAAAAAAACAAATCCATTGTGATTTAATTATAATGTTGCTAACTACACCAGTTATCTATACTGAATGCAAATATAAAACACAACATGTAAAGTGTTGGTCCCCTGTTTCATGAGCTGAAATAAAAAGATCCCAGAAATGTTCCAAATGCACAAAAAGAGTATTTCTCTCAAATGTTGTCAACAAATGTGTGCTCATCCCTGTTACGGAGTATTTCTCCTTTGCCAAGATAATCCATCCACCTGACAGGTGTGGCATATCAAGCTGATTAAACAGCATGATCATTACACAGGTGCACCGCGTGCTGGGGACAATAAAGGCCAAACTAAAATGTGCAGTTTTGTCACACAAAACAAGGCCGCAGTTTCAAGTTGAGGGAACATGCAATTGGCATGCTGATTGCAGGAATGTCCACCAGAGTTGTTGCCAGAGAATTGAATGTTAATTTCTCTACCATAAGCCACCTCCAACATCGTTTTAGAGAATTTGGTAGTACGTCCAACTGGCCTCACAACCGCAGACCACGTGCAACCCCACCAGTCCAAGACCACATCTGGCTTCTTTACCTGCGGGATCATCTGAGAACAGCCACTCAGAGAGCTGATGAAACATAGGAGTATTTCTGTCTGTAATAAAGCCCTTTTGTGGGGGAAAACTCATTCCTGATTGTCTGGGCCTGGCTCCCCCGTGGGTGGGCCTATGCCCTCCCAGGTCCACCCATGGCTGCACCCTGCCCAGTCATGTGAAATCCATAGATTGGGGCCTAATGACTTTTTCAATTGACTGTTTTCCTTATATATGACCTGTAATTCAATAAAATGGATTCGTTGAAATTGTTGCATGTTGCGTTTATATTTTTGTTCAGTGTAAATAGCCAAGAAACACAAAGGACAGTTTCACGTCCGTACACTTTCATTTCTTGTAAATAAGTAACAGAGCAGCTTGCTAGTTAGCTTACATTAGCTCCAGCATGCACAAGCCAAACAAGCTACTGCCACCTTGTCGCCTGGAGTATTTAAATGAAGCAAAATCGGAGGCACAACTGTTCTGTGTGAACAACAAAAAGGTAACTGCCGACACTCTGGGCAGAGGTGCTAAGCACCTACCGGCAGTCAGATTTCTCGGTGTGTCTGACCCTTAAAAGAATATAAAACAAAAGTTGGAGAAATGTAGGAGTCAAAGATAAAACGAGATCCAGATATAGGGAAAGTTAGGAGATATAGAATGAAATATGGTATCTAGAAAGAGTAAACAAAACTACAGGGAAAGCCATTTTTCAACTACTAAGCAGCTAAGCTTGGTCATATTCATAACGCAACAGGAAAAAAAAAAAGAAAAAACAACCTAAACTTGCCAATAAGACATGCCCGTTGTAACTTATCGTCACAAAACGTTTTGGTATAGTTTGTCTTGATGACCCATGTTGGGGTGGGGGTCCTGCATTAACCTGCTTTACTTGTAAACAACTCTTAAGGTGATATCTCCTAGACCTGTTCTGTACACTAGATGGCGCCACAGCCCAAAACATCCTCAACAGCCAAGGGAAGTCTGGGTGAAAGATGACAATTCAGGAAATGGAATGTCAGCGGCCATGATGCGTGTTATGCAACTCCCCCGTTGCCCTTTAGCAGAGGTCTTGGAGGGAGGGGAGAAGAGAACCTTGTCTTTTTACCCAACAACTAACAGCCCTGGTACACGTAGCCCTGCCGAACAATATCAAATGTCAAAAGGCTACATGTCAAAACAAGAAAATACTACATCCCGGCTGGTGATTTTTCTAAATGTCGCCCATGTCTGCTTTTCTGTTTCTCATTGTTTTCATGCGAGGTGAAATCCCCCACCCTGCATGCCTTCCCCCGAGTCAGGTTGGGTTTCTTAGAAGGGAGATGTATGGGGGAGGGGAAGAGCCTGATCCAGCTACATTCCATAGAAGCTCAGTCATCTGGCTCACCTACAGGGTAGTAGGAGCACTGGGTTCAGGTTATTTTCCCTGTGCAGTCTAGAGCCATTTCCTCATACAGCACTCAGCAGAACAGCTGGCTCTTGTTCCAATACTTGTCTGATTTAACCTCAGTCCCCCTGAAGCTCTCTTGGTGGGGGGGTCATCACTGATCAGTTACAGGCTCTGTCCCAAATGGCACCCTATTCTCCATACATTTTTAGCAAATGGGGCGCCGACACTATGTGATGGGGTGGTTGAATGCAAGGCCTGACAAGGGAAGGAGGGTTCAGATCCTAATGGTCCCTCACACTGCCTTCTGCCCCATAGATAGAAAGTAGGGATGCACGATATATCGGTATCCGATGATATTAGCTGAAAATGTCAACATCGGGGTCGGCCCGATGTCAAAGCTGGCGTGCTCCACGTCAACAACAAAAAAATGCGCTACACGTGCAACACAGTATTCCTAATCTATACCACGATGTATGCTGTGTGGATCGAGCAATCAACAAATCGAGCAGTTATTTGAAAGAGCAAAAAAAAAAAATCAGTAAGACAACTCAAAAGGCGAAATCGATTAACGCCAAGATAAATGGCATTCATCTGTCGTGGGTGATGTTGGCTTTCGCCGACTGGTCGAGCACCGGTACACATGTTGCCCTAACGGAGTTACACAGTAATAGTGTCACTGCTATTGGCTTCACAACATACTATGGAACACCTTTGGGTCTTTGCGTGTCAAAAAAGACAAGTCAGATAACACTATTTGACACGTTAAATAAGCTATTAAATTTGACACGTCAAATAACAGATTATAGAATGTTGTGTGTTCTGAATTTGCATGTGCAAGTCAAAACGCCACCACTCCTATCAGTAGCACTTGTCAAAGCTGTACAAAAAAAGTCTGCAAACAAGCAGACACCGGCCACGAACGACGCATTTACAATACCACGTTGGCAATGAAGAAGCATCATTTGTTTGACCACAACTTATGGAGTAGCTAGCTTTAGCTTGGTACCTAGCTAGCACCAATACAACCAGCCTGAAAACAATGACCAGTAGAAACTGCAGTCATTTTCATTATTCTTTGCAACGATTTAGGAATCCTTGTAAGTATTACGTAGGTGACCACTTGTTGTTCGCCTATTGAAATTGGACTTCAAATAAATAGCCAGCCAGCTACTTTACTGTTTTGACCAAAGCTAACGTTATAAGCAGCCAGCTAGCTTCATCTGGCTAGTGAGGCTCGACCGGACCGGGTTGTGTGTTGTGAAGCTAGCCACAATAAGGATTAGGCACAATAGTGGAATTTGCGGTTTGCCTTCAAAATAAAAAAATACCTATTTTAAAGTGATGCAGAAGGTTACAATTGGTGGAATAATGCCATATTTAGACTAGATAATGTTAAACAAGGTTGGAATGGGAAGCAATGAAATGGAGTCAGTCTACTCGGTGACACCCACAGAACACAACTGTTAAGAGTTTACGCAAATATTAGTGTTGTAGCTCTTATCACGGGACTCACCTCCCCAGTCAGCCTATTGTGTGTATTGACATTCATATTGCACTGTACAGCCAGCCGTACCTAAGGATTGGGGATCAATGAAATGGGTTATCAGTCTACTCAATACCAAAGATAATTTTTCGCAACGTCCTCCTCAGAAAGACTCAAACATCCATGCAGTATTGTTTTTCCTCTGGAATAGTGTTCAATACACAGGTTGATAATAAATGTGGCTCAGTTCAGTTGTTTCAGAGTCCAGCAATAAGAGCTACAAAGTTACTGTTTTCTGGGTGTCACTGAGTAGACTGATACCCCAGGTCATTGATCCACAGTTAAGGCTGTATGGTGAAATAAGTATGCCCTAAACGCAATTCTAAAGTATAATACATCCAGTGTGATTTCAGATTTGTCAAATTAACAAATTGCCCAACCTCATTTAGCATGATCTATTCAATTATGGCATAATTCTACTATTTGCATTCATTTGCATCACTGTCAATTACATTTATTTTGAAGGCTACCCGCAAAGTCCACTATTGTGGCTAATCCTTATTGTGGCTAGCTTCACATAGATGGTTCTGACCCCATTTTAGATGACACCTAGCTATATAGTTAGCTAGCTACTGAAACAGATGTCATTTTGCTATGTTTTTGGGGATGAACATTGCTTGCATTTTTTTATGACCAGCACTGTAGGTGCCCGAGACAACTTTACTAGCATCAAAGCATACGTAATCGATGAAACGTAACACATGAAATACGAGTGAGTGTAATAACTACGTAAAAAATGAATGAACACGTTAAATTATTATGTGACGTGCAGTCATTTTCAGGTCCTGATTGGTCAACAAGCTCATTTGACATGTCAAAGACTTATCTGACAAAGACCCAAACGACAATCCATAGTATGAGAAATCGTGGTTGAGAATGAAACAAATTAACAACGAAACAGCACAGCAAGTTAAAGAAATAGGTTTTGATGATGTTTTACTGGTAAATGGGGACATATTGTAAAGCCAACAAAATAACTTTTTGGTCAGTGTGGTGTGTATAACCTTTATTTAACTAGGCAAGTCAGTTAAGAACAAATTCTTATTTACAATGACGGCCTACCCCAGCCAAACCCGGGCCAATTGTGCGCCGCCCTATGGGACTCCCAATCACGGCCGGATGTGATACAGCCTGGATTTGAACCATGGACTGTAGTGACGCCTCTTGCACTGAGATGAAGTGCCTTAGACCGCGTGTGTTACCTATTTAACTGTAATAGAATGCTTAAAATTCTAAATATCGGTATAGTTTTTTTTGGCAAGGAAAATATAGGATATCGGTCAAAAATTTTATATTGGTGCATCACTAATAGAAAGGCATCCGGTAGTACTCCTGTATTCTGTCTAGGCTTGGGCGGTATACGGAAATAACCACGGGATGGGTTTTCAATACCATTAAAACAATTTAAAACGTTTTTGAATAAAATGTGAATATTTGTAGCTACTTAAATACCTGCTGTCAACTTGAACAATACGTTAGCAGATAAAGAAGATCATTCTTCATTTCACCTGAAACATTTTTCATTATGAAGTTTACTGGTACTCCCTAGTCACGTGGCGTTTGTTTACAAGCACACAACGACGAGAGCACGCGCTTGGTTATCTAGTTACAGTATGGAATTCACAACTAAATGTTTGGAAGCTGGATATCTTTTAACTATTAAGTTCACAGTCTAAAATGTGCTGAATGCTCAGCAGTTGTGTATTAGGTTTGCTAATTTATTAACTTGTTAGCTTGATTTGGAAGAAGCTTCGCTTGCTGTGTAATATTTGTTTGGTGCGTGCAGCAAACTGAGAAGTACTTTTGAGTTACTTATATAAATTTGAGCAGGGATGTATGTTTGTCCTGCAAATAATTTAGCTCAGACACTGTATAAAATGTTCACAATGCACTTGTTAGCATTCTCTATGGGATATTACATGGAATTGTTAGTATTGCGATCCTATGGATTAAAAAGGCTCAGTGGGGTTTGAAAAGAGCACCCCGTGTTCAGTGCTATTATTACCGAATATCCTGGTATGGCACACGGTCGGTATGAAAGTATGACAATCGGGATACCGCCCAAGCATAATTCTGTCTGTGGTGGGCCCCAGCTTCCTGGTCTAGGTTGGAAGGCCTTCACTGTGACCTACACTTTCCAGCTCTCCTGGTCACTTCCTGATTCTGACCACAGTGGAAACACAGCAACAGCTAGTTTAGAAAAATGTTGAACTGCTGCACATGGCTTGTTGGGTAGTGAAAAAAAGAGGACACGCACACAAACCCTAGCATCCCTATCCTCAACCCCCCCCCTCTGTGGTACTCACTCTGATCCAGCAGCCATATCTGAGTAGGACGTTTCTGGTGTAGTGACTCCCAGCGCGATTACTATGCTCATGACGTCCAGCACAGCGGCACGCAGGGAGGAGGGGGGGGAGAGAAGGAGGGGGAGGGTGGGATGGGACAGGGGGGAGGAGGAGAGGGGGGGGGGATCACGGGGTCTGAACTGTAGTGACAGACCACTCCAGGGGTGGGGTGCCGCAGAGCCGCAGCCGACGGCTCACGGACATGGGGAGACCTGGGGAGAGAGCGAGAGGACAGGTCAGGAGTGAGACAAACGCGCACCCCAAACACGTCCACCAGCGAGCGCGTGCGCACACACACGCCCACAAAAGGAAACAAGTGAAGTCAACAAAAGACACTTCTGATCCCATGAACTTGAGTTGGGTATAGCCTAAAATACAGGTAGAACAATAAAAATATAATCTGTATATTCTAGATTATATATTTCTATGGGTACAACACCAATATACGGACAAGCATAAAACTGGGTCTCCCGCTGCTGTTAATACACAATTGAACCATTTCATTTGGATTCTCAATGAACTAATCGTGAGTCATACAATTTTAGAGGTCATTCTAAATCGATACAACAAGCCTAAAAGAAAGGCTACAGAAGTTGTCACATACACCGGATAGGTGCAGTGAAATGTTTTGCAGGGTCAGCCATTGTATATGGCGTCCCTGGGGCAAATTAGGTTTATGTGCCTTGCTCAAGGGCAAGTCGACAGATTTCACCTTGTCGGCTCCGGTATTCGAAGAAGCGACCTTTCAGTTACTGGCCCAGCAGCAATACTCTGTCTTACCTAAAAGCCAAATGCAAAACAAGGGGAAAACTGCTGCAGCCCCATGTTCTGTAAGTGTGTGTGAACAATGAACTTGATTGAGTTTCAATACCATGGGTCGATGGCATTGGCATGTTCGTCAGAGAGGACGTTGTAATGAGATGAGAATCAAACACTACTGTCATGATTTAAAGGGATGGATTCCAGACAGGCTACTTTAGGAATTGTTCTGAATGGACGTATAGAGATTCGGCGAACTCACACGCGCACACCCCAGTGTCTAGGCCTAAATCCTAGACAAGTTGGAGAATAGGCCTAATGTTTATAGGGTGTTTCCACACCAGTGTGGACAGGGAATATTTTTGGTATCTCAGATTCTGCTCTGAAATTTTCACAAAGAAAATTAAATTGGGAGAAGGGATGTTTATCAATACGTTGTGTCAAATTAACAATGCGCCAATCCTCTCCAAACTGGGATGGTATAAATTGATACAGAATAATTTCTTAATTTATAGACTAATCAACGCTGATCAGGCCCGGTCCTGGCCGATATGCCGCCCTAGCCGAGACAAAATTGCCACCCTCCTATCCCCGCAAAGTAGAATAGTAGCCTAGGCTATACATAGTGTAGGCCCACAATGCATCTTTATGAATGCCCATGTGGTAGCCTGCCGTTTGTCATTTCTTTCATAAATTTGTGAACGCGTGTATTAGTCATTTACTGCTCTCATTCTCGGGGTGGAAACGTTGTTTGCAGAGTTCACAACCTGCTACACTTGTGAGAAATGAGTTTGGGTTCATAACAAACCATCATTTGTGTGTTCCATGTGAGCATCTGTCTGGTTTCTCTGTCCTGTTGAATGTTGATGGCGCGTGCGCTTGAGCACGCATAGAAGTACCTTGCCTGCTTCTCGCAAATGTCAAATATAGGAAAGTGCCCATTTGGGGGATGTCTGATTGTCTTAACTCACCATGTCCACCAATAACAAGCTGGGCTTCTCAGTAATTTTTCCCTTCACCTCAAAGTATATCAAGTAAGTCTTTTTAGAAATATATATATATATATAATATATTTTACATCCATTCAAATGATAATACTTCCTCACATTATTTGAAAAATCTTTCCAACACTCCCCCTCGATAATCAGCGTTGCTGATAAATAGGTTATGGGCATATTGCATGTATTTGTTTCCAATTTAAATGATTGTATATTTCATCTTCACATTATAGCATAGCTGTACCCCACATACTTTCCTTGTCAAATCATTATCTTATAGCCCACTTTCGGAAAGCCTAGGTTTTTTTAAATACGTTTTAAGGAAAGGAGAAATATGTGCTTGTGTCTGGCGTATGCTCGTAGCTTTGATTGATGGGTGCTTTTACTGGGGTGTGCGCGTGCGAGTTCGCCGAATCTCTATACGTCCATTCAGAACAATTCCTAAAGTAGCCTGTCTGGAATCCATCCCTTTAAATCATGACAGTAGTGTTTGATTCTCATCTCATTACAACGTCCTCTCTGACGAACATGCCAATGCCATCGAATGACCACAGCAACAGGGTGTGACGTAATGCGAATATTTTGCGGGACAAAGTGGGAGAGAACCCACCAGACTTCGTTTGAATGGTATTGTGCGTCGAAATCGGATCTGTATGAAAAACAATTATGCAGAACGGGTAAGCATATCTTTATTTTGACTCTTAATATAAAAATGCGACAGATCCTCTCCAACCTGGCATATCTTAATATTTACAAGTAATAACCTGAATGGTAATAACAAAGTGTAATGGCTTTTCTCCAACTAGGTTTTATTAAGAAGCATATCCAACAAGTGTACAGAATTGTGACCTTCCCTTTTTTGACCGCCGGTTATGTCGGTGACTTTGTACATTGGCCTGGCCAATTATCATAAGCTCAAATTCCAAAACAGTCACATCCCTAGCACCACCAACACAGTGAATGGGAAAATGGATTCAAACGGAACTCTTTGCTGGTGATTTGCAATCTTAGATGAGGGCTATGATTGGTTAATTACATATATCAATTTCTTTTAATAAAATGTGTCATATTTTCAAAAGTACCAGAGAGCCCACCCTTAAAACATGACGTACGTGTAGAGTATTAAAGGGTAGGAAGCATGAGTTTACTCAAACTAGGGCTTCTGCCCCGCCACCCAAAAAACTCTTAGTGGAACAAGAGCATTCTTTCGACCAATCGATTGGTTGACATTTTTAAACGTTTATTTATCCCTATATAGACACATCCTATGTGTTTTAATCAATTCAACTATATGCACTGAGCTTGTCTGACGCCTTAAGCAAACTGTTTGACGAAATAATTGACACAAATGACTAGATGGAGGCTGGTCCTGGCTCAGACTTGCTGCGCTGGGTGTGACTGTAACTAGCATCCGTTGTCTCTCGCTCTACTCCCTGCTGCAGCGACCACCACAGAACATCAAAAGTGTGTATAGCGCTGTCCGTGTTGCTGAAGCTTTAACATAATTACAGCCATTTCTGACTTAAGTTGTTACCAAAACACCTCATTTGTTTAGGAAAAACATTTCCTATTCCCTTGCATTTGGAAAGCATTCAGACCACTTGATTTTTCCCACTGTTACATTACAGCTTTATTCTAAAAGGTTATTACATTATTTTTGTCCCCTCAATCTACACACAATACCCCATAATGACAAAGCAAAAACAAGTTAGAATTTTTTAGCAAATACATGAAAAAAATAAAACAAGTATTCAGACCCTTTACTCCGTACTTTGTTGAAGAATCTATGGCAGCGATTACAGCCCTGAGTCTTCTTGGGTATGACGCTACAAACTTGGCACACCTCTATTTGGAGCGTTTCTCCCATTCTTCTCTGCAGATCCTCACAAGCTGTGTCAGGTTGGATGGGGAGCGTCTCTTCAGAGATGTACGAGAGGGTTCAAGTCTGGCCTCTGGCTAGGGCACTCAAGGACATTGAGACTTGTCCCGAAGCCCCCTCCTGCGTTATCTTGACTGTGTGCTTAGGGTCGTTGTACTGTTGGAAGGTGAACTTTTGCCCAAGTCTGAGGTCCAGAGCACTCTGGAGCAGGTTTTCATCAAGGATCTCTGTACTTTTCTCCAATCCTGACTAGTCTCCCATTCCCTGAAAAACATCCCCACAGCATGATGCTGCCACCACCATGCTTCACCGTAGGGATGGTGCCATGTTTCCTCCAGACGTGAAGCTTGGCATTCAGGCCAAAGATCTCAATCTTGATTTCATCAGACCAGAGAATCTTGTTTCTCATGGTCTGAGTCTTTTGGCAAACTCCAAGCGGCCTGTCATGTGCCTTTTACTGCAGAGTGGCTTCCGTCTGGCCACTCTACCATAAAGACATAATAGTTGGAGTACTGCAGAGATGATTGTCCTTCTGGAAGTTTCTCTCAACTCCACAGAGGAACTCTGCAGCTCTGTCAGAGTGACCATCACCTCCCTGACCAGGGCCCTTTTCCCCCCCGATTGCTCAGTTTGGCCGGGCGGCCAGCTCTAGGAAGTCTTGGTGGTTCCAAACTCCTTCCACTGTGTTCTTGGGAACCTTCAAAAGCTGCAGAGTTTTTTTGGTACCCTTCCCCAGATCTGTGCCTCGACACAAACTTGTCTCGAAGCTCTACGGACAATTCCGTCGACCTCATGGCTTGGTTTTTGCTGACATGCACGGTCAGCTGTGGGACCTTATATAGACAGGTGTGCCTTTTCAAATCATGTCCAATATATTTAAAAAATTTACCACAGGTGGACTCTACATAAATTAGTCATACCAAAAAGTCAAGTTTTTTTGTAAAGCCTTTATTACAGCAAAGACTAAAAAGTCACATTAATTTGTGAACGCAATTTCCGAATTGGAATGGTTGTCCTATTTATTGTTAACGATAATTATTCAATGTTTGCTTTGTTATTTTATTTTAAAACTAAAATGCTTGATTGACTTTCAAATCATGAATGACTCGTATGCTATGAAAGACCTGAACAAATAAATGATTGATTGATATGGTAGCTTATATAAAAAAAATATTGAAATAGGCCTTAGTAAGTTACGGTTTTATGACTAAACGGGATGCGCTCTTAGGCCTACAGCTCGATGGTGGTTATACAAGCCTGCTATACGAAGCCTACTAATGATAATGAAATACATTATTATTATATAAAGGAAAAATTAGGGGTTTTATAATTAAGGTCTTAAAAGTCCAGCTTGTGAAATGCAGCTGGCAGGCCTGAGGTGATTTACAATCTGACAAGAAAGGTCTACGAAAGTGCAAACCCGTGCCATTGGTAGGTTATAAATCAATGAAACGTATATTTTAACCATTTCACATGACAAAATTTAAGAAGTTTAACTCTTCATAGGAAAGACAACATAATGATGTGTCAAGATTTAGTAGAGGTAAGGGAGGAATGAGTCCAGCTAGCTCAAATAAACAAGGGAATGAAATGGGTGTATCAATCCTTGAGTCTAGGGGGGTTAGAGGTATACACTGAGTCTACAAGACATTCAGAACACCTGCTCTTTACATGACCAGGTGAATCCAAGTGAAAGCCATGATCCCGTATTGATTTCACTTGTTAAATCCACTTAAAAATCAGTGTAGATGAATGGGAGGAGACAGGTTAAAAATATATATATTTTTAAGACTTGAGAAAATTGAGACATGGATTATGTATGTGGCATTCAGAGGGTGAACGGGAAAGACCAAAAAATATAAGTCCCTTTGAACAGGGTAAGGTAGTAGGTGCCAAGAGCACCGGTTTGTGTCAAGAACTAATGCTGCTGGGCTTTTCATGCGCAACAGTTTCCTGTGTGTATCAAGAATTATCCACTACCCAAAGGACATCCAGCCAACTTGACAACTGTGGGCAGCATTGGAGTCAACATGGACCAGCATCCATGTGGAACGCTTTCGAAACCTTGTAGAGTCCAAGCACTGATGAATTCAGGCTGTTCTGAGGGCAAAAGCGGGGGTTGCAGCTTAATTAGGAAGGTGTTCATAATATTTGGTAAACTCAGTGTATATACAAGCAGTTTGTGAGACTGGTAACGGATAAAGACTGACTGATGCTGTTGAAATGCAGTTCTTGAGGAGAAACGACCACACTGGATTTGTGTACATCTCGCCAGCCAAGGACGACAAGGCTTGGGTGGCTGCAGGTCAAGTTGCCCATTCCCGGTCTCCTTTTGAGGACAACAAGGGGAGGAGATACCATTTCATAGAGTCTTTGCGGGCAGATTATAGGGTGAGAGATTAATACAAAGCATGAGCTAATAAAATTAAAAATGAAAGCACTGAATTGAGTTTTTGTATGTTTATTCAGTTACTCAGGTGGATTGCTAATAATAATTTAATATAAAACATTTGTCATTGATGACCTAGAATGAAATGACGAAAACGTTGTACATTTTTGAAACGGAGTGCAGTGTCATCTTTTGGGACCGTGTCACATCCATAACGCAGAATGTCACATCCATAACGCAGAATGTCACATCCATAACGCAGAATGTCACATCCATAACGCAGAATGTCACATCCATAACAACATTCTCCTCTAGTGTTACGAAATGTAAAATATTTCTATAATAATTGGAGGTATGCAGCAGTAATTTGCAATGAAAACAGAGATTTTCAAATAAAGCACATTTGTGCATTTCTGGTTGTTAAGACGGGACCCACGAGCGCCCTTTGAAAGCCTATGCAATAACTATTCAAGATACTGGAGATTTCTTGGTTCTTTGGAGGTGCACTGCATTTTCAAATTATACAAGTATTATAATTAAGTTTGGTGAAGAAATAATTAATATACAAAAACACTCCTTTTACAGAGTCACAACCATAACGAATGTCATATCCATACCGGTAAATTTCTCTCTAAAGTATATGACAATTGCTGCATTTTCATTGTGGTTGTTTTAGTGTAGCCAAGCCTTACTTTCAAAGTGGCTATTCAGAGAATTGAGATTCGGACATTTGCCGTTGTGTCCCTTCTCGCAAAGATGCATGTCCATTTCTGTCACATCCATAACGAAAGTTTTGCTGTTCCGTTACAGAATAACACTGAAGTGTATACACTTCCCCTATAGGGTTCTGCAAATCTACACATTCACATTTTCATTAATGCCTGATAAGTCAATTCTGTGAAACATTTTGTTTCTCATTTTGAGTGCAAATGCCATCTACATCACACTGGAATTTGTCTGCACAGGGTCTTGCAGGCAGAATGTATAGGTACAAATGTAAAAAGCATATCGAACATCCTTCTTCCCAATTAAGTTTCTATGTGAGAAATGCCAGAGCAATCTCAGTTTGTTCTGGCAATAGCAATGTCAATGTCAACTAACGTCAGATATTTCACAGCTTCATAGCAAAAGAGTGTTTCATACTCAAATCAGGAAGTGTCCATTTCAAGTACCTTTCTATGGCATTTGTTGCCACCCCCCCCCCCACACACACAGTTACGCATCCACATGTAACTAGTGCATGGTACGGCACAAGGGGCCACGTCAAAGAGCCACCTATAATACCTCACATTACACAAACACTATGCTGAGTCATGCTGTCATCCATGACATGGGGTTGTGTGCAGGCCAGGTTGGCGGCACTGCTCCACCTAGATCGGACTTGCAATGGCAATGACAGTCAGGGACGGACTTGCCGCATCCCAAATACAGTGCACTATTTTTGACCAGAGCCCTACAGGTTACTGTCTGACTGTACGCTCTGGATAAGGAGGCCCAGATAGAGCTCCTGCTGTAGGGGCGGGGTGGTGGTGACTGAGGAATCTGTTTGTTTTTCTCCACATTGGAAAGCACTACTGGCCTTGGGCAGTGGAAGCCTTTGTATGGAAGGGAATGTCTGCATCCCAAATAGTACCCTATTCCTTATTTAGTGCACTACATTTTACTTTCCACTCACCAGGAACAGTACCAAGGACAACCAGCGGGGGCAGTGTTTGCCCAGACAGACATTACTAGGGGGTGAGTCATCCAGAATTAGGCTGGGCAGCCGGTCATGTGATCCACACTCCACGACTACGCAGACGCTGGAACACTGACCCACACTCCCCCCGTCTCATCCGCCCAGCCACCTCGCAGGATAGCCAGGAAGCAGTGCAGACTGTGGCTGCAGAAAGAAGCAGCAGCCCTGGGAGCGTGTGAACCCAGCAGCAGCAGCAGAGAGAGAGAGAGAGGATTTGGCTTAGAGCAAGGTCACCTTAAGGCCACCCACACGCACTGACTGACTCTCACACAGACATGAACGCATTCAAAACATGCACATGTGTACACACAGTCACAAGGTGTGGCTTTTAAGGCTTCCAACAAAATAATTATTCCGCACTACACAGACCTTGATCCACCCTTGTATAAAGCTCAAGTCATTGTTCAACTGTAGTGTATCCAGTAATGGGTAGCCTAGTAAAAGTACTGAGATGCATGGCATTTCTGAACTGGGCCCTTAGCTACGTTTAAAGCTAGCTTGCATGTGTTCCCAGTGCCTAGTTACCAGCATCTAGCCACAACAATGGGTTAGCTAATGGCCTAGCTGCCTCCACTAACGTCAAGGTCGGCTAACTCTGCTGCCCAAAGTTTCTTTCTAGGTGGACAGCGATAGCGGTCTCTTGATTAGAGTGGAACTTGCTGACGGAAATCCATAGACGACCGTGGAATGGTTTGGTCCTAGAAATGTTTTCTAAAACATGTTATATGTTGTTGTAGATTCAAACCTAGGTGTTAGGTTTGATATGAAGGAATAATATACATAGAGTTTTAGGTACAGATCAACATGCCAATTTTTACACTTCCCGAGTTGAATTCCTCTTTAAATGTGAGGGACCATTTAGTAACTTTTCTTTGAGATAAAATGCTCATCTATAACAAAGTAGACTATAGTCAGAAAAGCCCAGCCGTATATACAGTACCAGTCAAAGGTTGGCACACCTACTCATTCAAGTCATTGAATGAGTCTTTATTTGGACAATTTTCTACATTGAAGAATAATAGAAGACATCAAAACTATGAAATATGTAGTAACCAAAAAATAAAAAAATAAGTGTTAAACTAATCAAAAAATATGTTATAGTTGAGATTCTTCAAAGTAGCCACCCTTTGCCTTGATGAAAACTTTGCACACTCCTGGCATTCTCTCGACCAGCTTCATGAGGTAGTCACCTGGAATAAATCTAAACAGGTGTGCCTTGTTAAAAAAGTGAATTTGTGGAATTTCTTTCCTTAATGCGTTTGAACAAATAATTTGTGTTGTGACAAGGTAGGGGTGGTATACAGAAGATAGCCCTATTTGGTAAAAGATCAATTCCATAAGAACAGCTCAAATAAGCAAAGAGAAACGACAGTTCATTACTTTAAGACATGAAGGTCAGTCAATAGGGAAAATTTGAAATATATTGAAAGTTTCTTCAAAGTGAGGTCGCAAAAACCATCAAGCACTATGAAACTGGCTCTCATGAGGACCGCCATAGGAAAGGAAGACCCAGAGTTACCTCTGCTGCAGAGGATATGTTCATTAGAGTTCAAGTAACATACGCATCAACTGTTCAGAAGAGACTACGTGAATCAGGCATTCATGGTCGAAATGCTGCAAAGAAACTACTACTAAAAGGACACCAATAATAAGAAGAAACTTGCTTGGGCCAAGAAACACAAGCAATGGACATTAGACCGGTGAAAATCTGTCCATTGGTCTGATTAGTCCAAATTTTAGATTTTTGGTTCCAACCGCCTTGTATTTGTGAGACGCAGAGTAGGTGAACGCATGAACTCCGCATGTGTGGTTCCCACTGTGAAGAATGTAGGAGGTGTGATGTGTGGGTGTGCTTTTCTGGTGACACCGTCTGATTTATTTAGAATTCAAGGCACACTTAACCAGCATGGCTAACACAGCAGCAATATTCTATCTGGTTTGCTCTTAGTGGGACTATCATTTGTTTTTCAACAGGACAATGAGACAAAACACACCTCCAGGCAGTATAAGGGCTATTTGACCAAGGAGGAGAGTGATGGAGTGCTGCATCAGATGACCTAGTCTTCACAATCACCCGACCTCAAACCAGTTGAGATGTTTTGGGATGAGTTGGACCGCAGAGTGAAGGAAAAGCAGCCAACAGGTCCTCAGCATATGTGGGAACTCCTTCAAGACTGTTGGAAAAGCATTCCAGGTGAGAAAATGGTTGAGAGAATGCCAAGAGAGTGCAAAGCTGTCATCAAGGCAATGGGTGGCTACTTTGAAGAAACTCAAATATAAAGTATATTTTGATTTGTTTAAGCCTTTTTTGGTTACTACATGGTTCCATGTGTTATTTAATAGTTTTGATGTCTTCAATATTATTCTACAATGTAGAAAATATAAAAAATTTTAAGTAAAAAAAAAACACTTGAATGAGCAGGTGGGCAAACATTTGATCTGTACATATTTTATACATTGGTTTTCACGAAATTGGGGAATTACCAATTGCAATCTAATTACAATTACAACCCACCCGGGTAACCGGGAAACAAGCCACACCAATGTTTAGGAGGAAACACCAACCGATGACCTAAGTCAGCCTGCTGGCGCCTAGCCAGCCACAAGGAGTCGCTAGAGCGCAATGAGCCACGCAGAGCTCCCCCGGGAAAAACCCTCCCCTAACCCGGACGACGCTGGGCCAGGGTTGTAACTTGTGACAGACTTATGTATGTATTTGTATTTCTGTAAAAAAGTACACACCATCATTTCCCTGTTTTGCCAGGTCACCTTTGTAAAACAGGTTTCTAACCTCAAATGGTTCTTACCTGGTAAAATCAAATCTACGACCACCGTGCCATAGAGAGAAGTGCTTATTAAAAACAACTTGACTGTTAGAAGCGAGAGAGCTGTACTATTTATTTGGACAGAAATAGCCGGTTCCCTGTGAGGCCTCAAAGGGAGTTCACGATTGGGCCTTGTTCCAAAACAACCAGACGGTGAACTGAGAGGTAAATTCCAAAAGGGGAAAGAAAAGGCCTCTTTACCTCTCCCTCTTTCCCTTGTTCGCTCCCCCTAGCCTTGAATTCCAGGCTCAAATTACCAATGGCCTCAAAGTCTTTAAACTTCACTAGAAGAGGCCATTTTGGAGAGGAGTCTAAGGGGGACACAAAATGAACAGCAGAGAGAATACTTTCTCCCTCCCTATCCTGCTTCCGCTCTTCCCTGCCTGTCCCTCACTGACTGCCTCGCTCTTTTATTTCACTCTCCAGACAGTTAAGCTACACACACACATACTTGTATCGTGTGTCCCTGGAGGGATAGTGCATGTATGGCATCACAAGAAGGGAGAGAGAAACCAGGATGTGTACACACACACACAAAAACTACACACCTAGCTACAGTGTAGCAGGGCGGAGTAAAGGCGTCAGCATGCCTCATTTCAGCTGGCGGCCAGCTGAAGTCGGCCAGGCGAACCAAAAAGGAGTATGCAAGCACACTCGTTAAAAGACCTTCGCTTGAAAAACGGGAAAAGAGGCAATAGTACTGTTTGTCCATTTTGAGACGCCGTAGCCAGTATACTGAAAATTAATGCAGGAAACTAACGCAAGAAATCTGCCATACATTTTTATGTTTTTGCCGAGGAGATCTTAGTCGTGTAATTTTACTTCTAAGATGTTCGGTGCAGTATTCAATGAAAACGAGTCATCTCTTGTTGAAAGACAAAAACTTAGTTGACCAATAACGGACGGAGGGGTGTAGACTTCAGCTTCCAAACCTTGGCTGGCCCCGGGGAAGAAAAAAAATGTATACCCGAACATTTTCTTATTTACTGTGGCATTCGTTGAAAGCATTTGCATAGGGAAAATTAGGCTAGGCCTACGTCTGTCGCACAGAAATAATTTGTTACTAGCACGGAGTAGTAGGCCTACACATCAGAGACACACCGCGTCAAGTCATTCCCATGTTCGGCCGCCAAAGATTAGCCTACACCAACCCTCGGTCACCCCGAAACCACACTGCAATGGCTGTGCATATTCTGCAATACCGCACTCACATATCGGAAAAGGCTGATATGAGCTAAAAATGCCAACGTCGGCCCGATGTCTAGTTTAAAAGCAAATGTGCAAAACCGATGTCAAAGCTGACGTGCATACCTATAATATCTTAGGTAGATGTAATGACTGCACAAAAAAAATACAGCGCTACACAGAACAAAATCGTAAAAATACTAAGCGCACAGTTTCAACAAGTAAACAAGTTCAAGTCGAGCAGTCATTTGAAGTGGCAAGACATTTTCAGCGAGACAAAGGCGAAATCCATGAACACCAAGATAGAATTCATTGCCCTTGACAATCAACCGTTCTCTGTTGTAGATGATGTTGGCTTTCACCGACTAGCCAAGCACTTCGAGCCACGGTACACATTACTAAGTAGGTGCTATTTTTAAGATGTTGCCCTACCGGAGTTAGACAGTATTGTTGAAATGCACATCTATGAGTGTCACTTCTATTAGCTTCACGAATGACATTTGGACAAGCGATGTCAGCCCCATGAGCATGCGGAGTCTGACAGCACAGTGGGTCGACGAGGATTTCGTACTGAGGAAAGCCATATTGCATGCTCAAGAATGTGCTGGTTCTCATACCGCTGCTGCCATTTCAATGGCATTAGAAAACATGTTTGAAACATGAACACACTCCTAGCTCCATTCGAACAACTGACTCGAGAAATAAGCTCAAGTGTGTCTGCAGCAGACTTGATACACTGTCATGGCATTGAAATGCCTGCTCAACAAAACTGCTGACACAAAAGTACTCTACAAGAGGCTGTGAACATGCGATTTGGTGGCATTCTCTCTGAGCCTCTGTGTCGCCACCATGCTCAATGCTAGGTAGAAGGACTGCTACTTCAGTGCAGACAAGAAACAGGGTTTATGTGAAATGTTACAGACAGAGCTGGACAAGATGGAAACGGACACAGTGACAGTGCGCACCAAGGAAGGGAGGCCACGGACAGACTTCACTGATTGACATGTATGATGAAATCCTGGTTGAGACTGAACAAATGAACAACAATACAGCACAGCAAGTAAGTGAAAGAAATAGGTTTTGATTATGTTTTACTGATAATGGGGACATACGTAAATGCCAACAAAATAACGTGTGTGTGTGTGTGTGTGTGTGTGTGTTAACTATTTAATGACTGGAATGCTTAAAAAAAAGTCAGCTAAATTTTTTAAATATCGGTTATCGTACCTTTTTTTTGTAAATGAAAATATTGAATATCGGTATCAGACAATAATGTCATATCGGTGCATCAGTAGTACAGACCGGACGGAATGAAACCTCATGGGCTCGTTGGATTGAAAAACATGCTAGCTTACATGCAAAAACTCCAAAAGGGATACAGTACCTTGGTAATGTGAGTGCCGCACAAGTATTCTGTTAGCAAAATGTTTGTGAGTGCCCACCAGAAACCTTTAGCGTAATAGAAGACCATAGCCCTAGCACAACGCAAGCCTCATTAACCCCCGCAGAACGTAAGAAGTCCACTTGAAGTGGACAAAGTGGTTCAGAAAAGCTAGTCTCACGTTTCGATTTTTCAATTACGTGTTGCTTCAGCACGGGGGTAGGCTATAGCCTAGCATGTTTCACTGTGGGTTATTTTTAAATTGTGGCTGATTGGCATCAGAAAAAGAGGACAAGCGGTGCTTGAGGTCTAGATTGAGGGTATGGGCTCAAAGACAAAGGAGTTTACTGGTTCACATTGTACTGGCTGAATTGACAGAACATGTGTGGTGGGTGATGAGAAGTAGGATAGAACATTGATCAAAGGTGAATAGCTATCTTCTGGGGAACAAGTAGGAAATCAAGGCCTCAATGAGAAATATTTCCAAACTCATACCTCTTTCGTTTCCTCTTGTGCACACACATTCACACGCTGACGTCAGAGACTGATTCTATAATCGTGTGTTGTACACGGACTGGGATGAGCGCTTCACATTTGAGCTGTGGGGGGCTTCGTCAATTAACAGGATAGGCGAAATTTGTTTACATATTTTTCTGTTTGGAAAAATAGAAAATAAAAGAGAGAGGCTAAGGTTCTTGAAGCAGGTAGAAGGGTAGGGGGGGGATAAGGGCAGGAGTGAAAGTACAGTTTGCATTATATCGGCTCTTCCATCTCTCTTACCCTCTTTGAATCTAATTTCCACCACCCGCTGCTCCCTCAACAAACAAAAAAAACGCAATTACGTGACAACAACAGTCTGCTCTACGCAAAACACAATTATTCCCCACATCGACAGTCTCCTGGTCTCACAAGAAAAAATGTCTGCATCAGATAGGACACCAGCTGGCCTCCTGCTAAAAGCAACCCCTGAAAGTAAATATGGGATACTACTAAGAGACGAGCTATCATGATAATAATCCAACAAACTGGTATGAGTCCCAACTTCAGTATCCTTTTTAGTTAATGATATATTTCAACATCTGATATCACGATATTAACGTGTCGTCACATCATCGAGCCAGCAAAAAAACTACAAAAGAAAAGTAGAATGACTAAACCGCGGCTTCCAGTCGAATTTTGGTCAGCCGGCGTGTCGTCAGATCATTATGCCGCCATCATGATCTGACAGTTCTCATGCCGTGCGGTCAGGCGGCGAGGAACACATTGCAGCCTTCCATTAACACAACAATGTCCAGCTGTCTGAATGGACCGGGACCAGACTGGGGATGAGAAGGACACAATGAAGAACAAAGGGGGAGAGAGTGCCATAGGAGGATGGGGGGGGGAAGCAGGCCGACAGAAGGGCCAGTACACAAAATCAATCATCTGTTTCGGGAGCAAACAAACCAAGCCACTGTCCACTGGGGCAACAGAGGAAAGGGAGGAAGGGAAGGGGTGTCTATTTGGGTACACAATATCCCAGCCTGCCCTATCACTTTCTATTAGTCAGACTGAGACATCAGAGCTGCTCATTGAATAAATAAAAGTCTGCTTCTCGATGTTCTGAGGTCTAAGCTAATAAATCGGCTTAGCTTAGCTGTGAATAGAGCCGTACAATGTGAGTCCAGTCGACATTCATCACAGGACAGTTACTTTCTTACATTTTTTGTAACAACAATGTACGTGTTAGCTACATTTGTTTGAACTCGTTGGCTTCCTGGGTGTCGAGGGTGTAATTTCCCCCTGAGAGAGTGTGTGTGTCTCACTCACACACATGGGTCAGCACTTGCACCACCTCGCACTGATGTTCATCACAACACACATACGTATGCTAACGCTAGGCTAGAGGCAGCATCGCAGACAACACAGAGAGGCCATTTTACATGCCTGGGAGCTCCTGGGTTTAGCCCATGTGTCTGCTTCCCAGAAAGTATATTCTGTTCGGGGCCCAGGAAATGCAATAATACAATGATTTAAACAGGAACCAAAAATGACAACATTTAGTATTTAATAAAGTAAGCATGGCTGAGTGAAAACAAAAATCAGACCATTGCATGATTGTGGTCAGGACGGAGTGCACACATCTACTGCTGCCAAACCTTCAATTCAACCATAACCCGTTTTGGGAGGGGGGAGGGAGACATGTAGTAACTCTGGAAAGGGGCAATGAAAAAAGGCATCCTTCACGAGGCTGCAGTGGGTAGGGAGGTGTTTAGCGGCCCGACACCGATTTCTTTCATCTTCCTCATTTGCTCTCTGCGGTGCAACAACACCCTTTGTGTAAACACACAAGTCAGAAATATGGTTTCGCAATGGTTTCACCTGACCAAGGCAAATGTGTCAGTACTCGGACCTCGAGCTTGTTTTATTGTCCCTGCCACATAAGAGGAGAACATGGCCAAGCTCTTCTTCCCCGAAGAAGAAAAGCTTGCCTCTGCCATACACAACAGGTCTCTTTATTAATCAGAGCCTTTTGTGAAAATAATAATAATGAATAAATAAAAAATAGGAAGGGAGAAACTGCCTGTGTGGGAGAGCAAGACTGAAAGAGAAAGAACGAAAGAGAAAGAACAGAGCGAAGGACAGAGCATGAGGGCGGAAAACCAAAGAGAAGAGAGAACATGAGAGAAGGGGAGAGAGGGCGTGAGGAGAAAGCAAGAAAGAACGAGAGGAGAGAGTGTGAGATGATTACGTAGCTCACTCGCCCGCTTGTCCTGGCCTTGTTTTTCCCCCAGCCTCTTCCTCCTCCCCCTCCATTATTTTCCCAAGAAGCTTTGCTCCTCGCCACACAACAGAATTACCCAGCAGAGCCCTCTGCAACACTGCTCTCCCAGTGCCATGGCTGGGTTGAGGAATCGGCGAGCCCCATTGGAGCAACTACAGAGAGCCTGGGCCAATCAGAGGGCACCAGAGAGCCAGGCGTCACAGCGACTTTTTTTAACCCCATTGTGCAAGACGAGCCAGCAATACAACACAGAGCAGCTGCCGAAGAGCAGAGAGAGAAAGAGCGAGAGAAACAGAGAGCGAGCAAAGGAACAAGAGACATAGCAAGAGGGAGGGAAAGAGTCACATAAGCAGGCAGTCACACACACACAAACCCTTAAACAAACACATATTCAAATGCAGGCAACCTTCACTGGCATGGACATGAGCGAAACAATGTTGCAAAAGTAATCAATATCCAGCATGTGCAGTACTACCCACAATCTTGCTATCGTCCAGTCAGTAAAAAGGATTGCTCTCAGCAACCATAGCTGAGAGCAATCTCCTAATAAAAGAAGCAGAGATAATGGATTCACTGAAAGCCAGTGTTTCCGCTGCAGTCATTTCACTCATGCAGCACCTGTTTCCACAATTGTGTTGTAGCCTATACCCTTATCGTAACCTTGCTTTTTATTTCGCTGGTTAGGCCTACGTTAGCCATTTTCACATGAGCTAGGCTATCCAAAGAAAGTACACTTGGCAATGTGTCGTAATCTCACGTAGGGGAGAGTGAAAATGAACTCTGCGGTGGACAAATTCAAACATTTTAGCCCCACACAAATAATGGACAGTCCAATATGTTAATAATTTTTAAATGAGCTTCAGTCATTTATAAAAATTATCCGGGGGGGGGCACACCCTCCTCCATGAACTCCACCCCCCCACTGCAGGACATTTATTTGTAGAAGAAACACTTCTGAAAGCCATTGCAAATCACTACCAAACAAGGAGGTAGCTAAAGTGAAACCACAGACTCTCAGACACAACCAAGCTTCTCTTATTAATTCTCTGAGCCATGAATTCAATCCGTCCAACTGGCCATATAATGACACATTCAAAACAGTGACTGTGCTCTGCATAAGCAGAAACTCACCACTGCATTACCATGTCAATGGACACACCTGCCCTCCATGTAATGAAACGAAGTGTCATCAGCATACAAATGGGGTAGCTAAAAAAAATAGCAAATTTCCCCCCACTCTCTCTCTTTGCTCTTCCTAACAACCAACCACATCCCCCTAGCCTAAAGTAGTCTGCACGACGGAGCTGGGATCCTGTCTTCCTTTGTTGAAAACCGGCCAGCATCCTGCCAGTTTCTCTCACACACAAAGGTGATCCAAATAAGATGCAACTATGTCAACATTTGAGAAACAACTTCCCCTTACATGGATTAGTGTTATGTTAGTTCAACGACACATTGTTGCCACAACAGTAATGATCACTTGCAGTTATTTTACAGCTGTGTGGGTGTAGCCATCAATCCACTTTAATAGGAACACCACAAAAAAACAGGCCAGACTAATCTTGCCCGTCCGCACATTCCTTCAGATCTCCGAAAGTTAGTGAGGCTCACTTTTGGGGGGAATTCCACAGCCTCCCCCCCTCACACACACACAATAATGCAAAGGAAATCCGAGCAGATGTTATTCAACAGTACAGTACTCGAAGATAAGCTTGCCAAGGCAAAACACAAGTGTACAGAAGCCATTTTCTTTCTGAATGACTCTTACGTTAACTCCTTTATGTTGATTGCGTGTTATATGTAGGCTAAATTCTTTATGCTACGCGGGCGGTGGGAAGTGTTTTACCCTCACAAGGTGACCCTGTGTAAGAGGCGCCTAAAAATGCAAAATGGTAGGCTATATGAGGCAGGTTATAGAAAATTAACAAGTCAAGTAGACCATGTGGACATTTCACAATATTTGCAGGTTGGGTTAAGAAAGCGAGCCATTGTGTGTCCATGTCCCAATTCTCCCTGCGTTTCTTAGGGGCTTGTGTGCTTGTCTTTGTCTCTCTTGGTGAGGACACCGTTTGTTCTAGATAACAAGAAGGGTCAGGCCAGGTGGAGTGTGGGGGGGCTCATGTTTCAAACGGTTATGAGTGGCCAGAACGGCAGCGGCGAGGCTATTAAAAGATGGGAAAACATATTCAGAGAATGCGCGCCGGGACCAATCGAAATAAGTCTCTACTCTGTGCGCCTTACCACCGGCATGCTTCGAGAGCAACCAACACATTTCAATCCCGCCTATTCAGTATGAAATTGGCAAGGTCGTGGTAGCCGCACTACTAAGGTTGTGGTAGCCACACTGTTTCATCAAATCACCAGTCCATCTGTGACATTTAAGTTTTCCCATTTTATTCCTGACAATCTGCAAAAATGGACTGTCAGTATTTTGCAGTTATACAAAACAGGAGCACTTGCTCTTGATGTGTAGGCCTATCATGCTGTGTTGTGACACTGAAGGCTTCTAATCTAAGCAGAGCTAATCAACAGCAGCATACCTTGCTATACTATCAAATAAAGTACACGTATCCAAACGTTACAGCAGCTCATCTATTTGGGTTGAAATGAGGACTGACAAATTAACCATTATACACTAATTTAATTTGTAGAAGAACTTTGACATTTGAAGAATATTTGTAGAAAACATGGCACATTTGTATTATTATTCCAAAGGACTAGGTAATGACACATTGAACACTGAGTTGGACACAACACATTCGCTTTGACTAGGTCGTCACACATCCGGTTCCAGATTGGCCTACACAGGCAAAACTGGGAGGAAATCAAACTGAGTTATTTTTCTCACTGTAGCCAACTCTCTGCTCTGCGAGCAATAGACAGTGCATGTACAGGTAACTGCCAAAATAAAGGAAACACCAACATGAAGTGTCTTAATAGGGCATTGGGCCACCACTAGTCGCCACCACTAGTCGTTCTGGCGATTCTATGCGACACTAATCTTCTATGAAAATGTTCCATAATTTGGAATCTCCCATAAGTGTTCAATTGGGTTGGCATCTAGTGATTGAGACACGCTCTTTAAGCCCCCTATGCTCCTTTGAGACCCCTCTCAAAGTCAATGAGATATCTTCTTCTAGCCATGGTAGCCAAAATAAAGGGCAACTGGGTATTTTTATACATTAACCTTAGCATGATGGGATGTAAATAGTTTAATTCAATAGTTTAATTCACCTGTATGGAAGCACCTGGTTTCAATATACTTTGTACCCTCATTTACTCAAGTGTTTCCTTTATTTTGGCAGTTACCAGTACCTCATGGAGTCTACATGGGGCAGCTGAGTTTATCCAAATAACTCAGGCAATGATGAGGGCAGCTATTATGGCGTCCTAATGAATTTAGAAAACTATATAACATAAGCTCAACGGCAATGGCCCTTTACTATTGTAACAATGCATAAGTAAAACATTTGAATGGCTGCCAGCCAGCACACAAAATTAAATGTGATCTACAATTAGGCCAACGTCAACAACAAGATCCAGGCCAGTCATGGGTGAAGCTAAAAATAAACTGCGAGGGCTTGTCCAAATCAACTCTCTACAATGACAGGAAAGATTAATTTGGCTACATTGGTGGCAACGAAGTGAAACAGTTGCCCGTCGAGTTCATCGTGTGTGTCATTAACAGGGCATTGTCCAACATAGATCGAGAGTCAAACAGGCCAAACGGTGTTTAATCAACTTCGCAGAAAAACAGAGCTCAGCATCCGAGTCTACAGCGATTCCATTCTAGCGCTCCGACTCACTTGTTGAAATAAAAATAGAGGCTAAAAAAAGGAAACGCGAGCTCCCTCAAAAATACCACCCATTTCTATTCTCCACCACAGAGGTTGGGGGTTGGTGGATGGGGGAGGTGGAGAAGAATGAGAAAAGCAAGTCACTACTATTGAGATATGGCTTTCTATTAGCTTGAATCGACAAAATAAAAAGTTTTCCCCAATCCTAAATAGCCTACTTTTTTTTTTTACACCACAAGGCAAATACACTGAACTCAAAACGTAGCTAGGGTTAGGCTAACATTAGTATTAGCTAACTCGGAATAAATAACAGAATAGCCTAGCTCAATGTAAGCACAACTGTAAACATGTTCAGCAAACGTAGCTATACTCACCATCTCGCAACTCAGACTGATAATGAAATACTAAATCGAGTACACAATCAACTGGAAAATGTCCACAAAGTTAGCTACATCCTTGCTAGCCTAGTCAACTAGCTAACTTCCTTGAGGACATTTACCTCACTAATTATCGTCCAAGTCTACTCCTAAATGCAGAGCTAGCTACCAAGAAACTCAACTTTGTATCAAACTGATGATTCCAAACTAGCCACCTACACTATCAACTTGCTAAGGCAAGCAACTTGTAAGCAACCTAGCTATCTAGCCAATCTTGCTAACAAGCTCATATAGCTAGCTAGCTAACTAGCTAATAAACACCAAACCAGGGTCCCATGGAGCCTACTGAGTGTCTTCTTGAAACGTGGTTTATTCTAATGTAGTTGGCTAGTTGTAGTATAAAACCACTTACTACGTGGACAGTCACTTCAATGGGAAAAGGTATATAGCTACTAATAGTTAACAGCTAGCTAGATTTAATATTTTTAGGTAGACTATAATCAATGTAGTGAGAACAAAAAAACGAAAGATAGATATTTATCTTGATATGAATATTCAGCTGCTCAGCCATCGTGGGAACCAACCATTAGAAGTTGAAACCTTTGTAACAGTTATGGAAATGGTGTAACTAAATAAAATGCACTCATTGCTGAGCTAACGTTAGTTCAATTAAATTAACAAATGCAAAAGAATACCATGTTTCAGGTTATCATAAAACAAGAATACATAGTGTTGATATTAGGTAACGTCAGTAAGCCTAGCTAACTACCAAAGAATTCCAATGAATGCGGCTAGCTAAATTACATGAATTGCACGAGGACCTGGCCAAAACCAAGGATAATCATTGCATACATCAACTGCTTTGCGACGTTAGACAACAACAGGAATATTAGCAAAAGGAATCTAAACTATGAAAAGACTTAAACTACCCCATGAAGGACGACAAAGTGACAGTTGCATTAGCTAGAGAACAGGGTTACTGATACAGAATTTCTATTGATGGCGTTATGATACTGAAAGACAAAAAGCAATTCAATGTGTTTAAACTAAAACATTGAAAAGTTGATCATCCCCCAAAAAATACACATTTAACATGACAACCACTCACCTAGTGAGACATTCCAACCCAGCACAAATAAAATATCCTCCTGTGTTGTCTGCAGATCTTCGAGTATTCCAACATCAAATCGAACTAGACCAGTAGGCCTCAACCTCGGCCTCGGCGTCTCCTGTATCCTTTGCCCCCCAAGATAGCTCCCTCTCCCGGGGTAGGAAACAAACTTCTCTATGTCTCCCACGCAAAGGTTAAAAGTTTAATTCCCTGTCCTGCTTGGGCACCGTATTTCCATCGCGTGTCTATGTTGAATCCCCGGTGCTTGGATCTATTTATTATGGCGTTTTATATGATTTACAATTGATATTTATAAAGGGGTATATGCTGCTCTATGTTGTACAGGGCTCTGATTCTGTCTCGGGTTCTAACATTCGCAGTGGCACCCATCCCCCTCCACCGGCATCGACCGCGGGTCCCAGCGAAAGTGACACACAACCATGCCACCGGGTTTCCCAAGCGATGATGCAGGGGCTGATTAATAGGGCGGGTTTTGCGCCGATGTCCTGCCTCCTATATATTTATTAGTCTGTATGAGCAAGCGATTGGGCGACGAATTTGGATTTTCTCTACGCAGAGGGCGTGATGTTCTTCTAGGAGGGGTGTGGAAGCACATTCGGATTCTGCTATGTGTAGTGGTGGCACACAGAAGTGAGAGCAAGTGACCGTAGAAATGGATGGATTTGGCAGAGAATTTGATACAAAAAGCGGACCCGTGTCTACAGTACGAAGAAAATGCTCAAGTAATTAAATGAAAAAGTCGTGGATTTTTTTCTCTCATTATTTTATAGAAGGATTATATTGCTTGAATGTTTTTATGTGTTTGCTCAACGCAAAGAGAAAACAACCTCGTTACATACAGATAGAGCTAATAATTAGAGTAGCCAATTTTTAGCTAAACGGGGTCTACCGGGCCCCATAAAACGAAATACGACAGAATATGAGGTGTCGGGCGAGTTTGTATGATCTGGCATGGGATTGGGCAGGGAAATTGACCAGGGTTGTATGTATTAACTCTGGTCCCACCTACTGCCCAGCCCGAATTCAGTCGTCGCTCCACACTTGACTGGGGATAACCATTGATACGCTTCACGAAAATACTATCTATTCGAATGGCTCATTAACTGCACGAAAATACCATGTTTGCGAGCAGATCGTATTTTCTTATAAAAAAACACATTCCATAGCAGTAAAACATATATTTGATTTTAGGCTATATTCTACTGTTCATGTTCGACTGTTCTAACGCACATTCAAAGAATGGATGAAATGTTAGATTCCGCTTCCATTATCCTTCATTGGTAAACAATAAATCATAACTGCGTCTGAGGATGACTGGATGTAATTAAGCGTTCATGCGATTGGCTTCTTAATTTGTTCTGACGTCATGAGACCTGGGAGAATAATTGGGATTGGCTAAAATGATCACGCTACTGTCATTTGTTTTGCAACGGTGGGAAGTGGAAATACGGCTAGACGATATAACGCTGTTTTTTTCACGCTTCTCAAAATGTAGAAATTGTTACTTTTACTCATCAATTGTTCCGAACGCAATGCATGTTGACAGTAGGTGACAAATGTAACCACAAACTCACAATAAAGATGTTAAACTGTGTACATTTTTGTGAATATAAATGATCAATTTGAGACTTTCCATACACTGTCTATTTCTGCACGATGAAAACGAAGATTACGTGATCTGAATAAATCAAGGGTTCTTTCGGTTTAGTTTTTTTCTTAAATGCATTTTCTATAACATTTTACTAATTTAGCAGACGGTCTTATACAGAGCGATTTACAGTTTAGTTCAACTGTGTACATTTTAGTGAACAGATATTAAAGTTCCAAAATATATATAATTATAGATCGTATAGATCTTGGTTTTATTCCTCACTTGGATTGATTTGGGGGAAGGGCAGACCATTCCTACATCCTTGACGTAATTGGCATAGGCTTTGTTAATTTATTTGGCTTCCCAGCTCTGCTGATAAACGATTGGTACATTTACTACCTTTTCTCATCGAGGGTAGCTCAATACATAAAACAAGCTAGACATGATGGGCTCCCGTAAACCTCTATTGCCAAATAACTAGTGAGAATGCATTCTGACCCTAATATAACAGAAGAATAACACATAAATAACAAATAATTCCACACTGGTTTCCAGGTTCTCACACCCATCTAACGAACCGAAAGACGCACCCAGGTTGTGTTTGGTAAAATGTTCTTGGGAAGTTGGGTAAGTGTACAGACAGGATTACCTTTGTTCTGTAGCCCTCGCGTGATTATAGAACTCCTCTGAAGGACCATCTCCCAGCAACCGTTCCAGATAGAGTGCCTTCGCCAATATTTCTATTGTTAATACGATGAACAGGCTACAAACGTGGCAGGGCACAACTTCCAACATTAATAGTTTTAATACAATAAACGAAACAGCAAAGGAATTGTGTGCCATATGATATTGTGTTGGGGTAGAAATGTTCACATAAAACATAAGTGTTATACGGATCACGTCATTTCTAATTGTCTCCTAGGTTTTAATATGAACAAATGCTTGTAACACAGGAAGGTATCAAAGCCCTAACACATTAACATGGATGCAGCTATGGGGTTTTGCATGGTCTCGAATACAAATAATATAAAAACATTTCATTTGAGTGACTGTTAGATGCAAGTCATGTCATATATATATGCCTTTTCCATATTTACTAAGACTTCAGAGCCATTTATGGTCCCAAATGGAATCTCATGCCCACAAAATATAATTTATTTTATAGTAATGAACAAAGAGCTGTTTTAACAGAAACATACAATATATCCTAGGTATCGGTTAGTCAAATGTTGAAGACTGAGTGCAAGAATCAATCATTCTTTAAGCAGTCCTTAACAAATGTTAACCTGTATTTGCTACGCCATCTTAAACTGTATGTACCGGTTTGGTAAAAAACTAATTGCGCAACCATTTAGCTAGCTAGCTACAGTGTGCTAACACATTTACCCTCAAAGCAGTTACACAAATATTTCACTTGTGTAAACTATTATCCATAATAGTCAGCTAAAGTACATGCGCTTAGGCACTGTGCAAATCCTATTAACCAAATACAGTGTTATTTCTACCAAGTCCCCAGTCAAGGAATTATAACTCATTGAGCCTCAAGTCGACCTTACCCCCCCCTTTTTTTTTGCAAGAACAGAAAAATAAAATAAATGTAAAATACACCACAGAAATTATGTAACAAAGTCCAACAGTGATTGTGCGAAATGTGGAGGATGGCACACCCATAGCGACTGATAGACTTCTAGCGGCCAAAAGCCTGTAGCATGGGCAGTACCATTGAGGGCTTCCATGTTTCCACCATTTGGAAGTAGTCCAAGTAGTCAACTGGGTGGGGATTCCTATGGGTTCTAGCCTCAATGGCACTGCCCATGCTGTCAAAATGCTATAATGGCACAGATAAAGATGAGCCCTTTATCTCAATGGGCACACATTATATATGGCCTAAGCAGATGCACATAAATGCAATGGATGGACATTTGACATCAGTATGTAGTGTTATAGATTCTAAGGGACATGGTCTTGGGGAGAGAATGTATACATATACACCTTCATTTTATACATCAAATAAATAGTAAAGGTATCAGTAAAGCACTCTTCCCCAGCAGTATCCTAAAGGATCTAAAAGGATATTACAATTACATATTTCGCTCCTTGAATTTATTACAACAGTATTTAACAAATCACCAAAAGACAAGGTTCTATCCTTGATTTTTTTTCAAACGCTAAAATCATATCTTAAATTGGGAGATGGAATTAAGATTGTCATGGACTTACACCTTTATAAAAATTGGATATGATGCTCTCATATAGTAATGGACTTTCCCTTAACTAGCAAAACTCCATAATCAAAAAAAGATACAAGTAGACACTAAAAGTTGTTCAAACTGCCTTCAACATGGTCAGTTCGGGGAACCAGTCCCTTCCTCTCAATCTAAGCAGCTGTGTACATCTCTTCTCCAGTCAGTGGATCAGACAGGAAACAAGAAGAAAAATGGCTGAGTGTGTTCGACTTGGTGGTTGGGTCATGTCTGGTTGTTTCTTTTTTCCTGTTTTTTGTTTCATTACGTTGTTGTTATGCGCTTGCATGTTGAGACCCTTTTGCTGTTAGGGGATGCTGCCCTCTGCTGGTTGCCCCAGTGGCAGCACATGGCCCTGTACATGGCCCTGCACCTCCACAGCCGGTTAAGTCCCTCAGAGCAGCTTCAGACTTCCAGTGACGTTGTTCACCATATCCTCTTCCCCAACGATGGCCAGGATGGTGCGCGAGCCAGCTTCCACCTGGCAAAAGAGCAGGTCATAGAATTTAGACTAGCATCCTTGTGGGTAGGAGGTACTAAGAATAGGTTGTAACAACAAAAGTATGTGGGAAGGCAGGGAAGACTAGGCATTCATTTAAATCTCAAGAGAGAACCCCTTAATATTAATTGATGCAGATTGTTTTTTATGTTGAATTGCATTTCCACCCCCCCCCCCCCCCCCCCTTGTCCTGTACAGAACTTGTGAGCCCCAAATTTGCTGTATTGTCTTTTGCAGTGCCTTAAATTCACACCCCTTGACTTTTTCCACATTGTTCTGTTACAGCCTGAATTTAAAATTGACTGGACTACACACAATACCCCATCTCATAAAATGGCGCCGACAGAGGGGGCTGCCGTGCTTCTAGCTCTTAGGAAACTTTGCAGATTTTTAAAATGTATTATTTCTACCATTAGCCCAGAAAATGTGTTATTACATACAGTCGGGAAGAACTATTGGATATCAGAGCGGCGGTAACTCACCAGCACTATGACCAGGAATTACGATTTTCCCAAAGCGGATCCTTTGTTCACACCCCCCAGGGCAAATGAACTGATTCCAGAGGCCGACCCAAAAACACAGCCGGCGGAGGTACCCGCAGTGGTCTTCTAGTCCGACGTACGAGGCGTGCACAACACCCACTGCTTCTCGAGCATATTACTCGCTATTGTTCAGTCTCTGGATAATAAAGTTAACGAGTTCAGGGCGAGGGTTTCTTTCCAGAGAGACATCACAGAAACATGGCTCTCTCGGGATATACTGTCTGAGTCGGTCCAGCCAGTTGGGTTCTCAGTTCATTGCATAGACAGGAATAAATCTCTCTCCGGGAAGGAGGGCGGGGGTGCATGTTTCATGATTAACAACTCATGGTGTGATAACATACAGGAACTCAAGTCCTTTTGTTTACCCGACCTAGAATAACTTACAATCAAATGCTATTATCTTCCAAGAGAATTCTCTTCTGTTATAGCGGTGTTTTGGGCTTCTGAGTGGCGCAGCGGTCTAAGGCACTGCATCTAAGTGCTAGAGACGTCACTACATACCCTGGTTCGATTCCAGGCTGTATCACAACCGGCCGTGATTGGGAGTCCCATAAGGCGGCGCACAATTGGCCCAGCGTTAGGGTTTGGCCGGGGTAGGTCATCGTTGTAAATAAGAATTTGTTCTTAACCGACTTGCCTAGTTAAATAAAGCTTAAATAAAAAATAAAATAAGTCACAGCAGTATATACCCCCCACTCAAGCCTATACCACGACGGCCCTCAAAGAACTTCACTGGACTTTATGCAAACTGGAAACCACATTTCCTGAGGCTGCATTTATTGTAGCTGGGGATTTTAAAGCCAATTTGAGAAAAAAGCTACCGAAGTTCTAACACACAGACTGTAGTACTTGCACTGCTAAAACACTCGACCACTGCCACTCCAACTTCCGGGATGCCCTACAGGGCCCTCCCTCTCCCTCCTTTCGGCAAATCTGACCACGACTCCATTTTGCTCCTCCCTTCCTATAGGCAGAAACTCAAGCAGGAAGTACCCGTGCTAAGGACTATTTAATGCTGGTCTGACCAATCAGAAACCACGCTTCAAGATTGTTTTGATCACGCGGACTGTTCCGGGTAGCTTCCGAGAATAATATTGACAAATATTCCAATACGGTGACTGAGTTTATCAGGAAGTGTATAGGAGATGTTGTACCCACCGACTATTAAAACCTACCCAAACCAGAAACCATGGATAGATGGCAGCATTTAAGCAAAACTGAAAGCGCAAACCAAATCAAATGTATTTATATAGCCCTTCATGCATCAGCTGATACCTCAAAGTGCTGTACAGAAACCCAGCCTAAAACCCCAAACAGCAAGCAATGCAGGTGTTGAAGCACATTGGCTAGGAAAAACTAGAAAGGCCAAAACCTAGGAAGAAACCTAGAGAGAAACCAGGCTATGAGGGGTGGCCAGTCCTCTTCTGGCTGTGCCGGGTGGAGATTATAACAGAACATGGCCAAGATGTTCAAATGTTCATAAATGACCAGCATGGTCAAATAATAAGTCTGGGACAGGTAGCATGTTCGGTGAACAGGTCAGGATTCCATAGCCGCAGGCAGAACAGTTGAAACTGGAGCAGCAGCACGGTCAGGTGGACTGGGGACAGCATTTAACCATGGCAAGGTGACTGGGAATATGGCAGAACACAAACAGTGTAGTTTTCCCACCGCAAGGCAATCAAATATGCAAAACGTCAGTATAGACGAAGCGGCGTCGCAATTCAACGACTCAGACACGAGATGTGGCAAGGTCAACAGACAATATCAGACTACAAAAGGGAAACCAGCCAAGTCGCAGACACCAAATTCTTGCTTCCGGACAAGCTAAAAACCTTTGCCCGCTTTGAGGAGAACAGTGCCACTGACGCGACTCACTACCAACGACTGTTGGCTCTCCTTTGCCATGGCCGACGTGAGTAAGACATTTAAGCTTGTTAACCCTCGCACGGCTGCTGGCCCAGACGCCATCCCTAGCCACGTCCTCAGAGCATGCGCAGACCAGCTGGCTTGTGTGTTTACGGACATATTCAATCTCTCCCTATCCCAGTCTGCTGTCCCCACATGCTTCAAGATGGCCACCATTGTCCCTTTACCCAAGAAAGCAAAGGTAACTGAACTAAATGACTATCGCCCCATAGCACTCACTTCTGTCATCATGAAGTGCTTTGAGAGACTAGTCAAGGATCATATCACCTCTACCTTACCTGTCACTCTAGACATTTCAATTTCCTTACCGCCCCAATAGAACCACAGACGATCCAATCGCCATTGCACTTCCCTATCCCATCTTGACAAGAGGAATACCTATGTAAGAATGCTGTTCACTGACTACAGCTCAGCATTTAACACCGTAGTACCCTCCAAGCTCATCATGAAGTTCGAGGCCCTGGATCTGAACTCTGCCCTGTGTCTAACTGGGTCCTGGACTTCCTGACTGGCCACCCCCATGTGGTGAAGGTAGAAAACACCACCTCCACTTTGCTGATCCTCAACACTGGGGCCCCCAGAAGGGTGTGTCCTGTACTCCCTGTTCACCAATGACTGCGTAGCCAAGCACGCCTCCAACTCAATCATCAAGTTTGCAGATGACACTACAGTGGTAGGCTTGATCACAAACAATGAGACAGCCTACATGAAGGAGGTGAGGGCTCAGAGTGTGATGCCAGGAAAATAACCTCCTTCAACATCAACAAAACAAATGATTGTGGACTTCAGGAAGCAGCAAAGGGAACACCCCCCTATCCACATCGATGGGACCGCAGTGGAGAAGGTGGAAAGCTTCAAGTTCCCCGGCGTACACGTCACTGACAAACTGAAATGGTCCACCCACACAGACAGTGTGGTGAAGATGGCACAACAGTGTCTCTTCAACCTCAGGAGGCTGAAGAAATTTGACGTGGCACCTAAAACCCACAAACATTTACAGATGCACAATTGAGAGCATTCCTATCAGGCTGTATCACCACCTGGAACGGCAACTGCACCGACAGCAACCGCAGGGCTCTCCAGAGGGTGGTGGGTCTGCCCAACGCATCATCGGAGGCAAACTACCTGCCCTCCAGGACACCTACAGCACCCAATGTCACAGGAAGGCCAAAAAGATCAAGGATAACAAACCACCCGAGCCACTGCCTGTTCACCCCTCTATCATCCAGAAGGCGAGGTCAGTACAGGTGCATCAAAGCTGGGACCGAGAGACTGAAAAACAGCGTCTATCTCGAGGCCATCAGACTGTTCAATTGGCATCACTAGCACAGAGGCTGCTGCCCTATTATACATAGACTTGAAATCACAGGCCACTTTAATAATGTTTACATATTTAGCATTACTCATCTCATATGTATATACTGTATTCTATTCTTCTGTATCTTAGTCTATGCCGCTCTGACATTGCTCGTTCATATATTTAAATATTCTAAATTCCATTCCTTTACTTAGATGTGTGTGTATTCGGTGTATGTTGTGAAATTGTTAGCCATTACTTGTTAGATATCACTACATTGCCGGAGCTAGAAACACAAGCATTTCGCTACAGCCACAATAACATCTGCTAAACACATGTATGTGACCAATAAAATTTGATGACAAAGTGGAATTATGTTTAGACATTTTTACAAATGAAAAGCTGAAACTAGTCAGTAAGTATTCAACCCCTTTGTTATGGCAAGCCTAAATAAAGTTCAGGAGTAGAAATTTGCTTAACAAGTCACATAAATTGCATGGACTCACTGTGTGCGATAGTGTTTAACAATTTGAATGACTACCTCATCTCTGTACCCCAGACATACAATTATATGTAAGGTCCCTCAGTCAAGCAGTGAATTTCAAACAGATTCAACCATGAAGACCAGGGAGGTTTTCCAATGCCTCGCAAACGGCACCTATGGGTAGATGGATCAAAATTTTAAAAAGCAGACATTGAATATCCCTTTGAAGTTATTAAATTACACTTTGGATGGTGTGTCACTACAAATATACAGGCGTCCTCTTCCTAACTCAAGTTGCTGGAGAGGAAGGCACTTTAATGGCTGTGATAGAAGAAAACTGAGAATAGATCAATAACATTGTAGTTACTCCACAATACTAATCTAAATGACAAAAGTGAAGAGGGAACGCTGAATATAATTTTTTTGTCTTCTCCAAAACATGCATCCTGTTTGCAATAAGGTATTAAATTAAAATTGCAAAAAACATGGGCAAGAAATGAACTTTATGTCCGGAGTACCACTTCATATTTTCAAGCATGGTGGTGGCTGAATCATGTTATGAGTATGCTCATCGGAGAGGTTTTTTGGGGGGGATAAAAAGAAACTGAATCGAGCTAAGCACAGGCAAAATCCTAGAGGAAAACCTGGTTGTCTGCTTTCCAACAGCCACTGGGAGACAAATTCATCTTTCAGCAGGACAATAACCTAAAACACAAGGCCAAATATACACTGGAGTTGCTTACCAAGACAACATTGAATGTTCAATGTGGCCTAGTTAGTTTTGAGTAAAAATCTATGGCAAGACATGACAATGGCTGTCTAGCAATGATCAACGACCAACTTGAGAGCTTGAAGAACTTTTCAAATAATGCAAATAGTGTACAATCCAGGTGTTAAAAGTTTTTAGAGACTTTCTGGGAAAGACTCAAGAGCTATAATCGCTGCCAAAGTTGATTCTAAAATGTATTGACTCATGGGTGTAAATGAGATATTCCTGCATTTCATTTTCAATAAATTTGCAAACATTTCTAAAAACATGTTTTCAATTTGTCATTGTGGGGAATTGTGAGTAGATGGGTGAGAAAATAAATATTTTTGAATTCAGGCTATAACAAAATGTGGAATACGTCAAGGGGTATGAATACTTTCTGTAGGCACTCTTATTTATGTACCCCCGTCTAATCCCATTTTATAATACCAAAAGGTAAATTAAAAATGTTGGTTACAAAAAAGTTATTGCACATTTAGCAGGCTATGATGTGAAATAGGCCATTATAAGTGCTTTCTTTCATTAGGTATCGTTAAGGCAGTCTTGTGTGCTTATCAATGCACACTAGAGGTCGACCGGTTAATCGGAATGGCCAATTAATTAGGGCCGATTTCAAGTTTTCATAACAATCGGAAATCGGTATTTTTGGGCTCTGATTTGCCAATTATTATTATTTATTTATTATACCTTTATTTAACTAGGCAAGTCAGTTAAGAACACATTCTTATTTTCAATGACGGCCTAGGAACGGTGGGTTAACTGCCTCGTTCAGGGGCAGATTGACAGATTTGTACCTTGTCAGCTCGGGAGTACAATCTTGCAACCTTACAGTTAACTAGTCCAACGCAATAACGACCTGCCTCCCTCTCGTTGCACTCCACAAGGAGAATGCCTGTTATGCGAATGCAGTAAGCCAAGTTAAGTTGCTAGCTAGCATTAAACTTATCTTATAAAAAACAATCATTCATAATCACTAGTTAACTACACATGGTTGATGATATTGCTAGATATTATCTAGCGTGTCCTGCGTTGCATATAATCTGACTGAGCATACAAGTCTCTAAGTATCTGACTGAGCAGTGGTAGGCAGAAGCAGGAGCGTAAACATTCATTCAAACAGCACTTTCATGCGTTTTGCCAGCAGCTCTTCGTTGTGCTTCAAGCATTGCGCTGTTTACGACTTCAAGCCTATCAACTCCCGAGATGAGGCTGGTGTAACCGAAGTGAAATGGCTAGCTAGTTAGTGCGCGCTAATAGCATTTCAAACGTCACTCGCTCTGAGCCTTCTAGTAGTTGTTCCCCTTGCTCTGCATGGGTAACGCTGCTTCGATGGTGGCTGTTGTCGTTGTGTTGCTGGTTCGAGCCCAGGGAGGAGCGAAGTGAAGGACGGAAGCTATACTGTTACACTGGCAATACTAAAGTGCCTATAAGAACATCTAATAGTCAATGGTTAATGAAATACAAATGGTATAGAGGGAAATAGTCCTATAATTCCTATAATAACTACAACCAAAACGTCTTACCTGGGAATATTGAAGACTCATGTTAAAAGGAACCGCCAGCTTTCATATGTTCTCATGTTCTGAGCAAGGAACTGAAACGTTAGCTTTCTTACATAGCACATATTGCACTTTTACTTTCTTCTCCAACACTTTGTTTTTGCATTATTTAAACCAAATTGAACATGTTTCATTATTTACTTGAGGCTAAATTGATTTTATTTATGTATTATATTAAGTTAAAATAAGTGTTCATTCAGTAGTGTTGTAATTGTCGTTATTACAAACATTAATATATATATATATATATTTTGGTCCTCCAATAATCGGTATCGGCGTTGAAAAATCATAATCGGTCGACCTCTAATGCACACAGCGCCTTGTCCCCCACTCCTAAGGATAAAACAATTGTATAATGTCATACATTAGTTTTACACAGTACATTTCAACGCAGTACATTTCAAATGCACGCTGTCATTACTAAATATGTAATGTGATAGGTATTTTAGTTTTTTTTACACACAAACAACTTGATTAATTAAATATTTAATCGGTCATCTTTGATGACACAATGTTCACAAGAGGGAACGAATCGGATTTCATTGGTCCTCAACTCATGTCTCAGACACTTCATAAATGGAGTTATCCCCTAGTTAGCATGCCCCGGAGCAGGTTAGTTCTGAAGCATTTGTTGCCATATACATTTACCTGGCTATACGGTGAGCCTCTTTTGTGGTACCGGTTGTCCCAAGTTGAACTCAGAGTTGACCAAAGTTATCTCGCCAACTCCTCAAACCAGATGGGTATACTACGTTCAAACTCAATACTTATCATAATGACTGTGCGTACCCCTGAAAGCAGACACTATAGTGTTACGTGGAAACATAATGGCTTCCACGTAACACAGCAGGTGCTGCTGTGGAGCCCCAATGCTGGTGCATGTGTCTGTAAGCAGGAGCTACTATAACCACAAAACCGTCATGGTGGGGTTGTGGGCCTGTAAGCAGGTGCAGCAGTGCTACCATAGAGCCGTAATAGTGGCGCATTGGGTCTGTAACTAGGTCCTGAAACCGTTGCTGTGTAGCCGCACGTCTCACCTGGGTGCGTCCGGCGTCCTGGACCAGATACGTGGGAAGGCTAAGGCTCATTGCCAGGGCCTGCAGCTCCAAAAGGTGAGCCATGTTGGTCCCCTGCAACACCACCTTCTTCGCCCTGCACACCACAAACACACAGATATCCTGCTGTGGCAAACATCGACAGCAGGTTGAACCGGCACATAGAACAGCCAGATAGTGGTATTGCCATTATCAGATGTCATTATGGCGTTATAAAAGTGTCTGGCGTTCTTTACCTGATCAGATCCAATTTGTTCGACAGTGTGGAGTCTCAAGTAACACATATGATTATGGTATTGCTCCAGTAAAGCACTAATTTAAAAAATAGTCCAGTCAGTTCCTTACCCGCCATGGTCCCACTTCCAGGCCATCTCCCTCCAGCTGTTCTTCTCCTGCAGGGCCTGGTAAAGCCCTACGGCCGCATGGCCCACCTGCGCAGCCACCTACACAACACACACTTTAAGAGTAAGCAGAATTTTTTAAATGTTTTAAAAGTTTCATGTATTAGCTTTGAGTGTGAGGTGTGACTCTCATTTTAAAAAACAACCGGGGCAAACTGGGCCTTTGTGCTTCTGGTTGGAACAAACTACACCACAACAAGCACACTAGCCAGACAAAATCTATCATATCTAGCTATGTAATGTATCTTTGTAATGTTTTTGCACCATGTCATTTAGGGACCACAATGGCAATAAGTCTGACTGTGATATTCCTGTCACGCGTTTACAATGCATGCATTGGTTTTCTTAAAAACTGGCAAATAAAATCAAAACACATTCCAACCCTTGTCTTCAAACTGACCTTTCCCACACCCATGGCCAGGTCCATGTTCACCACAAACACCATCTTGAACATGAGGTCGTCGTCTCCTTCTTCCTGAGGGGACGAGAGAGAGACAGTCAGGGTGGGCTCAGACACAATACAGGAGAGGTAATGTACCAACGTGTACCTGTGCGGACTAAGGCTATCTCGTGGGTACCTCATTCTCCAGCTTGTTAAAGTAGTACATGGCAGCCTCCTCAGCAGACACATTTCGTGTGTGCAAGAGTGCCTGCGGGAGGGAGAAACATAGAAAATGGCAGACAATGTTGGATGGATTAGACATGTCAATCATAGCTATGGTATTCTTTACAGTCATTATGGATGCCTTAGTAAGTAGATACATATAAATATTGCATTAGAAAATGTAAACGCAAAACCAAGAAAAAATTGACATAATATACTGCAGATCATATCTCAGGAAATGCAAGAGAACCTGTATACAGTAAATTAACCCACCTGCTTGGCAGCCTCCTCTGGGATGTCCAGCTCCCGAAGCTGCTGTAGGTACACAGAGTTGACCTCCTGAGAGCCAGAGTCTGGACCTGTCTGTTGGTCGGAGGGCTCCATAGTTAGCTGGAGCTAGTTGGATTACAGATTAGTTTGGTGCAGCATTCAAAAAACACTCAACATATACACCTTAGCGTAGTTCTCCACAAGCTGTGTCAATTCATTTAAAAGACTAGCACCATGATGTTAAATTATTAACTTTTGGTGCCTCTATTTCCAGTTCAACAAGGCTTGAGGCACAGCCAGAGAACCATGATGCATTATCATCCTAGTAGACTAGCCATCAGGGTTATTCTCATCCTAGTAGACAGGGCATTCTCATCCTAGTAGACTAGCCATCAGGGTTATGCTCATCCTAGTAGACAGGGCATTCTCATCCTAGTAGACTAGCCATCAGGGTTATGCTCATCCTAGTAGACTAGCCATCAGGGCTAGGGTTGGAAACTTTCCAGTAAATGTCCAGAATTTCAGAAATGTTCCATGAATTTTGCTCAAATTCATACAAAGTTAGCTTATAACAGTAAACCTTTTTTTTGTGAGATACACAAGGCAATTCTAGGTCTTATGGCATATTTTGGTTAAACTATCTCCAATTCAATGGAATTGCAACCCTCGGGCACACAGTGCATTCTTCCATCACATGTGCAGCTGATTCTCAAGATCTTGCACACTAATGAGATGCTATTGAGCCCACACTACTACACTGTACACTGAGCCAAGGACTACATGCTTTCTGTTAAGTTGTGATAGCAATACTAGGTGGGGTGAATATATTTAATATGACATACATTATTTTTTTGTTAACTAGTAAATAGTAGCCTACAGCAAAGTGTGTTTAAATCATTTCTATCTTGTTAACAATTTATGCTAGTTAGTTTTTGCTACCATGTGGGGTTTAGCTTGCTTGAGCCTGCTGAGGAATGTTAATTCACCTGTTTCCATACATGTTTAATTTTAAAACATTTATCTTACAAAAGGAGTTGTTTAATCTAACTGCTTAACTATTCATCTGTTCATGGAATTGTATTTGGGTATTTTTACATTTTTTCCCCCTAATATTTACAGGAAAATGCCACAGGCACCATCTGATGTGTGGAGACATTTCACTGCAGCTAATGAAGGAAAAGCTGTGTACATTTCCAAATACTGTGCCAAATCATATGTGAAGAATGCAAAAAAGATGCAGAATCACCTGGCCAAGTACATAAAGTTCCCTCAGCACTCACAACAAGCAAACTGACAAAAGTCCCTCTACTTCTATTCGAGGTGAACATTATGAATCAGACATCTTATCGATAGCAACAGCTCATGGTCCTCCTGGAATCAGACGTTTTTTTTTACTCAATGGAGGATTGTAGTCAGAGAAATGCAGATGAATGTCTTACTCGAGCTGTGTATGCAACTGGTTCACAGCTGATGCACACAGGCAATGTGTATTGGAAGAGATTTCTTTAAGTTTCTTGCCACATATACACCCCTCCAACCAGACATGCTTTATCTACTCATTTGCTGGATGCAGAGTTCAACAGAGTTCAAGTGAAGGTCAAGCAAATCATAGAGAAAGCAGACTGTATTGCAATCATCTGATGGGTGGTCAAATGTTCATGGGCAAGAAATAATTAACCACATCATCTCCACCCCTCAACCAGTGTCCTACAATAGCACAGACACAAGGGACAACAGACACCACCTGTCTCTACATTGCAGATGAGCTGAAGGCAGTCATCAATTACCTTGGACCACAGATGGTATTTGCACTGGTGACAGACAATGCTGCGAACATGAAGGCTGCTTGGTCTAAAGTGGAGGAGTCCTACCCTCACATCACACCCATTGGCTGTGCTGCTCATGCATTGAATCTGCTCCTCAAGGACATCATGGCACTGAAAACAATGGATAGACTCTACAAGAGAACCAAGTAAATGGTTAGGTATGTGAAGGGTCATCAAGTTATAGCAGCAATTTACCTCACCAAGCAAACTGAGCAGAATAAGAGCACCACTTAGAAGCGGCCCAGCAACACCCGTTGGGGTGGTGTTGTCATCATGTTTGACAGTCTCCTGGGGGGGAAGGAGTCTCACCAAGAAATGGCCACATCAGTCTGCCGATATGGACAGCCCCATCAAGAGGATCCTCCTGGATGATGTATTTGGGGAGAGAGTGGTAAGCAGCCTGAAACCTATAGCAGTAGCCATTGCACGAATTGAGGGAGACAATGCCATTCTGTGATGTTCAGACTCTGCTTGAAGATGTAAGAGAAGAAATCCGTACTGCATTGCCCACTTCACTGTTGCTCCATGCAGAGGAAACTGTAGTTCTAAAATACATGAAAAAGCGTGAAGACTTCTGCCTGAAGCCCATACACGCCGCAGCGTACATGTTGGTCCCCAAGTATGCTGGCAAGAGCATCCTGTCTGGTGCAGAGATCAACAGGGCCTATGGTGTCATCACTACCGTGTCTCGCCACCTTGGCCTGGATGAGGGCAAGGTTCTTGTCTGGAGAAGTACACTTCCAAGCAAGGGCTTTGGGATGGAGATGCAATATGGCAGTCGTGCCAACATATCTCATCAGCCACCTTGTTGCCTCCATCATCCTCCAAATCCCACCAACATCAGCTGCCTCAGAGCGCAACTGTTCCTTGTTTGGGAACACACACACACCAAAGCACACAACAGGCTGACAAATACATCCCAGGTGAAGAGTCAACTCATTTAATTAAAGTTCAACTCGGGAACTAAATTATAATTTTTTCTATTGGAAGGATTTAATAATTTGCAATTATATCTATCTCCATATGATATGGTAAATATATCCAATGCTAAAAACATCACATTTAAATTGTATTAATATTAATGTGCATATATTTTCGTTAATTCACACGGAATATCCCCCAAAATGTGCAACCCTAATCAGGGCATCCTCATCCAAGTAGACTAGCCATCGGGGCATTCTCATACTGATGGCAGCCCTGATGGCTAGTCTCTTGACGACTAACTAGCCATGTGTTTCACTAACTAACTTTAGTGAACTGATATCATAGCTACCTAGCAACCTAAATCAAAAAGGATGTAGTTAGCCAGATATCAGTGGTCTACAGCTAGCCAGCTAACTAGCTACGTTGAGGAAGCTAACATAGCTAGGTAACGGTAGCTTTCTAGATACAACGCACGCAACTAACGTTCGTTGGTTAGCCAATTAACGTTACCGACAGAGAAGAGCAAGTCGTGTCTAACGTTATAGCCAGCTATCTAGCTAGTTACTCATATAATGGAACGAAATAGCTAATTATATCGCTTACAAATTGGCAGTTCGATTGTGGGATGACATCTAACTAGTTAGCCAACGGTTATCACAAGACACCGAGATGAAATAGAAAACAAACCGTAACGTTAGCCAACCAACCAAATTGGCTACAGTATCTAGTAGCATGCACTGTAACAATAATATTATTGAACAGCACGCATTAACTAATAGCTGATTGCATTTCTACATTGTAACTAAACATCGTTATATTTTAGCTAGTTACCTAACATGCATTTGTTCGCTATGTATTATTTTTTCCTGCAAATTCTGGCAAACCAACGTTAGCTAGTTTACAGTGTAAAAATTGCGCCAGCCACACCTACCTGCGCTGCCTAAATAGCGTGTTAGCTATAATCCCCGTGAATTAGTGGGATGGGAGTGCAAATTTGAAAACCACTATTCACGCAGTCCTTTCACTACGACGAAGCCAGGTTGTTGACTGCAGATGACTTGTTCATTCAAAAATGGGCGTGTTGTGGTTTTCCCTCTTTACACCATTTTGAGAACGGTTCGTTTCCCGAGAGAAAGAGGCAAAGCGAGAGGGTTCACTCCGCCCAAAATCTGTCACCAAAATAAGACCACGAAGTGAGCGATTTTTGTATGTGGGGGTCATTGAATGTCGAACTTGCTCAACCAAAGATGTACTTGCTACGTGAGATTTATTCGATCGAATATAAGCTTCGTAATGGTTAGGTTTTTATAAATGCACTGGTGAGTTGACGCACGTGGCATTTTGGCAAAAACGTTATCTGAGTTGTGCCCATAGAGAATGATATAGAGGTCTCTAGTGGCCAAAGGGCCGTATTTGCGGACTACATCCAAATTGGCGCCACCTACTGGGTGGGGTAAAAACTGATACTTAAACGAATAAAATAAAACACTCGTATTATTCTCAAAAAACAAAAGTCAATGTACTCAGATTCCTACACAGCCTCTGGGGCCTGAAAGGGTGAAGCATCTTCAGACAGTATTCCATGCAATGTTCCAGCTGTAAAATCCTGGAGATCCAAGAACCTTTTAGCCACTTTCACAATGATTTCCAGTTTCTTCTGTTAGTTTGTCCTGTGCAATACACAAAACATAATCAACCTTCGCGATTAGTGTTTCAGGAGCTCTCAACTGGCTGACATCCAGACTGTTGGGAAGACATGAGTAGACTGTTGGGGCGGCAGGGTAGCCTAGTGGTTAGAGCGTTGGACTAGGTAACCGTCATTCTGTCGTTCATCCCCTGAACAGGCAGTTTACCCACTGTTCCTAGGCTGTCATTGAAAATAAGAATTTGTTCTTAACTCACTTGCCTAGTTAAATAAAGGTAAAAAAATATTTTAAAAAAAATCCACTGCCATAGCTTCATCATCTCTACTCGCTGCTTCGACAATTGTCACTGCCTCTGCATAGGAGACCTTCGACAGTCCTGATCTTTCCTACTTTGACCTCCTTCACCCTAACAGGGCACTAGGGGAACTCTGGAACGTGATTCCCATCACAATTGCAACACCTTGCATCCCCAGACTCTTCAACAATGATATTCAGTTTGCAGACACATGGCCAAACGTTTATATAGAAGACTTTTGTACATAAGCTCGCACAACATGGGTTGGGAGAAATTCTTCATCAAACATCAATGACAAAGAAAGGCTTTCCTTTCCATTCGACGTGAATCAGATGATAAACAAAATGTTAGAATTTCTGGGCAGCACCATTTAGAGTTTCAACCATTTTAATGAATTCAACTGGGTCGGACTTCCAACTTCATTGGCTCATCCCTCCTGGTGACCCGGTTGGAGTCATGTCATCAGGAGGGATCAGCCAATCGTGAAGAAGAAATTTGAGATTTCCTCAATGGCACTATATGGTTGTGCCTGTTGTTCACTAGCAGGCCTAGAAAGACATCTGAGCGGAGTTCACACTTTCGTTTGTCAGGGAAAACATAAGACAGATTGAAAATACTGTATCCCTGAAAACCGGATGTTAGCATTTCCGGCTGACTCCGCATCACTGAGGTATAATAAGAACTGGAGACTGCGTCCAAGATGTCCGACCATTGTTTTCAAGGTATACTACTCATGTCTTCTTCAATGACGTTTAACGGAAGTTGGCAATAAATGTTGTATTGCCCCCACCGACTAGACTGGAATACCCTACCATCTAACCCTGCACTCATTAAAAACCCACCACCCTACTCCACTGTTTAAACCTATCTAGTCCGACCTCTGTCCAACAGCCTAAAAGGACAGGACACCACCACTCAACACACCCTGTAACTCTTCTGACGTCAAATCCCGTACACCCAAATACTTCTCTGCAGCTGCCATCACAACCTCTATTTTCTGCGACATACAGTGCAGTTGATAACCATTGCTATGAACGCTAAAAAAGCCAATCTTACTGAACCATATATCACTCGTTGGCCTATCCCTCTGTACTGGTACAGATCTACTACATGCGAAACCTCTCAGGATCCCTTCCCTTTGACCCATCTCCATCAACTTTCTTCACTTCCTCAGCATACAACACCCTCTGCTCCACTCTAACCCTGGTAACCTCAACCTGCCTCTCTCACACCAGACATTTCTGATCCCCAGCCCCATGGGCACCCCTACAATTAACACGTACCGCATTTTTACCCAATGCTGCACATTCCTTTGTCTCCTGCCCTTCTGCTCACACCTAGGAACCTCCCTCCTACACACTGCTGCCACATGCCCATACGCTTGACACCTGTAACAACGTAATGTATTTGGCATATAGGCTCGCAAGGGATAACTGAAATATCCTAACATCACTGTCGGCCAAATAGTCAACATCAAAACGACGAGTATCACAAACACCGGGAATCTTTCCCTTCATTTGATCCACTTACACATTTACCGCTACCCCAGTAGTCACTCCTTTCAATAGTGCCCTTTTCTTGAGAGCAATTCAAGTTACACCTCTTGTCCGAATTCGTTTGGTGCGAAGTGCCTGCTCCCTCTGACCAGCAGAAACACAAACAATTATCACAAGTCCCCTTGTCCCCCACCAAACTCTGGTTTTACCCACCCTGAAACAACAAATGGATAATCTACTCATGTTCCGGATTGTATCTGGTTTATACAGACCAACATCACATGCACACTAGCACTCAGTGCACACAGGGAGCAGTAAAGATATCATCCATAAACACGGCAGACATTGGATGAATATAAAATGTTACTATCTTTGCCTGTGAGTGATGAAAAAAGAAAAATCTGCCTCAGCGACAATTATTTGAATAATTCAACGTATGCTGATGCCTAAAGTGTCTTATTAGGAATGTTCAAATCTATGTGGCCGTCTATGGAAATTGTCTTTCTGGGCCGTGTCAGTTAAACTGCAGTACCAAAGCAAAACAGTAGGTGTATTCGAAAACAGTGCTTCTTGACCAGAACCCTGGCCCCTTGCTCGGCATAGGCAATAGAAAAGTGTATCTGCCCTCTCCTGCCCTCTCATTGGCTAGAATGGTCCCACCCTCCTCACTCCTGCTTTCCATCTTTGAGGACATGTATTTCCATTGTTAGAGCAGTCACTTGACCATCTTACCAATATAACAGATAATACTTGGCTCCTTTTCCCGTTGTACTCTACCGGGTGGCGTCACATAGCAGACACAAATAATGGGTCGTGTGAAACAAAATTTGTTCCTCCGTCATTAGTTTCTGAAAGTTTCCTAACTTTGTTCAAGTAGTTTCCCATGCATGCTGCTTAGTCACTTTATGACCCTCCTCAAACTGATTTGTTTTGCATATGGTGTGTGAAGGCATTAGGTAATGTTAGAGCGATTATTTCATTTTCATGACTAAGTGAAGGGCCTTCCATTCCTAATTTTCATGCAATGATCTGAAAACAATATGTCAGTGCAGACAACTGAGGAAACAAGCATAGTGGACTGAAATTCCCTTCACTTCAAAACATTACTCCATATGAGACAGACGTCGACAAAGAGCATATGATTTTACAAATACTTTATTAACACACCTCCAGGTAGTGTGAATTTACACTCTCTTATTAAACAGATTAAGTCGCTACAAGTTACATTATTAAAATCATTATGTACAATGATATTAACAGACAAAATAAGAACCATCCTTACAAATTGCTCATTGCAGAGCCTGCTCTACATAGCTGAATTTATACAGCCTAACAATAGTTAGTTTTTTTTCCCTCAAATGACCTCCACCATCATGGTCTCTCCATCACAAGGCGTCATACATACTCGTCTACATTAAAAGCATATGACAGTACTAATTGTCCATTCAAATGAGACATTAATTGCATGTGGTAAGTAGTGTGATGTTAGCCTATAGGCTACTATGATTCGGTTATACTGTGCAATCTAGGGATAATGGTGGTGCACATGAAAGAGCATCAAACTGGAGAACCTACACAATGGCATGTAACGGATACACTCCATGCACTTCTGTTAAAAAAAAGGTGCTTCTCTCTGAAATGATTGGCTATCCAAACACGTGATTGGGTTTTTACAGTTAAATGATATGCCGACTCATTGCTATATCATATGAAGATATAGCCTACCAGGAAGGTGGAGTCAAACTTCATCCATAAGTCAGTTAGGCTTATGTGTAGTTAACATTCATGCAACACCTCCAATTCATGTGATAACATTGTTGCTTGGTACGTAGCTTTACCAAAGGATTTCATCCTAACTTCAACAAACTATTAAAGCTCTGTGGGACAGAATGAGAAGTCTAGGGATACGTCCCAAATGGTAGCGGATTTCCTACATAACGCATTACTTTTGACCAAATCCGTATAATCCTAACCCTAAATGGGTGCCATTTGGGACGCAACCTAGCTTTAGAAAATACATCTGTTGTGTAATAGAGAATGTCGAGGTGAGCAAATGAGGAATAACATAGCTCACGGGGAAACCATTAGAACTCATATCGGTAAAGTTCAGAAATGGCAAATAATGCTTTATAATCCTAATATTTGAATCAAACCTTGGAAAATATGACTAGGTCAAAGAATTTTCTGTGAAACTTCATGTACAGTAAATACAGCAGTTTACTTGTGTTAGAGCAGAAGTTCAACAAATATAGGAGCGGTTGCCATCTTGTGTTCAATAGAAGAACTGCACATATCAACGAGCGGTCTCCAATGTCAGAAAAGTAGTCTACCTCACAACAGCACAAAGTGAAAAATCATGATTCAATAGAATTTTCTTGGTTGAAAACCAAAAAGGAATGTTAAAAATGTACAACATGGGAAGTTGTATGAACATTCACCATAAAAATACTGTCTGTGGGACACGTTTGAACTATATTAAATTCAAAAGTTGAGATTTGTTTTTTAAAATCTCTGATCTAGCGTCCCTCCAGTGACCGTTACCTTTTAGAAACATCAGAATAAACAGCGTTAAAGCAACAAAAAGTCGAAGTAAACAATTCATTCACACGGTCACCTATTTTCAGTACCTTTTGAAAGACTGCCTCTGCTTTCAGTACCGTTCTTTTAGTCCTGCAGTCTCGTCAGGACAGAGCTGTTCATTTCAACTCTTACAATAACATTTTCCTCCCGTTCCTATAACATAAAGGCAAACAACGCACAGATGTGTATGGACGTGGGCGCTACCTGAAAAAGCGGAATGACAATTACAGATTTTAAAAGACTGAATTTTTTTTATAATAGCTGTCTCAAGAGTGAACTATGTGTGCGTGTGTGTGAAAGACACAATTTGACCTTATGATTTGGACGGATATGGAAAAGCTACTGTTATGACATAAAGAGAGCCAGGGGGAGAGCACAATCTGGTTTACCAGAGCAGACAAACAGTGATCACATTAAACTTTGCTTTCAATGAGAAAAAAGTTTCAATGAGATAAGAGGATAGCTTGAGTATTTAGTTGAGTAAAAGGAGGAAGAGAGTGCTGATCATTGATGAGACTCAAGACCCTTGAAACTACATCGTCACCAATTAATACCGTTGTATAGGGTTGGTTTCCCAGTAATGTTTATGAAATGCTAAGAAAACTTTTTTACTCTGCTGTGAAAAATTGTCTTGTGGGGGGAAATCCAACTGGAATTCTGTCAATTGTGCACAAGAGAAAGGGAGGTTTAATATACAAGTAATGCCCAGCATATATACAGTACCAGTCAAAAGTTTGGACACACCTACTAATTCAAGGGTTTTTATTTCTTTTCACTATTTTCTACATTGTAGAATAATAGTGAAGACATCAAAACTATGAAATAACACATATGGAATCATGTAGTAACCAAAAGTGTTAAACAAATCAAAATATTTTACTTTTGAGATTCTTCAAAGTAGCCACCCTTTGCCTCGCTGACAGCTTTGCACACTCTTGGCATTCTCTCAACCAGCTTCATGAGGTAGTCACCTGGAATGCGTTTAAATTAACAGATGTGCCTTGATAAAAAGTTAATTTGTGGAATTTCTTTCCTTCTTAATGCATTTTATACAGCCTGACAGGATGCTCTCGATTGTGCATCTGTAAAACTGACAAACTTATACAGATGCACAATCAAGAACATCCAGCTGTATCACAGCCTGGAATGGCAACTGCACCTCCCTCCCTACATGGCCCTCCAGAGGGTGGTGCGGTCTGCACAACGCATCACCCATTCACTGGCCACTTTAGTAAATGGATCACTAGTTACTTTACACAATGCCACTCTAAATAATGCCACTTTAATAATGTTTACATGTCTTACACGACTCATATCACTTGTATATACTGTGTTTTATACCATCTATTGCACCTTGCCCAATGCCGCTCGGCCATCGCTCATCCATCTATTTACATGTACATATTCTCATTCACCCCTTTAGATTTGTGTGTATTAGGTAGTTGTTGGGGAATTGTTAGATATTACTGCACTGTCGGAACTAGAAGCACAAGCATTTTGCTACACTCTCATTAACATCTGCTAACCATGCTTATGTGACAAATAACATTTGATTTGAGCCAATTAGTTGTTGTGACAGGGTAGGGGTGGTATACGAAGATAACCCTATTTGGTATAATGCCAAGTCAATATTATGAAAATAACAGCTCAAATAAGCAAAGAGAAATGACAGTCCATCATTATGTTATTAAGACATGAAGGTCAGTTAATGCAGAACATTTCAAGAACTTTGAAGTTCTTCAAGTGCAGGTCACAAAACCATCAAGGGGAATGATGAAACTGGCTCACATGAGGACCACCACAGGAAAGGAAGACCCAGAGTTACCTCTGCTGCAGAGGATATGTTCATTAGAGTTACCAGCCTCAGAAATTGCAGCCCAAATAAATGCTTCACAGAGTTCAAGTAACAGACACATCAACATCAACTGTTCAGCAGAGACTACGTGAATCAGGCCTTTATGGTCAAATTGCTGCAAAGAAACCACTACTAAAAGGACACCAATAAGAAGACTTGCTTAGGCCAAGAAACACGAGCAATGGACATTAGACTGGTGGAAATCTATCCTTTGTTCTGATGACTCCAAAAACAGCCACTGTGTCTTTGTGAGACGCAGAGTAGGTGAACGGATTATCTCTGCATGTGTGGTTCCCACCATGAAGCATGTTTGAGGTGATGGTGCTTTGCTGATGACACTGTCTGAAATTTATTTAGAGTTCAAGGCACACTTAACCAGTATGGCTACCACAGTATTCGGCAGCAATACGCCATCCCATCTGGTTTGCTCTTAGTAGGACTATCATTTGTTTTTCAACAGGACAATGACCCAAAACACACCTCCAGGCTGTATAAGGGCTATTTGACAAAGGAGAGTGATGGAGTGCTGCATCAGATCACCTGGCCTCCACAATCTCCCGACCTCAACCCAGTTGAGATGGTTTGAGATGAGGTGGACCGCAGAGTGAAGGAAAAGCAGCCAACAAGTCCTCAGCATATGTGCGAACTCCTTCAAGACTGTAGGAAAAGCATTCCTCATTAAGCTGGCTGAGAAAATGACAAGAGTGCGCAAAGCTGCCATCAAGGCAATGAGTGGCTACTTTGAAGAATCTAAAATCAGAATTTCTTGATTTGTTTAACACTTTTTTTGGTTACTACATGATTCCATATGTGTTATTTCATAGTTTTGATGTCTTCACTATTACTCTACAATGTAGAAAATTGTGAAAATAAAGAAAAACCCTTGAATGAGTAGGTGTGTCCAAACTTTTGACTGGTACTGTATATCTCAATTATATAAAACAATGGTGTCAGTGGGCGGGGCATGTAAACCAAAACAGTTTACCCTTGCACACATGTACATTTAAAGAGGGAGATAGACAGACATACAACCTCTAATTATGCAACGACACAAGCACAAGGCATGGGAAGTACCCTTTTCCATTTCATCCACCCAGTGTTTCCCATTGGGAAATGGCTTCACGTCATACCATCAAGCAAAACCGGTGAGTCCTTTCCATCTCTCTCTCTCTCTCTCTCTCTCTCTCCATCTAGCTTCCACTAGAACCACCATTTTGATACATATAACACGACTTCTTTCATTCATTCATATGAGACTACAGAGTTTTGACTTCAGCACGTTTCCATCGACACGTCACGTAATGTCCAGATAGCGTCCGGATATCATCCAGATCTCCCAAGCCTTTTCTTACAATTCTCCTACTTCCACAGAGAGTTCTAGAAGAGAGACAGACGCAGATGCCACAACGTGGTCCAACTCAGGGCTGACGGTTGAACGGGTGGGACATACAAACAAAGGCTCCTGGTCTGTATGTCTTCCTTTCCCTCCTGCTTTTTTCCACAGTGGAGAGTGAGAGAAGGGTTTGTGTCCACCACCATCTCTAGAGGGCTTCATGTGTCCAGCAGCCCAATTCCCCCCCCACCCCACAAAGAAAGGAGAGTGTTTATGTGTAAACACCAGTCACCCATTGGCCCTTAATGTGGAAAAGGGGTGGGTCTTTTTGCTCCTCCCTCTGCGTTTTCCTCCCCCACTCTAGTGGGTAACCTCACAGTGTGTGCGTCTCTTAATGTGGTCCCCCTCGCCGGCGTGGTCTCGGTCGGTGGTTCTGCTGTCACAAGTCGGTGACTTTGTTCTCCACGGCTGCAGCGACCTGCTGGAGCCGGTAGCCCAGCTGCATTTTCTGGGCCATGCTGTCCTCCTCTAGGGCCCCGATTATCTGAGAGAGGGAGGGGTGGAGAGAGAGAAAGGGATGAAGATAGATGGAGAACGGTGGAGTGTGATGGAGGATGGTGGAGTGATAAGACAGATGGAGAGAGAGTGGGATGGAGAGAGAGGGAGAGGGATGGAGTGAGACAGAAAGAGAGGGAGTGAGAGAGAAAGAGGGATGGAGAGAAAGAGAGGAGTGGAGTGAGAGAGGGATGAAAGGAGAGGGAGAGGGATGAAAGGAGAGAGGGAGGGAAGGAGAGAGAGAGGGAGGGAAGGAGAGAGAGAGGGAGGGAAGGAGAGAGGGTAGGAAGGAGGGAGGGTGGGAAGGAGAGAGGGAGGGAAAGAGAGAGGGAGGAACACAAATCCTGTTTAGAGCAGGAGCAAGGTAAACCAAAGACAACTATGATTTGTTATTCCATCCAACCAGACAAGCGACTGAATGAAAACTCACCTGGTCATAGTATTTGTTGATGTACTTGTACAACTCGTGCAGGGCGACAAGGTAATTCAACTCTCCTGAGTAATTCTGGTTGGGGGAAAAAACATATTTTCATGTCATTCCAAATAAAAAATAAGCACATCTTTTCAAAGATTAACTGAAGTTGAATTTAAAATGTGCTAACATAAAGTTCAATTAACGATAGGACAAAGAACAGCTGAAAGGAATAGTTAACTCAAACTGTCAGCAGTCAAGTTTTCAAGATGGAGCACTTTCAGTACAGAGCTAAAACTTTGATGGAAGATCACTTTTGCGAAGATCGCTTTTGGGTGAACTCTCCCTTTAAAAAGGAACAATACAGTGTTTACTGAACAAATAAACTGAAGTAAAAGACTCACCCTGGACAGCTCTGCTAGAGCTGAGTTCATCTCCTGATCACTGGCAGAGATGGTCTGTCTGATGTCGACGTAGTACCTTTCCACCATCTGCTTGTAACGGGGGATGTCTCGGGCATACAGCAGTTTGTTTATTGGTGAATCCTGGAGAGAGAGACGGAGGGAAAGAGAGAGAGAACCAGTTTAGAGAAAAAATATCACATCCTCCAATAGTCCTCTCATCCCACCCTGTCCCTTGGTCCCGTCCCTCCCTATCTGTCTCTCTCACTCTGCCCAGCTTGTGCTCAGCGGTGGTGCAGGAGTCCATGAACGTCTGGGAGATGACCGTCAGCACAGCGTCCACGTGGTCCGAGGGCTGAACGTCAAAGATGAACTGGGGGTTCTTCACAATGTTGATCCAGAACCTCAGGGGCAAGCTGGAGGCAGGGAACCAGCGTTACAGAACTGTTATTGCCATGTTCACATGTTACATATATATTTGTTTATTTGGATCCCCATGAGCTTTTACAGAAGCATTAGCTACTCTATACAACAATATACAAACACAACAAAAAATAGTCTGTATGAGTGTGTCTGTGTGTCCCCTCTTAGTCCCGCCATTCCATGAGATGTTTAATACATTTTTTAAAAGGTCATTTTGATGTTTGCTTGAGTACTTGGAGATGGGAGTTCCGTGCGATCATGGCTCTGTGTAGTACTGTGCATTGCGTGAATTCGTTTTGGACTCGGGGACTGTGAAGAGACCCCTGGTGGAATGTCTTGTAGGGTATATATGGGGTGTCTGAGCTGAATTTGATTTGATTATGCAGACAATCTGGAATTGTCATTACAGTGATATTTCTCATAACTAGGAGAAGCAGTTAGCATCACGTCAACCCTCAACCGGGAAAGACTGGCGTGCATATCGTTGATGTTCTTATGTGCAGTTAAGGGCAAGGCGTGCTGCTCCGTTTTGAGCCACCTGCAGCTTTGCTAGGTCTTTTTTCGCTGCACTTGATCATATTACCTGACAGTAATCAAGACGGGACAAGACCAGTGCCTGAACAACTAATATTTGTGTAAAAACACATATATAAACATACATAGACCTAGGAGTGTAGATTCCTCAACTTGCTCAATGGTCACAACCTTTATGTACAACTCCAGCTGAGGTTTAGGTCTTAGAGAATGTTTTGAACCAAATACAATGTTTTTAGTTTTAGATGCATTTAAGACTAGTTTATTATTAAATCACCCATTCTGATACACACTGGAATTTCAGTGAGCTCACTGGCTTTAGGTCATCCACATACATAGTCATTCTAGCGTTGTGTAAGAACAGTGTCAAATCATTTATAAAAATAGAGAAGAGTGACGGCTCAAGGCAGCTGCCCTGTGGGACACCGCGCTGTATATTTCTGATGTTAGAGAAGCTTCTGTTGAAGAACACTCTCTGGGTTCTATTGGATAAATAACTCTCCAACCATGTGATGTAAAGCCAAAGCAAGTGAGTTACTTCAATAACAATTTATTATTAATAACAAAGGCTGCACTGAAATCTAAAACTACAGCTCCAACTATCATCTTATTATCCATTTCTAAGAACCATTCATCAGTCATCTGAGTCAGTGCAGTACAAGTTTAGTGCCCTCTATATGCATGCTGAAAGTCAGTTTACATATATATATATATATATATAGATATAGATACATATATCACCAGACCACATACACACATATACACACGTATGCACACACACAGATTCACAAAGACACACATGTTGATTTTCCAGATGTGGACGGCATCGGGATAAGTGTGTGTGCATATGCGTGTGATTGAATCTATGTGCGTACGTGAAATGTGTGTCTGCGTCTGCATTGGCGTGTGTGTGTGTGTGTGTGTACCTGTTGGTCTTCCAGATGTGGATGGTCTCAGGGTCAGTGATGGCGTGGTGTTGCGCCTGGTCATCCAGCAGGTCAAAGAAGTACTTGACGGCCAGCGGAACAGGACGACTGGTAGACAAGATCACAGTGAACAGGTCGTCTACAAACTTCTGCAGAGTTCCCTGTGGAGGGAGGGAGATGGGGAAAAGGTTAGGGTTTGAAAGTGGGTGGAAGTGTGTGTGTCTACAGTATCTGGCTCTTCACCTGATTCTTAGTGTGTATGTGTGCATCCAGTATCTACCTTCATAGAGAGCAGGCGTGTGAGGTAGATCTCTGGTATAGCCTTGGCCCTCTCCCTCTCCCTCACGCTGCCCCGGCGGTGCTTGGGTAGCTCGGGCTCCTCACTGGCCTTGACCAGGTGCCACAGCCTCACCCCGCCCTCGTCCGCGTCCTCCAGCATGGGCGTCTCTGAATGATGAAGGGGGAGAAAAGAAAGGAGAAGGGTTGAGAAAGAACATTAGAAAGAATCAAATAAAAATGCTTATCTTGTATCTTTTATTCCTTGTCCACAAAAGTGAACATCGGAGTCAACGTTTCAGCCTAGTGGCCTTTCACAAGACGAGATACACTGACACTTATTCTACAGAAACTTAGTGGAAGAAACTGAACATATAGCTAGTTTGGCTGTGCACTGTAGAAGAACAACGAGACATTTCCCAGAGAGAAAGAGGGGAACTAAAATGCAAGCGGAACTCACTTTCCCCTGCTACATAGTCATGATTGTCGTGGTGGATGTGTTTGCTGTGGCGCGGGACCAAAGCCACTGTCGCACCATCTGGAACCTAACACACAAAAATAACAACAACAACTGTTATAAATCTCTCAAACGGTTAGTGTATGCACTATGAAGGCTTATGATTGCTTATGAACGGTTAACGAAGTGATACACCGTTACGTAAAGGCTTAGAAACATGAATGTTAAATCTTAAAGCCATTATGAATGCTTTATAAAGGCTCTATAAATACTTTACGTGTTACAAACTCTGTATGAAGCGTTAGGAAGGCTCTGTGAATGTGTGTGGGTGCAGACCTTGTAGTGTTGTAGTGTATTGAGGCGCTTCCAGTTGCCCTGGACAACAGATGTCAGGTCTTCATCAGACAGGATCAAATGACCAGCTACACCGGACCTCCACTCTGAAAGATAAAACACACACTGTTAGACAGGGCTATAGACAGAATTAAAATAGAACACTATATTATAGAACACTAAAATGATGTTAAAAGAGAGATAGAAAAGAGGCTGTGTGTGTGTGCGTGCGCATCGTTGTGTGTGTGTGAGAGAGAGAGTGTGTGTGTGTGAGAGTGTGTGCGTGTGTGTGTGAGAGTGTGCGTGTGCGTGTGAGTGTGCGTGTGAGTGTGCGTGTGTGAGAGAGAGAGAGAGAGAGAGAGAGAGAGAGAGGGAGAGGGAGAGGGAGAGAGTGTGTGTGTATGTGAGTGTGCGTCAGCGAGCGTGTGTGTGTGTGTGCGTGCGTGTGTGTGTGAGAGTGCGTGCGTGTGTGTGTGAGAGTGCGTGCGTGCTTCTCACCCAGGTCTAGGGAGTCTGTGTGTGGCCGGTGGGAGAAGGAGGTGCCCTTGTAGACCTGGTCCAGGAGTTTCTCCTTCACCTGGGTGATGGTGTCTATGTCCAGCACCTTGGAGGGCAGCGGCTGGGTCTCGTTCACCCCCCCACCCTGCATCAACACGTTCAGGGTCTGGGAGAGGGGGAGGAAAGAGAGTGAGGATGAGCTTTCAAAATCACTCACAAAGCACTTTCTTGGATGTATATATAATCTATTTATCCATCTCTGGCTTTTCACTGAAAAAAAAAAAACTGTGTGTGTGGTTAGATTGCGTGGACATGTGTGCGCACGTGTTTGAGTGTGTGTCTGAACCCTTGAATGTGTGTGTGTGTCTGAACATGTTTGTGTCTTTGAGTCCATGTGAGTGTGTCTGAATCCCTGAGTGTGTGTCTGTAACTCTGTGTGTGTGTGTCTGAACCCCTGAGTGTGTGTGTGTGTCTGAACCCCTGAGTGTGTGTGTGTGTCTGAACATGTTTGTGTCTTTGAGTCTGTGTGTGTGCATCCTCACCAGGGTCTTGTACTCCACGTCTTCTCGGAGCAGGCGGTTGTCGTTGAGCGTGTACTTTGCTTTTCCCGTCACCGCGTCCACCGGCCCCTTGTCCACCTGGTGCTTGATAGCCCTGAACAACATGTACAGGGACTCGCCTGCAGAGTCCTAGGGAGAAACAACAACAGTTAAACAACTAGCATCAGGCAAACCATGCTAACGATCAGGCAAACAATTAGCATCATGCTAACAATCACTGTCCTGGGAAAGACAAGGACACGGCATAGTGATTATGTTTACGCTAATAAATGCTAATGCTACAAGGTATTTTGACCCAGGTAAGATATAGATAAAGGCCCCGTTCGAATTCTTCTAAAGTGAATCCTTCCTTCCATGTAATCACGGATTAGAAATGAGTGGACAGGTGAAAGCCATGTGGTGGAGACATTTTATTTCTGTCCAATTGTGTCTCATCTGTGATTACTTCAAGGAATGGAGGAAGACGATGCACAACAATGCACTTCTAAAGAACGGGGCCATAATTTCTTTCCAATTGGCTGCGTTTACACAGGCAGCCCAATTTGCGCAATTATTGGCAAAAAAAGATCTCATCTGTCATAAAACCAATTAGTGGCAAAGAAAATATGAATGGGGCTGCCTGTGGAATGGGGCCGTCATTTCCTCCTCTTTGTGTGACAGTAATTAATGTGGGCCGACTCACCCTGAGGAAAGCGTAAAGGCAGATGGACATCCAGTTGGTCAGAAGCTTCTCCACCACTGTCTCCGTTCTGCAAAATGACGCCATGTTAAAAATCAGTTACAGGTTTATGGAGCACACACACACACACAATCCCACCCCACCCCCTGACGCACACACCTCTTCCTATCTTACCTTCGCAGCATGAGTTTTGGGTTCTTGGCCACGTACTGCTCCACTAGATCATTGAGGAGGGTCTTGAGGATGTCGGTGAAGTACTCCAGTTTACCGTGCAGAGCCACTGTCAGGAGAGATGCCACGTAGGCCCGGTCCCGAGGCGAGAATGTCCGCTGGCTCTCCAGAGTATGAATGAACTAGGGGGAGGGATGGAGGAAGAGGGATGAGAGAGTTAGGGGGGGGGGGGGGGAAAGAAAAAGGGAGCGAGAGACCGCCAAATATCACCCATGAATACTCTCCCGTAATATTTCAACGAGAGGAGTCTGGTGTATTCAAGAAGAAGAGGATGGTTCTCTTATATAGCCATATACTACACAATTAAAATCCTGGCCTAAGTCTTTCTAGGTCAGCTACCAATGTTCTTCATCGCGGTCATTGCACCTTGCCTGCTTTCCTTCAAAACCACTTGTCTTAAACAAACTTGCACAAGTGGTAAGAACTGCCAATCATCATCACTGTCCCCCTACCTTGGTGAGGAAGAGTTTGCTGTTGAGCAGGTTGGAGAGCTGCACCAGGCCCTGCTCCACCGTGGCCCGTCGACACTCCTGCACGTCCAGATCCCTCCGCAGGGGCGACTCGCGGTGGCCCGGGAAGAAAATCCGCTCGGCGTAGCGCCGGTAGTCCAGGAAGGGAATGCCTGAGCCCACCAGGTCACTGGACATGTCCATCATCTCCGTCATCAGGTCTGTGGGGGAGGGGGGTCAGGGGTTCAAAGGTTAAGAGAGTATGACCTTCCTTGCAACACATAAATGGTTGAGTGAAAGTCAGTGGAGAAAAAGGGCCCCTTAGAGAGTAAAAGAACTTTTGGCTTTTAAGCCAAAAGCGGTCACCTAAATGAACAGATATATTGTCCAGGTGTAATTTCTGGACAATTTATCATTGGACAGAAAGGGTCACTTTACCTTCTATAACAGTATTGTAGTTGTTAATGGTGATACGCCACTCCGGTGCGTGTAATGTCCATTTTTATAGTTTACTCCGTTTGCTACTCGAGTCATATCTCTCCCTCTTCTCCTGCATGCTGCTTCCCCATACGCTTCACTACACTAAGCACCGGCCCCTGTCCCTCAAGGACTTGCCGTCCTCAAAGTGCTGCTCACTATATTCCAATTATAGCACTAGAATAATCACTCTATTTCCATGATTCCAACAGTTCACCAATTAATTAGGCCTAGTTTTTTGAAAATGCTCAACATAATTGTTGGTTGAAGTAGGGTTGAACAATAAAACAAATCAGAATGAATAAAGCCCAGTTGAAAAATAATAATTTATGTGTTTCCACCCTAGGGGTCATGAACTACTCATAAAGCATATTTAGAACATTTATTGTCCAAAAAAATACTGTGAAATACCTTCATAAATGTGAAAAATATCTTGATGACCTTTTGGCCATATCGCCAAAATTCCATACTTTTTTTCTGTCACTTCCTCTCACCCTCTCTCGCTCTGTCTCTCACCCTCTAACGCTGTGTGTTAGTCATAGTGTTAGGGTCTGACCTGTGAACTCTTTCTTGCACCGGTCTCTCACGCTGGTCTCCAGGTTCTCCAACTGGATCTGTACTTTCTTGTAGTCCCTCAGAGCCTGCTTACTCTTCCTCCTGACAGACAGACAAACAAACAAACAAACAAACAAACAAAGAGAGCGAGAGAGAGCACACACATACATACAGACACACATTAGAATTACACTCATAGCTCAAGTCACAAAAAGTTGACATAAACAAATGCAAATGCTTGCACCCACATACCCCTACCCCACCTCACACACACGTACCTGTAGATGAGGACTATGATGAGGACGATGAGGGCTACAATGGAGGCCCCCACGCCCACCCCTATCTGGGCCTCGAGGGGGAAGGTGGACAGGCTGAGGGTGTCATACTGCACCCTGCCCAGGGAGAAGTTTAGGTTGCCCATGTGGACCTGGAAAACACACACACACATGCACAAACACACACACACAAACACACACACACACACACACACACACACACACACACACACACACACACACACACACACACACACACACACACACACACACACACACACACACACACACACACACACATCAGCTATGGAGCGACACTGAACAAAAATATAAATGCAACAATTTCAAAAGATTTTACTGAGTTACAGTTCACTCTTCTTCAATGGCTTTGTGAAGTTGCTGGTTATTGGCAGGAACTGGAACATGCTGTTGTATAAGTCGCTCCAGAGCATCCCAAACATGCTCAATGGGGTGACATGTCTGGTGAGTATGCAGGCCATGGAAGAACTGGATATTTATAGCTTCCAGGAATTGTGTACAGATCTTTGCGACATGGGGCCGTGCATTAATATGCTGAAACATAAGGTGATGGTGGAGGATGAATGGCACAACAACGGGCCTCAGGATCTCGTCACGGTGTCTCTGTGCATTCCAATTGCCATCGATAAAATATAATTGTGTTCGTAGCTTATGCCTGCCCATAACCACAACCCCACCGCCACCATGGGGCACTCAGTTCACAACTTTGAAATCAGCAAACCGCTCGCCCACACAACGCCATACACGCTGTCAGCCATCTGCCCAGTACAGTTGAAACTGTGATTAATCTGTGAAGAGCACACTTATCTCCAGCATGCCAGTGGCCATCAAAGGTTAGCATTTGCCCATTGAAGTCGGTTACGACGCCGAACTGCAATCAGGTCAAGACCCTAGTGAGGATGACGAGCATGCAGATGAGCTTCCCTGAGAGGGTTTCTGACAGTTTGTGCAGAAATTCATTGGTTGTGCAAACCCACAGTTTCATGTGCTGTCCTAGTGGCCGGTCTCAGACAATCAAGCAGGTGAAGAAGCTGGATGTGGAGGACCTGGGCTGGCGTGGTTACACGTGGTCTGCCTTTGTGAGGCCGGTTGGATGTACGAACAAATTCTCTAAAACAACTTTGGAGGCAGCTTAAGGTAGATAAATTAACATTCAATTCTCTGGCAACAGCTCTGGTGGACCTTCTTGCAGTCAGCATTCCAACTGCATGCTCCCTCAAAACTGGAGACAACTGTGTCATTGTGTTGTGACAAAACGGCACATTCTGGAGTGGCTATTTCTTGTCTCCAGCACAAGGTGCACCTGTGTTTAATCAGCTTCTTGATATGCCACACATGTCAGGTGGATGGGTTATCTTGGCAAAGGATAAATGCTCACTAACAAGGATATAAACAAATTTGTGCACCAAATCTGAGCGAAATGAGCTTGGACATTTTCTGGGATGTTCTATTTCAGCTCATGAAACACGGGAGCAACACTTTACATGTTGCGTTCATATTTCTGTTCCATATAGAACGTGTACAAGCTGGGGCAGTTAGTTTGCCTCTAATGGGGTTAGGAAGTCTGATTGAGACTACTGAGATGCACCCTTGTGTGTCAATCTTTGTCTGATTCACACTAGAGGGACAAACCGAGCCAAGTGGAACTGTACTGGGCTGGCCTGGTTACACATGCATCCGCCAAAGTTGATGAAACCATGTTGGAAAAGACAGAGTGAAAATAATCCAAGCCAGCACACTACAGTTTTGGTCAGCACAGTAGTGTGAAAAGAGCATTAGTGTGTTGTAATTGACTCTCTTATCGATCTTGTGTGTTGAAATGTGTTTTGGGGAAATGTCAGTCTTTGGGACAATGCGTTTTGAAACGTGTGATCATCTGTCTGTTTGGAACAAAAGTGTGCCTAGGAATGGAAACGGCAGTAGTGGAGCACATAAGGTGGACTTGCAGTGAACTCGGGCAGCGTGTCGGCGCCCTCGCGCTTCCTGCCGCCGTTGGGGGGTCCCGGGACGGGCTGCTGGGGCGGGGGCTCGCAGTACAGGTGGTTCCTGGTGAGGGTCTTCACAGCACACACACCCTCCCCCACCAGTACCACCACCTCCTCCTTGGAGATGGCCAGGTCCAAGTTCTCACCCTATGGGGGGGGGGGGGGTAGGTAGGAGGAGAGAAAGGGAGAAGATATTACCACATTGAGCATCGTGCTTGAATCAAGACTTGTGCTCTCCTAGCCTCATCTTTGGAATATTCCTCTATTCCCCCCCATCTCTCATAGGAGTCTAGCCTTCTCCTAAACTCCAGCCAGGAGGACAGAATGAAAGTTTTATTTCTGACTTCCAGGAGACTTCTCTCTCAAGACCAGTTGAGTGGAAAGTAATAAAACAATAAGAATCTTTACATTCTATACCTTTGCCTTGGATTTATAGTACTAGCTAGCAGATAATGCTAACCTTCAGCTGTCAACTGTACATGCTGTTAGCCTGAAAGCTGTCTAGCCTCCCACAGCTAATTTCACAAGTTGAGAGTAGGTAGCGGCTAATGCTAACCTCCAGCTGAATGAAGCTTCCTGGGTTGTAGCGGTAGGGCTTGAGGGGCTCCTGCTGGTTGAGCGGGTGCAGCACAGGGTTGGGCTCGTAGCTGAAGGCCCCCTGGGGGCTGACGGCACCGAACGGGAAGCGCAGGTTGTCCAGGAGGAAGGCAACATCAACCCGCGAGCCCCACGCCGAGGGCCCCACCGCCGGGCTCCGACACAGGATCAGACTGGAGGAGTTCACCTCGCAGCGCTCTATGTACTGAGGGGGTAACGCGTTTACAGTAATCAGATTACTTTAATGAGTAAAAAAGTACTATAAAAAGGGACTTTAAAAATATTGTAATATTATTACAGTTACTTTTTTAAAGTAACACGTGTGCTACCTTTATGTTACTCTAAGAAAATATTTCCCCACCGGGGGCGTGGTGCTTCCATGATCCATGATCTCAACTTGTTTCCCCATTTAGTTTTCGAGCGAGCAGAGAAAGCTTGTTTGGAGAATTGTCATGACATCTGGCCATAAAAATGGATAGAGGGCACACCTCTAATTGCCATCGATCCCTTCTGCAATAGGAGCACAAGTATCTCGGCTTCACCACCTAGTGGCAAGTGTGCCGTCTAGCTACCCAACGGTCGCACTGGAAGGAAAATAAAATCTGTACAGAGGTTAAGCTTCTATTAGGTTTGGCTGTGCGACCTATCACCCATTTCATAGGATGACATAAGTTTAGACTAAAGGGATTTTCTCTTTATAGTGAAAAAAAGAATGAAAAAACTTTTGATGGCAGACCCTCTGAAAACAATTTCCCATTTCCAAATGATCCACAATCATGAAATGATTCAGCAAATACTACTCATTTTGTATTCATTTACATTATCATCGCGCATTCCATAGACACAGGCTTTACATTTCTCGATCAGTGCGCTGGTACATACTGTACGGCTGCAGTGTTGTGGATTAGGCCATCAATTGGGACAACTTGTTTTCTATCAAACCAAAAGAGGGTACATGGAATTATTGATGGTTGACAGGTAAGAAAGGTAAGCCCCCCCCCCCCCCCCGCCTCGTAAATGGAGGAATACAACAGTGCTTAGCCTACATTTCACGTGTGCATAAAAGATTGTCTTGTGTCACGGAGGTGCCATGCTAGGGGTGTGTCCTAGTTCGTATGATATGTACCGCAAATGTTCTGCAAAATTCGGACATAAACGCAGCAGTGAATAAATCAGGCTTACACCATTTAGGAAATCAACGTTTTGACCAAGATGCTTCTGATTGGGTTGAAGATTAGAAGACGTTAGTAGCCTATCTTTGGTAGAGCGTGTGTGGCTCGCCTCGCTATTTCCGACAGTCAAATAAACATTGAGGTTTTCAGATTGTGTTTCATACAAAGTAATATTGTAACATAAGTTACTCCCCCCCCACCCCCCATGTAACAAGTAATATGTGATACTACCTTTTCATGTAAATCCCAACACTGCCCAGGATAGAGGGCAGAGGGGGAGGGAGAGGTGCAGGAGGGGGAGAGGGACGGGAGAGCGATAGGGATTTCCTTGAGTGAGGAACGCCTGACACAGTCAGAACGTTATTCCTTTGAGTAGAGTATTCAGCTATGAATACCATAAAGATGACAACACACACCCTCTCCCTATCCACACACCTGTTTTATGGAGCATAGGGGGTCGCCGGGGCAATGGGGCTCCGGGACGATCCTGCGATGCCTCAGCAGCAGCACCTTGTCCTCAGTCTCTTCCTCCCTTTCGCCTCCACTCCTCCCCCTCTTCCTCTGGCCGATGGACTCATAGGGGGACAGGGTCACCAACATCCTAGGTTCCTGCACCACATCCAGGTTATGACCAGACACGAAGACCAGACGACCACCGCTACAGAGAGAGAGAGAGGGGGGCAATATTGAGTGTCTCCAAGTGTTTCAGTCTAGCTGACGAGGTCTAAGGGTCTTTGCCCCTACTTATGGTCATACCCAATTCTGGGTTTCTGAAATACACAGTTTCGGTGTAGGAGTGGTGCCAAACACACACACACACACACCTGAGGAAGCTCTTGGCGGGCGCGGCCTGGGTGATGTTGGGGTTGGGGGTGTAGCGGTAGGCCGACTCGTGGAGGTGGCGCTGGCTGTCGCCATAGCGAAGCGTCACGCGGTGCTCTCCCGTCCCATTGCTGCTGCCCGTCACACACACCACACTGCCCTCCTGGACCTCCGACGAACTGGGGGGGGAAGAGGAGAGGGAGGGTAGTTGAGAACCGAGAAGTTGTACAATACGGCAAATAGGATCATGTATCAATGGCTCTGTGTGTGTGTGTGTGTGTGTGTATGTGTGTGTGTGTGTGTGTTTTTCATAATCACTCACATGACACAGGGCACTCCTCCCACAGTGACAGTGATGTCAGAGGGGCGTCCCGTGAGCAGGTTCCTCCCAGTGATGGTAAGGGATGATCCTCCCGCCATGGGACCCCTCTGGGGGAACACCTCCATCACAAAGGGGTCTTGGTAACTGAACCTCTGGCTGGAGAGGCCAAACTCTCCCCCGCTCACTTCTACTGACACCTGGCCCATCTTCTCTCCCCCGCTGGCTTCAGTCTTACACACGATCCTACAGAAAACACACACACACAGATTGAAGACAACGCATCCTAGAAATAGTCATCTCACACACACACTCTCATTCACAGTCCTTACCTGGAGGAGACCTCGTAGAGGTGGGGGATGACAGAGCAAGAAACCCCGGCCACACTGACAGAGTGGAGAATGTCCTCAGCCTTCTGGCCCAGGTTGGACCCTGAGATGGTCACCACCGTGCCCCCCTCCACCAGACCTGACAGGGGCTCGATCTAACAAACATATCCTCCAACATAAGCCTCAACAGTATTAAGACATCTATATATATTACACGTCTCTATATATATTACTCATGTCTCTATATATATTACTCATGTCTCTATATATATTACTCATGTCTCTATATATTTTACTCATGTCTCTATATATTTTACTCATGTCTCTATATATTTTACTCATGTCTCTATATATTTTACTCATGTCTCTATATATTTTACTCATGTCTCTATATATACTGCTCAAAAAAATAAAGGGAACACTTAAACAACACAATGTAACTCCAAGTCAATCACACTTCTGTGAAATCAAACTGTCCACTTAGGAAGCAACACTGATTGACAATAAATTTCACATGCTGTTGTGCAAATGGAATAGACAACAGGTGGAAATTATAGGCAATTAGCAAGACACCCCCAATAAAGGAGTGGTTCGCAGGTGTCAGCAGTTCCTGCAAGAGGAAGGCATTGATGCTATGGACTGGCCCGCCCGTTCCCCAGACCTGAATCCAATTGAGCACATCTGGGACATCATGTCTCGCTTCATCCACCAATGCCACGTTGCACCACAGACTGTCCAGGAGTTGGCGGATGCTTTAGTCCAGGTCTGGGAGGAGATCCCTGAGGAGACCATCCGCCACCTCATCAGGAGCATGCCCAGGCGTTGTAGGGAGGTCATACAGGCACGTGGAGGCCACACACACTACTGAGCCTCATTTTGACTTGTTTTAAGGACATTACATCAAAGTTGTATCAGCTTGTAGTCTGGTTTTCCACTTTAATTTTGAGTGTGACTCCAAATCCAGACCTCCATGGGTTGATAAATTTGATTTCCATTGATAATTTGTGTGTGATTTTGTTGTCAGCACATTCAACTATGTAAAGAAAAAAGTATTTAATAAGAATATTTCATTCATTCAGATCTAGGATGTGTTATTTTAGTGTTCCCTTTATTTTTTTGAGCAGTGTATTTTACTCATGTCTCTTTATTTTACTCATGTCTCTATATATTACTCACGTCTCTATATATTACTCACGTCTCTATATATTTTACTCACGTCTCTATATTTTACTCACGTCTCTATATTTTACTCATGTCTCCATAGGACTATAAAATATTATAGTGACGATAAACTGAGCAAATTGTGAAAAACTAAGAAAACTAAGTTAGTCCAGAAGTCGACATCAGCTATATCACATCTGACTTATCTTTGACAACGCTTGATGAGCTAAAATGACAGGAGGACTCAAGTTCAAGTGTTAAAACGTGTCACTAAGAGTAAATCAATGAGCAACAATAAGTCCTGAGCATTGAACTCTTGACAAGGAGGGGGGGGGGGGGGGGAATTCTCACGGCATGAATGACGGGGGCGGGGCAGGTCTGTTCGATAGGCTCGCTGCAGGAGTCTCCGTAGAGACAGGTGGACTGGCCCCCTCCGCACCACACACAGCCGTACTTCTGGTCCGCCGTGTGACACCGGCTACAGTCTGAACGCCCCACTGAACAGTTGTACAGAGTCACTGGGAGGGAGAGAGAGGCAAACTATAGTCAACACACTAAACTACACAGTTGAGTTGAAATGAGTCTCTGTAGGAGAGTTGTAGAGTGCTGAGGGAAAAAATATACATGTTGAGTGTACAGTTATACAGAGTCATTGCGAGGAACAGCGAGAGAGAGTTATACAGATTGTGTGAGAGAGTTTACAGTGTGTTGAATGGGTTTAGAGTTGGGGTTGATGGAGTGTCTGTGAGAGTTTACAGTGTGCTGAATGAGTTTAGAGTTGGAGTTGATGGAGTGTCTGTGAGGGAAAGATGTTAGAGAGTGAGTGGAAGAGGAATACAGTCACTGGGGGAGAGAGTGTGTGTCCGTGAGTGCGCACGGTTGCATGCGTGTGTGTGTGTGTACAAAAATAGAAGACACGGCGTGATAAAAAACATCACACGACCACACTCATGCTACCAGGTCTCTCTGGACCACATATGCTTGATACAGAAGTGAAATAGAAAAACAGGTTAAAAAATATAAATTGTTATGGCTGAGAGCAACAACAGCTGTCTGGGCTGGCGGCAGGTGTTCCTCAGTGCTCTAACGCCGGGGCTCACCATACAGGTCGTGAGCGCTGTCCACGTGGAAGGTGTCCCGCCTCTTCACGTACACCATGGCGTTGTACTCTTCCGCCGGGGCAGAGTAGGAATACTGCAGCGAGAATTAGTCATTAAAGTTTCCATAGAAACTGCAAGAGTACTACAGTTTCCATAGAAACGGGAAGAGTACTGCAGTGGCACTATTCCCTTTAGAGTGCACTATAAGGGTGCCATCTTGCGAGGCAGACAGAGTTTCAATAGAGTATTGAAGTTTCCAAAGAAATGGCAATAAAGTTACCATAGAATCTTCAACATTTTCATGAAAAAAAAGGGGGATATAACAGTGATCAGAAAGTAAACAACTACAGTTGTCAGCAGTGTTTAACACACATTGAATTGCATTTATTTTGGGTAACAGACATACAACAAAGTGTACAATGTGGACCCAGAGGATATCACTTGAAAGTAGTAAGACTCTTGTATCCAAAGAGGTCCTTTAAAGTGTTTAAGTATAACAAAGCCATGAACAAAATCATAATCATATAGGATAAATCCAAAGTCCCATACCACTTAGAATGCACACCAATATATTTCATCATTCTAGGTAATGTAGTGTGGATATTGGAACAGAGACATATTAAAGTCACGGACAAGATTCGACTAAATCGTCATCCAAACGGGCAGTGAGTGGGTATGGGATAGAGTCTGACCTGGTGCAGCTGGCAGGTGATGTCAAAGAGAGACGGGTTCATCTCGTCCATCTCCACATAGGCATCCACCACCACCGTACGGCCCTCGATCACCAACACACACTCGTAGTCCAGGTCTCTGTCCTGCACACACACACACACACACACACACACACACACACACACACACACACACACGCACACACACACACACGCACACACACACACACACACACACCAAGCCAGGTTTAAACGTCAACAGGGGCATTTGTTAATAGATAACTTCCAAAAATTAAATGAAATCCTGACTTTTGTAATTTCCCCAGAACCCGGAGTAGGGGTGTGTGTGTGTGTGTGTGTGTGTGTCTTACCTGGTACAGGTGGAGGTTTCGGGCGAGTAGCGTGATCTTCCTCTCCACTCTGACTGGTAACAGAGGCGAATCCTTGACCTTCTCCACACAGGGGCAAGCAGACGAGCCCCAACTCACATAGGACCCCTCGTCCCCCTACATTCCCAACACACATGTTAGATACATACACACACACTCACAAGGACACACACACACACACTCCAACCAACACAAGCTACCGCAAATTTCTGAAAATCCCATCAACCCATAAGAAATGGACAGTTACACGTTATAAGGATGGTATAGGCTTTTTGATGTAATACTGGACTATTAGAATGGTCTATCAAACAATAAAACATGTGAAAACATTCGCAAAAAAGCAACTGCTCCAGCTTGTGCTGATGCAGCCATTTTTTCAGGTCGATTTCCAAAAGCCAAAGCAATGTCAACAACGAAATCAAAACACAGTGAGGAATAACAAGGGGATAAGGGGACATCGGGGATTCTGGCAATTGGTGTCAGAAGTGGGATTCTAGAGAACTGTGTCCAGTCAAGAGCTGGGACCACGGCGGCCATGGAAGCTCCAGGGAACTCGAACTCACCGGCAGGAAGATGTCGGCCGATTCGTACTGGTAGTCCAGCTCTGAGTCGGCGTCAAGGAGCCGGGGGTAGGCAGAGGCCGAAGGGGAGTGCTCAGCTGCCTCTCCGTCCCCTGAAAGCACGGTGGTGGCCGAAAACGCAACGCTGGTGTCGTTCTCCGCCGTTTTGCCCTCCGTCTCCTCCTCCACTTCCTCCATGGGCCAGAGGAACACGTCCGGCTCGGCTCCCTGGCCCTCCGCCTCAGTGGGGGGGAGGGGCTCTAGTGGGGGAGGGAAGTGGGCTCCCGTCAGGTCTAGGTGGAAGGTGGGCTCCGAGTTGGCCGGTTCCCACAGGGGGAAGGGGGTCGGGAAGGGGTAGCTGCCAGTGGTGGGCTGGACCTCCATGGGGGGCTTGGCCAGAGTCAAAGCCTCGTCCAGTTCCTGAGGGGGGGACGCGGTGACCACTTCCAATGGGGATGTCTCGGGGGGGAATGCCAGGGGGTTTAGGGTGGCGAGATCATCGGACGGCTGCTCGTCTTCGGTCATAACTGTCGCCACCTCAGTTTCCGCGGCGAGCTCCATGTCACCAGGGGTAACCACAGGGCCTTCGGTTTCACTTTCAGCCTCTGCAAAGAGCTCTCCTGTGGTTGTTTGCTCCTCTTTCTCACTGGTGGTGGTCTCAGGCTTGGGCGTTGTAGCCTCGACTAACGTTGTAGGGGGAAGAGTGGTGGGGGCCTCCGTCGACATAGCCGTGGTGGGCGGTGTAGTCGGCTCTGGGGTGGTGGTTGTGGGGACGGTTGTAGGCAGGGTTGTTGTTGGAGGCTCCTCCGTGGTAGCTATGGTGGTTGGGGCTTCGGTTGTTGTAGTCGTGGCGATAGTTGTTGTAATCGTGGTAGTTGTCGTTGTTGGGGGTGCGGTTGCTGTTGTAGTTGTTGGGGGCGCAGTTGCTGTTGTGGGGGCCACAGTTGTGGATGGGGAAGTCGTTGTTATAGTTACGGCTTTAGTAGTGGGAGGAGCCAAGGTGGGGAGTTTAAACTGGGTGGTGGAGGGGGGTAAATGGGGAAGACATGGGGGAGAGGGCGAGACAGAAATAAACAAACTCATAAGTTGACTGAAAAACCCAAATTGGATGTGAAACACGTTGTTGTTAGTGTTACCATCAACGAGGACAAATCTCATGCATTTGGTTGGCGACACACAGGCAAAATGGAGATGATTATTAGTTATATCTGATGTACGCTTGTTTTGGGACATGAGGAGCCGTGAGAAAATGAGTGTCTGGTTATTAATGACTCCCAACAGTTTGTGTTCTCATTAGCGACCTTCTTTCGCTCAACCGGCTACAATTGATCGGCCCCAACCAGCCTTACACTAGGGTGCATTAGGTGGACAAACTCTACAGTGGACAAAATAGCCAGGCTGGCGGTTCCTTTTGCAGAAAGCGCATAGCATGCTGTTTGACCTCTAGCTAACTGACCATTGGTCGCTGTGTGTGTGTGACTTACGTGTTCGTTGTAGATGATGACCCCCTTGTCACAGGTGGGCTTGTGGGTACAGGTGTGCTGGTGGACACACCAGTTGCAGCCCCAGCGACTCAACACGCAACCACGGCAACTAGAGGAGGAACAGTGCAGGTATCAGTGACCATACTAACACAGCTGCAATGAGAGAGTGAGAGGAGGATTGGGATACGAGAGAGCGAGAGAGGGAGAGAGAGAGAAGCAGGGAGGGGGGGGGGGGTGGTATGGAGAGAAAGAAAGTGAAAGGAGGGTAGAAAATAAAATGAAAGGAGACGACGGAAAAATAGATCAATGGGAGGAAGGAGAGGAAGAGCGAGAGCAAGCTTGGGCCAGTGGTAAAAAAAAGGTCATTCATTTAATTGAATAAAGTGGCGGTTCAGAGTGCTCTGAACCATGTACAAGGAAAGGAAAGGAGACGAGAGGAGAAAGAGGGGTAATTGAGTGAGTGTATGTGCTAACATCATAGAGATTGATAGAGTGCTCACCATGGCGTCGCCCATACTATTAGTCTTTTGTGGTCAAGCGTGCCCTCTATCCAACTGAATACGGGCATTACTAGACATTAGAGCTTGACAAGGCACTCCTATCTCCGGATATCCCGCATCTGACACCAACTGTATCCAATGCATTGCTAAGGGTTTTGCATCCGTGTGAAGTTGGCAACTATCACTATCAATAAGGAATAAAACACGCAACGCAGAAAGCAAAAAGTCGAACGAAAATGAACAGATTGATAAAAATGAACAGATTGTTGAATTTCTCTCTGAAGAAACATGGCACCTGCTCCTAGTATTCTGGCTGGGTCCTTTCACTTGCAGACAGTTTTCCTGCAGGCCATATATGGAGATGTCTCTGAGATGTGGTTTTAATATCAACCAGACTAGAGAGCGGAGGAGGCATATGACCACCACATGTGGAGGGCAAGGGTAAGGTGTCTGCAGCCATGAGAGTGAGAGTGAGTGAGTGAGTGGGAAAGGAGAGTACGATAGGTTTAGAATAGGTTTGGAACGGAGCGTGGGGATTGGAAGATGCTATAAGCGGTTCCAAGTGGTTCAGTACAGAGGTCCAACAGACCCAGGTTAATCAGCCCATATGGGTGAAGAAGGGGAGAAAAAGAGAGAGAAAGAGAGAGACCCCTATTGAAGGGGGCAGAAGGGCAGAAATTGATTTCGAAATGAAGAGAGAAACAGAAAGCGAGAGACAAAGGAGACGGGAAGGGCAAACGAGAGTTTGAGAGAGAGAGAGAGATAGAAGGGAAAAAAAGAGAGCAAGAGTAGGAAAAAGAGGGGTGGGCCAACTCACGGCACGCTCCCAGACAGCTGCTTGACGGCGGTACAGTCGTAGAAGGTGAACTCTGTTGCCGTGACGACGACATCACCGAAGCGCAGGGACAGGGTGACCGTGACAAACTCTGAGGAGAGAGCGAAACGGAGAGAAAGAGAAAAGGCAACAACGATAAATCATAAGCAACATTGTGTTTCACTTCACCAGGATCCCTACCCGAACACCGTGCCAAAGCTTTCTGAAACTACTCTGTTCGGGAAGATTTGAGAGACAGAGACAGAGACTTGGCCTTGTCGGTCTGACCGCGTCTTCAAAACAGTGTGAGGAGGGGAGAACGTGAGAGTGAGACATTGCGCCCCCAAATAGTGCCCTATTACCTATTCAGTGCATTATGGGGACTGGTCAAAAGTAGTGCACTATGTAGGGAATGGGGTGCCATTTGGAAAAGCGCCTGAGAGTACGCTTGGCCAAGTGGAGAGTCATAACAGAGCTCTGTAATAAAATCCATCTGCAGCCCCAAAGCCCCCAGACGTAAACATTGCAGAGGGAGGAGTTCAGGTCTGTGGGGCCCACCGTGTGTGAAGTATGAAGCACACTGATTGCACACACAGACACACTTGCACACCTACACACAGACAGACAGACACACACACACTGGCATGTAAATATGGCAGACGTGTATTCCCTCACACACACACTAGCCCATGCACGGAAATATTTTCGGGAGCTGGGTCAATGCAATTGGATTGTATCACTTCACTTAATACAATCTTGAGTCATTTTCAAAGTATCAAGCTGATCTTCCTAATTCTAATCACAGGATAAGAGCGTCTGCTTAATAAATTAATGGTTCAGACTATGAACTAAACCACGATTACATTATGTGAGTAGGGCTGGACTCCCAAGATCCCATTTGAACCCCCCCGCAGATCTCCCACACACACACACACACACACACACACACACACACACACTAACACTAACTCCATATACAAACACACGCAGTCACACACACAAACACACACAGATCTCCCTGTAATACATGTGGGATCAGTGGAGCCCCCCTGTGTGTGTCTATTCACTAATACCCCCAGGCAGACGAGCATAACTACCTAACCCTCACGGCCTGAGAACCACAACAATCCTCCTTGCTCCAGGAACGATGTTCATGGGAACCGAGGGGAGAGAGATAGGGGGATGAGAAAAAGAGTGGACGGATGGAGGGAGGGGAGAAAGGACAGGGGGAGAGGAGTTTCCTGTGTGTACATGCATACGTCTGTCACGCCCTGACCTTAGTTATCTTTGTTTTCTTTATTATTTTGGTTAGGTCAGGGTGTGACAAGGGTGGTTTGTTTAGTTTTTGTATTGTCTAGGGGGGTTTGTATGTCTAGGGGTTTATATGTCTATTGTTGCCTAGATTGGTTCTCAATCAGAGGCAGCTGTGTATCGTTGTCTCTGATTGGGGACCATATTTAGGTAGCCATATGCCTTGGATAGTTTGTGGGTTGTTGTCTATGTATAGTTGCCTGTGTCAGCACTCGTTGTTCATAGCCTCACGTTCGTTTTGAATTAGTTTGTTAAGTGTTCTTCGTTTATTAAAAGAAGAATGTATTCTCATCACGCTGCGCCTTGGTCTCCCCACTACGACGAACGTGACCGAATAACCCACCAAACAAGGACCAAGCAGTGTGAAAAGGAGGAGAAGCATTTAATGGGGAAATGGACCTGGGAGGAAATATTGGATGGGGCAGGACCCTGGACGCAGCCGGGGGAGTATCGCCTTTCTGAGGAGGAAAGAGAGGCAGCGAAAGCCGAACGACGATACTACGAGGAGAAATACCGGAAAATAGAGGAACGGCGACGATATGAAGGTACACGGCGAGCACGGAAGCCCGAGAGGCGGCCCCAAGAAATGTTTAGGTAGCCATATTCATTGGGTATTTTGTGGGTTGTTGTCTATGTATGACTGTGCCTGTGTCAGCACTCGTTGTTCATAGCCTCACGTTCGTTTTGTTGTTTTGTATTAGTTTGTTAAGTGTTCTTCGTTTATTAAAAGAAGAATGTATTCTCATCACGCTGCGCCTTGGTCTCCTCACTACGACGAACGTGACAACGTCCAACTACCCACAAGCGTATACATGCTTGCTTTTGTATCGGCGCTTGATAGTTAACAGTTAATCCCCGTAATTCCTCCGAAATGACTAACTAAAACAAATCGACGGCTCCAAGCACGCAACCGAACCGTCGCAGACTATCCCAGACAAAAAGATAGAAGAGGCTGAATTGTTGCGTGAATTTAAAATCATTAGTTATACCTGCTACCCGGACCGGCGGAGTTGGAGATTACTCCCTGCTGTGTAAACTGGGAGCCAAAGAGGATTGGGCTGCAACACACATCTGCTCTGCAAGGACATAGGATGTCGCTACAGGCTGATCGGCCTGTATGCATGCCTGTATGCATGCCATGCCTGTAAGCATGCCATGCCTGTATGCATGGCATGCCTGTATGCATGGCATGCCTGTATGCATGGCATGCCTGTATGCATTGCATTCCTGTATGCATGCCAGCCAGCCAGCCAGCCAGCCAGCCAGCCAGCCACTTTAATGGACTCATGAAACTCAGTGTGTGTAAAAAAAAAGTATGTAGATGCAGGTTGAATGCCCAGTACATGCTGATCTCACCCCGTTGGTACTCACCTTGTCCTGGGGGCACAGCTGGCACCCTGTGGGGGTCGGGGGAGAGGCAGGTGACGCCCGTGTCGGTGACGGTGGCAGGACTCTCAGTGTCATGGAAGTAACAGGCGTACGAGTTGTCCTCTTCTAGGATGGGCAGGCCCGGGACTGATAGAGCAATCTAAGGGAGGTAGGGAGAAGAGGGGGAGGATGTGAGAGAGAGGGAAAGAGAGAGTGTGAATGAGCTGGCTCGGCTCTGCATTTCAACTAAATCCAGGAACTCAAGGAACACTAAATTGGACCTTGGCTGGATAGAACTGGTTTGAACTTGATAAAGGTTGGTAAGATCTGGATTTATCTGGATATCACAGAGATGTCGTTGAAGGCCTGAGAAACTGAGGAGAGATCGAGTCTCCCTCGAGGAGTTTTGTCACCACTGACAAGCAGCATCTCAATAGTCCAAACTCGCACTCGCTCCCTCCCTCCCACCGTATTGATGTGAGCAGATTAAAAAAAGGCAAATCCTCAAGAAGAATCCACCATATCACCTTCACCTACCCCCCCCCCCACCCCCCTCCCCCTTCCCTCCCACTATTAATCCAAAATGTCAGGTGATATACATATGTACAATTGACATGAACTATTCTGTACAACTGTCCAGAGCCGAATCACTTAATACATGATTTCTACTAGATGTTGAGACGGGGGCAGCTAGCACCGATTCTGATAACCATCTCTGATCTTCGCTCCGACGCTGGAAGTCAAACGAGCAAACACTATGTACAGTGTGGACATAAAGGAATGCACTGTCTATGAGCATGTGCTCGCATACCCATGTACGTGGACACCCATAGACACACATGCAATCGAAAGCATACACACAGAGACACAGAGGCACAGGGGCACAGAGGCACAGAGGCACAGAGACACAGAGGCGTGTTCGCGCACACGTACACGTCTCTTCTCCTCGCGGCTGATGTTGGAGGGGCCGAGGGACTGGATGGTGAGGCACTGCTGCTCCATGTCGAAGCTCCACAGCCACTGGCCCGCCTGAGCCCTGTGTGAACACTGAGACTGCTGGCCACACCTAAAACACACAACCGATTATCATCACACAATACCGTACACTCCTACACGATCAAATCATACCGTAACAGACACGTCATGGCCTCGGTGTCGTATCGCTCGCTATAAAAGGGCAGGATGTAGACGGAGACAGGAGGGGAAGAGGGAGGAGAGGACTATAAGGGCAAGGGGAGGGAGGGAGACAGGAAACGGAGGGACAGAGAGAATGGGAACACGGGAAAGGGAGAGAGTGAAGAGTGAGAGGAACCGGGGGGCGCAAAGAGGCGATGACGCTGACGAAGGCCGAAAGGTTTGTCTATCTGCCTAACCCTGAATGAAATAAATACTAAAAATCCTTGAATCTCCTTTTTGAGCGTGGACCGGCTACACACTGTCGATGGGAGAAATAGAGTGGGGGGAAATGAAGTGAATGTGGAAGGAGGATAGAAAGCCAGGCGAGTTGATAACATTAAATAACATTAGCCGGGGAAAATGGAGAACAAGGAGGGAGGACAGGTGGCCATGGTGCAGGAGATGGGAGAGGGGGAGGAAGGAGAGTGAGAAAGAGACGGTAAAAGAGATGATGCTCTTCATCACTGCATCGTTACTCATAGCAATCCCCCGGAGTGTGGTGTCAGGAAAATAACCTCACACTCAACGTCAACAAAACTAAGGAGATGATTGTGGACTTCAGGAAACAGCAGAGGGAACACCCCCCTATCCACATCGATGGAACAGTAGTGGAGAGGGTAGCAAGTTTTAAGTTCCTCGGCATACACATCACAGACAAACTGAATTGGTCCACTCACACAGACAGCATTGTGAAGAAGGCGCAGCAGCGCCTCTTCAACCTCAGGAGGCTGAAGAAATTCGGCTTGTCACCAAAAGCACTCACAAACTTCTACAGATGCACAATCGAGAGCATCCTGGCGGGCTGTATCACAGCCTGGTACGGCAACTGCTCCGCCCTCAACCGTAAGGCTCTCCAGAGGGTAGTGAGGTCTGCACAACGCATCACCGGGGGCAAACTACCTGCCCTCCAGGACACCTACACCACCCGATGTCACAGGAAGGCCATAAAGATCATCAAGGACATCAACCACCCGAGCCACTGCCTGTTCACCCCGCTATCATCCAGAAGGCGAGGTCAGTACAGGTGCATCAAAGCTGGGACCGAGAGACTGAAAAACAGCTTCTATCTCAAGGCCATCAGACTGTTAAACAGCCACCACTAACATTGAGTGGCTGCTGCCAACACACTGACACTGACTCAACTCCAGCCACTTTAATAATGGGAATTGATGGGAAATGATGTAAATATATCACTAGCCACTTTAAACAATGCTACCTTATATAATGTTACTTACCCTACATTATTCATCTCATATGCATACTTATATACTGTACTCTATATCATCGACTGTATCCTTATGTAATACATGTATCACTAGCCACTTTAACTATGCCACTTTGTTTACATACTCATCTCATATGTATATACTGTACTCGATACCATCTACTGTATCTTGCCTATGCTGCTCTGTACCATCACTCATTCATATATCCTTATGTACATATTCTTTATCCCCTTACACTGTGTACAAGACAGTAGTTTTGGAATTGTTAGTTAGATTACTTGTTGGTTATTACTGCATTGTCGGAACTAGAAGCACAAGCATTTCGCTACACTCGCATTAACATCTGCTAACCATGTGTATGTGACAAATAAAATTTGATTTGATAACATTTGATTTGATTTGAGTAAGTACGAGTGGTACCACAAATACATTCTCTGACTGTGTTGAGCATCTGCAATGCCCTGAGTTTTTCCAGTGTGCTTGACCTGACAATGGTAAACTCTGGGCTCTAGTTTGATATGTCAACCCTTTAACCAGAGACAGAATTGTGTGGATTACATGAAAAAATGTACCAGGTTACATGACAATAAAAGTAATTTGTGACAATCAATCCCATTGGATTACTCCGAATGAGCCGCTCACCTCCCCTCCAGGACACACCAGCCACAGTAGGGGTCGTGGGCCGACAAACAGGCCTGGCAGTCCAGGTGTTCGTGGCACTCTGCCACTGGCCTCTTCTGCAGCTGTGACCGCAACAAAAAAACAGGGAATATTCATCATGACGTTATGTCCAACAAATGATGACGCAGCTCTTAACCGAGCCAAAAGGAGACCCATTTTACCCCCCCCCTAGTCTTAACCTATTGGTGCTGTGGATTAAGTCATTACTATACATGTAACCTCGTCCTCAGGCCTAAAAGAGCTGCTGTGGAATGAGAACTATATACCAGCGCCTCCCAAACCTGCCACCCTTGGTGCCCCCAGGACCGAGTTTGGGAAATGCTGCTAAAAAACTATAAAATAGTATTTTATGAGAGACACTTGTTGACCACTGGGGGGGAGCCTTAAGTTGTGACGTGGTGTACTGTTGGCGTCAGAAGTGGGATTCAACTGTGAAACACAGACAACAACACGAGAGAGTTAAGACAGCGCCAACTGTTCTGGGACCAGGCTAGTGTACTGTACCATGGTGGAGGTCATGATGAAGAGATGTTCCTCTGACTGATCCAGGACCAGGTCAGAGCTGATGGCTGCGTTGGCCTGGATGGAGACGACGGCATACTCCTCCACCTCACCATTAGGGCCCAGGAACACCTGGAGCACACACAAGCCAATGGTTAAGAACCCCATAAGGTACATTTCAATTCGTTATGGCAAACGGATGGAGGAGTAACAGAACTCAAGTCACTTGTGTGAAAGGAAAACATGCATTAGGGTTAGCCTACTTGAGGGAGTTATAACGTAGGCTCATTAGCGAGGATCGCTACAATATTATAGAATCCAAAAGATGACAATTTTCGTAAAAAGTCATTTGAAATTCTATTTTAATGTGACGCATTCCACTAGTTATATAATTCACTAGGCAGGGAGACAAATAGCCTAGCATGGGCTGTTAAATATAGCCATTAGGAATAACAAGTGTGCTAAATTGAATTCGGTTGGTGTTTGAAGTATTTTGAGCCACAACGTTTTCAGAGTTTAAAACGGTGAAACGTCATAGGTCTGCTGAAAGCATGAAGACGCGCTGGTTGGAGGAGTTGGGATGCCAATCTAAATGTGTGTCTTGAAGAGGTCAACTGGGAACATGGAGACGGGGTAATTGTTCGTGTGGCAAGTAGATGCAGTTCAGTCAGTCATCCTCATCACTTTTTAAAATCGCTCTCCTCTCGCTCTCATTTCAATACACACCCGATTCGTGTTTGGGCGTGGGTATAGGTGTGTGTGTGCATGTTTGTCTATGCATGTGCGTGTGTTTGCTTGTTTGTCTACGTGTGCGTTTGTCTGTGTCTGAATATTATTTCAATGCAGGCGTGTATTTCTTCAAGAAATGCAGAGAGATTTGCCTTGGCATTTCTTGAAAAGAAAGGCTGATCTGATGCGTCAATGCCCTAAGCTTGCTCCCCTTTGAAGAAGGGAGAATCTAATTTAAAATCAGTTGTTTCATGTCTGGCAACCCCTCTGACTCATCTGTTCTGTAGGGTTGCCATGTTGGGGGACTAACTGTGCTCTCGTGTGGGCTAAATTGCTGTTATTAGAGCCTAAACAGTCAAAGCCTTTGATGAACGCCGGGATCAAAGAACATGCGACGGCATAGCTGACCCAAAACTCTCCCCCACCGTCCAATAGAATTGGATTATCTCATCACGGCGAAATCTTGGCCTATATCTCGACCATTGCACTCCCCATCATCTGTGTGTGGCCCTGCCTGGAGACACACACACACACACACACACTACAGAACAAACAAACTCAGATGCAGGCACACACACACACACTTTCACAGATTGAAACACAGACATGTTCTTTCTATGCCTCTTGCTCCTTCTCGTTCGCTCTGTCACCCCCCCCCCCCCCCCTACACACACCCACCCACCTACACACACCCACCCATCCCCACTACACACACCCACTACCCACACCCATCACATTAGGATGATTGCACTCTGGTGGAGGTCCACGTGAAAGAGCGAAAGAGTGGAGGAGTGGAATGTCCAGTAATAGCATTACATTAGACAGGTAACCTGATGTGAAAGGCCTGCTGTAAATAACATAAAAGCCTGACGCTGTGGAGCTCCCGGTCAAGCACTTCTCACATTAAGGTGGCTCAGTCCCCCCCCCCCCATGCCCCAGTTTTTAACAGTGGAACAGCAGGAAATACTGCCCGCCTACCTCAACCTAATGGATTGAACTGTTTTGTGACGTGTAGCATTTGTTCATTTGTGGGGAAATGTAGCATTTGTTCATTTGGGGGGAAATGTAGCATTTGTTCATTTGGGGGGAAATGTATCATTTGTTCATTTGGGGGGAAATGTAGCATTTGTTCATTTGGGGGGAAATGTAGCATTTGTTCATTTGGGGGGAAATGTAGCATTTGTTCATTTGGGGGGAAATGTAGCATTTGTTCATTTGGGGGGAAATGTAGCATTTGTTCATTTGGGGGGAAATGTAGCATTTGTTCATTTGGGGGGAAATGTATCATTTGTTCATTTGGGGGGAAATGTATCATTTGTTCATTTGGGGGGAAATGTAGCATTTGTTCATTTGGGGGGAAATGTAGCATTTGTTCATTTGGGGGGAAATGTAGCATTTGTTCATTTGGGGGGAAATGTAGCATTTGTTCATTTGGGGGGAAATGTACTATTTTTTTGTACTGGATGTCATTGCTCTTTCTTCCAACTTTTGGCCTCCAGGAAGTTAATACGACATTTGTGACAATGAAATCGCATAGATTTTTTTTATTTAACTAGGCAAGTCAGTTAAGAACAAATTCTTATTTACAATGACGGCCTACACCGGCCAACGCTGGGCCAATTGTGCGCCGCCCTATGGGACCCCCGGACACAGACGGTTGCGATACAGCTTGGAATTGAACTAGGGTGTCTAGTGATGCCTCAAGCACTGAGATGCAGTGCCTTAGAACGCTGCGCCACTCGGGAGGCCAAAGGCACTTGATGGCCAATACAAATCAATCGACTTCCCAATATCAAATCTGTTCTAGGTATAGAGCTTAAACAAATACCATTTTCAACAAATATCTATTTCACTGCCAATTCACCTAGAGGGTATCAGTCTTGTGCAGTAATACGCAAGCGAGAGACGCACATGTAAGATAATATGTACTTTATTTTCAATTAACTTACAGAGAACAAAAAATGTGCCTTTAATGCTCACAACACAAACCCCTCCAAAGACACTCACACTCTCACACCGAGGGGTTGGAAGCAATGGGCCAGCCACGGTGCAGCACCACTAGAGCAATTGTAAGGGGTTCTGTGGCTTGCTCAAGGGCACAATGGCAGGCAATGGTATCTAGTATGTCCCAGGGTCATATATAGTTCTGGGACTACAGTTAGGGACAGTTAGGGACTTCATTCACACAATTCGGCAGTGTGCGGGTGTGAGGACTGATGAGTCTACGGAAAGAGAATAGGGCCTTCTGTTTAGAACTGATTTTTCCCATCTAGTTGCCACTAGTCAGCGTCTATGGACTGTGACACACACAACAAAGACCTGAGTCATGGACTGATATTAGCTAGCCAGTGGTGTTGTTTTGTGGTCAGTGTATAATGTTTTTTTTTTTTTTTTTACTGTTAATGGGTGTCATTGTGCTGATAGAGCTTCCCTCCACTCTACCCCACTCCGCCCTGGTCACAACTGCAGGGCACCTATTGACAAAAGAAAAATGGCACAAAGCGCTAATTGTTAGCGCTAGTCACCATTCCTCGAGTGACATTCCTCGAGTGAGAGAACTCGCTACTGTTATGTACTCGTGATGCTTATAAATACTCTGATGTGGCTTCTCCTTGGCTTCACTGACAGCGATAGGCGAACCGAGCAAATTTAAACTACTGAGATTCACCCCAAGAGCCCCCCCCCCCCTTCCCCCCAACCCCTTTAATTTCCATGTTTGGGTGACAAACTCAATCCCTGGCCCTAATGTCATATTTGACAAGCCCTCTGTGTATCACTGTCATGTTAACACAAAGCCCCCCCCCCCCCCCCCCCCCCCAACCCTCCAATGTGGGCACCCTGGTCCACAAAAATCTAGCGGACTGAACAGAACAGTGCCTCCTGTTCACACCAGCTTCATGTGACCCCAGCCAATAAGGAAAGCCAATGGACTGGACTTATTCCAGCCAACACTGCAACCCAATGGACTGGACTTGTCCCAGCCAAGCTGGCAAACCAATGGAATGGACTTATGTTAGCCAACATGACAACCCAGTGGATTGGATTTATCCCAGCCAACATGGCAACACAATGACCTGGACTTATCCAAGCCATACCGCCTAGACTTAATGTTCTGGGACAATTACGGCTGTTGAGTTTGTATAGAGATGTCCGTTCCCGGTTCTCTATATCGGAGGATGGTACAGGGTGGATGTACGAATATCCCCCTCGTAGCTTGTACGGTTAACAATAGTGTCAGTCTATACGGCCCTTCCTCTATCAGTGACCTGGTCCATGCTGGGCCAATACTGCCTTTCCATGGAAACTTACAGGGCTTTCGACCAGACAATGGAGGACACCGCTACGTTTTACGAAACAGGACATGAATAAATTAAGTAAGGGGAAGAAAGAGAGCTGTGGCGGGGGGGGGGGAGAGAGAACCCAGCCGAAGAAAAGGGGAGAGAGAAAGAGAAGAGGTCTTACTGTGCATAACAACAGTACTAGTGTTATCTGGCAGGTCCATGGAAAAGCAAAACGCACCCAGAGCCAATTAAGAAGGACGCATTCGTTACCTGGACAGGTCTGCTCCTTCTACTATTTATGGAGTGCTGAGTACAGACTGCGCTACTGTGGAAGATGCTATTTCTGACCTCTTAGTGAGCGTGTTTGTGTGTGCATGTGTTCGCGCGGCAGTTTGCGAATATCTGGAGCTGCAGTTATCTACAGATGATCAAAGGCTCACTTCATGCAACGGAATGTACTGGAATATACTTTATACAAAAACAACCAGCATAGAACATGTCTAGTCAGGGCCCAAAATTCACAAAGAGTCCTGATCTAGGATCAGGTCGCCCCTGTCAATATAATCTTATTTTGATCGGTATTGAAGGTGGTCCCCTTATACCATAGATATAAACCACTCCATCAGTTTGATCTCTATGGTCTCTACCTTGCGCAGGTTCCCCTTTGAATCCCCCAGGAAGGCGATGGTATGTCCCACCCTCACGCTGACAGCCACTGCGGTGAGACGGGCAGACGGGCTGTCCAATATGGGCTCGGTTTCCACCGGCACCCGGCTGGCCATTGGACTGGGGGTGTGGTCCGAACCACAGGGGTAGGCATCAAGGGTATTCTATAGGTCAAGAGGGAAGGAATATGCAAATGAACGTAGTTTAGAGTCGTATGAGGCAGTAGGAAACAGTTTATTAAAGTAGGTCAAATGTATCTACAATGAAAACAATAGCGTTACAGTCAGACAACAAGTCTAAATGCAGATGGATTTGCGCTTAAAAATCTATGGTCAAAAACAGATACACAGCGGCAACTCGTTCACTAGTATTATTAATTGCGTGGAAGGTTAGACAGGTGCTAAAAGTCTATAGTGGCTCCCTCGAATCCTATACGAACACAGTCACAATTTATACTGGTAGGGTTAGAGGTGAGGGGGAAACTATTGCAGGAATCCGGCAAACAGTGTTCCAAAGTGCTCAATTTTTTTTTTAGCTTCGACCCTTTGACAAAGGAAGATCTATGGTTGGACAGGTTGTTTTTTTGTTCCGCAAGTTTTGGGAACACCCGAGAGCAAGTCATTACTAGATCAAGAACAATTCCGAGTACAACAATCTGTTTCTACAATCTCCCAAACACAAATGCATCCACGGAATTTCATTATGATGACGCTGTGTCAAGATTAATAACCAGTTTACGAGGCCCTGCAAAAAAAAAAAAAAAAAAAAAAAAGCAACAACAGGAGGTACAAGAAATAAACATTGGGATCTACCCACTGTTCATAGTGACCTGTTTTGATGGTTTCCTATGGTGTTCCAATTTGTTACAGAGACTTAGCCCAGCACTATCCCTATCTCCCCATAACCCTATCTCCCTCCCTCACACACACACCCAATCTCTTGCTTCCTCCCCCTGGCTCTCCTTCCCTGTCCTGTCTGCTTCACTGTTGCCATCTCCCTCCTTCGCTTCTCGGCGGTGGGTGACTTTATCTGTCCTTGTCAGTCCTCGTTAAACATGGCCCTCCGGCTAATGAAGGCTAATGCCGCAGATCAATTCCCCCCTTACAATCCTATTAAATTACCCAGCATGCGTCCCGCCCTGTTTCCTATGTAGTGCACTACTTTTGACCAGGGCCCATAGGGCTCTGGTCAAAAGTAGTGCACTATACAGGGAATAGGGTGTCATTTAGGACACAGCACCACCACACTACTGTTCCCCAACCCTCACTGGAGGTAAACAGCATTCAAGGGTCAGAGTTGAACAATTGTTCTGTTTCCTCTATGTGATGTATCATTAAACACACTGTGGCTCAGCGACCAACTGTAGTTGGTGCGGTAGTCGGACCAAAAGGTACACACAAAAGCGCACATACAAGTATACACATGTGTATACAGCACACACACACACACACACACATACACACACACACACACACAGAGAGAGACAACAGGGGAATTTCCAAAGCTAGTGGCATTACGAGAAAATAATCAAATTGAATTCCCCAAATAGGAGGATTACATTTGTCTGTACTAAAAGATCAAATTAAATGTCATGACATTTCTAACATGGAGGTCACGTTGCTGAAACCAAATGACTCCGGAAAGCGTCTGATCTAGTAGCATGCTCAATAGTAGGCTTACAGTAAACTTAGAAGACATTCGGACTTTGAAATTTAGAAGACAATCGCACATGTCGAGGAAACCCAGTTAAACTCTATTTTACCATCCTCTAGTTGCCTTCTAAGTACTTAAAACACAGTTACAGCATACATACTACATTATTATCACTTCACTTATATTTCTAATACTACCACTAGGTTTTCAAACAAGGACCAAAACGTATCAATTGCATGCCATGTCATTTCGTAATACATACCAGCTGAACAGAACTATTAAATAAAACACTACCAGACACAATAAAACAAGGATTACTGCTTACAATCTGGCACAGAATGGTTACAAATTGTTGGATTTTTGGCAAGGGGCACCGGAAAGTGCCCATTGTTGCCCCACAATTTCCTCATACGAGGTAGCCTAAATATCAGCAATAAAAGGGACTGTAAACTAAAGCTTCCAGAGACACAACACAATAAGGAATTGGCGAATAGACCTGGGTTCTAATAGTATGCGAAATTATTTCAAATACTTTAGCGGGCTTGAGTGAGCTTGTTTGACAATATGGAAATGAATGGAATAGTCCAAAATGCCAAACCCCGTCCACCTGAGCCTCAAGACAGGCTATATTGAATGTTAAAAGATTTGTAAAGATTACGATCACTATTTGAACCCAGGATTGTATAAAATAAGGACCTGGCAAGTCAATCCACTCATCCCCACTCCTACTCACCGACGGCAGGTTGGCGCAGTTGGATTTGACTTCGTACTCGATGTAGGCCGCCTCCCCCCCTCCCTCGTCCCGGCCGAACTGTGTGTAACACAGGTCCCTGGTGGAGTTGATCCTCTGGTCCAAATCATCAAGATTGAACATGCAAAGAGCAGAGTCCTCGCTGGGTCGCGTGGACGAGGCCTGCCGGGTGGAGAACACCCCCAGGAGCACCTCTGCCTGCCCAGCATCTCCCCCATTCTGCTTGGGTGGTAGACCAAGGCGGACAGCCTGGAGCAAGTTGTAGTTCTTCCCGGCCGCCGAGCGACAGGCCAGGGGCACTTCCACGTACGAGTAGTAGGCCTGGTCGTCCAGGCACACGCGTGACACGTAGGTGCGGTACTCGCGAGACTGAGACTTAATGTCGCGGCGGTAGAACAGGAAGTAAACGTGCTGGCGGTGGGCGAAGGACGCCACGAAGTGGTGGTCGTACTCCGAGAGGCGACCCGCCACTGCTAGCTTCGCCGTTTCTTCGTAGGAGAAGACGGGCTCCTGGGCCAGGTTGCGTGTGGAGATGGGTGGGTGGCTGCTGGTGTAGCCACGGCCCACAAAGAGCACGGGCTGGCGGTCGGGGCGGGAGCGCACCACCAGGCCCACCGTGCTCACATTGGGGTGGTTGGCAGCCACGTACTGCGTGTCCACGGGCCGCTCGGCCGAGAACAGCACCGTACCCACCGAGTCCAGACTCCGCTTCTGGCAGATGCCCTGGTTAACGCTGCCGCAAGTGATCAGTTCCATGGCGTAGGGGTCCACCAGCAGGAGCTTGTTGTGGTTGCTGGTGCGCCGCGCTTGCGGGCAGTTGCTCTCGGTGACGGGGGGCAGGCACTCGCGGCTGTCCGTCACGGGCCCCGTGTTGTCCTGGAGCTCGGCGGTCAGATTGCGGTCCAGCTGGAAGAGGTGGTCCCGCGCCCCCACGTAGATGCGCCCGACTGCAGGGTCCGGGTGCAGGGCCAGGTGCTCGAAGAGGGCATCTGTGCGGGTGAAGGTGGGGTAAGGGGAAGAGGGGGTGGAGGAGGGGTCAGAGACCCAGGCCAGGCCATAGGAGGGCCAGCTGGCAGCTAGCAGCAGCAACAGTACTGGGACCGCCGCTGGGACTGAGAAACCATGTCGCACCATCCCCGGAGGCATGGCAACCATTCTGGCAACCCAGGGGAGAAAGAGAGGGATTCACACGCTATTTTTAACCATAGATACGTATATACAGTACATAGACGAGATTCACAACATTTCTAAGTCCCTTGTACATACACTTGTACACTACACATTTACATTCAAAAACAAGGCCCTGTACAAACTGATAAACTACAACTTATACCTCTATTTGACGAATGAATAGGATAGCTTTTCCTCACCATTTGTTTCCAACGATGCGTTACAGAGGCATGTCACCTCTTGACCTCCCAGCAGCTTGGTTTGGTTAAAAACACCTCCTCTACAGCTCCAATCTGCAAGACAAAGGGAGACAAAGGGACAAATGGTTAACATCTCTGTAAACCAAGGAACACCAGTCCAAGTATATATAAAGGTTTCCACTTACTTCAACACCTCAAGTGTTAGCAACAGGTGCTAGCAGCAACAAGTGTTACCCCAACACCAGAGTTAGCATGTTTCTTATTGAACAAATCCCAACACATAAAACACAATCTACGTAAAAATAGGAAGTCATCTAATCCTGCTCCAGCAGATACACATGTGACAGACCAGGTTCAGAATCAGGGTTCACACTCAGGTCTCCTGCACTCCATAATAATTCATTATCCCCCTGAGCGATACGGTGTTTGGTTGCGCACTGTGAGCACGTTTGACAAAATGAAGCTCATTCCCATTGAAATTCCAGTCAGACCTGCCTTTTCCCAACAACATCCGTTTTCAATGGCCTGGGAAGCCATTCTTATCAAAAGCCAGGTCAAGTAGTGTCACTCATAGAGAGTTTTCAGTACTACACACACTCATTGCTCCAAGCCCTCCCCAATTCTAGGCTACCAGGCAAAAACACTTCACTTCAGCCACTAACACCCCTGGACACTTTAACCACAGTCATTCCTGGCACCAACATACTGTGTGCGTCCGAAATGTCATCCTACTCCCTATTTAGTGAACTACTTTTGACGAGGCCCCAATGGGTTCTGATCAAAGGTAATGCACTATATAGGGAACAGGGGTGCCATCTGGGACATAGACAGCCTAACTCTCACTCTACCTCTGCACATCTCCCTCCCCACTTCTGTAACCCCCCCCCTTTTCTCTTCAGTCACTGGCACGGAAGTGGGATTATCCCCTGCTAGTTCAGACGGATCTCTCTCGCTCTGTCTGTAGTGAGAGGAGCAAGAGAAAGAGACACACTGAAATATAAACTATTCACCCCTCCGCCACACCTCATTCCTCACCACACTGGGGCATGTTGAGAGCCCTCTTTACGAGGAGAGGTAGAGGTTTTATCTGGGAAATAGGGTAAAGGCTTGGCAGGGGGCCAAACTATTAACAAAATAAAACAATTTTTACTCAAGCATAATAATTATAATTACCACCGTTTTTTTCCCAAATCTGTATAATTTTGACCTGACATGAATTACATCAAGCCGTAATTTTGCACTTCCTCTACAAACGTTTGTTTTTCCGCTTGATAGCCTGCTCATGTATAAGTAATTACAGTTCTCTGGAAAGTTTTATCAACTGAAGGCACCAGAGGCAAAGTCGCTCTTTGATTGATGCCTTCGTCGGCGAACATTCAAAACAAGCAATCCAAACATTGAGTCGGGATTCGGAGGGAAGATAGGACACACTGGCAAAACAAGCCAAAAGACAGACTCTCCCCTTTGATCCGGCGAAGGAACAACAAAAACAAATTAAAAGCCAAAAAAGGGTTCTTCTGTCTACAAGTTGTCAGGTCGTGAACCCCCTTTCCTGAGCATACCTGGGTTCAAACACTATTTGAAATCATTCAAAACGCTTCAGCCGGCATCCATTGAGCTTGCCTGGTTCAAACACTATTTGAAATCATTTAAAACGCTTCAGCCGGGCTCCATTGAGCTTGCCTGGTTCAATGGAACCAATAGAACTTGCAGAAATGCAAAGCCCCACCCATTTGTCAATCCATGCAGGCAAAAGCAAACTCAAAACGTATTTGAAAGATTTCAAATTAGATAAAAATGACAGAACCATCTTCAATACCAAATGAGACTATTCGTGTTATTCAAAATGCATATAACCAAGGAACATCCAAGACAATCTCCTCACTCTGTCTCAGCCTGATTGCCCACTAGAAAATACTTAACCCTGTATATTAAAAAATAGGAAAAGGAACTGAAAATGGACATCTCAGTGGAAGACTGGAACAATATATGCAGAACACAACTCACTGTACTTCTACAAACTCAAGAAAATGGAGGAAGTTTAATTGGAAAAATGACAGTTTTTTTTAAAATCCCTCCTAGAATCAAAAGCCAACAGTTAGGCACACAGCAGCCATGCTGGTGGTTGTGTGGCCATGTAGATGCCAACCACACATGTTTTTGGGGAATGTCAGAAGATGTCATTGTTTGGAGATAATATATGCTCAGTGTTAAAAGATGTCCTGGGATATGAAGTCCCTAGAACTTGCCATGTAATGTATCCTGGCAATATTCCAGAGAATGTGATGGGAAGTGATAGATATCGCCCGAGTGGTGCAGCGGTCTAAGGCACTGCATCTCAGTGCTAGAGGCGTTACCACAGACCCTGGTTCAATCAAATCAAATCAAATTTTATTTGTCACATACACATGGTTAGCAGATGTTAATGCGAGTGTAGCGAAATGCTTGTGCTTCTAGTTCCGACAATGCAGTAATAACCAACAAGTAATCTAACTAACAATTCCAAAACTACTGTCTTGTACACAGTGTGAGGGGATAAAGAATATGTACATAAGGATATATGAATGAGTGATGGTACAGAGCAGCATAGGCAGATACAGTAGATTGTATCGAGTACAGTATATACATATGAGATGAGTATGTAAACAAAGTGGCATAGTTAAAGTGGCTAGTGATACATGTATTACATAAGGATACAGTCGATGATATAGAGTACAGTATATACGTATGCCTATGAGATGAATAATGTAGGGTAAGTAACATTATATAAGGTAGCATTGTTTAAAGTGGCTAGTGATATATTTACATCATTTCCCATCAATTCCCATTATTAAAGTGGCTGGAGTTGAGTCAGTGTCAGTGTGTTGGCAGCAGCCACTCAATGTTAGTGGTGGCTGTTTAACAGTCTGATAGCCTTGAGATAGAAGCTGTTTTTCAGTCTCTCGGTCCCAGCTTTGATGCACCTGTACTGACCTCGCCTTCTGGATGATAGCGGGGTGAACAGGCAGTGGCTTGGGTGGTTGATGTCCTTGATGATCTTTATGGCCTTCCTGTGACATCGGGTGGTGTAGGTGTCCTGGAGGGCAGGTAGTTTGCCCCCGGTGATGCGTTGTGCAGACCTCACTACCCTCTGGAGGGCCTTACGGTTGAGGGCGGAGCAGTTGCCGTACCAGGCGGTGATACAGCCCGCCAGGATGCTCTCGATTGTGCATCTGTAGAAGTTTGTGAGTGCTTTTGTGAGTGCTTTTGGTGACAAGCCGAATTTTCTTCAGCCTCCTGAGGTTGAAGAGGCGCTGCTGCGCCTTCTTCACAATGCTGTCTGTGTGAGTGGACCAATTCAGTTTGTCTGTGATGTGTATGCCGAGGAACTTAAAACTTGCTACCCTCTCCACTACTGTTCCATCGATGTGGATAGGGGGGTGTTCCCTCTGCTGTTTCCTGAAGTCCACAATCATCTCCTTAGTTTTGTTGACGTTGAGTGTGAGGTTATTTTCCTGACACCACACTCCCGGGCTGTATCACATGTATCACCATGATCGGGAGTCCCATAGGGCGGCGCACAATTGGCCCAGCGCCGTCTGGGTTAGGGGAGGGTTTGGCCGGGGTAGGCCGTCATTGTAAATAAGAATGTTCTTAACTGACTTGCCTCGTTAAATAAAAATACCCGATAAAGTAAGAGCCATTACCAGGTCCTACCCATCCTAGATTACAGAAACGTAATTTATAGAGATCAGCAGGTAAGGGAGCTCTCGAGCAGCTAGAATGTTCTTTACCATCAGATTTGTCACCAATGCTCCTTATAGGACACATCATTGCACTCTATACTCCTCTATAAACTGGTTGTCTCTGTATACCCATGGCAAGACCCACTGGTTGATGCTTATTTATAAAACCCTCTCAGGCCCTCACTCCCCCCTATCCGAGGTATCTGCTGCAGCCCTCATCCTCCACATACAACACCCGTTCTGCCAGTCACATTCTGTTAAAGGTCCCCAAAGCACACACATCCCTTGATCGCTCCTCTTTTCAGTTCGCTGCAGCTAGCGACTAGAACGAGCTGCAAAAACAAACACTCAAACTGGACAGGCTTTCTTCATTCAAAGACTCAATCATGGACACTCTTACTGACAGTTGTGGCTGCTTCACATGATGTATTGTTGTCTCTACCTTCTTGCCTTTGTGCTGTTGTCTATGCCCAATAATGTTTGTACCATGGTGTATTGCTGCCATGTGGTGTTGCTGTTGTGGTCTTAGGTCTCTCTTTATGTAGTGTCTCGCTTGTCGTGACGTGTGTTTTGTTATATATTTAAAATGTTTAATCCCAGCCCCCGTCCCCGCAGGAGGCCTTTCACCTTTTGGTAGGCCGTCATTGTAAATAACAATTTGTTCTTAACTGACTTGCCTAGTTAAATAAAAATAAATGAATTATTAACACAACTGGTAAAAAGTGGAAGCCTCAAAATCTAAAGAATGGCAAAGTATAATCCAATACATCTTTCATTTTGGAAAACCTGACAGAGTGCCTTCAGAAAGTGTTCATATCCCTCGACTTTCCACATTTTGTTGTTCTTGCCTGAATTTAAAATGGATTGAAATTGTGTCACTGGCCTACATACAATACCCCATAATATCAAAGATGTTATGTTTTCACATTTTTTTAAAATTAAACATGAAAAAGCTGAAATGTCTTAATAAGTATTCAACCCCTTTGTTATGGCAAGCCTAAATAAGTTAAGGAATACAAATTTGCTGAACAAGTGACTTATTAAGTTGCATGGACTCTTATTAAGTTGCATGGAGTCTGTGTGCAATAATAGAGTTTAACCTGATTTTTGAATTCCTCTCTCATCTCTGTACCCCACACATACGTAAGGTTCCTCAGTTGAGCTGCGAATTTCAAAAACAAATTCAACCACAACGACTAGGGAGGTTTTCAAATTACTTGCAAAGAAGATCACCTATTGGTAGATGAGTTAAAAAAATAAAAAAAAAAGCAAGACATTTAATATCCCTTTGAGCATGGTGAAGCTATTAATTACACTTTGGATGGTGTATCAATACACCCAGTCACTACAAAGACACAGGTGTCCTTCCGGGCTCAGTTGCCAGAGAAGGTGGAAACCACTCACAGGTTTCACCATGAGACCAATGGTGACTTTAAAACAGGTAGAGTTTAATGGCTGTGATGGGAAAAAACTAAGGATGGATCAACAACATTTAGTTTAGTATTGTGGAATAACTACAATGACAGAGCGCAAAGAACGCAAGCCTGTACAAAATCAAAATATTCCAAAACATGCATCCTGTTTGCAATAAGGCACTAAAGTATATTGAACAAAAATATAAAACGCAACATGCAACAATTTCAACGATTTTATTGAGTTACAGTTCATAAGGAAATCAGTCAAATGAAATAAATTCATTAGGCCCTAATCTATTGATTTCACATGACTGGGCAGGGGCGCAGCCATTGGTGGGCCTGGGAGGGCATAGGCCCACCCACTGGGGAGCCAGGCCCAGCCAATCAGAATGAGTCTTTCCCCACAAAGGGCTTTATTACAGACAGAAATACTCCTCAATTTCATCAGCTATCCGGGTGGCTGGCCTCATCCTGCAGGTGAATGAGCCGGATGTGGAGGTCCTGGGATGGTTACTCGTGGTCTGCAGTTGTGAGGCCGGTTGGACGTACTGCCAAATTCTCTAAAACGACATTGGAGGCAGCTTATGGTAGAGAAATTAACATTCAATTATCTGGCAACAGCTCTAGCGGACATTCCTGCATGGTACGCTGCCTCAAAACTTGAGACATCCATGGCATTGTGTTGTTGACAAAACTGCAGATTTTAGAGTGGCCTTTGATTGTCCCCAGCACAAGTGGCACCTGTGTAATGATCATGCTGTTTAATCACCTTTTTGATATGCCGCACCTTTCAGGTAGATGGGTTATCTTGGCAAAGGAATAATGCTCACTAACAGGGATGTAAACACATTTGTGCACAAAATTGGAGAGAAAATAAGCTTTTTGTGCATACGGAACATTTCTGGGATCTTTTATTTCAGCTCATGAAACATGGGATCAACACTTTACAAGTTGCGTTTTTATTTTTGTTCAGTATTTAAAAACAGCAAAAAAATGAACTTTGTCCTGCATACAAAGCATTACGTTTGGGACAAATCCAACAACACATCTCTGAGTAACACTCTTCATATTTTCAAGCATGGTGGTGGCTGCATCATTTTATGGGTATGCTTGTCATCGGCAAGGACTACGGAGTTATTTAGGATAAAAATAAACGGAATAGAGCTAAGCACAGGTAAAATTCTAGAGGAAAACCTGGTTCAGTCTGCTTTCCAACAAACACAGTGAGACAAATGCACCTTTCAGCAGAACAATAACTTAAAACAAGGCCAGGTATACACTGGAGTTGCTTACCAAGACAACATTGAATGTTCCCGAGTGGCCTAGTTACAGTTTTGACTTAAATTGGCTTGAAAATCTTTGGAAAGACTTGAAAATGGCTGTCAAGCAATGATCAACAACCAACTTGACAGCGCTTGAAGAATTTTCAAAAGAATAATGTGCAAATATTGTACAATCCAGGTGTGCAAAGCTGTATATTATTATGTACCTACTTTATAGCAACTGCTGTTTGTTTTTTTTAGTTTGTTTCTGTTGATACTCTATATTGTATATATTCTATATTGTATAAAAAAATATACATTATTTCGCATCATATTTGAACCCAGATAGGGGAGAGTGGGGTGAGTCGAGCCGCCCTTGTTCCGAGAAAGCCATACACAAAATGTATCATTTGATCAAATATTAATTAAGAGGTCATCATTTCATGGTCTGTGAAGGAAGAAATCACATGGAAAACAAAGTGGTAAGCAAGTAAGGAACAAAAAACAGATTTTCACCAAGTCAAATGAATTTATGGTGTTACAGGTTTCTGAATTATTGTATCTAAACCAAAGTAGATCACTTTGTTCTATACATCAGTTGGGGTCTCTATAACCTTCAATATGAGGTCCTAAACTGAGCATTAAAGTGCATCCTTGTAGCTGTTTGGGCTAATATAGTTAAAAGGTTTACCCTGGGGTAAGTTAAGCCAATGGCCATGGGGTAAATTGAGGCAAAGGTTGAGCAAATGTAAGTGTTTTCTTCCCAGGTGTAATTGCAAGGCATTATTGCTTGTGATATGAGGTAACAAAATTGGGCTAGCCTATGTTAAAATTGTTTAAATGATTAAAAGAAAAAACAAGCTTTGTGATTGTGTTGAATTGTGTTTGGGAAATAAACTCCTAACTTACCCTGTCCCGTGGCTCGACTTGACCCTTACTCAGGTTGTGCCAAGAGACCACTTTTTTTGGACAAGCTATGTTTTCAAAACTAATGTTTTGATGAATTCTGATTTTCCAGTGATACACAATATCCTGAAATATATGTAGATATCTTTGTTAAAAAGAATACCATATTTCCGTTGATGGACTGATGCTGAATGTACAAAAAAATGGATCAACTCACCCCACTCCCCTGAGTTTGTGAGCCTGTCACAACTCTTCTGGAAACCTCTTCCCTATACTAACTCTGCCTCGCAAGAAGGATCGCTAACCCTGAGAACGCTACAGCCCCGGAGCCTAGGGCAGCCCCGTCAGGAATGACATGTTAACTCTGTGAAAGACTATAGCAACAAACAGTGTTACTCCCATTTCCTCCATGACCACCGTATTCTGGGGGTCGCATATAATACCATCGCGGGTCATGGTGAATTTGGCACAGCCCAGTTACGTGGTTGTCACTTTGAATGATGGCAAGAATCTTGCAGGCCTGTGCGTTCACGGTCCAAGAGCAACAGTTGGGTCAGTTCAACGTCTGTTAATCCTTTTTTTTTCTTCTTTACTCCCTTCCCTCAAACTTATTTTTGGAAATAAAGCTGCCAGAAAACGTACTGGCTTCACTCCACTTCGTCCTGTTTGACTTGGAAATGATTTCCTTTTCCCGAAGCAATAATCCAATCAGACTAAACTTCATTCAGAGTTCTTTTGATATACGAGAAAGGGCGAATGGAGCGGTGATTCAATTATTGTAGTCGGATATCCAAATTCGATTTTGCCTCCAGGGGAAGTCGTTGTTTTTTTTTGGGGGGGGGGGGGGGCTTTAGCCGGCAGGTTAGGTATCACTGTGAAAGGAGAGCGGGGAGGAAATGTGTGCTTGTAATTGGTTTATCTGTATGTAATGTTTCTTTCACCTCAGAGTAATGGAGTATTCCTTTTCCCCTCTGTCTCTTTACTGATTGGAGTGGACACAGAAGCGAATGCACCGGATTCCTATGGTCAAGCTGTGCAGACTGAACAGAGTATACAGTGTCTAGGCCTACCGTCAAAGTAAAGCTGCGGACCAAGCCTGTTTGTGTAGAGCCTAAATGTGTGGCCAATGTATATGCTTATGTGTGTTTGTGAGATTTAGCCTTACTAGCCTATATGGGTTTTCAATTGACCTATACAGGTTCTCATTGGCTGTACTGCCCTTGGATATGGAGAGGTCACCATGGATACAGACTAGGTTGTCAGGGATTTGGGGTCTGGGTTTTCAGGTATACTGTGGGTACAGAACTCAAGGAGGTCAACTGGTCTGGGCCTAGCCAAGGGACCAGACGACTACGGAACATTCCTGGTAGGCCATCATCTGTTTACTGAAGTCGACTCCCACACACCACCACCATCTCATTCAATCAAGCCCAAATCGGTCAGTCAGACAGAGAGAGAGAGACAGAGAGAGAGAGAGAGAGAGAGAGAGAGAGAGAGAGAGAGAGAGAGAGAGAGAAAAGGGACAAAAAAGATATAGGACAATTGAAGGGAAGAATGAGGGAGAGAAAGGGCGAGAGAGGAAAAGAGCGAGACAGACCCAGAGAAATCACCACAAACAAGTGCTCGCAAGCCTCAGTGCTCCCTGAGAACTGATGGAATGTGACTAATGATAATAAGCCACAAATGGGTTGGATAAAAAAAGAGAGAGAGAGCCATTAATTACAGGGCTTGCCCATATTCCCCATTCAACACCCAGAGAGGTAAGAATGGAGAAGGAGAAGTGGACTCCCACCCCATCCCACACCCTTTCCTTTGCTCGACAGAAAAGCGGGACAAGAATCAGGTCTGCAGAGTGCACACGGCCTCCTGCGGTCAGTCACTTCCTAACATCAACAAAAGAGTGTTTACAAAGGATGCTTTAGAGCCCATGTTCAATTACACAAACACTGGTGTCGATGTACCCTCCCCCACCCCCACCCCCACCCCTTTTCACAGTGCAACTGTTACAGCACACACAGAGAAACCTGTGATATACAAATTGCTTAAACCATTCAGGGAAGCTCGTAAAGGCTAGCCGATGAGGGTCAGTACAAATGTACGCTATTGTGCTTTAAATAAGCAAACGCATCAAGTGGCGCGAGTGGAGAAATTACGACATCGTTAGTCAGTCTTAGCTTATCACCAAACATGTGTCTGATCACCCCCCTGTATGTTTTCATTGGGATATATCAGAGGGTGATATGTATGGCTTCCATTTCAGAGATAGCAAACAATTATGGTGATTGACTGGCATGTCAACCCAAACCCCTAACCCCGGGAGACCCCTAATGAGGGTCCAAAAAGCAGTTAAAAATGTTATTCTACTTTGAGAGTATTTTGTGTAGAGTGTTGACAAAAAAAATGACATTTAAAATCAATATGAATCCCACTTTATAACATAAAAATGTTGATAAAAGTCAAGGGCAGCAGCTAATGGGAATCCATAATAAATACAAATACTTCATGAAGTCACTGTACGAGTTTCATTGGTGAAGTACTGCATACGGCAGGTCCAGAATCTGACCAACTGTAATATCTACTGTAGTGTCTCACACCCAAAGAATCCCAAAGTATGTTGAGTGGGAAGGGAGAAGTTGCTTGTAAAAAACTAAAAGTACAGGGGCGTGGTGGAGCATCATTTGGGGGAGTGTCCGGAGGATCTTCATGGACCCACCCTTGGTCCACAAAACAAATCTGGAAGTTAAAGCTCTGTAAAATTAGTTGTTGATTATTGCTAGACAGCCATTTTCAGGTCTTGCCATAGATTTTCAAGCAGATATAAGTCAAAACTGTAACAAAGCCACTCCGGAACATTCATTCTCTTCTTGGTAAGCAACTCCAGTGTAGATTTTGCCTGTTTTGAAAGGTGAATACATCTCCCAGTGGCTGGTGAAAAGCAGACACCCAGGTTTTCCTCTAGGATTTTGCCTGTGCTTAGCCTCATTCCATTTATTTTTTATTCTGAAAAACTAAGCAGTCCTTAACTATTACAAGCATACCTATAACATGATGCAGCCACCACTATGCTTGAAAACATGGAGAGTGGTACTCAGTAATGTGTTGTATTAGATTTGCCCCAAACATAACACTTTGTATTAGGGGCAAAAAGTGAATTGCTTTGCAACATTTATTGCAGAATTACTTTAGTGCCTTGTTGCAAACAGGACGCATGTTTAGGAATATTTGTATTCTGTACAGGCTTCCTTCTTTTCACTCTGTTAATTAGGTGAGTATTGTAGAGTAACTACAATATTGTTGATCCATCCTCAGTTTTCTCCTATCACAGCCATTAAACTCGAACTGTTTTAAAGTCACCAATGGCCTCATGGTCAAATTCCTGAGCAGTTTTCTTTCTCTCCAGCAACAGAGTTAGGAGGGCGCATGTATCTTTGTAGTTACTGGTTGTATTTATATACCATCAAAAGTGTAATTAATAACTTCACCGTGCTCATGAGGATATTATTTTTACCCATTTACCAATAGTTGCCCTTCTTTGCGAGTTATTGGAAAACCTCAGTGGTCTTTGTGGTTGAATCTGTGTTTGAAATTCACAGCTCGACTGAGGGACCTTACAGCTAATTGTATGTGTGGGGTACATAGATGAGGTAGTCATTAAAAAAGATCATGTTAAACACTATAAAAAGGCACACAGAGTGAGACCATGAAACTTATGAGACTTGTTAAGAAATGTTCTACTCCTGAACTTATTTAGGCTTGCCATAACAAAAGGGTTGAATACTTAGACTCAAGACAATTCAGGTTTTCATTTTTAGTAAATTTGTAAAAACACATTTTTAAACATAAATCCACTTTGACATTATGGGGTATTTTTTGTGTATAGGCCAGTGACGGAAAAAAGTCTAATTTAAAACATTTTAAATTCAGGCTGTAACACAACAAAATGTGGAAAAAGTCAAGTGGTGTGAATACTTTATAAAGGCACTGTATCTGTGACAGCACACACCTAGTCACTGGGCAGCAGTATCTAAACTCGGCAAGAAAAAATAAACATCCCATTTTCAGGACCCTGTCTTTCAAAGATAATTCATAAAAATCCAAATAACTTCACAGATCTTCATTGTAAAAGGTTTAAACTCTATTTCCCATGCTTGTTCAATGAACCATAAACAATTCATGAACATGCACCTGTTGAATGGTCGTTAGGACACTAACAGCTTACAGACGGTAGGCAATTAAGGTCAGAGTTCTGAAAACTTAGGACACTAATGAGGCCTTTCTACGGACTCTGAAGAACACCAGAAGAAAGATGCCCAGGGTCCTTACTCATTTGAGTGAACGTGCCTTAGGCATGCTGCAAGGAGGCATGAGGACTGCAGATGTGGCCAGGGCAATAAATTGGAATGTCCGTACTGTGAGACGCCTAAGACAGCGCTACAGGGAGACAGGACGGACAGCTGATCGTCCTCTCAGTAGAAGACCACGTGTAACAACACCTGCACAGGATTGGTGCATCCGAATATCACACCTGCGGGACAGGTACAGGATGGCAACAACAACTGCCCGAGTTACACCAGGAACGCACAATCCCTCCATCAGTGTTCAGACTGTCCGCAATAGGCTGAGAGAGGCTACCTGAGGGCTTGCAGGCCTGTTGTAAGACAAGTCCTCACCAGACATCACCGGCAACAACGTCACCTATGGGCACAAACCCACCGTCGCTAGACCAGACAGAACTGGCAAAACTGTATCTTCACTGATGGGTCGTGGTTTTGTCTCACAAGGGGTGCTGGTCGGATTCACGTTTATCATCGAAGGAATGAGCGTTTAACCAAGGCCTGTACTCTGGAGCGGGATCGATTTGGAGGTGGACGGTCCGTCATGGTCTGGGGCGGTGTGTCACAGCATCATCGGACTGAGCTTTTTGTCATTGCAGGCAATCTCAACGCTGTGCGTTACAGGGAAGACATCCTCCTCCCTTATGTGGTATCCTTCCTGCAGGCTCATCCTGACATGACCCCCTCGCGCATGACAATGCCTCCAGACATACTGCTCATTCTGTGCGTGATTTCCTGCAAGACAGGAATGTCAGTGTTATGCCATGGCCAGAGAAGAGCCCTGATCTCAATCCCATTGAGCACGTCTGGGACCTGTTGGATCGGAGGGTGATGGCTAGGGTCGTTACTTCCCAGAAATGTCTGGGAACTTTTAGGTGCCTTGGTGGAAGAGTGGGGTAACATCTCACCGCAAGAACTGGCAAATCTAGTGCAGTCCATGAGGAGGAGATGCACTGCAGTACTTAATGCAGCTGGTGGCCACACCAGATATTGACTGTTACTTTTGATTTTGACCCCCCCCCCCCCCCCTTTGTTCAGGGACACATTATTCCATTTCTGTTAGTCACGTCTGTGGAACTTGTTCAGTTTATGTCTCAGTTGTAAAGTCTTGTTATGTTCATACAAATTTACACACGTTAAGTTTGCTGAAAATAAATGTAGTTGAAAGTGAGGACGTTTGTTTTTTTGCTGAGTTTATATGAGGATTATACATTTTTTCATTATTACGCATGAGTTGAATCTTTGAAAGGCCATGTTTATTCCTAACGTAATTGCCCAGGTGTTAAACTTGCATAACTTGTATGATGCCGGTGCTTGTGAGAGAAGTACTGTATAAGTTAACTAGGCTATATCACATCCGGCCATGAATGGGAGTCCCATAGGGCGGTGCACAATTGGCCCAGCGTTGTCTGGGTTAGGCCAGGGCAGGCCGTCATTTTAAATAAGAATTTGCCTAGTTAAATACAAATAAATTAGACTGCTGTGTCCAGTTAGTTCAAGTAGCCTTTATTTATCAGTGTGCTTCAAACATTTTCTTCTAAGACTCTGAACTGAGTCATGTTACAGTTTGTAATATGTTAAAATCAACGCCTGCCAAAATCTTTAAAAAGTTGGCCACAGATTATGTTACAAGCAGTGGTACATTATTTATTTTTTGCATCAGACTTGACTCTTCTTCCAAAACTCTTGAAAGGGCCGAGTTTCACTGTTTGTTTAATTTATGATATTGAATTGCTACTCACCATCAGTCCCTCTTTATAAAGACACTATTTGTGTCCTTTCACTCTGAGCAAGTCATAACATTACCATTACAGAGATAGCCTTTCAAGTGTTATTGATAGTCTACAGATTGTCAGTCCCTGTGTGTATTTTTTTTTATTTGGTACAAATAGTTTCATGGCTTCTGCCCCAGCCTTTCCAGACGGAGTTGGGTCACGATACAAGTAGTGCCCCATGAATAACTGTTCCCCAGCCTGCCAGTTGGCCTGACTGCTTGCCTGGCTAGTTATTTATAGAGAACAATGGCTGCTGAACTGAAGAGAACACATTCCTCCTCGGCAGCTCAGTTGATTAACTTTCTGATAGGGAGATTACTGCGTGTGTGTTCTTCCGGAAAGTTATTCTCTACTGGTACAAGACGTAAAAAATTACCGTATTTTTTAAAAATTAGCCCCTTTTAGGGAGAAGTTTGTTCTCACACTCTTTTGGTCATGTTCCACTGCTCTGGGAGAAGAGAAACTTGTCACTAGGAGAGGGGACGGAAGTTCCCATGGCTATTAAACTTTATGGCCCCTGAGGAGGAGTGACTCCTGTGTGAGGGAGGCTGATGAGTTGTCAGAGGGATGGATATCCGGAAGACAGCGGCTTGGTTGAAGGGATCCGCCTTCTTTCAGGGGGACAGATATTGGCATGACATATGAGAACTTTGATCAAACTCTGTCTGTGTTGCGCTCACAAGAGTCAATGTTAAAACTAAGGAGCTCGGATGGTCCTTTCTCTGAAAACTTACTTCTAAAGCAACTAAACAAACGTTACTCTGTAAACTTATGAATTTGAGATCTAGAAATAAATTTTTTAAAAAGGAGTTATTGTGGGGACAGAGGAACTAGTGTATACCCTGTGAAAGTAAACACTTCTTCCTCTTTACTTCCATATGACATAATCATTTGAATGGGCTTGACAATTATATCATCAAATTCGTGAAAACACGGTCATTTAAGATGCGGTATATATCAAATGAAATGTTTTGATTCATTTAATTCCACAAGATGCACTACATTTTCTCCCATTAAATACAATAAAAATTTAAAAAAAGGCTACTTCCTGGAATACCGACGAGTCACTTGCATAGCATATAGACGACAACAGCTGCCAGGAAGCTATGAAGTGTAGGCCTAAAACTCATGTGAGTTTAACTACATTCAAATAGAGACAGGTGGATGTCATTGCAATGTATTCAAAAGGATCTACTGTTTTCACACCTTAACAAGCGTGTCGGATGACTCATCTATGATTTAGCTGAGATTTCTCTCTTTCGTGGAAACACACACACACACACACACAACTCTTCTACCCCAAGTTCTGACATTGTTTGGGTATGAGTTGGTGCATTCCAGGGCTTTAGCTGACCAGCCAGCTGTCGTCATAGAAATTGCCAGAGTCTAGGGGTTTTATAACAGTAGAAGTTAAAACACAAGAGCTTAGAAAGGCCACTAAGTTCCTGTCTCTCTGAATTTATCTGCACCATATTAGCTGCTGTCACAGTCCTAAGATGTGTGATTAGTTTATGTTCCTCAAGCAAACATGCATGTGGAGAGATGGTGGAGGTGAGTCTATAACTGTTATGGTGGAGGTGAGTCTATAACTGTTATGGTGGAGGTGAGTCTATAACTGTTATGGTGGAGGTGAGTCTATAACTGTTATGGTGGAGGTGAGTCTATAACTGTTATGGTGGAGGTGAGTCTATAACTGTTATGGTGGAGATTAGTCTATAACTGTTATGGTGGAGGTGAGTCTATAACTGTTATGGTGGAGATGAGTCTATATGTCACGACTTCTGCCGAAGTCATTGCCTCTCCTTGTTCGGGCAGTGCTCGGCGTTCGACGTCACCGGTCTTCTAGCCATCATCGATCCATTTTTCATTTTCCATTGGTTTTGTCTTGTCTTTCCACACACCTGTTTTCAATCCCATTCATTACCTGTTGTGTATTTAACCCTCTGTTTCCCCTCATGTCTTTGTCAGAGATTGATAATAAACAGTGTAGTGTTTTTGTTGTATAGGTGCGCGACGGGTCTTCGTACCCATATTTGTTTATGTTCTTTTCCTGTTTAGTGTTATAAAGCATGTTTTTATGACATTATTAAAAGACTCCATTTTACACTCCGTTTGACTCTCCTGCGCCTGACTTCCCTGCCACCTATACACATATGCCTGACAGAATCTCTGACCCTCAATATGAAGTCAGCAGGAGAGGACACTATGATCATGGAGCTGGAGGAACGCGTTCAGGAACAAGCAAGGGAGCTTGACTGTATAAGCTCCATCATGGATCGCATTGTCCAGAATATGGATCACTGGGAGACACACCACCACCACCACAACCGGAATCTCCCTTGAACGTTTTTTTCTCTCCGGAATCGAAGATCCATTTATCCCTACCCACGGGATACAATGGAGATACTGCCGGCTGCCAGGGTTTCCTCCTTAAGCTGAACTTATATCTAGCCACGGCCTCCCCAGTACCATCTGACCGTGAGAAGAGTTACGCCCTCGTCTCATGCCACACCGGGAAAGCCCTGGAATGGGCCAGCGCTGTGTGTAGAAGGGAGGATGCGGCGTTGGACCATTTTTAGGAGTTCACCCGCCAATTCCGGATAGTATTCGATCATCCACCTGAAGGCAGAGCAGCGGGGGAGCTCCTCTATCATCTGAGGCAGGAGACGAGGAGTGCACAGGAGTTTGCTTTGGAATTTAGGACCTTGGCTGCCGGCGCTGGATGGAGCGACAGGGCCCTGATCGACCATTACCGTTGTAGTCTACGCGAGGACGTCTGTCGGGAGCTGGCCTGTAGAGACACCACCCTCACCTTCGACCAGCTGGTGTACATGTCCATCAAGCTGGACAACATGCTGGCTACTCGTGGACGTCTAGATCGGGGTCTGGTTGTTCCATCCTCTCGCACCCTCTCTCCCGAACCTATGGAATTGGGAGGGATGGTGCGCAGGGAGACCGGAGGGGGTTGGTCGCAGAGGGCACACTGCTGGTCGGTGCCGGGTTGGTTCCTCTGGGAATAGAGAAGGCAGGCAGGGCATTCTGGCATCACCCCAGGTGAGTAGGCACCATTCTCATCCAGAGCCCTCTGTTGCACTAATGTTTGTCTCGGTCTCTTTTCACTGCATTCCCAGTATAAGGCGCTAGTAGATTCAGGTGCGGCTGGGAATTTCATAATAAAAGTCTAGCTCATAGTTTAGGGATCCCTATTGTTCCTGTGGATATGCCTTTCCCTATTCATGCCTTAGATAGTCGACCATTAGGGTCAGGGTTTATCAGGGAGGTAACCGCACCTTTGTGTATGATAACGCAGGAGGGTCACAAGGAGAAGATTAGTATTTTCCTTATTGATTCTCCTGCGTATTCTGTGGTGCTAGGCCTACCCTGGTTAGCTTGCCATAACCCCACTGTTTCTTGGCCACAGAGGGCTCTCACGGGGTGGTCGCGAGAATGCTCAGGTAGGTGTTTAGGGGTTTCCGTTGGTGCTACTACGGTGGAAAGTCCAGACCAGGTCTCCACCGTGCGCATTCCCCCCGAATATGCCGATTTGGCTCTCGCCTTCTGTAAAAAGAAGGCGACTCAATTACCACCCCATCGACAGGGGGAATGTGCGATAGATCTCCTGGTAGACGCTGCATATCCCAAGAGTCACGTGTATCCCCTGTCGCAAGCGGAGACGGAGGCTATGGAGACATATGTCTCTGAATCTCTGCATCAGGGGTTCATTCAGCCATCCATTTCATCCGTCTCTTCGAGTTTCTTTTTTGTGAAAAAAAAGGATGGCGGTTTACGCCCGTGCATTGATTATCGAGGTTTGAATAAAATCACAGTGAAATATAGTTACCCGCTACCTTTGATCAATACGGTTATTGAGTTAATGCACGGGGCACGTTTTTTTCACAAAATTGGATCTCAGGAGTGCGTACAATCTGGTGCGTATTCGGAAGGGTGATGAGTGGAAGACGGCATTTAGCACCACCTCAGGTCATTATGAGTACCTTGTCATGCCATATGGGTTGATGAATGCTCCATCAGTTTTCCAATCATTTGTAGATGAGATCTTCAGGGACCTGCACGGGCAGGGTGTAGTGGTGTATATCGATGATATTCTGATATACTCTGCTACACGCGCCGAGCATGTGTCCCTAGTGCGCAGGGTGCTTGGTCGCCTGTTGGAGCATGATCTATATGTCAAGGCTGAGAAATGCTTGTTCTTCCAACAATCCATCTCCTTCCTAGGGCATCGGATTTCCACTTCAGGAGTGGAGATGGAGAGCGACCGCATTACAGCCGTGCGTAATTGGCCAACTCCAACCACGGTAAAGGAGTTGCAGCATTTTTTGGGCTTTGCCAATTACTACCGGAGGTTTATCCTGGGGTTTTGGTCAGGTGGCAGCTCCCATTACCTCACTGCTAAAGGGGGGCCCGGTGCGCTTGCAGTGGTCGGCTGAGGCGAACAGGGCTTTTGAGCACCTGAAGACTCTGTTTACCTTGGTGCCTGCGCTGGCTCATCCGGATCCCTCTTTGCCATTCATAGTGGAGGTGGACGCACCCGAAGCTGGGATAGGAGCAGTGCTCTCTCATCGTTCGGGTACGCCACTGAAGCTTCGCCCCTGTGCTTTCTTTTCGAAGAAGATCAGCCCGGCGGAGCGAAACTATGATGTGGGGAACCGAGAGCTGTTAGCTGTCGTAGAAGCCTTGAAGGTGTGGAGGCATTGGCTTGAGGGGGCTAAACACCCTTTTCTCATCTGGACTGACCACCGCAATCTGGAGTACATCCGGCAGGCGAAGAGATTGAATCCTCGCCAGGCAAGGTGGGCCATGTTTTTCACTCGTTTTGTGTTTACTCTTTCTTACAGACCAGGCTCCCAGAACGTTAAGGCAGACGCATTGTCTCGGCTGTATGACACAGAGGAGCGATCCATGGATCCCACTCCCATACCCCCAGCTTCGTGTCTGGTGACGCCTGTAGTGTGGGAGCTGGACGCGGACATTGAGCGGGCGTCACGTGCAGAGCCCTCTCCCCGAGTGTCCAGCTGGTCGTCTGTACGTTCCGTCTGCTGTCCGCGACCGATTGATCTATTGGGCTCACACGTCACCCTCCTCTGGTCATCCTGGGATAGGTTGGACGATGCGCTGTCTTGAAGGGAGGTACTGGTGGCCCACTTTAGCTAAGGACGTGAGGATTTATGTTTCTTCCTGCTCTGTGTGTGCCCAGTGCAAGGCTCCTAGACACCTGCCCAGAGGTAAGCTACAACCTCTACCCGTTTCTCAACGGCCGTGGTCGCACCTGTCGGTGGATTTTTTGACTGATCTTCCACCTTCACAGGGTTACACCACGAACCTGGTCGTTGTGGATCGGTTTTCAAAGTCCTGTCGTCTCCTCCCTTTGCCCGGTCTCCCTACGGCCTTACAAACTGCAGAGGCCCTATTTACACACGTTTTCCGGCACTATGGGGTGCCTGAGGATATAGTGTCTGATCGGGGTCCCCAGTTCACATCAAGGGTCTGGAAGGCGTTCATGGAGCGTCTGGGGATCTCGGTTAGTCTTACCTCAGGTTTTCACCCCGAGAGTAATGGGCAGGTGGAGAGAGTTAACCAGGATGTGGGTAGGTTTCTGCGGTCTTATTGCCAGGATCGGCCGGGGGAGTGGGCGAAGTTCGTGCCCTGGGCAGAGATGGCTCAGAACTCGCTACGTCACTCCTCCACTAACCTTACTCCTTTTCAATGTGTATTAGGGTATCAGCCGGTTCTGGCTCCTTGGCATCAGAGCCAGACCGGGGCCCCTGCGGTGGACAATTGGTTTCGGCACGCTGAGGAAACCTGGGAGGCAGCCCACGTCCACCTTCAGCGTGTCATAAGGCGCCAGAAAATTGGCACAGACCGTCGCCGCAGTGAGGCCCCAGTGTTCGCACCAGGGGACAGGGTCTGACTCTCGACCCGAAACCTGCCCCTCCGTCTGCTCTGCCGGAAGCTGGGTCCGCGGTTTGTGGGGCCGTTTAAAGTCCTGAGGAGAGTGAACGAGGTATGTTATAGGTTACAACTGCCCACTAATTACCGAATTAACCCCTCGTTCCATGTGTCTCTCCTCAGGCCGGTGGTGGCTGGCCCGCTCCAGGAGGCTGAAGTGCGTGATGTTCCTCCGCCTCCTCTAGACATCGAGGGGGTCCCGGCGTATTCTGTTCGATCCATTTTGGATTCGAGACGTCGGGCGAGGGGCCTTCAGTACCTCGTGGACTGGGAGGGTTTACGGGCCGGAGGAGAGATGCTGGGTTCCGGTGGAGGACGTGTTAGATCCTTCCATGTTATCAGAATTCCACCGTCTCCATCCGGATCGCCCTGCACCTCGCCCTCCGGGTCGTCCCCGAGGCCGGGGGGGGGGGGGGGGGGGTACTGTCACGACTTCTGCCGAAGTCGTTGCCTCTCCTTGTTCGGGTAGTGCTCGGCGTTCGACGTCACCGGTCTTCTAGCCATCATCGATCCATTTTTCATTTTCCATTGGTTTTGTCTTGTCTTTCCACACACCTGTTTTCAATCCCATTCATTACCTGTTGTGTATTTAACCCTCTGTTTCCCCTCATGTCTTTGTCAGAGATTGTTTATTGTCAGTGTAGTGTTTTTGTTGTATAGGTGCGCGACGGGTCTTCGTACCCATATTTGTTTATGTTCTTTTCCTATTTAGTGTTATGGAGCATGTTTTTATGACATTATTAAAAGACTCCATTTTACACTCCGTTTGACTCTCCTGCGCCTGACTTCCCTGCCACCTATACACATATGCCTGACACTATAACTGTTATGGTGGAGGTGAGTCTATAACTGTTATGGTGGAGGTGAGTCTATAACTGTTATGGTGGAGGTGAGTCTATAACTGTTATGGTGGAGGTGAGTCTATAACTGTTATGGTGGAGGTGAGTCTATAACTGTTATGGTGGAGGTGAGTCTATAACTGTCATGGTGGAGATGAGTCTATAACTGTTATGGTGGAGATGAGTCTATAACTGTTATGGTGGAGGTGAGTATATAACTTATGGTGGAGATGAGTATATAACTGTTATAGTGGAGATGAGTGTATATAACTGTTATGGTGGAGATGAGTCTATAACTGTTATGGTGGAGATGAGTCTAACTGTTATGGTGGAGATGAGTCTATAACAGTTCCAGTTATACTGTAGGGTTGTCAGTAAAAATCCATGTGATTGTGTGTGAGTGCATAACTGTGTGTGTGTGTGTGGGGTGGGGCTAGAGTATTGTTTGAGAAGGATCACGGCATGTGAAAATGCGTGTGTGTACACGCACGGGATGGAGTGTACAACGTGTGTGTGAGTCAGGGTTTCGCTAGCCAGTAATTGTTGCCTTTTGGCCAATGAAAATTTGGAAAAGCCGATAAAGTTGGCAACCGCCAATTGTCCAGGAGCCTAGGCTTACTGGTTGTATGAATTTGTGGATTCATCCTCCCACAACTGTCCCAGAGTCTGTTTGGAATAGGCTATTTCCTTCTCGACTAGCTGACCAATATAATAGGTCAACTTTTCTACTATGGGGTATAGTAGATTGACGGACTAGTGGTTTTGCTGTTCATTACTTGTCTTGCTGGCTGAGGAAAAGTATTAGGTTGACTGTTATTCAAACATCTTCAAAGTGCACAATAGAATTTGGAAAGAAGGACACACATCGACTTGCATGATCTGTTAATGTTAATTACCATAATCGAAATGTGTTTTCTGTCATCCTGAGCACCGTGGGAAAACGCCCTAATCGTGTTACACACCCAATGCCTATGGGTCCGGGCAGATGTCTGGTAAATAAAAATGCCCAGTGCCACATTTTCCTAACTGAAACCCTGGTGTGAGTGTATAATTCCATTATTTAGGGTGGTCACCGCTGGTGGCAGCTGTCCAGAGGGGACAGTCATCCTGCCACAGTACAATAGTAGGGTGGGGACATTGACAGCAGGGCCAAGACCTCAAAAAGAGATACATAAATAAAATCACTGAGTGCAACCCTGTTATTAGACACTAAGACCCTGGATGTGTCTGAAATGGCACCCTATGCCCTATATAGTGCACTATTTTTGAACAGGGACTTCATAGGGTTCTGTTCAAAAGCTGTGCACTAGTATATAGGGAATAGGGTGCAACTTCAGACACACATATACTTCAACCCTTTCATTAGATACTAAGACCCTGTGCTCCTAGACTGCATTTAACTGCTTACAGGTCTGACCAGTTCAAATGACGTAGGCCTCAATAGTTCAAAAGGTCCCCAAAGAGTGATAATGGAACACTTTTGGTCAGATAGGGGAGGGCAGACGGAGCGTGGAGGAAGGAACAAAAGCAATCATTAAACTGGGGTGGAGCTTTTTCAGCACGTACTACAAGGTGACCTGGGGGGGATGACTCAAGGGGTATTAACAGAGAGAGCGAGAGGTAAAGACAGTCAAAGCCGCAGAATGAGACACAGAGAAACAGACTATTCAAATGGTCCAGTCATCAGGCAGTCATATTTCCACATACATAACATGTACAAGTACACTCAATCTACCATCTCACCAGTGTGAAACTTCCCTACTGCCAAATGAAAACTGCCAGTGTGCACTACCAATAGGTGGCACTATATTTTCCAACAGGGCTATACATTTGGGTGAGATTTTTTTCCTCACCCGAGTAGCCTCGTTTCACTGCCAAAAATAAAATTTAACCATCTAGTGTTCAGCGAAATAACAACACAATGTCAAATACAGGTAGCCTAGTCAAATAATTAACATCAAATTACATGAACCATTACTCTCTCGCGGGAATTCCACTAACGGTACGGAGCCAAAACGTAGCTGCTGCTCATTCCATGTTCTCGAAAATGTATAAATGGTTCAAAAAAATAAGGCCTGCGTCCATAGAGACGCATACCAGCTCTACTGGCAGTACTGCTACTACCAGCAGTACTACACCTGCACTTGACGACGCCAAGTTGTTCTGCTTCCGCGAGCACATCCAATGCTAGCATCAGTAATTCTACATTTGTTGCTAGCTCAGCTAGCATGGACACTGACAGTTGTGAATCTGATGCAGCGCAAAGAGCTACTGCCCCCTTACCTGGGAAAGCACCAAACAGATAGTTTGCTCCGCAAACATGGCAATTTGAAAAATAAACCACGGGAGTTTTTTGAGCAAGAATTAAGACGACTTTCGAGTAACAAGACATGTATAAAAGCAACAGATACCATTAATAAGAAGGGGCTAGAAGCGTCTTATATGGTGAGCTACCGAGTGGCTAGGACAGGCAAACCCAGTACTATTGTGGAGGACTTCATTATTCCTCCTGCCGCGGATATGGTTGAGACAATGCCGGGGGCGGGCAAAAAAACTATACAGACAATGACTTCTTCAAACAACATTTGTTTCATGACACATCAGTGACATGGCAGGAGATGTTTTGAAACAATTACTGCTTCGCATACAAGCCAGTGAATTCTATGGGTTACAGCTGGATGAGTCAACAGACGTGGCGGGCCTGACACAGCTCCTTGTATATGTTCGTTACGTTTATGGGGGGGTCAATTAAGGAAGACATCCTTTTCTGCAAACCAGGACAACAGGAGAGGACATTTTTAAAGTAGTGGACATCAAATGGACTTTGGTGGTCAAGATGTGTTGGTATCTGTACTGATGGCGCAAAAGCAAGCTATGACAGGGGGACATAGTGGAGTGGTAACATGTGTGCAAGCAGTTGCTCTGACGCCACTTGGGTTCACTGCAGCATCCACCAAGAGGCTCTTGCTGCCAAAGGAATGCCTGACAACTTGAAAGACCTTTTGAAAATGGTTAACTTTGTTAAAGAAAGGCCCCTGAACTCTCGTGTATTTTCTGCACTATGCAATGATATGGGCAGCGACCACGTAACGCTTTTACAATATACCGAAGTGTGCTGGTTATCAAGGGGGAAAGTATTGGCACGTTTTTTTTTTTTTAATTGAGAGACGAGCTTAACGTTTTCTTTACTGACCATCATTTTCACTTGTCTGACCGCTTGCATGGCCTATCTGGGTGATGTTTTTTCTCGTCTGAATGATTTGAATCTAGGATTACAGGGACTCTCCGCAACTATATTCAATGTGCGGGACAAAATTGAGGCTATGATTTAAGAAGTTGGACCTCTTCTCCGTCTGCATTAACAAGGACAGCACACAGGTCTTTGTATGATTTTTCGTGTGCAAACGAACAAGCTTACGGACAATGTCAAATGTGATATAGTGAAGCACCTGAGTAAGTCGGGTGCACAATTTCGCGGGTACTTTCCCGAAACAGATTACACAAACAACTGGATTCGTTATCCCTTTCATTCCCTGCCTCCAGTCCATTTACCGATATCTGTACAAGAGAGCCTCATCAAAATTGCAACAAGTGGTTCTGTGAAAATGTCATTTAAATCAGAAGCCACTGCCAGATTTCTGGATTGGGCTGCGCCTAGAGTATCCTGCCTTAGCAAATCGTGCTGTTAAGACACTGATGCCCTTTGCAACCACGTACCTATGTGAGAGTGGATTCTCAGCCCTCACTAGCATGAAAACTAAATACAGGCACAGATTGTGGGAAATTATTTAAGACTGAGACTCTCTCCAATACAACCCAACATTGCAGAGTTATGTGCATCCTTTCAAGCACACCCTTCTCATTAACCTGTGCTGAGTTATTCACAATTTTCGATGAACAAATAAGGTTTGAAATGTAAAATGGTTAAATAAAGAGCAACATTATTGATTATTATTATCATATTATTTGTGCCCTGGTCCTATAAAAACTCTCACTTCCAAAAGAGCCGGATTGTGACAAAAACTAACTCATTCTTATGTTTAATAAATGTAATGTATCGTGTGTGGCAGGCTTACAATGATGTTAAAGAACAACGTGAAAGTGCACTGACCCTGGTGCTTAGAGGGGGCACGCAGCTGGAGGTTGAATGTTTGAAGGGGTACGGGACTATAAAACGTTTGGGAACCACTGCCATAGTAGAATGGACATTTGCTTAGCAATTTTACTAATCTAAAATAATATTACACATATTACTGTAGGTCTGCTTCATTCACTTTTATTAGGTAGAAATGGTGATTGAAGCAGATCTAGTCATTTTTAAAAATGTAAATACATGCTTTTTAGCTTTTTAACTACTTATTTCATATTCCTACTCTTCAAGGTCTCTACTAACAGGAATGGTGACATTTTAATCCCTCACCAACTTAATTCCTGCCTTTTATCCCATATCTTTGGTCACTGATTTTGAGTTTTCTTTAAAGCCCACTGAGTTATAGTGCCACAACACTTTTTTGCAGCAACTAAAAAGGATACACGTTATGCTAATTTAATGCAGGATGGCTGGGGGAGTTGACCGATAAAGTTCATGTGAAGATGTTCTTTCATATCCACTTCTATATCCATTGTCAAAAGATGCTCTACCAGCCAGTTGAGAATAGGGTTAAAGGGTTATTGGACAAATTCAATTAATCCCTTACCGTTTCAGTTCTTCCTTTTGGTGTCTAATGAACATGACCCAGGTCTGTGTGTGAGAGGCTAGGTGTGTTGTTATACCACTACTGGAACAATACATTCAAATGTCGGCCATCTTTTGTTCTGGCAAGTAGGTTGTGGACGGGCACACTGTACGAGTTTGCTGGTGATTACTATGAGTACCCTACCACTCCCTGACAGGAGTAAGGGAGGGAAGGTGTGTACCAAACTTTAGTGTTAGCACTACTCATTCGGGCAGGTAGTGTTCTGTGCACACGTCATTTCCGGTCACAACTTGCAGACTTGTTTTCGATTTGCTGTGCGTTTTGTTGCCAACCTGTTTTACTACCTGACAAATTTACGGTTTTTACTTTTTAATTACCGTTTATATTTTTGTTTTTTCCTCCTCAACTTTTTCACTCCGGACGCTTTATCTGGACACGATTCGTCAGGACCTCCAACAGCCGAAGCTAAGTAGTAACATTAACATGATGCCTTCTAATTGCAGTCGCTGTACTCGCCTTACGGCGAGGATAGCTGTGCTACAAGCCCAGCTTCAGACGCAATCGCTAGGCAAGGGTAATTTCAGTGTAGGAAAGGATGAAACAGCGTCTGTGCCACCAGTAAGTACAGATAGTAGTATAAATCCCCTGGCACAGTCCCCGCAGCCGGACAACTTTCTCACGGTTTCTGGAAGGAAATGCTGTAGGAACGCTCAACCGGTGTCGCTCATTCAGCCAACAGAAACTTTCAACCGGTTTTCCCCATTAAGCAGCGGGTCGGAGTCAGAGGCCGAGTCTTCTCTGGTCTCTACTCCTCCCGTTACGGGGTCTGAGACGCCGACGCTTCCCACCATTAGCTCTGACAAATTGAAAACTCTAGTCATTGGCGACTCCATTACCCGCAGTATTAGACTTAAAACGAATCATCCAGCGATCATACACTGTTTACCGGGGGGCAGGGCTACCGACGTTAAGGCTAATCTGAAGATGGTGTTGGCTAAAGCTAAAACTGGCGAGTGTAGAGAGTATAGAGATATTGTTATCCACGTCGGCACCAACGATGTTAGGATGACACAGTCAGAGATCACCAAGCGCAACATAGCTTCTGCGTGTAAATCAGCTAGAAAGATGTGTCGGCATCGAGTAATTGTCTCTGGCCCCCTCCCAGTTAGGGGGAGTGATGAGCTCTACAGCAGAGTCTCACAACTCAATCGCTGGTTGAAAACTGTTTTCTTCCACTCCCAAAAGATAGCATTTGTAGATAATTGGCCCTCTTTCTGGGACTCACCCACAAACAGGACTAAGCCTGACCTGCTGAGGAGTGACGGACTCCATCCTAGCTGGAGGGGTGCTCTCATTTTATCTACCAACATAGACAGGGCTCTAACTCCTCTAGCTCCACAATGAAATAGGGTGCAGGCCAGGCAGCAGGTTGTTAGCCAGCCTGCCAGCATAATGGAGTCTGCCACTAGCACAGTCAGTGTAGTCAGCTCAGCTATCACCATTGAGACCGTGTCTGTGCCTCGACCTAGGTTGGGCAAAACTAAACATGGCGGTGTTCGCCTTAGCAATCTCACTAGGATAAAGACCACCTCCGTTCCTGTCATTATTGAAAGAGATCATGATACCTCACATCTCAAAATAGGGCTACTTAATGTTAGATCCCTTACTTTAAAGGCAATTATAGTCAATGAACTAATCACTGATCATAATCTTGATGTGATTGGCCTGACTGAAACATGGCTTAAGCCTGATGAATTTACTGTGTTAAATGAGGCCTCACCTCCTGGCTACACTAGTGACCATATCCCCCGTGCATCCCGCAAAGGCGGAGGTGTTGCTAACATTTACGATAGCAAATTTCAATTTACAAAAAAAAAAAAAAGGTGTTTTCGTCTTTTGAGCTTCTAGTCATGAAATCTATGCAGCCTACTCAATCACTTTTTATAGCTACTGTTTACAGGCCTCCTGGGCCATATACAGCGTTCCTCACTGAGTTCCCTGAATTCCTATCGGACCTTGTAGTCATAGCGGATAATATTCTAATCTTTGGTGACTTTAATATTCACATGGAAAAGTCCACAGACCCACTCCAAAAGGCTTTCGGAGCCATCATCGACTCAGTGGGTTTTGTCCAACATGTCTCTGGACCCACTCACTGTCACAGTCATACGCTGGACCTAGTTTTGTCCCATGGAATAAATGTTGTGGATCTTAATGTTTTTCCTCATAATCCTGGACTATCGGACCACCATTTTATTACATTTGCAATTGCAACAAATAATCTGCTCAGACCCCAACCAAGGATCATCAAAAGTCGTGCTATAAATTCACAGACAACACAAAGATTCCTTGATGTCCTTCCAGATTCCCTCTGTCTACCCAAGGACGCCAGAGGACAAAAATCAGTTAACCACCTAACTGAGGAACTCAATTTAACCTTGCGCAATACCCTAGATGCAGTTGCACCCCTAAAAACATTTCTCATAAGAAACTAGCTCCCTGGTACACAGAAAATACTCGAGCTCTGAAGCAAGCTTCCAGAAAATTGGAACGGAAATGGCGCCACACCAAACTGGAAGTCTTCCGACTAGCTTGGAAAGACAGTACTGTGCAGTACCGAAGAGCCCTTACTGCTGCTCGATCATCCTATTTTTCTAACTTAATTGAGGAAAATAAGAACAATCCGAAATTCCTTTTTGATACTGTCGCAAAGCTAACTAAAAAGCAGCATTCCCCAAGAGAGGATGACTTTCACTTTAGCAGTGATAAATTCATGAACTTCTTTGAGGAAAAGATTATGATTATTAGAAAGCAAATTACGGACTCTTCCTTAAATCTGCGTATTCCTTCAAAGCTCAGTTGTCCTGAGTCTGCACAACTCTGCCAGGACCTAGGATCAAGAGAGACGCTCAAGTGTTTTAGTACTATATCTCTTGACACAATGATGAAAATAATCATGGCCTCTAAACCTTCAAGCTGCATACTGGACCCTATTCCAACTAAACTACTGAAAGAGCTGCTTCCTGTGCTTGGCCCTCCTATGTTGAACATAATAAACGGCTCTCTATCCACCGGATGTGTACCAAACTAAAAGTGGCAGTAATAAAGCCTCTCTTGAAAAAGCCAAACCTTGACCCAGAAAATATTTTAAAAACTATCGGCCTATATCGAATCTTTCATTCCTCTCAAAAATGTTAGAAAAGGCTGTTGCGCAACAACCCACTGCCTTCCTGAAGACAAACAATGTATACGAAATGCTTCAGTCTGGTTTTAGACCCCATCATAGCACTGAGACGGCACTTGTGAAGGTGGTAAATGACATTTTAATGGCATCGGACCGAGGCTCTGCATCTGTCCTCGTGCTCCTAGACCTTAGTGCTGCTTTTGATACCATCGATCACCACATTCTTTTGGAGAGATTGGAAACCCAAATTGGTCTACACGGACAAGTTCTGGCTTGGTTTAGATCTTATCTGTCGGAAAGATATCAGTTTGTCTCTGTGAATGGCTTGTCCTCTGACAAATCAACTGTAAATTTCGGTGTTCCTCAAGGTTCCGTTTTAGGACCACTATTGTTTTTACTATATATTTTACCTCTTGGGGATGTTATTCGAAAACATAATGTTAACTTTCACTGCTATGCGGAAGACACACAGCTGTACATTTCAATGAAACATGGTGAAGCCCCAAAATTGCCCTTGCTAGAAGAATGTGTTTCAGACATAAGGAAGTGGATGGCTGCAAACTTTCTACTTTTAAACTCGGACAAAACAGAGATGCTTGTTCTAGGTCCCAAGAAACAAAAAGATCTTCTGTTGAATCTGACAATTAATCTTAATGGTTGTACAGTCGTCTCAAATAAAACTGTGAAGGACCTCGGCGTTACTCTGGACCCTGATCTCTCTTTTGAAGAACATATCAAGACCATTTCAAGGACAGCTTTTTTCCATCTACGTAACATTGCAAAAATCAGAAACTTTGTCCAAAATTGATGCAGAAAAATTTATCCTGCTTTTGTCACTTCTAGGTTAGACTAATGCAATGCTCTACTTTCCGGCTACCCGGATAAAGCACTAAATAAAACTTCAGTTAGTGCTAAATACGGCTGCTAGAATCCTGACTAGAACCAACAAATTTGATCATATTACTCCAGTGCTAGCCTCTCTACACTGGCTTCCTGTCAAAGCAAGGGCTGATTTCAAGGTTTTACTGCTAACCTACAAAGCATTACATGGGCTTGCTCTCTGATTTGGTCCTGCCGCACATACCTACATGTACGCTAAGGTCACAAGACGCAGGCCTCCTAATTGTCCCTAGAATTTCTAAGCAAACAGCTGGAGGCAGGGCTTTCTCCTATAGAGCTCAATTTTTATGGAACGGTCTGCCTACCCATGTCAGAGACGCAAACTCGGTCTCAACCTTTAAGTATCTACTGAAGACTCATCTCTTCAGTGGGTCATATGATTGAGTGTAGTCTGGCCCAGGAGTGGGAGGGTGAACGGAAAGGCTCTGGAGCAACGAACCGCCCTTGCTGTCTCTGCCTGGCCGGTTCCCCTCTTTCCACTGGGATTCTCTGCCTCTAACCCTATTACATGGGCTGAGTCACTGGCTTACTGGGGCTCTCTCATGCCATCCCTGGGAGGGGGTGCGTCACCTGAGTGGGTTGATTCACTGATGTGGTCATCCTGTCTGGGTTGGCGCCGGCTCTAGGACCATGCCCCAGAAATACCTGACATGATGACTCCTTGCTGTCCCCAGTCCATCTGACTGTGCTGCTGCTCCAGTTTCAACTGTTCTGCCTTATTATTATTCGACCATGCTGGTCATTTATGAACATTTGAACATCTTGGCCATGTTCTGTTATAATCTCCACCCGGCACAGCCAGAAGAGGACTGGCCACCCCACATAGCCTGGTTCCTCTCTAGGTTTCTTCCTAGGTTTTGGCCTTTCTAGGGAGTTTTTCCTAGCCACCGTGCTTCTACACCTGCATTGCTTGCTGTTTGGGGTTTTAGGCTGGGTTTCTGTACAGCACTTAGAGATATCAGCTGATGTACGAAGTGCTATATAAATAAATTTGATTTGATTTGTACCACATGCACACACACACACACACACACACACACGTACCTGAGCTAGACAGAGATTGGCATTGACATAAGATTCATGTAGGAGGCAAACTAGGGATTCAGCCTTTGTAAATATCTCACCAATAGGCCTGTTCTGCAGAGGGCGCACAATCATCAGTGCAAGAGATCACTCGTCAGAAGACAACAACAGATAACCCATTGATAAATCCCTGTTTATGGCCTATACAGTAATACCATTTCACTCATGTGTCTCAGAGTGTGGTGAGTTACAGTAAGGTGTGATTTCTGGTCCCAACATGCAGAGGCATTATGACACACAGATCCAGGACAAAGTCTACTGGGTAGGACTATTGTATTCTTCCAGGATGAACAGAGTGACAGAATCCCAAAAATAATGTGTGTGTGTGTGTGGGTGTATTCATACGTTTGTGTGTATTCATGGAGCAAATGCTTTCGGAGTGAAATTACAACTTGGGTTTTTACATGCCGATTATGGAAGGGGGAAATATGTGCACATTCTAGGAAAGAATGTGCTACCGTCACTGACACGCGGGGAGAAGCTGGAAAAAGTTAGTAAATTTTTTTCTCTGGTCATTTTCATCACAACAAAACATACCACCCACTGTAGCAATATGACCAACTACGGAAGAGACCAAGTACCAGCTATAAGTGGAGGCTAACGGTTAGCAGTTAGCGGCTAATGCGTCATGCTAACATTAGTTTGGCCCTAAATGCAGGACATTCTAATAAGCATTTTTCAAGAATATAGTGACACCACCAACCACAGCTTGGCTTGGAATAGTATTCTTTACATCAATGAAAGGGAAAGAATGATAGCCATTACGCTAACTGGTCCTATGGAGCTTATGTACATAGTAAAATAGCAACCAACCAACGACTATGAACGTGTGACTTTTTAAAACAGAAATATCTACTTGAATATGGAAATGAATATATTAATTTGAAGACAAATCCTGACTTCAGACGCACGCTGATAACTTTTCACACAAACACAACAAGCATTATTTAGCATTCCACCATCTCCCTATGCATTTAAACATATTTATTCATGAATCCTTGAATAAATTAAATCGAAGCCTGATAGTTATTTTGAGATTCACGGGGAGATACTCTTTGATGATGGTTGAAAGGCTTTGTGGGGCGGTGTGATGAGAGAGAGCTCTTTGTGAAACCGCCTGTTGTCCACGCAAACACACACCGTTTGAAAGGCCTCCTGTAGGCCTACTCCATTCAACTGAACCCACTGCACTGAACACACACACAAGATTGATGCTCCTATATATTGCACAGATCGCACAAACTGTACCGAACCAGGTAACTTAACACCCATGGATACACACACAAACACACACCAACCAACCCATCACACACATACACACACACACACACACACACACACAGCCCATCACAGATCGCATACCCTCCTCCCCAGTCTTGGCATTAATGCTGGCGCTGGGTTTTTTTCCGAGGGTTGCGTTTCATCTTGGTCCCTGACTACTAACCTGGATTGATCGGAGATCTTCATCATGTCAAAGTACTGTGTGTTTGATGCAGTAAGCAAATGACAGAACAAAGCTCTCCTAACGCTGTATACATACAGTATGTGTGAATCAACCCCTATGAGAATGTACCTCAGATAGCAGGCAAGGAGCATACACACACACACACACACACACACCTTCCTTCGATGGCTTATTAACCAATTGGGACACTATGGAGGAAGTGAGGTATGCATTGCTCTCCTGCCCCTATTCATCAAACGTCTCAGAGTAGTGCTGATCCAAGATCAGTTTAGCCTTTCCGATCATATTTAATAAGAGGGGAGACCTCATCCCAGACCAGCACTACAAGGGGTGTAAAAGTGGCTATATAAAAATATCAAACATCATGCTGAAAACAGGAGAGTGAGTGAGAGAAATCTGGGTGAGAGTACGAGTATTTCTAAGTGGGTGTGTGAGTGAGCGAGAGAGGAAGAGTGAGAGCACCAGACAGACAGGGAGAGCGCCAGAGCACCAGGCCAGCTGCGGAGTGTGGGATGGGGACTGGGAAATGGAGTGAATGAGGGACAGCCCTGGGAAGAGAAACAAATATTTGTCCTCCTCTCTCCAGCAGCAGCAGGCAACAGCTCTGCCTCTGACACAGCAGGAAAAACAAGCAGTTATTTATAACGTCTGGTAAAGGGGACAACAACAAGACGGAGGACAGATGTACAGAGGAGGACTGGAATGGCCAGAGGAGTGACTCCCGAGAGGGGCGGAGAAAAGAGATCTGATTAATAAAGAGAGAGAGCCAACTAATTCAATTTCTGATATCTCAGTTAACAAAATACTATAGTGCCCGATTCACACTGGCTGGCCTGGTTATACATCCACTATAGCTACTGGAAGCGTGCTGGAGAGGACAATGTAAAAAGCAAAGAGCCGAGCCAGCACAGTGTGGTTAAGGTCTATAATTTTGTTGAAATGTAATAGGTTTTGAAGAGCTTCTGAAGAGATTTACTAGCTCCTCTTAGACTCCACAGTTGCTCTATAACAATCAGTCTGCGAAGTCAGTGACAGTTTAACAGGTGAGGTTAGGTATTTCCAGACTGTAGCATTACAGTAAGAGACACCAAAGACCACTAGGGGGCACACACACACACACACACGAATATGCATGATCCAGCCCTTAAGGCAAACATTACACACTCTGTTATGCCACACCAAAGAACATACAGAACGAGGTGATGAATTACAGGCACACTTAGCTTTCACACACACTAAGTCACACTGTGGATCAACACACCAACACACACAAGTCCCAGATGCTCTCCACCTCTCATTTATTTATTTTTTATTTTACTTTACCTTTATTTAACCAGGTAGGCAAGTTGAGAACAAGTTCTCATTTACAATTGCGACCTGGCCAAGATAAAGCAAAGCAGTTCGACAGATACAACAACACAGAGTTACACATGGAGTAAAACAAACATACAGTCAATAATAAAGTATAAACAAGTCTATATACAATGTGAGCAAATGAGGTGAGAAGGGAGGTAAAGGCAAAAAAGGCCTTGGTGGCAAGGTAAATACAATATAGCAAGTAAAACACTGGAATGGTAGTTTTGCAATGGAAGAATGTGCAAAGTAGAAATAAAAATAATGGGGTGCAAAGGAGCAAAATAAATAAATAAATGAAATACAGTTGGGAAAGAGGTAGTTGATAGGGCTAAATTATAGGCGGGCTATGTACAGGTGCAGTAATCTGTGAGCTGCTCTGACAGTTGGTGCTTAAAGCTAGTGAGGGAGATAAGTGTTTCCAGTTTCAGAGATTTTTGTAGTTCGTTCCAGTCATTGGCAGCAGAGAACTGGAAAGAGAGGCGGCCAAAGAAAGAATTGGTTTTGGGGATGACTAGAGAGATATACCTGCTGGAGCGTGTGCTACAGGTGGGAGATGCTATGGTGACCAGTGAGCTGAGATAAGGGGGGACTTTACCTAGCAGGGTCTTGTAGATGACATGGAGCCAGTGGGTTTGGCGACGAGTATGAAGCGAGGGCCAGCCAACGAGAGCGTACAGGTCGCAATGGTGGGTAGTATATGGGGCTTTGGTGACAAAACGGATTGCACTGTGATAGACTGCATCCAATTTGTTGAGTAGGGTATTGGAGGCTATTTTGTAAATGACATCGCCAAAGTCGAGGATTGGTAGGATGGTCAGTTTTACAAGGGTATGTTTGGCAGCATGAGTGAAGGATGCTTTGTTGCGAAATAGGAAGCCAATTCTAGATTTAACTTTGGATTGGAGATGTTTGATATGGGTCTGGAAGGAGAGTTTACAGTCTAACCAGACACCTAAGTATTTGTAGTTGTCCACGTATTCTAAGTCAGAGCCGTCCAGAGTAGTGATGTTGGACAGGCGGGTAGGTGCAGGTAGCGATCGGTTGAAGAGCATGCATTTAGTTTTACTTGTATTTAAGAGCAATTGGAGGCCACGGAAGGAGAGTTGTATGGCATTGAAGCTTGCCTGGAGGGTTGTTAACACAGTGTCCAAAGAAGGGCCGGAAGTATACAGAATGGTGTCGTCTGCGTAGAGGTGGATCAGAGACTCACCAGCAGCAAGAGCGACCTCATTGATGTATACAGAGAAGAGAGTCGGTCCAAGAATTGAACCCTGTGGCACCCCCATAGAGACTGCCAGAGGTCCGGACAACAGACCCTCCGATTTGACACACTGAACTCTATCAGAGAAGTAGTTGGTGAACCAGGCGAGGCAATCATTTGAGAAACCAAGGCTGTTGAGTCTGCCGATGAGGATGTGGTGATTGACAGAGTCGAAAGCCTTGGCCAGATCAATGAATACGGCTGCACAGTAATGTTTCTTATCGATGGCGGTTAAGATATCGTTTAGGACCTTGAGCGTGGCTGAGGTGCACCCATGACCAGCTCTGAAACCAGATTGCATAGCAGAGAAGGTATGGTGAGATTCAAAATGGTCGGTAATCTGTTTGTTGACTTGGCTTTCGAAGACCTTAGAAAGGCATGGTAGGATAGATATAGGTCTGTAGCAGTTTGGGTCAAGAGTGTCCCCCCCTTTGAAGAGGGGGATGACCGCAGCTGCTTTCCAATCTTTGGGAATCTCAGACGACACGAAAGAGAGGTTGAACAGGCTAGTAATAGGGGTGGCAACAATTTCGGCAGATAATTTTAGAAAGAAAGGGTCCAGATTGTCTAGCCCGGCTGATTTGTAGGGGTCCAGATTTTGCAGCTCTTTCAGAACATCAGCTGAATGGATTTGGGAGAAGGAGAAATGGGGAAGGCTTGGGCGAGTTGCTGTTGGGGGTGCAGTGCTGTTGACAGGGGTAGGAGTAGCCAGGTGGAAAGCATGGCCAGCAGTAGAAAAATGCTTATTGAAATTTTCAATTATGGTGGATTTATCAGTGGTGACAGTGTTTCCTATCTTCAGTGCAGTGGGAAGCTGGGAGGAGGTGTTCTTATTCTCCATGGACTTTACAGTGTCCCAGAACTTTTTTGAGTTAGTGTTGCAAGAAGCAAATTTCTGCTTGAAAAAGCTAGCCTTGGCTTTTCTAACTGCCTGTTTATAATGGTTTCTAGCTTCCCTGAACAGCTGCATATCACGGGGGCTGTTCGATGCTAATGCAGAACGCCATAGGACGTTTTTGTGTTGGTTAAGGGCAGTCAGGTCTGGGGAGAACCAAGGGCTATATCTGTTCCTGGTTCTAAATTTCTTGAATGGGGCATGTTTATTTAAGATGGTTAGGAAGGCATTTAAAAAAAATATCCAGGCATCCTCTACTGACGGGATGAGGTCAATATCCTTCCAGGATACCCCGGCCAGGTCGATTAGAAAGGCCTGCTCGCTGAAGTGTTTCAGGGAGCGTTTTACAGTGATGAGAGGAGGTCGTTTGACCGCTGACCCATTACGGATGCAGGCAATGAGGCAGTGATCGCTGAGATCTTGGTTGAAGACAGCAGAGGTGTATTTAGAGGGGAAGTTGGTTAGGATGATATCTATGAGGGTGCCCGTGTTTAAGGCTTTGGGGAGGTACCTGGTAGGTTCATTGATAATTTGTGTGAGATTGAGGGCATCAAGTTTAGATTGTAGGATGGCTGGGGTGTTAAGCATGTTCCAGTTTAGGTCGCCTAGCAGCACGAGCTCTGAAGATAGATGGGGGGCAATCAGTTCACATATGGTGTCCAGAGCACAGCTGGGGGCAGAGGGTGGTCTATAGCAGGCGGCAACGGTGAGAGACTTGTTTTTAGAGAGGTGGATTTTTAAAAGTAGAAGTTCAAATTGTTTGGGTACAGACCTGGATAGTAGGACAGAACTCTGCAGGCTATCTTTGCAGTAGATTGCAACACCGCCCCCTTTGGCAGTTCTATCTTGTCTGAAAATGTTGTAGTTTGGAATTAAAATGTCTGAATTTTTGGTGGTCTTCCTAAGCCAGGATTCAGACACAGCTAGAACATCCGGGTTGGCAGAGTGTGCTAAAGCAGTGAATAGAACAAACTTAGGGAGGAAGCTTCTAATGTTAACATGCATGAAACCAAGGCTATTACGGTTACAGAAGTCGTCAAAAGAGAGCGCATGGGGAATTGGAGTGGAGCTAGGCACTGCAGGGTCTGGATTCACCTCTACATCGCCAGAGGAACATAGGAGGAGTAGAATAAGGGTGCGACTAAAAGCAATAAGAATTGGTCGTCTAGAACGTCTGGAACAGAGAGTAAAAGGAGGTTTCTGGGGGCGATAAAATAGCATCAAGGTATAATGTACAGACAAAGGTAAGGTAGGATGTGAATACAGTGGAGGTAAACCTAGGTATTGAGTGATGAAGAGAGAGATATTGTCTCTAGAAACATCATTGAAACCAGGAGATGTCATTGCATGTGTGGGTGGTGGAACTAATAGGTTGGATAAGGTATAGTGAGCAGGACTAGAGGCTCTACAGTGAAATAAGCCAATAAACACTAACCAGAACAGCAATGGACAAGACATATTGACATTAAGGAGAGGCATGCTTAGTCGAGTGATCAAAAGGGTCCAGTGAGTGGAGAGGTTGGTTGAGGGTCACGGCGATTTAGACAGCTAGCCAGGCCAACCGGTAGCAAGCTAGCATAGGATGGAGTCTGTTGTTAGCCACCTCTTGCGTTCGGTCAGTAGATTAGTGGGGTTCCGTGTGGTATAGGGGATTAATCCAAATCACACAACAACAACAAAAATAAGAACAATAGATATAGTTATAGAGGCCCGAGAAGAAAACATAATAATAAAAATAAATAAATTATCCGATTGTCTATTCAGATAGCAGCCGGTAAGACAGCTAACGGTTAGCGGGCCGCAGATGGGCGTTCAGGTAACGTCGCGACAGAGGAGCCAGCCGGATCTCATTCAGGTAGATAACGTCGGCAGTCCAGTTGTGAAGGCCCGGTGGGGCTCCGCGTAGGCAGTGAAACGGGTCCGGATAGGTGACTGCAGCCCAGGAGTGAATGATGGAACTCAGGAGTGATTGACGGAGCTGGCTAGCACCGGAACAATCGATGTTTGCTCCGGAATCGACGAAAGCCGACTGTCACACGGATAGCAGCTAGCTAGCTGTGAGATCCGGGTATGAATGTCCAGAGAGCAGTTGAAATCCAGGGACATGGAGAGAAAAATTGGTCCGGTATGTTCCGTTCCGAGCTGCGCCGTACAAAACTGGCGATAGATTTTCGATAGATTTTCGAGCTAAAGGACAGCCGATGACCACAAACCGTGGTTAGCTGAATACTAACGATTTGCCAGTAAAGAAGCTAACTAGCTTCTGGATTAGCTTCTGGGCTAGCTCCTGGCTAGCTTCTGGCTAGTTTCTGGCTAGCCTCCTGGAGTTTCTGGCTAGCTTCCTGGAGGATTACAGATCTGAGGTAAATAATACTTTTTTATAAATATAAATTGGTGAGGCTGGTTGCAGGAGAGTGTTTAGAAGATGAGTTGATGGAAAATAAAAATAAAATGTATGTGAAAAAAGTTGTAAATATATATATATACAGGACACGACAAGACGAGGACAAAAGACGTCTGAACTGCTATGCGATCTTGGACTCAGAAGACCAGGAAATGAAGCATGGAACAGACAGAATAACAAACTGACAGTGACGGAGCCAAAGAAAGCACAGGCCAGAGATATTACAGTCCACAATATGTTACAGGACACCACTAACTAAAGAGCTGCTGGGTTAACATTTACTCCGCTACGCGTTCATGCTTAAGCCAAAGTGGTGTCCATATTTAGCACGTTAGCATTGAAAGGTAGGGGTGGCCAAATACCCTCTATGATTTTCCAATACCATAAACACAGTTTAAGAAATGTGAATATTTATACTTTTAAAATAAATACCTGCAGTCAACATGTGCACTAGGTAATAGATATAAACGGATCGCAAGTTTACCGCTACTAGTTTCCAAAAACAGCCGTTTTGTGTGTGCTGCAAACTGCGTTTTGAAATACTTGCAGCGCTTTATGGGCTGGGTTGTCTGTCTCAGTCATAAACGTTTGACTGCGCTCGTCAGCATTTACCTACCATCCTTAATGGGGATTCTTTAGTATTTTGTTGGCATTCTGGAAAGTGAAGATTTTTGGGCCTTTTTTCCCCCCATAAAAATGTTATTTTTATATATAATATAATTATAGTATAATTTTATAAAAAGTGACCCGTATGTGCTATAGGGGTAAAATTGTATATCACGGGAATCTGGATACCACCCAATCCTGTCAAACGGCTACAATAAGCATTAGCGATTATTCAGTCTATTAATTGTATTTTTTCACGCCGGTAATACCAAATGTGACCTTGGCGCATTCCACTTCATAACATATGGCTACAAAACGTGCTTAGGGGAATTAGTTTACCTTCAACCCATTTTCATGCGACTCAAATATACTTAGACACGCTTGGATTTGCTTGGAACAAGGTGGACTGTAAAGGAGCTATGCTAAAGGATTACATGCACACAAACACAGACAGAGAAGCAGTACAGAAACACTGAACAACTGGTCCATTCATTTTCGACCAATAGTGGACCAACCCACCCCTCTTTGGAAAAACCAATGGACTAATCCTCTTTTCAGGGTTGTGTTGTACAGAAGTCTTTTCATAATCAAATAAAAAAGTTTATTGGTCACGTACAGTTTTGCAGATGTTAACGCAGGTGCAGCGTTAATGCTTACGTTTCTAGCTACAACAGTGCAGCAATATCCAGCAATACAATAACAATACGCACAATCCACTTTTTTTTTAAGAACAATACATTTAAACATATCGGAAAGAGCAATATCAGAACGAGCAATATTGAGTCTGGAATATAAATATATAGTGCATTCAGAAAGTACTCAGAAATACCCCTTGTCTTATTCCACATTTTGTTGTGTTACAGCCTGAATTTTTTATCTCACAACACCACATAATGACGAAGTGAAAACATGTTTTTAGAAATTTTTGCTAGATTTCTTGAAAAATAAATTACAGAAATGTCCATTTTAACACCCACGGATGGACGCACACACCAACTAACCCAGCACACATACAGTGTACAACAATAGTGTTTAACAGGATGTTTTAATGGCTAACTCGTCTCTGTACCCCACACATACAGATAATTGTAAGGTCCCTTAGTGGAGCAGTGAATATCAAACACAGATTCAACCACAAAGACCAGGGAAGTTTTCCAATGCCTCTCAAAGAAGGGCACCGATTGGTAGATGGGTAAACATTTTAAAGCATACATTGAATATCCCTTTGAGCATGGGGAAGTTATTACTTACACTTTGGATGGTGTATCAATACACCCAGTCACTACAAAGATACAGGCGTCCTTCCTAACTCAGTTGCCAGAGAGGAAAGAAACCACTCAGCGATTTCACCATGAGGCCAATGATCACTTTAAAACAGTTTGAGTTTAATGGCTGTGTTAGGAGAAAACTGATGATGGATCAAGAACTTTGTAGTTACGCCACAATACTAACCTAATTGACAGAGTGAAAAGAAGGAAGCCTGTACAGAAAATAAATATTACAAAACATACATCCTATTTGCAACAGTAATACTGCAAAAAATGTGGCAAAGCAATTCATGTTTAGTCCTGAATTTTTTAAAATTTGACCTTTATTTAACTAGACAGTTAAGAACAAATTCTTATTTTCAATGACGGCCTAGGAACAGTGGGTTAACTGCCTGTTCAGGGGCAGAACGACAGTTTTGTACCTTGTCAGCTCGGGGATTTGAATTTGCTAGTCCAACGCTCTAACCACTAGGCTACCCTGCCGCCCTTTGAATACAAAGTGTTAGGTTACGTTTGGGGTAAATCGAATACAAAAGATGAAGAACATACGCACATCCAGGTACTTTTTGCTGGTGCTGGAGTTGTAGGTGAATTAATGGCAAATAAAAATGCTGCACATTGCTGCTCATACTCATATGTGATTTTGTTTCAACCCTTAGGTCTTCATCAGGCATGGATGTGTTTTTATAATTTCCAAATCCAATACAACACATTATTGAGTATCACTCTCCATATTGTCAAGCATAGTGGTGGCTGCATCATGTTATGGGTATGCTTGGAACTGGGGAGTTTTTCCAGGATAAAAGAGAAACGGAATGAAGCTAAAGACAGGCAAAATCCTAGAGGGAAAACCTGGTTCAGTCTGCTTTCCACCAGACACTGAATTCACCTAGGCAGGACAATAAAACACAAGGGAAAATCTACACTGGAGTCGCTTACCATGAAGACAGTGAATGTTCCTGAGTAGCCGAGTTACAGCTGACTTAAATCTGCATGAAAATCTATGGCAAGACCTGAATATGGTTGCCTAGCAGTGATCAACTACCAATTTCACAGAGCTTGAAGAATTTTGAAAATAATAAAAATGGGCAAATGTTGCACAGTCCAGGTGTAGAAAGCTCTTAGAAATTTACTGTCACGACTCCCGCCGAGGGTGGCTCCCCTGCCTGTTCGGGCAGGGGGTTGAATACTCATCTAAATCAAGAAATATTTGTTTTATTTTTCATAAATGTTTTAAACATGTTAGAATTTCTTACACTTTGACATTACCGAGTATTTTAATCCCACTTTGTAACAACAAAATGTGGAAAATGTCATGGTGTGTGAATACTTTCTGAAGGCATTATACATTTGTATTTATATTCCAGACTCTGACATTGCTCGTTCTGATATTTCTTAATTCCTTTATTTTTTTTGTTGGTATTCATGTGTATTGTTTTGTACTGTTAGGTATTACTGCACTGTTGGAGCTAGAAACATAAGCATTTTGCTGCACCTGCGATAACCTCTGCAAATTATGTGTACGCATCCAATAAAATGTGATTTGATGAGGACATTTTTACTCCTGAACTTATTTAAGAGAATACTTGACTCAAGATATTTCAGCTTTTCATTTTTGATTAATTTGTAGTAAAAACTAAATAACAATAATTCCACTTTGACATTATGGGGTATTGTGTGTAGGCCAGTGTCAATTACTTTTTGCCCCTTTTTCTCCCGAATTTTGTGATTTCCAATTGGTAGTTACAGTCTTGTCCCATCGCTATAACTCCAATTACGGACTCGGGAGAGGCGAAGGTTGCGAGCCATGCGTCCTCCAAAACACAATCCTGCCAAGCCGCACTGCTTCTTGACACACTGCTTGCTTAACCTGGAAGCCAGTGTGTCGGAGGAAACAATGTACAACTGGCGACCGTGTCAGCGTGCATGCACCCGGCCCGCCACAGGAGTCGCAAGAGCGCGATGGGACAAGGACATCTCGGCCAGCCAAACCCTCCCCCAACCCGGACGTTGCTGTGCCAATTGTGCGCCGCTTCATGAGTCTCCCAGTCAAGGCCAGCTGCGACACAGCCCAGGATTAAACCCGGGCCTGTAATGATGCCTCAGTGCCTTAGACCGCTGCACCATTCAGGAGGCCCCACAAAATCTCAATTAAATCCATTTTAAATTCAGGCTGTACTACATTTGAAAAAAGTCAAGGGGTGTGAATACTTTCTGAAGGCACTGTATATGTATGTGAATGGTGTGTACAGACAGTATAGTATATGAATAGACAATGTGTGTTCAACAGTAGTTATATAAATGACTAGAACACAATATAAACATATAAAGTGGGTAAAACAGTATGTAACATGATTAAAGTGACAAACTTCCTGCAATTCGTCACTTGGCCATGTAATAAGCATTTAGCTGCCCCTGCTATAACATCTGTTAAACTGTGTATGCGACCAATAAACTTTGATTTGATTTTGATAGAGCGAGAGAGAGTGACTTCTTCTTCACCTCTCTCTTCACTTCTTCTTCACCTCTCATGGACTGAGATGATAATGTTTTGAAAAAGGTATCCGACCAGAACATATAAATAAACACAAACAAAGTGCAAAGGTAATATTGTGTGTGTGGGGGTCATCGTTCTTCTCCAATTTAATCCAATCATAACACAGGATTGTACAGCGATATACAATAAAGGATGCCTACCGGGATATAGTGTTCACCTGTTCAGCTCGTTCACATCAGTGCAGATGAAGGAAAGGAGGCGAGGAGATGAAGCCACTTTAAAAACTATTGAGATGCAGCCCTGTAGAGAAAAAGAAAAGTGTTTAATGTAGCTCAAGTTTGTCTCTAGTAAGGCAGGTCGCTGAAACAAGATGGCCGATAAAGAGAGCAAAGAAACTGGTCACTTCCAAAATACTTAATCTCAAATTCAGTATGAGATTATTTATTTTTATTGTTTAAAATGTAACCTTTATTTCACTAGGCAAGTTCGTTAAGAACAAATTCTTATTTACAATGACGACCTACACCGATAGTCAGTGTGATATTGAAATAGACAGAAATAACACTAGGGGCTCTGTTTTAACAAACCTAAAAGCAATGGTAAAATCTAAGCGCTATAGGTTCAGGTGTGTCAAATATTTTTGCTATTTTCATAACCGGAATTATGGGCGCAGTAGCTAGCAGTGGCGCAAAAGGGCTGGGTTTTGAATAAACACGGTTTTAGGTGTGTCGAGGCTTGATCCCTCACTGGCCAATCAGAACGCGCTCCATAGCGTAATACACTGAGTGTACAAAACATTAGGTACTCCTTCCTAATTTTGAGTTGCACTCCCTTTTGCCCTTAGAGCAGCCTCAATTCATTGGGGCATGGACTCTACAAGGTGCTGACAATATTCCACAGGGATGCTGGGCATGTTGATTCAAATGCTTCCCACAGTTGTGTCAAGTTGGCTGGAAGTCCTTTGGGTGGTGGAACATTCTTGATACAGTTGAGCGTGAAACACTCAGGAGCGTTTGCAGTTTTTGACACACTCAAACCGGTGTGCCTGGCACCTACTACCATACCCCGTTCAAAGCCACAAATCTTTTGTCTTGCCCATTCACCCTCTGAATGGCACACATACCCAATCCATGTCTCAATTGTCTCAAGGCTTAAAAATCCTTCTTTAACTTGTCTCCTCCCCTTCATCTACACTGATTGATGTGGATTTAACAAGTGACATCAATAAGGGATCATAGCTTTCACCTGGATTCACCTGGTCAGTCTGTCATGGAAAGAGCAGGTGTTCCAGATTTTTGGTACACTCAGAATATGTGGTTGCTTTAAGTTGTGTTTACAGTCGTATGTATTATGTAATCAAATCCAATATAAATGTTAGTCCGTTATAGCCTAGTTTGTTGAATAGCCTAAGAAACTAAATAAACGTATGTAGGCCTTGCCCATCTTTGATAAATATGTTGAACATGTTCGTAGTTCTCATTGTAAGAAGCCTAAATGCATGACTTCAATATGGAAATGTATTGTTAAACATAGCATTTGCACTGATATAGGGGCTAGGCCTACTGTAAATTGCATTATGTCTGCCATGTCTGATCCACAGACGTGCCAAACGTTGTCAATAAGCAAGATTCAATTCACTAAAGATGGGCCTTAAAAAGAGAGTGAATAATTATAATCAATTCCAGACCGTAAATAGATCAAAGTCAAACAAATCATATTTACATGAAGACATTTTAGAAATAAAAGTGGTAGTTGTGTACCAGTTATATGACTGGACAAAGACAACCACCAAAACAACAATGTCCATGAAGAAACCCTCAAATCTCTTCAGTATAAACCAATGCATTTACTCACTAGGTTACAGAACTGTGTGTGTTTCTCTCCAGCGTACATACAGGGCACATGGGGATAAATGTTGACCTTAACACATTCCCATTTATTCCCCCAAAGGACTCTTCGCCTGGGTCTGCAAAATGCCACGGATTCCTGGAGCTTTGGATCACTAGCCTGGGGCTCTCTCCCTGGCTGGATGGTGCACCGGTTCAGCTGGAGCCTAGCCAAACTCGGCTAGGTGAACCAAACGAGTGTGCTCGCATGCCTTCCACCTTTGCTTGAAAGAAAAACAGCAATAGTAGTCAGAATGAATCTAAGGTAACTCAAATCTGTCATTCATTTGGACTTTTTTTGCAGAGGATATCTTAGTTGCGCAATTTTACTAACTAGGATGTTTGGTGCAGTATTTCTCAAGTGAAAACGTATGCATGAAACAAGGCATCTATCGTTGAATGACAAACGACTTCATTGAGGAATCCCTACTGTTGATCAATCACCAAACAAAGAGGCGTAGTCGTAGGATTCCGAACATTAGCTTGACTCGAGAAAAAATGTGTGCACGAACAGCTGATGTTGCCATAAGATATGGACAAACTGTTCTGAACTGTTTTGGATGGGGAGCATGTGGGCGCCTTAACCCAAGATCAGTGAACCCAGTCTTGGTAGAGGTTGTTCATTCACAGCCTCTCGTGTGAGTGAGTGAGTGAGAGAGAGAGGGGGGATTAGCCCTGGCTAGGCCCCCTGTGGTTGTGGTACTAATGTGGCGCTGGCCACTGATTGGGTTGGAAACACAGATAAAGGTCAGACTGAGGGGTTGGGGACCAGGTGACAGAACAATAGGAAAATCCCCTCTCTTTTCCCTGTGTTCATTGGATTCCAAGATGGCACCGCAGAGACAATGGCTGAGGGTGCTGAAGAGAGGTGATTATGTTCCTCATATTACCACACACCACTTTCTCATTTTTTGTTCCCACACACTACATGCACACATACACCTCTCATACACTGAACACAAACATACACTCCCTTTACAAATATACAAACACATAACTGTAATCCAATCACAGCTGTACAAAGACATGATAAACTCTACTTCATAAAGCAACCAATATTACAGGACTGGAGCTAGGTCTATATCCAGCCAAACATAACTGTGACAGAAGAATGAAGGGTAGATTGGTGAGGATAAATAAAAGGAGAAGATAAGAGTTCCAAGTACATTCCTGTGGTGAGCTAGCTTACATAACCATATTTACATTATATATATAATGTCATTCCACAAAGCAGCCAGATATTCCCATTAGCTTATGGTAATTCCAGTTATTTTTTTTATTCTTAAATGTTAATGCTCTTGTCAGAAAGACATTTCACCTCAGTTTTGTCTAGTTTTTTTTTTTTATCATATTTGCACGCCAATACGTCTGTCTGTCATAACAAACTTGTACTGGGTTCTCTCCTTGACTGTTTCACAACACCGAGGCGAGATTGAGCTAATAAGTCGTTGAAGGACGTGACTGTAGAACGGTTATTAGGTTGGGCCGGAGAAGGAACATACCCCTCTTCTTTTCACAAGGACATGGGGAGGCTTGCCTCCGTCCTTCAGACCCACCTGTCTGCTGTCCACGGTCTCCTTTCCCTCTCTTGTTCATACTCTCTTTGTGTCGGTCTCCTTTCTCTCTCTCATTCTTCCTCTTTGTCCCTAGTTCTTCCATTCCTCTCCTTTTCCATCTCGTCCTCCTTTCTACAGCTTAACTATCTCTTCCACTTCTCCATTCCTCCTCTGTCCGTATTTTTTTCCATTGCGTAACTCTTTACCCTCCACTTTCCATAAAGCTCAATTCATAGTTCAGAGCCGTGTAGCCCCAATAGTCCGATGGGCCATTTATTTATTCCACATTTACAAACCTCATTTCATTGGCTGTTCTCAAGTTGCAGACGTATGTCCCAATAAATCACGCAGCTCTGCCGCATTGAACTCTGTTGGACGCTTTTTTCTGTCCCTTTACTCACTCCTCTCGTCTATCAATATTTGTCATCTCGCTCTCTCCACGTCTTCCTCGCTCCATCTCTCCTCTCTGTGAAGCTGGTTCAGGAATGTTACACACTCCCATGTGTGCTCCCTTCTCTCCACCATACATACTGGAAGCTTGGAAAACACTGCTTGACATTTCAGCCTCCCCAGCACTCACACAGGGGCACATTCAGCCGACACTACGAAGGCTCGACCACCGACTACGGCCTATAGGTGGACAATATAAGACACTTTAAATTATACCCGACTTCATTAAACAAGACAACATGGTATGTGTATAGTATGGAGATGTTAAAAGGTCTCAGGGATTTATTCAGGCCCGAAAAGATCAGAGATGTCCGTTTTTTTAGGACATGTTGATATAGTGCTGAGAAACGTCTGTTAAAGCTGGTTGCGCCGTAGAATGACATCTGCATTGCTTGCTGGGGTTTTAGGCTGGGTTACCGTACAGCACTTTGTGACATCGCCTGATGTAAAAAGGGCTTTATAAATGTATTTGCTTGATTGATCTGTTTGAAACATGTAGGTATTACAGGCCAGGGAGAGGTTGACACTTGAATGTTGGTCCACGCATGCTTTGAGTACACATTCTGGTAATCCATCTGGCCCCATGGCTTTGTGAATGTTGACCTGTTTAAAAGTCTTGCTCACATTGGCTACAGAGAGCGTGATCACAGTCGTCTGGAACAGCTGGTGCTCTCATGCATGCTTCAGTGTTGCTTGCCTCAAAGCGAGCATAAAAAGGCATTTAGCTCATCTGGTAGGCTCGCGTCACTGGGCAACTCGCGGCTGGGTTTCCCTTTGTAGTCCGTAATAGTTTAAGCCCTGCCACATATGACGAGTGTCAGAGCCGGTGTAGTAGGATTCAATCTTAGTCCGGTATTGATGCTTTGCCTGTTTGATGGTTCATCTGAGGACATAGCAGGGTTTCTTATAAGCGTCCGGATTCATGTCCTGCTCCTTGAAAGCAGCAGCTCTAGCCTTTAGCTCGGTGCGGACGTTGCCTGTAATCCGTGGCTTCTAGTTGGGAAATGTACGTATGGTCACTGTGGGGACGACGTCATCGATGCACTTATTGATGAAGCCGGTGACTGAAGTGGTATACTCCTCAACGCCATTGGATGAATCCTGGAAAATATTCCAGTCCGTGTTAGCAAAACAATCCTGTAGCGTAGCATCTGCGTCATCTGACCACTTCAGTATTGCTTGTAAGCAGGAATCAGGACAGAATTATGGTAATATTTTCCAAATGGAGTGTGAGGGAGAGCTTTGAATGTGGAGTAAAGGTGGTCTAGAGTCTTTTTCACCCTCTGGTTGCAGATGACATTCTTGTGGATATGTTTTGTTGTCTCTTTAAGTGACACTTTCAATATTTATTTCAAGAAGATGAGGCTTCCATTTTAGTTGATTGGAGGATCAGTAGAACGTCAGTAGGACCTCAGTGATACGAACACAATGGGAATGGAAGTAGTTTCCGAACACCGAAATGTTCGTAACTTTGAAATGGGCTTAAGAAATGCATCAAACCTTTATAAAAGCTAATCAACATGTAATTTATAACCATTTAGCCAGATACTATACATGTTTGCGTCACATGAAAGCAACATTATAATTGTATGTCGCCTTAAAAAGTAGAGAAAGTTCCAGTTTAATATTACACGTTTTGGTTGACCAGTCTGTATATTCAGTCCATTGATTATCTAAAAAGGGTAGCACTTACCACAACTAATCTTAATTTAAAATGCTATAGGCACATACTACAAGCTATAAGCATATCTAGATACTAGAGCCTATATACAGTTGGTCGGAAGTTTACATACACTTAGGTTGAAATCATTAAAAACTTCAATCACTCCACAAATGTCTTGTTAACAAACGATAGTTTTGGCAAGTCGGTTAGGACATCTACTTTCTGCATGACACAAGTAATAATCCCAACAATTGTTTACAGACAGATTCTTTCTGTCACGCCCTGGCCATAGAGGTTTTTATTCTCCATTTTGGTTAGGCCAGGGTGTGACTAGGGTGGGCATTCTAGTTTCTTTATTTCTATGTTTCCTATTTCTTTGTGTTTGGCCCGGGTGTGGATCTCAGAGGCAACTGTCTATTGTCGTCTCTGATTGAGAATCATACTTAGGCATCTTTTTCCCCCATCTGTGTTTTGTGGGTAGTTGTTTTCTGTTTTGTGTTTACACCAGACAGAACTGTTTCGTTTTGTTCCACTTTGTTATTTTGTTTCAGTGTTCAGTTTGAATAAATAATCATGAACACGTACCACGCTGCGCTTTGGTCCTCTTCTTCAGACGAGGGTTACAGAACTACCCACCACCAAAGGACCAAGCAGCGTGGTAAGGAGGACTGGACATGGGAGGACATCCTGGACGGCAAAGGATCCTACACGTGGGAGGAGATCCTGGCCGGAAAAGATCGCCTGCCATGGAAGCGGAGGCAGCTGGTAAAAGGGACAAGGATTACACGGGGACAGGCTGGCACTAAAGACCGGGAGGCCTCTCCAAAAAAACAATTTGGGGGGGCACACGGGGAGATTGGCTGAGCCAGGTTGGAGACCTGAACCAACTCCCCGTGCTTACCGGAGGGAACGTCGTACTGGTCAGGCACCGTGTTATGCGCTGGAGTGCACGGTGTCTCCAGTGCGCGTGCACAGCCCGGTGCGCAACCTTCCAGCTCCCCGAATTGGCCGGGCTAGAGTGGGCATCCAGCCAGGTCGGAGGATGTCGGCTCAGCGCATCTGGTCGCCAGTACGTCTCTACGGACTGGGATATCCTGCGTCGGCTCTGCGCACTGTCTCCAGTGCATCTGAAGGGCGAAAATAACCATCCAGCCAGGACGGGTTGTGCAGGCTCGTATGTCTCTCTGCCTGCGCACAGAACTAATCCTCTCGTATGTCTCCCCAGCCCGGTAAGCCCTGTGCCAGCTCATGGCACGAAGCCTCCAGTGATGATCCATGGCACGAAGCCTCCAGTGATGATCCATGATCCAGTCCGGGGGAGCAACGAGGGTGCCCAGTCCGGGGTTGACGGGGAGGATCCCCGCACCAGAGGCGCCACCAAAGTGGGGGGAGCCAGAGGCGGAGGGGGGGGTCTACGCCCCGCACCAGAGCCGCCGCCGTAAAGGAGGCCCACCCGAACCATCCCCTTGAGAGTCAGGCAGCTTTTTCCCCACCTGTGTTTTGTGGGTAGTGGTTTTCTGTTTTGTGTTTGCACCAGACAGAACTGTTTCGTTTTGTTCCACTTTGTTATTTTGTTTCAGTGTTCAGTTTGAATAAACAATCATGAACACGTACCACGCTGCGCTTTGGTCCTCTTCTTCAGAAGAGCGTTACAATTTCACTTATAATTCGTTGTATCACAATTCCAGTGGGTCAAAAGTTTACATACACTAAGTTGACTGTGCCTTTAAACAGGTTGGAAAATTCCAGAAAATGTCATGGCTTTAGAAGCTTCTGACAGGCTATTTGATATAATTTGTGTCAATTGAAGGTGTACCTGTATGTCAAGGCCTACCTTCAAACTCAGTGCCTCTTTGCTTGACATCATAAGAAAATCTAAACAAAATCAGCCAAGATCTCAGAGAAACAATTGTAGACCTTCATAAGTCTGGTTCATCCTTGGGAGCAATTTCCAAACACCTGAAGGTACCACGTTCATCTGTACAAACAATAATACGCAAGTATAAACACCATGGGACCACGCAGCCGTCATACCGCTCAGGAAGGAGATGCGTTCTGTCTCCTAGAGATGAACATACTTTGGTGCGAAAAGTGTAAGTCAATCCCAGAACAGCAGCAAAGGACCTTGTGAAGATGCTGTAGGAAACAGGTACAAAAGTATCTATATCCACAGTAAAACGAGTCCTATATCGACATAACCTGAAAGGCCGCTCAGCTAGGAAGAAACCACTGCTCCAAAACCACCATAAAAAAGCCAGACTACGGTTTGCAACTGCACATGGGGAGAAAGATCGTACTTTTTGGAGTATTGTCCTCTGGTCTGATGAAACAAAAATATAACTGTTTGGCCATCATGACCATCGTTATGTTTGGAGGAAAAAGGGGGAGGCTTGCAAGCCGAAGAACACCATCCCAACTGTGAAGTACAGGGGTAGCAGCATCATGTTGTGGGGGTGCTTTGCTGCAGGAGGGACTGGTGCACTTCACAAAATAGATGGCATCATGAGGGAGGAAAATTATGTAGATATATTGAAGCAAAACCTCAAGACATCAATCAGGAACTTAAAACTTGGTCGCAAATGGGTCTTCCAAATGGACAATGACCCCAAACATACTTCCAAAGTTGTGGCAAAATGGCTCATGGACAAAAAAGTCAAGGTATTGGAGTGGCCATCACAAAGCCCTGACCTTAATCCCATAGAAAATTTGTGGGCAGAACTGAAAAAGTGGGTGTGAGCAAGGAGGCCTTACACACCTGACTCAGTTTCACCAGCTCTGTCAGGAGGAATAGGCCAAAATTCACCCAACTTATTGTGGGAAGCTTGTGGAAGGCTGCCTGAAACGTTTGACCCAGGTTAAAAGCAATGCTACCAAATACTAATTGAGTGCACGTAAACTTCTGACCCACTGGGAATGTGATGAAATAAATAAATACTCTATTATTCTGACATTTCACATTCTTAAAATAAAGTGGTGATCCTAACTGACCTAAAACAGGGGATTTTTACTACGATTAAATGTCAGAAATTGTGAAAAACTGAGTTTAAATGTATTTGGCTGTGTACGTAAACTTCCGACATCAATGGTATATACAGTGCCTTGCGAAAGTATTCGGCCCCCTTGAACTTTGCGACCTTTTGCCACATTTCAGGCTTCAAACATAAAGATATAAAACTGTATTTTTTTGTGAAGAATCAACAACAAGTGGGACACAATCATGAAGTGGAACGACATTTATTGGATATTTCAAACTTTTTTAACAAATCAAAAACTGAAAAATTGGGCGTGCAAAATTATTCAGCCCCTTTACTTTCAGTGCAGCAAACTCTCTCCAGAAGTTCAGTGAGGATCTCTGAATGATCCAATGTTGACCTAAATGACTAATGATGATAAATACAATCCACCTGTGTGTAATCAAGTCTCCGTATAAATGCACCTGCACTGTGATAGTCTGAGGTCCGTCAAAAGCGCAGAGAGCATCATGAAGAACAAGGAACACACCAGGCAGGTCCGAGATACTGTTGTGAAGAAGTTTAAAGCCGGATTTGGATACAAAACGATTTCCCAAGCTTTAAACATCCCAAGGAGCACTGTGCAAGCGATAATATTGAAATAGAAGGAGTATCAGACCACTGCAAATCTACCAAGACCTGGCCGTCCCTCTAAACTTTCAGCTCATACAAGGAGAAGACTGATCAGAGATGCAGCCAAGAGGCCCATGATCACTCTGGATGAACTGCAGAGATCTACAGCTGAGGTGGGAGACTCTGTCCATAGGACAACAATCAGTCGTATATTTCACAAATCTGGCCTTTATGGAAGAGTGGCAAGAAGAAAGCCATTTCTTAAAGATATCCATAAAAAGTGTTGTTTAAAGTTTGCCACAAGCCACCTGGGAGACACACCAAACATGTGGAAGAAGGTGCTCTGGTCAGATTAAACCAAAATTGAACTTTTTGGCAACAATGCAAAACGTTATGTTTGGCGTAAAAGCAACACAGCTCATCACCCTGAACACACCATCCCCACTGTCAAACATGGTGGTGGCAGCATCATGGTTTGGGCCTGCTTTTCTTCAGCAGGGACAGGGAAGATTGTTAAAATTGATGGGAAGATGGATGGAGCCAAATACAGGACCATTCTGGAAGAAAACCTGATTGCGTCTGCAAAAGACCTGAGACTGGGACGGAGATTTGTCTTCCAACAAGACAATGATCCAAAATATAAAGCAAAATCTACAATGGAATGGTTCAAAAATAAACATATCCAGGTGTTAGAATGGCCAAGTCAAAGTCCAGACCTGAATCCAATCGAGAATCTGTGGAAAGAACTGAAAACTGCTGTTCACAAATGCTCTCCATCCAACCTCACTGAGCTCGAGCTGTTTTGCAAGGAGGAATGGGAAAAAATTTCAGTCTCTCGATGTGCAAAACTGATAGAGACATACCCCAAGCGGCTTACAGCTGTAATCGCAGCAAAAGGTGGCGCTACAAAGTATTAACTTAAGGGGGCTGAATAATTTTGCACGCCCAATTTTTCAGTTTTTGATTTGTTAAAAAAGTTTGAAATATCCAATAAATGTCGTTCCACTTCATGATTGTGTCCCACTTGTTGTTGATTCTTCACAAAAAAATACATGTTTATATCTTTATGTTTGAAGCCTGAAATGTGGCAAAAGGTCGCAAAGTTCAAGGGGGCCGAATACTTTCGCAAGGCACTGTAGATAGATGTCTAGCGATTGTATAGTTGTGTAGTGGGTAGTCTTTACATTTCTGAACAGTTTGTCTGGGGAGTACGGAAGATCCTTAAGGGTGATACCACACCCACATAGCCTTATGGGAGAGGGAGAGAGACAAAAAAGACAGAGTGTATGTTCGTTAGTATGCGTGTACGCTAAGCGGGATAACACTCCACAGTCAAGTCTCACACCTCCAATAGAACAGTCCCATTCATCATAGTGTCCCAGACAGGATAAAGGGTCACACAGGCACACACCTCATTAAACAGGAACGCAAGCAGCCTAGTACAGTACGGCATGGCACGGCTCACATGATAAACAAAGTCTCTCTGACCTTACCTTGGAAACACACAGACAAAAGCCCCGTTTAATCTCTCCATCAAGGATGAGGCAGGAAGATACTTATTCACATTGAAAAGTTATGTTCCTAATTAGTATTTCTTAGGATGCGCCCCAAATAGAGCCCCACAGTGGAAATGTCATAATACCCATAAAACCTAGCGGTCAAATTGGGAAATAGTTCCAATTGTTTTTCCACCATTTATTTTTCCCATTAGGGACTATAGAAACAATGAAAATAAGGGCTGTGTTTCATGTAAGCTTACCCTGGCGTGATGTTTTAACCATGTAAAAAAAAAAATATCCGACAAAGGTGACTTTTATCAATATATTTGTCTCCATTTACTGCTCAGATTTGAAAATGCTAATTAGCACCAAAGTAGACATCATGCACGATTACAAATCACTGCAAGCTCCTGCACGTCATCTACTTCGCGAACAGGTTTTGCGTCAATATAAAACTTGCCCAAGACAGTTCACAGAAATGTAGCCAATTTATGAATTACTACATTTAGCTAACATTAGATAGTTAATCCAGAGAGTCTTACCTTTGCCCCAATTCGGTAGTCTCGTCTACATCATCATGGCATTTGTAGTTCTTTAGGATAGCCACATTAGCAGCTACTTACCATTTCATTTGTCAGGGGTAAATACAGGTGAATATATTGAGCAAAGTCAGAGATTTACACGGTTACCAAAACATCACGCCAGGGTAAGCCTACACGAAACACAGCCTTAGTTTAAGTGCTCTAAAAGCCCCTATGGGATTTAATGGTGGAAAAAATCTATTGGAACCATTTCCCTCTTTGACCGCTAGGTTTTATGGGTATTATGACTCATACTGTGGTACTCTATGACACCCTATTTATTACCTGCTATATATAGTGCATAGGGTGCCCTTTGGGAGGCAGCCCCTACAGGTTGTTAACGAGTCGAGCTGAAATGTGCCATGTACTCTCGTGGCTTAGATGTCACGTTGTTTCTGGCAGTTTCAAAAGGGCAACAAATTATCTTAATATATCTGTCCTTGATTCCTTGCATTTGTTTTCCTCCCCTCTTTCTCAAAATGCATTGGAAAATAGGCTCCAAAGGAAAGGACCTCCTCCAATATGGTAGATGAGGCGGCGAGGAGAAAAGGATGGAAGGACTTGCAGAAAGGCGAATTAAGATAGAGCCAAGGGCCCAAGCCTGATATGTGCTAGTACCTTGTGCCCTTTGACATGATGTTTAAGCATTGTATATAGAAGGACATAGCCTGAAGTTTGGATCACATTATGAATAATATTTAACCAAAAGAGTACATGGTGTCAGGTGCCCAGTAGCAGATAACCAGAGGGGTCACATCCCCCACATACACACAAATGAAAAAAAAAAATGCTAATTCATAATGTGTGCTCTACCATTCACACATACTGTGCACACTCTCAATTCCCCCAATCTACTACAACAAAGCCAGCGGAGGTATAAAAACTCCCTCTACCCTTTCCTTTGTGATACTGAGAAAATCCATACAAGGTCCAGTCATAAAGTAAACCAAAGTGGATTTCCCCTCCCCTACTCACCTCTCCATCTGTGAGCCAATGGTCCAGCCCAATCATCTCCCCAAGGAGTAAAACCAATCGGGAGTAGAGGAGGGTGGTGGATAGACAGGCTATGATGGATGAGCCACCCCAACGGTTGGGTCCCAAATCAAAAAACACTGGTCTCATACTTCCACATATGGAGGATGGAAGAAGTGGGTGCCAAAAAGAAAGAGAGAACAAAGAGAGAGAGGGAAAGAAATAGAAAGAAAAAGAGAGAAAGAAAAAGAAAGAACAAGAGAGAAAGAAAGCGAGAAATAAAAAATAAATATACATTGAGAAAGAGAGGTGTATGAGAATAGGGGCAGAGTGGTTTTAGGGGGGGGTAGGGCAGAGGGGGGTTTCTTATTCCTTCTGTTCCAATGTCAGGGGATGGACAGCTCCATTTAACACACAATGGACACCCCTCCAGCTCCCCATCACCCCCCTGCTGACCGCAAATGGGACTGTGTGTGTGTGTGTGTGTGTGTGTGGGAAGCTTACAGGGGGATGCAGAAAGGAGGGAGATGCACACACGCGCACACACACACGGTATGAACCCACTTGTACATTACCGTGAATTCACATGCAAACACATGATGTAAACCTATCAACGCACAAAACACACACACAAACTATCGACCTCACTCACTAGCCACAGGATCACTATAACCTCCTGTAGAGACACAGATGAGCTCAATCTAATGCTCTTCTCCTCCTGTTAACACTGATAGGCAGATCCATAGGGGCCATTGATCCACACACACGCTACCCATGATGATACACGCCCTTACTAACACAGAAGGCGCACAACCACACACACAGAATACTTAAACATTTTGCCGCCCACGCAACGCAGACGTCATACAAACACCAGGTCCACACACACACACACACAAAATGAGTCCTACACCAGTGAATGGGTTATTGAATAATCCCAAGAGTGAAGCTACCTGTTAGAGGAACAATGGATCTATTCACTGCCTGTGTGCACTGCAGCCACACCCCAACTTTACTACCGGCCATTATTGCTTTGACATAGATAATTTGGCAATATTATTTCCCATTCGGCAATGTAGTTTCAAAAATATACAACCCAACATGCAATATTTGCAACGATTTTACTGAGTTACAGTTCATATAAAGGAAACATTTTAATAAATTCATTAGGCTCTAATCTGTGGATTTCACATGACTGGGCATAGGTCCACCCACTGTGGAGTCAGGCCGAGCCAATCAAAATGAGTCTTTCCCCACAAGAGGGCTTTATCACAGACAGAAATACTCTGCGGTTGAGAGGCTGGTTGGACGCACTGACAAATTTTCTAAAACGAAGTAGGAGGTGGCTTAAGGTAGAGAAATTAACATTAAATTCTCTGGCAACAGCTCTGGTGGACATTGCTGCAATCAACATGCCAATTGCATGCTCCCTCAATTTGAGACATCTGTGGCATTGTGTTGTGCGAGAGATCTGCACATTTTAGAGTAGCCTTTTATGGTCTTTTATAGTCTTTTATTGCACAAGGTGCACCTCTGTAATGTTCATGCTGTTTAATCAACTTCTTGATATGCCACACCTGTCCGGTGGATGAATTATCTTGGCAAAAGCTAAATGCTCACTAACAGGGATGTAAACAAATTTGTGCTCAACATTTTTGAGAAATGTTTTTTTGTGCGTATGGAACATTTCTGGGATCTTTCATTTCAGCTCATGAAACATGGGACGAACATGTACATGTTGCAATTATATTTTTGGTCAGTATAGTTTGCCATTCAGCAATGTAGTTTCAAAATTCAGCAATGCATTTTTACATTCAAAAATGTAGTTTTGTAATAGGAATGTAGTTTCACATTCAGCAATGTATTTTCTCATTCAGCAACGTCGATTCGCAACGCATTGTCAGCTAGCCTACATTAAATTCAGTGAGCTTTGCATTATCTTCATTAATGATAATATATAATTTACATGGTCTTGTCAGGGCTGTGTGTATATTGGTCCGTCCATAGTTTTTGAATTAGCAGTGTGCATTGTATAGATCTTTACCATGCACAACTACACACAGGCACGCACACACACTTTTTCCTAAAGAGGGTCCCCCCTTCCCCTTACTCGGTCTGTGTGGCAGGGAGAGTCCTGATGCAGGATTGACAGCCTATTTCCCCAGTCCACGCTCCCACACTGTTATCAGGAGTATAGCGCTGACAGCTAGCTAACTGCTATTCATTACCCTGTCATCCCTGGCCATGCCATCTGACCATGAGAAGCATACAGCTAAACTAGTCATGTTCTTATAGATAAAATCACAATTTAAAAAATAAATAAATTGAACCTTTAACTAGGCAAGTCAGTTAAGAACACATTCTCAATTACAATGACGGTCTACACCGGCCAATCCCAGATGACGCTGGGCCAAATGTTCACCACCCTATGGGACTCCCAATCACGGCCAGTTGTGATACAGCCTGGATTTGATCCAGGGTGTCTGTAGTGACGCCTCTAGCACAGATGCAGTGCCCTAGACCGCTGCGTCTAAATATTTTCCTTGCCATCCGATTCTTGCTTTCTCAGTCCTTGTTTCTGTGGCTTGTCTGAGACCAGAGCATAGAGAAAAGGGGGAGGGGTGTCAATTTGTCACCGTGCATCAATTCCCCAGGAGACTAGCCCAGGATGGTGTGTCCGTGTCTGTATCTGCATGTGTGCGTGCGTGTCTGGCCAGGCTAAGCGCCTGGGGACCAGTGTCCATTATTGATCAGGCCCATGTGTGTTTGACTGTACCTCTGGGGATTCTTCAGTCAGCCTAAAACCACAGATCTTATGCACACTCTAGTTCTCAGTTTATCTGCTTGGTCACTCAATTTTTTTCTTCAATTTCAGACTCTCTGTCTCTCACTTGGTCTTTCTGTCCCGGCCTTTTTAACGGTCTAGAATTGTCTTAGAGATGTCCTTTTCAATCTCACTCCCTCTGACTTAGTCTCTCTCTGCTTCTCCCGCTTAGTTTGTCTCTGTCGGGCTGAGTACGGATGGAGAGCGGGAAGGAGAGAAAGCAAGAAAGACTGGGTAATGACAGTGAGGGGAACATTGGGGCCAATGTGGAGGGGAGAGACTGAGAAAAAAAAAAAGATCAACAGAGCCCTGGAGGGTCTTTACTGAAGAAACCCCCCCACCCACATCAACATCACTCAGTCTTCATAAAAACCCAGCCAAACTGTCAAATGGAATGATCAAAGTATTTGGGGAAATATAGATGACCAATTACTGGATATAGAAAAATTCTACAGTTTTCTTTCATGACAAGTTCAACGTTCCTCATTTAAATTTGGTGTACATTCTGGACAAATATTTAGAGTTTTACCAGACTAGAAAGTCCTTCATAGAGCCACACAGCCCAACCCACCAACGAACAAAGAAATAAGCAAAGGCAACAAAACCACATTGGGTCGTTCGGCAGGGATGGCATATTTTCCCATTTTAATACATTTGAATAGCAAAACAAACCACAAAGCAGGCAGTGACCCAGTTAAGATAGAAAGTTCTAATTAGCACCAAGGCCCCGATCCACCATTGAATCATTTTAGAGTAGCATTTGAACATAGCTCGCTACAGAAGTCAGAAAGAAATGATTGGCTGAATAGCTTATGTAGTGTTCTACTACCAGATACTCCCCAGATAGATGCTTTCAGTTCTCTTTAGAATGTGTGTTTTTAGGCAGTGGCTCCAGAGTGGTGCAGCGGTCAAAGGCACTGCATCTCAGTGCTAGAGGCATCACAACAGACACTCTGGTTCGAATCCAGGCTGTATCACAACCGGCCGTGATTGCGAGTCCCATAAGGCGGCGCACAATTGGCCCAGCGTCGTCTGGGTTTGGCCGGTGTAGGCCGTCATTGTAAATAAGAATTTGTTCTTAACTGACTTGCCTAGTTAAATAAATAAAAAGTATAGGCAGTAGTTGACCCTGCATGCATTGAATCCTAAGATACTGTAACCAAACTTGCTTTTCACACTACACAATATTCTCCATAAAATGTCATGTTTGTACAATGTCCCATTCTTAAGAAGTTTGGGCCATCCTATACAAATATCAGGGCAAAATGTGTGTAATGTGATATATAATATAGCCCATTAAGCAGACCCTTTTGTCCAAAGCAATTTATGTGTGCATAGTTTTTTTTTTATATGAGTGGCCCCAGCGGGAATTCAACGCATGACCTTTGACGTTACAAGTACCACTCTCTAGCAACAGAGCCACACACACAACGGTTCTGAGTGCTGTTTCAAGACCCAAACATATGCACAGTTGCAAACCTGTCAAGGGATTGACCCACTTATGCCATTTCAAAGCCCTTTTTATTTGACTGAGCAGGATTTTCTAGCCCTCAACATCAAAGGCAGAGGCACCAACCATAAAGCCCCTACCCCTCCCGTGCATAATACCCTCTAATGTTCTGTATTTAAGCAACGAAGCATCAGATTGGAAAAATTCTGATAAAGGGGGGAAGTCACCTCTACTTCAACCCTGGAGCATCTACAGTCGGCCATGTGAAAGTCACAAACGGTCAAGTGGCGATTATGATTCCGGACTGTTTCTGCGGAGTGGGAAGCAGAGAGGGATGGAGATGACATTGGATGACGAGGAGGAGTGCGCCTTGTTCCCTCTCTTCGGGCCTGGCTACTGCATTAAACCCAGACATTGTTTACGGGATGGAGATTAAGTAAAGGGGGGGGATGAAAAAAAAAGAAGAAGAGGGAATCATGTCAAATGACATGATTTGATTACTTCTGCCTGCTTGTTATGACTACTGCTCCCTCGCTGAAGGAAAGTCACCTTGTTCTGCAAAGAGACTGCTGATTACATCACGGCTGTATGTATTAACTCTTTCAGATGCGAGTACAGTCATTTAGCAAGGACATGGCTGAAGGCCAAGAACAAAGAAACTAAACTAAAACAGGAAATGGGTTAGAGGCAAAAAATTATGTATTCAAGGGATGGTTGCCGAGGCCTGAAGGCAAGGGCTGTGGCAAGACGAACTTCAGTGGAAGGGCGCGTGTGTGTGTACTACTAGTAGTGACCTATAAAATCTGTTTTATTTTTTTTGCCAGATTCCATTTATTTTTTCCAAAATTCAGTTCTTGCTCTCAAAATTACACTTTTTTATTTGTTTTATTTTATTTTAAACAGAAGTCCATAACAATGCTTGAACCACATCAGGAGACCACTGTTGGAGGTCTGGGGAAAAAATCTAATACATAAAAAATGTGGGTGTAGTTACCTTTTAATGCAAGTGCGCACCAGCCAAAGACCGTTGTTAGGTTAGCTGTGTTTCTGTAGCGCTCATGTGATTTCAGAGTTAGCAAAACAAATGGCCACTGGATTGATGCAAATGATCATGATATCATACTGCCAGGTAGGCATAGGCTACTTTGTAACATTTCATTGAGAAGGTTTTTGGGAAAGCCTTTCCATCTACCAGCAGATGGTTATCATTAGTATTATTGCTAACGGCTACACTAAGTGTAGACTAGACATACGAGCACAACGCACACAGATGGACATTCCTGTGCAGTTGCAGAAAGTTGCAGGAATACGAATCGCTGATGCATTTTGTTCATGTCTTATGATTAACGTGGGAAAATTAAAGAATTTTTGAATGACTTCAATACATTTTCTTTTAGATTGTTGAATTACGTTTTAATGTCTGGATTCTGTGATTCTGTCTGCATTTTCCACAAGGTGGATTTTATAGGGCCCTATATGGTAGTACCAGACTAATAAAGAATACACAGACCAGCCCTTCCAAACAAATGGGCCAACACATATTACGGTCCCTTAGGGGAAAACTTTCTGAAATGACCACATCCTTTCAGAAGCATACACTCCAGATTGGTGTCAAAGCCATGCTTGTCTAATGTTTTGTTTTACCTTTATTTAAACTAGGCAAGTCAGTTAAGAACAAATTCTTATTTTCAAATGACTGCCTAGAAACAGTGGGTTCAGGGGCAGAACGACAGCTTTTGAACTTGTCAGCTCGGGGATTTGATCTTGCAACCTTTTGGTTACTAGTCCAATGCTCTAACCACTAGGCTACCTGCCACCCTGTCTATATCTTACCCCAGTCAGTATTATAGGCCACTTTCTACACCTATACTCAAGTCCTACGTCGATACTTTCGGTCCCTTGTCTGAGTAGTAAAACAGATTTACGCTAAATTCTCACCTCCACAAACACACAGAAGAATGTGTGATGAGAATGGGTTTGTTTGCAGGTGTTGTTTTGGTCTGTCCAGAGAAAAACTACTAACAGACATGTCACAGGTAAAAAAAAAAAAAAGGACAGCATCATTTTGTGTAACAGTCATCAAAAGGAATCTGTCAAATAGACCCAAATTATAACAATAATACTATGTTAATGCCTCACATGTTGTCTAGTTCTGTGGAAGATTTCATTTCGGAATTGCCAATTTCCCAGGGTGTCCACACACTGCCTAAGCAATTTTGTTATTGAAACACCCAATCACACAGACACCTGAAAAATGTCAGACATTTCTACTGAGCATGTCAAAGAAAATGTCTCTGCACAACAAGGGAGTGAGAATCATTGAAGTGGGTAACAGTTTCTCCCATTTGAAATTGGATGTCGTGAAATACGCTAGTAGTGTGACTAAAATGTTTAATGAATGTACTACTACCACCACCTATTAAAACGTTAGTTAGAGAGCTTGGTGCTACCTATCAGGAGTGAAGAGAAACGGCTACTATTCAAACCATTATACAGTGCAGTATACAGTAGATAATGTTGCCCACAGTACAGAACATGCCGTCAAAAAATGCCACAACGATTGAGACAAGCGAAATTCAACCCAAATAGTGCCTTTAATTCTATGGTCCTCAGAGTTGAGTGTATAAACTGCACAGTCCACCTTTCCAATAACACGTCTCTGAGAGAAGGAGGTAAATGCAGTACATATGATAGTAGTGCTAGCCTTCCTTCCAGACCGTTACCTCACCGTTCAGACACTACCTCAGACTGCAAAAATAAACATGAGATTGACAGCCAAAGTTCCTTATCAAACCCCCTAATGTTAATTAAGATTTCTGATACGCTTAGAGGCCACTTAATCTACTGTCCCTAGCGCTCTTCTCCACTCACAGTTTGATGCAGTTCAAATACAAAAAGGTTTGCTTTGGCCATGGAGCCTGACTGAGAAGTGTGTGTACTGTGAGTAGGCTGTGTGTGCACAAGTCTCTGAGTGACGAAGTGGTTTGGTATTTTAAGAAGGCTAGGTTACCAAACGCCCTGCCTTTGTCATGAGTTGAACAGGACTGCCAAAACGAGGCACATAGCGGCCATCATGGAGCTTGGCATGGCGCTCGGTTACACAAAATGCCATTTTAAATCAAATCACCCGACTGAAACCATACATGGTGAGTAGACGGAGCAGATTGAGCTCCACCATACTTTGCATATCATTCCCCTACCTCAAATCACAGGACACAGTTCAGGACAATACACTGCTGCCGTACCGACCTATTCCATCTCATGGTATCCGTTGTTGTTGTTTATTGTTCCTAAAAAGACCCATCCTAAAGTAAAATGTGCAATGGGTTTTAAAAATGACAATTACACGGTCTGGTTGTCAGTGGTATGGGACTGCGGTTATGGTAGTGTCTAGACCAGGTGTGTGATGTTCAGTGAAGTCTCTCTCTGCTTGCGATAAAAGTTCAGGTGCGTACACAAGGACACACACACACAGCTAACCCTGCAGTGTGGCTGCTGGTTACCGGTCTACTCTGGCTGATCATTTCCCTGTAATCTAATGCTCAGCTGCTCATCTCCGGTTCGCTTTGGGAGTGGGAGTGTGTCTTTGTATGGTGTGGTGCTTTATTCTGTATCCTTGATTGTAAGAAGCTGACTCCTTAGTTGTCGCACACACACATATATATATATATATATTTTTTTTTTCTGTTTTCTCAAATTATGGAACCAAACAAAATACTGTGTTTGGATGGGTGTTGAGAGCGAGATAAAACAAAGAGACGGCACGGTGAAGCGACGTTTCAACTTTCAATGTCACCTGCCCAAAATGCCTTTCTTGCAAGCTCTAACCCCAAAATTGCAGTAATCATTAACAATGTAAAACTGAAAGCTGTGTGCATGTATGTTTAAGGAGGACATAGTGCGTGTGTGCGTGTGTGTGTGTGTGAGAGAGATGAGCAACTAAGTAAACACACAGAGGCAGGGCATTGTTGTGTTGGGCTTCAGGAGAGCTACTGGATATAGAAGGTCCAGATGTTCAACAAAAACATCACTCCCTCAATCAAAATTACACGCTTGTCACGACTTCCGCCGAAGTCGGTCCCTCTCCTTGTTCGGGCGGTGTTCAGCGGTCGACGTCACCGACCTTCTAGCCATCGCTGATCCATTTTTCATTTTCCATTGGTTTTGTCTCGTCTTCCTTCACACCTGGTTCCAATCCCATCAATTATATGTTGTGCATTTAACCCTCTGTTTCCCCTCATGTCAGAGATTGTTTTGTTTGTATGTGATGTGCTATTTAGTGTTGGTGTGCGACGGGTTTTTACCCACTTTGTTATTTTGTACATTTTGGTTGTTTTGGAGTTTGGTCAGCATTTATTAAACAAAGTTCGTTCTCCTGCGCCTGACTTCCCTGCCACCAACACGCACCCCTTACAACTCCCATAACCCCTCCCAACTACCATAACATCACTCCCTCAATCAAAATGACAAGCTACCATAACATCACTCCCCTCCCAGACAAATCTCAGTGAAAAAGTAGACATTGATAAGGCACATGCCCCAAGGCCACAGGCTTGTGTGAATGAAGCACGGTGCTCAAAATCATAGGCTTGGCTGAGTGCCGCTACCAGTATAATGACCGTGCTGAGAGTCGAGGGAACTAATGGAAACAAAAAGTTCCTCGGTGATAACCTGTGAGAGCGACCCGCCGGACAAATGTCTGATTTAATGTTTCCAGAGAGTTTGGCTAACCAGGCAATGAGAAAGAGTAGAAGTAGAAAAGGGATTACTGAACCAAGAACAATACGTTGTTTTTTATCACGATGACACTTGTTGCCATAGAATACATGGAAGGGAGTTAACTTCTTGGTGACAAGGGGGCAGTATTGAGTCCTGGGAGTGTCATCTGATGAAGATCGTCAAAGGTTAGTGATTCATTTTATCTATATTTCTGCTTTTTGTGACACCTCTCTTTGGTTGGAAAATGGCTGAATGCTTTCTGTGACTAGTTGCTGACCTAACATAATGATATGTTCTGCTGTCGTCGAAAAGCCTTTTTGAAATCAGACACTGTGGTTGGATTAACGAGAGGTGTATTGTTAAAATGGTGTAAAATACTTATGGTTGAGGAATTTTAATTATGAGATTTATGTTGTTTTGAATTTGACGCCCTGCAATTTCACTGCCTGTTGGCGAGGTGGGATGCTAAGCGTTCCGAACGATCCCAGGGAGCTTAATGGAAAAAGGTCAGTGTTTCCCAATTGTTTCCTCAATGTTTGGCTTTTGTGGGGAAAAAGTTTAATAACGGGGTTAAGATGGGCAATAAAGAACATTTTTGGAATAAAACGGATATGTTTGCTGAGACATAATGGTGGTTTTCTGTGTAATTCAAACAGCTGCTTTGCCACAAGGGGCATGGGGAGAGGTTAGGAGGCGCTAACAGCTTACACACGCTCGCACACTACAACCCTCTGGGTTCCACCACAACAGCCTCCTCCCACGCATCCGCCTTCAATCCTCGCTCTCTCTGCACCTCCTCCCCTCGCCACCCCTTTTAGCCAAACGGCCAGCCTGGGGGAGAAAAAAAAATGTCCCTGATCCTATTTCACAATGTAATCAAAACACTTTGTGGGAGCTTGTCCTCGTAGGATGGGGCCTGGCAAAATGGCAACTTGGACAGGGTGGAATCAAGGAGGGGGATTCAAGAGGTGAGTTTACATAACCAAGTTCAGCATGGAAGAAAAATGTTTTATAATCCTTGGCTTGGCCAAAAAGGGCAATGGCGAGGAGGAGAATAAGGGAAGAGCACGAATCAAAAGGGAAGGGAAATGTGAAAACAAACAGATAAGAGCTACTGAAGGAGGGCTCTTTGGTCCACAAAGCGACCAAAGCCTCTGCTTTGGAGAGGTAATCGGGACCAGACGTGGACACTTTAAATAGCTGCTGAATGCGTTGGCATGTGGTTGGTGGAAGTGGACTTGTCACCAGTGGGTAGGAAACTCCATTCCCTAGGCACTGAGCGATTTGTATAATTCAGATGAATTAGAGGAAATGTCTCAAAAGTCATAACAGTTATTTATGTTGCCACAATGGGCACTGCCCGGTTTACAATTGGACTTCTACCAAAATAACATCAGAAATCACGTTCTGGAAGATCTGGGCACTATGTCTGCTTCCTAACGATGTAACGATTCCCCAATACGCATCAGACCCAGATTCAAATGTTTAAGATCAGACTGATGCAGTCCTCAGACCCCCAGACTGACTCAAATGTAGCATGCGTCAGAAAATCAATTCAAATGTTACAAAATCCCATTTGTTACAGAGTCCCATTTCTTTGTTGTTGCTCATAGTACTTTCTTTCTACCTTCCCGAAACTGATGAGTCTTCCTTCAGGTGTCAAATTAAGCGTGTAAATGTGTTGACAGTCATTGATCTACAAGTCATTTTGCATGCTGAATAACCCCCAGGCAATAGCAGTAGCTTAAATCAAACTGCACTGTGCCCAGCCTTACATGCTGAACAGCCCTACACACATCTGCGTGGCACCTTCAGCCAATCAAACAGCTTGCCGGTTCACCATCAGCAATAGTTTTGCTAGATTTGCTTTAAAAACAAATCAGTGCCTATGATCAGGGTAAAGTTAATCATTTCAAAACCAGGACAGCAAAATCACTTTGCGAGGCGCACTGCATTGCACAAAGCAGGAGGAGAAAAGAAACTCACTAAAAACGTCAACTAATATTTGATTTTGAGATGGAGGTGAAATCCAAAGTTGTGCTATTTATTGGCTATGCCATAGCTAATTTGTAGATTATAAATATTGATACATTACTTGCTCAAACACTAAATCTGCAAAAGTTAGTGGGTGAAGCTGATTTCAGAACCAAAGTGGGGGGACAAAACATACTACATTGCCCCCCTAATCTGACAGAGGTAGTGGGGTGGTAGATGCCTAGTCTCCTTTGTGGCTCAGATCAGGCCCCTACATAATACATACACATACATAATTTACACAGAAACACAAGTTAGGTCAGACAGATCAAGCTCAGAGAGGCCCAGCTCGTGAGCTCCATCAGCAGAATGGAAAATGAATGTGTTTGTGCAACAACATGTAAAGTGCTTCAGATGGAATCACATTGATTTGTTCTCTAATCAAACCGAATTGTTTAAATTGTATCATTCCTGTATTGTAACAAAGGCCATGTATCGAATCATCCTCCGGAAGTTGTCATAATTACTGTGTAAGTCTATGAAAGGGGTTGAGAACCATGAGTCTCCTAGGTTTTGTATTGAAGTTAATGTACCCAGAGGAGGACAGAAGCTAGCTGTCCTCTGGACTACACCATGGTGCTACCCTACAGTGTGCTGCTGAGGCTACTGTAGACCATCATTGCAAAACAGTGTGCTTTAATAAATTATTTGGTGATGTGAAAATATTTAGTATTGTTTTTTTCTAATAAGGATAACTTTAATGTTTCACTATATTTTTTAAAATTCACTGAGGAGGATGGTCATCCCCTTCAACCTCTAAGGAACCTCCACTGTGGGAGAGTGAGGCATTTTTCCTTCTTTGGGACCGATATTCCAAATGTTTAGATTTGAAATCAACAGCTTTCATTTGAAGGTATTTTCATCCATATCGTGTGAACCGTTTATAAATTACAGCACTTTTTGTTTATATTTTCCCCATTGTAGTGGACCAAATGTATTGGTACAAATTCACTTACGTGTATTAAAGTAGTAAAACGTTTTGTATTTGGTCCCATATTCATGGCACGCAATGTCTACATCATGCTTGTGACTCTACACATTTGTTGGATGCATTTGCTCTTTGTTTTTGGTTGTGTTTCATATTGTGTGCCCAAAAGAACTTAAATGGTAAATAAATACATTTTGGGGTCACTTTTTTTGTAAATAAGAATAGAATACGTTTCTAAACACTTCTACATTAATGTGGATGCAGCCATGATTACGGATGGTCCTGATTGAATTGTGAAAAATTATGAGTGAGAAAGTTAGCCACACAAATATCATACCCCCAAGACATGCTAAGCTCTCAACACTACTATAACAGGGGAGGTTAGCATTATTTTTTATTTTTTTTTGTGCATTTGTAACTTTGTCGCAAATCCTTATTCACAATTCAATCTGAAACAAAATAATCTGAAACAAAACAAACAGCAAATGCATCCAACAAATTTGTAGTCAAAGCTTGATGTAGTCATAGTGTGCTATGAATATGGGACCAAATACTTCACTACACATAAAAGAATTTGTCCCAATACTTTTGCTACCCTAAAAGGGGGGGGGGGGGGGGACTATATATAAAAAGTGCTGACATTTCTAAACGGTTCACCCGATATTGATAAAAAAATACCCTAAAATCAAAAGTTGAGTCTGCACTTTAACCTCATGGTCATCATTTGATTTGAAATCCAAACTTTCGAAGTATAGAGACAAAAATAAGAAAAATACTTCACTGTCCCAATAATCACAGAGGACACTCACTGTACATACAGTTTATAAGATCGAAAATAACTGCAAATAGAGAAATGGTAGAGGAGGACAAGGCGGCCATGTTTTACTGTGTGAACATGCCCTTCCACTCCTACAGTATTCCTTCCTGTCAGTCCATGCATCCGAAACAGACAGAGCCTTAGGGCTCGTCCCTGTAGAATTACAAGTTCTACTGTTCCTTCACTTACATTCCAAACGTGCCGGAATTACACTTCCTGGATTCCCATCTGTACCTGTTCAAAACAAAGGATGGAGAAGAGAGAGATTAAAGTTAAAACCAAAAAGATTTGATGATTAAAACATGCAAATGTTGTTCAGGTCAACACTACCTATGCATGGTTAAGCACAATATTGTTACATTACAGCCTTATTCTAAACTTAATTAATTGTCCCCCAATCTACACACAACACCCCATAATGACAAAGCAAAAAACAGGTTTGTAGAATTTTTTGAAAAGGTATTACAAAAATGAAAAAACTGAAATATGAGATTAACATAAGTACCCTTTACTCAGTACTTTGTTAAAGCAACTTTGGCAGCGATTACAGCATAGAGTATTCTTGGGTATGACACTACAAGCTTGGCCCACCTGTATTTGGGGAGTTTCTCCCATTCTGACCTGCATATCGTCTCAAGCTCTGTCAGGTTGGATGGGGTGGGTTGCTGCACAGCTATTTTCAGGTCTCTCCAGAGATGTTTGATTGGATTCAAGTCCGGGCTCTGGCTGGGCCACTCAAGGACATTGAGACTTGTCCCAAAGCCACTCCTGCGTTGTCTTGGCTGTGTGCTTAGGGTCGTTGTCCTGTTGGAAGGTGAACATTCGCCCTAGTCGGAGGTCCTGAGCGCTCTGGAGAAGGTTTTCATCAAGGATCTCTGTACTTTGCTCTGTCTATCTTTGCCTTGATCCTGACTAGTCTCACAGTCCCTGCCACCGAAAAACATCCCCACAGCATGATGCAGCCACCACCATGCTTCACGGCAGGGATGGTGCCAGGTTTCCTCCAGACATGACGCTTGGCTTTCAGGCCAAAGAGTTCAATCTTTGTTTCATCAGACCAGAGAATCTTGTTTCTCATGGTCTGAGAGTCCTTTAGGTGCCTTCTGGCAAACTCCAAGCAGCCTGTCATGTGCCTTTTACTGAGGAGTGGCTTCCATCTGGCCACTCTACCATAAAGGCCTGATTGGTGGAGTGCTGCCAAGAAACTTTGTACTTCTTGGTCACCTCCCTGACCAAGGCCCTTCTCTCCCGATTGCAAAGGTTGGCCGGACAGCCAGTTCTAGGAAGAGTATTGGTGGTTCCAAACGTTTTCCATTTAAAAAAAATGGAGTCTTGGGGTCCTCCAATGCTGCAGACATTTTTTGGAGCTCTACAGACAATTGGTTTTTGCTCTGACATGCACTGTCAACTGTGGGACCTTATATAGACAGGTGTGTGCCTTTCCAAATCATGTTCAATCAATTGAATTTACCAAGGTGAACTCCAAGTTGTAGAAACATCTCAAGTATGATCAATGGAAACAGGGTGCACCTGAGCTCAATTGAGTCTTATAGCTAAGGGTCTGAATACTTACGTAAATAAAGTATGTTTTAGTTTTTTATAGATTTGTAAACATTTATAAAAACCTGTTTTCGCTTTGTCAACAGGGCGTATTGTGTGTAGATCAGAGGATTTTTATTTCTTTAATCTATTTTGGAATAAGGCTGTAATTTAACAGAATGTGGAAAAAGTTAAGGGGTCTGAATACTTTCAGAAATATTATTTTCTGCTGGCTAGACCTAAACCTGTTAAATGTTTGAATTGAATGATACATCATCATGCTGCCTAGGTGAAGCCTACACAAATAGGGCAAGGCAGCCTTTGTCGGCGATGACAACAAAAGCCATGCTGAACACAGAGGAGCAGAGCGTAACCAAAAGGGCACTTTCAAAAAGGCAGACGACTGACAACCACAGAAGAGAGGTCTGGCGGAACATGAAACATGGCACATTGTAGTGCTTTTAAAAAGACTCACACATGCCCTTGATCAGAGAATGCCTGGGAATATTGAGTTATAACCAGGTCAGTTACCAGTTAGGAACGAGTCTACACATTAAGTTATCAACCAAACAAAACAGACCAGAGTGAAGCTCACTAGTTTCAAACAGACTATCACTTAGCGTTGTGATTTTGCGACAACAAGCAAAAATGTATCAAAGACTAACCAGACTAAACAACTTCAGAAGGCTGGTTTCCCAGACCCAAATGAATCTTATTCCCGGACAAAATAATTACTTGCAATCACATTGTGGACTTCATTCATTCATTCATTCATCTTAGATACTTGTAAGGAATATTATTCACTTCTCCTACCCAGGAGTTCAAAATGACAGCCATTGTCAAGGAATGCTGCCTGTATACCGGGCCAACATTTGGTCAAACCTGGGGACAATCTCCAGAAATCCCTGCAGGTTGTAAAAAGAGAAAGTGGTAAGTAAACTATATGTTTCTGCCCAGAGGTCTGCACTGCAGTAGCATCTGCTGTCTTACAATTCTCATTGCCACGATGACGCTTTTAAAACCCAGGAAACCCTGTGGCCTGTCAGCTGAGCTCCGGCTCATTCATGGAACTTCCCATTCCTGGAACTTCCCATTCCTGGATCTGTCAGGTCTTGTTGTGCGACGCTTCCCCTCAGGTGAGGCAAGCACAAACGGAGTCGCTCAGTCATATAATGGGTTCATTTAAATCACTGACCTACACTATGACAGCTAGGGCCTGAGTTGACATCTAAATGAAGACAAATGGAGAACCCTTGGATACATATTGGATGTTTTTTTGGTTGGGGGGCGGGGTTGCGATTCATGCGATTCGTTGGGGACTGAGCTGGGAAATATTGTCATCCAAGATCTTGTTTGTGTTCTATATAGGACTCCCCATTCAAGGATTAGTAGCACAATAGTCCCTCAGGTTGAGCATACAGTCAACAAACTACCTTATCAGAAAGAGTAAGAGTGTGAGCCTTAATTATAGATCTACACAGTGCACATATTGTATTGTCAGCGGTTGACTACCTCTGGCAGGTAGGAAATGGTATGTTGTAGAATTGGACCCATTGAGCTTGATAGAATTGTGTAGAGGCAGTTGTAAAACACCACAACACACTTTAATGTCAAGCTTAATGGGTCCCATTGTGGCCATGAAATGAACTGGACCCATTTCCACAAGACTTCCCAGCGTTTGAGACTGTACAGTGACTCAAATAGTGACATAGCGTGTTTCACTCACCACTGCCAAAATTTGGCGTCACCAGCGCTAAACAGAGGGGTAATTGTACCCTTACACACACACTCTGGGGGTTGACATCGCACTCATTGTACTGAAAGCCCTCTCAAACATGGCCGGCACTCCAAATAAACAAGGCTTTTTTTTTAACCGGGCCGAATAGGGATAACTCGAAGTAAATCAGGTCAGACATACAGAGAAAATAAAATATTACTGCCACCAGACGGCACTTCAGAAAACTAGTTGGCAGTAAAAAGCTGGGGGGAAAAAGTGGTTTCTTCATAGCAGCTTGGAACCTTCAATATAAAAGGCTGCTGTGAGAAAATGGGACTTCAAAAAGAGAACATTCTAAAAATGTATTTTCTATAAATCATCAGCAAAGTCAATAAAGTACTGAAAATGAGCACACAATTTGTTGATTATATGAATCATGAGATGTAGTATAAATCTCAACGAGTTTCCCGTACTAGCTATTTGCACACACTCTACCAGCTTCTCTATTCTTCCTCTGGCGGGGTTGGAACACACACACACACACACACACATTCCCCTAGCACATCAAAACCTGAGGGGAAATAACACAACGTCATTAAAACCAACAATGCCACCATTTCTTGCGTGGTTAAGCTGTTGCTCCTAAACCTCCAATGACCGTGTTTCTTTGGCCACATTGGGGCTATAATTAATTACAAAAAAATATATATACGGTTAGTTTTTTCCTCTCAAGCAGAAGATAAAAGGGACCCAAATATAACTCCACGGCATCCTGTCCAAAAGGGCTTGTCCTCTCCAGCCACTTGGCATGGGGCTGATGCTATCCTAATTGCTTCCTTCCCGAACTAACAATACGTTATCGCCTCCCCAAACTCCACAAAGGTTATGCCAACGCAGTCACAGTCCACCAAAACAAACATAACAAAAGGACCATTGAGGCTTCAGTGGAGGCCATTGAGGCTTCAGTTTATTAAATGAGAGTACACTATATAGCATCGTGGGTGAGTCAGGGAGGCCCACGGGCAATTAGTGGAGGCTACTTGACTTCATCAGAAAGATATGAGAATTCTCATTGGCCATGATTCTGCAGCAATGTGAAGCTCTAACCAGGATTACTCACGTTACTACATAATGAGAAACTGGGAGAGAAAGGGCTTCTCCACTCACTTTGATGAGATCGGGGATGAATGAGTTTCTGTGATAGAACACAATTCAACTTAATGAATGCTTAAATGAATGCTCTCAGTCAAAATGACAACCATTAGCCTATAGCCTATATCAAGTTTCCTTTGCATATCCGTAATGGCATGCACTGGGAGTAAGCTGACCATTTGAATCCGACAGTGACACATGGTATGCGTGTGCAAAATCTCCAATTCACTTTAGCATGCTTCCATGTTGAGTAAGTTGAAAAGAAGATGCATTATTGCGCAGTCTGCATGCATTTTGCCTGCTGCACACACACACACAGCCCCATTTATCAGTTGGGTCTCATCTGCCTCCTTTCATTACCAATGCTTTTCTAACTTCCCGGGGGAAGAGGTCAACGTCCTTCTACCTGTCCCACCCCCACCCCTCAGACATCTCCAGAGGTCAAAGTTAACAACTGAGCGAGATTTTTTTAAATCATTTTTCACACTGGCCAGCTTGGTTTGACCAGAGATCCCGAGGAAGGAAGCAAGCTCGACTCGTCAGTAAGCAACTCATTCAACACAACCTTACTTTTATGGGCCAAGAAATACAAGACAGTCACAGACTCTAGAAATTGCCTCTTCATATTTTTCACTGCGCTCATTTCTCTACCACAGAGTTATCCTACACTGGCAAAGCTATTCCCTTTTCCAAACCTTTCGTCTCAATACGAACTAACGGATTGGCACAAACAAGTAGGCCAAGGATCGCATAGGGCCAAGATCAGCGAGTTAATCAAAGTTAATTGAAAAAGGACATTTCCACTTGATTTAACAAACATAAACAGGGGAGTGGAGATCTATGGGAAGATTGAGCTCCAGCCTTTGAGATGATTGTTCATTTCTGCGTCCATAAAATGCTGCAATAGGCTCTTTTTCAAGTCAAATCGTAATCATTTGAAGAACTGCTACGACAAAGTCTGTCTGACCCAGTGACTGTTTCTAGCAGCAACAGTATACACCAAGTAGGTCGATAAATAGGCTTTTTGAAATACATTTTGATGAGAGGGTGCAGTTGATCTGATGAAAAACATTTCCTCAAGCTTGGGGTTAAGATAAGCCATTTTTCCATTATGAGCCAGAAGAGAAATCAAAACAGCCATCGCTCAAGTCAGTGAGACTAGTAGTAACAAGTCTCAAATGAGTTACGGACTGTCGATGGACTTCTGCCATCTAGGACATGTGGGACTCTCAAAACAATTTGTTGAACGCAGTCTATAGGAAGCGGATTGACTGTTGAAACTTAAAATGGGGGGAGGTTCAGCGTCATCGACCAAATAGCACTTCAATTATTGGGTACAGTTGATATGCATTGATAATTGACTACTGTTGAGTCTTCACCTTCAGTTATAAAATTAAAAAAACAATTGCAGGCCTATTTTCTTTTTACCAACAAAGTCAACAACAAAGCCCACATCAATGGTAAATACAATGTCACCAATGAGGCCTTCTCAGAACATTAATTGTTCAAGTGAAGATTCAATAAAATGCAAATGTGGAAGCGTTCTGTCTTGTTGATAAGTTCAGCAATAACTAACCAGCCCACATTGTGTCGCTGTCCCCGGAGAGCTGTGTGCTTGTGTGCACAACTCACTGCTTTTTGTTGGAATGTGGGCAAATATGTGGAATGTGCTCAGCCCAAACTGTCAATGTGCTTGGACAGTAAAAAAAGAAAACATAACAGAAGAATAGGCATGGGTTCTTTCTTGTTCTTATGTTTTCCACTCACCATGTATAGTTGCATAGGAAAACACACACACACACACACACACACTCAGCAAAAAAATAAATGTCCCTTTTTCAGGACCCTGTCTTTCAAAAGATAATTCGTAAAAATACAAATTACAATGAAGATCTGTGAAGTTAAGGGTTTAAACACGGTGTCCCATGCTTAATGAACATGCACCCGTGGAACGGTCGTTAAGACACTAACAGCTTACAGACGGTAGGCAATTAAGGTCACAGTTCTGAAAACTTAGGACACTAAAGAGGCCTTTCTACTGACTCTGAAAAACACCAAAAGAAAGATGCCCAGGGTCCCTGCTCATCTGCATGAGTGTGCCTTAGGCATGCTGCTATGAGGCATGAGGACTGCAGATGTGGCCTGGGCAATAAATTGCAATGTCCGTACTGTGAGACGCCTAAGACTGCGCTACAGGAAGACGGGACGGACAGCTGATTGTCCTTGCAGTGGTAGACCACGTTCAACACCACCTGCACAGGATTGGTACATCCGAGACAGGTAAAGAATTGCAACAATTGCCCAAGTTACCCCAGGAATGCACAATCCCTCCATCAGTTCTCAGACTGTCTGCAATAGGCTGAGAGAGGCTGGACTGACCGCTTGTAAAGGCAGGTCCTCACCAGACACCACCGGAAACAACGTCACCTATGGGCACAAACCCACAGTCGTTGGACCAGACAGGACTGGCAAAAAGTGCTTGTCGAAGGAATGAGCATTACACCGAGGCCTGTACTCTGGAGCGGGATCAATTTGGAGGTGGAGGGTCCGTCATGGTCTGGGGCGGTGTGTCACAGCATCATCGGACTGAGCTTGTTGTCATTGCAGGCAATCTCAACGTTGTGCGTTACAGGGACGCCATCCTCCTCCCTCATGTGGTACCCTTCCTGCAGACTCATCCCTCCAGCATGACAATGCCACCAGCCATACTGCTCATTCTGTGCGTGATTTCCTGCAAGACAGGAATGTCAGTGTTCTGCCATGGCCAGTGAAGAGCCCGGATCTCAATCTCATTGAGCAAGTCTGGGACCTGTTTGCTCGGAGGGTGAGGGCTAGGGTCATTCGCAACATACAGTGCCTTGCGAAAGTATTCGGCCCCCTTGAACTTTGCGACCTTTTGCCACATTTCAGGCTTCAAACATAAAGATAGAAAACTGTATTTTTTTGTGAAGAATCAACAACAAGTGGGACACAATCATGAAGTGGAACGACATTTATTGGATATTTCAAACTTTTTTAACAAATCAAAAACTGAAATTGGGCGTGCAAAATTATTCAGCCCCCTTAAGTTAATACTTTGTAGCGCCACCTTTTGCTGCGATTACAGCTGTAAGCCGCTTGGGGTATGTCTATCAGTTTTGCACATCGAGAGACTGAAATTTTTTCCCATTCCTCCTTGCAAAACAGCTCGAGCTCAGTGAGGTTGGATGGAGAGCATTTGTGAACAGCAGTTTTCAGTTCTTTCCACAGATTCTCGATTGGATTCAGGTCTGGACTTTGACTTGGCCATTCTAACACCTGGATATGTTTATTTTTGAACCATTCCATTGTAGATTTTGCTTTATGTTTTGGATCATTGTCTTGTTGGAAGACAAATCTCCGTACCAGTCTCCGGTCTTTTGCAGACGCAATCAGGTTTTCCAGAATGGTCCTGTATTTGGTGCCATCCATCTTCCCATCAATTTTAACCATCTTCCCTGTCCCTGCTGAAGAAAAGCAGGCCCAAACCATGATGCTGCCACCACCATGTTTGACAGTGGGGATGGTGTGTTCAGGGTGATGAGCTGTGTTGCTTTTATGCCAAACATAACGTTTTGCATTGTTGCCAAAAAGTTCAATTTTGGTTTCATCTGACCAGAGCACCTTCTTCCACATGTTTGGTGTGTCTCCCAGGTGGCTTGTGGCAAACTTTAAACAACACTTTTTATGGATATCTTTAAGAAATGGCTTTCTTCTTGCCACTCTTCCATAAAGGCCAGATTTGTGCAATATACGACTGATTGTTGTCCTATGGACAGAGTCTCCCACCTCAGCTGTAGATCTCTGCAGTTCATCCAGAGTGATCATGGGCCTCTTGGCTGCATCTCTGATCTGTCTTCTCCTTGTATGAGCTGAAAGTTTAGAGGGACGGCCAGGTCTTGGTAGATTTGCAGTGGTCTGATACTCCTTCCATTTCAATATTATCGCTTGCACAGTGCTCCTTGGGATGTTTAAAGCTTGGGAAATATTTTTGTATCCAAATCCGGCTTTAAACTTCTTCACAACAGTATCTCGGACCTGCCTGGTGAGTTCCTTGTTCTTCATGATGCTCTCTGCGCTTTTGACGGACCTCAGACTATCACAGTGCAGGTGCATTTATACGGAGACTTGATTACACACAGGTGGATTGTATTTATCATCATTAGTCATTTAGGTCAACATTGGATCATGCAGAGATCCTCACTGAACTTCTGGAGAGAGTGTGCTGCACTGAAAGTAAAGGGGCTGAATAATTTTGCACGCGCAATTTTTCAGTTTTTGATTTGTTAAAAAAAAGTTTGAAATATCCAATAAATGTCATTCCACTTCATGATTGTGTCCCACTTGTTGTTGATTCTTCACAAAAAAATACAGTTTTATATCTTTATGTTTGAAGCCTGAAATGTGGCAAAAGGTTGCAAAGTTCAAGGGGGCCGAATACTTTCGCAAGGCACTGTAAATGTCTGGGAACTTGGTGTAAGAGTGAGGTAACATCTTACAGCAAGAACTGGCACATCTGGTGCAGTCCATGAGGAGGAGATGCACTGCAGTACTTAACGCAGCTGGTGGCCACACCAGATACTGACTGTTACTTTTGATTTTGACCCCCCCTTTGTTCAGGGACACATTATTCCATTTCTGTTAGTCACATGTCTGTGGAACTTGTTCAGTTTATGTCTCAGTTGATGAATCTTGTTATGTTCATGAAAATATTTACGCGTAAAGTTTGCTGAAAATAAACGCAGTTGACAGTGAGAGGACATTTCTTTTTTTGGTGATATATATTATATGACACATATACATGAATGTCATAGACCAAAACTTTGTCTATTAAAACACTGATTTTGCGAGACATGCATTGAGTGTGTGCGTGTGTGTGGTTTAAGTATGAGCGTGTGTGACGTCTGCGGGTCCTGATACAGTCTCTCTGCTACCAGAATTCCCTCCAGCTGGATCTCATTAGGCCAGCTGTGCTGCACACATCCGATTCTGATCCAATGTACTGTGCTGCGCTGTGAGTCCCCTTCTAGGCATATATAATACAGGGAATAAAGAATTCAACCTTCATAGAAAAGAAAGCTTCAGGGCGAGTTGGATTTTCTTGTAGGAAATAATTAAATTCACTCTTTCTGCTAGCATAGTAACTCTGGCATGTAAGTAAAGTAAAACTACAAATACACCATGTTTCCCTGTGAACATGACCAAATCCAATTACAACACATTCCCAGAATGCATCCATCTGATACACAGTTTAGACCAGAGAAGTAACTCTGAAGTCATACTGACTGGGTCCCAGAAAGCGACACCTACTCTCAGGAACACCTACAGTAAGTAACTTAGGACCGTAGTTTAACATGTAAGAGAAACTCACATTTGTGCATAAATCATGCAGTGATGAGCATTTTAATAGGATTTGGTCCCCTAGTGCTTGTGTAAGAGTTTTGTTTTCATTAGTTGGGAAGCTATGGCACAAACGATAAACATATCACACTAACGAAGATAAACCATGACAAAGTGGGTTACAAACGCTTTCCAGCCATCAGTCATTGTACCAAAACATAATCAACATGACAAGACAGTGGTGGCTGGGTGACGAACCGTGACTATTTGCAAGTGGTCCACCTAAGAAAAGTGAAAACAGTGGAGTCCCTCCCCATTCATTCTGTCAAGTTGAGCTGGTCCACTGGAAACAATGCCACACCTTCAACCTTCCAATTCAAACCCTTTGCTAAAGAACACAAAACACTTACATTAAAATAAAGTGTGTTCAACATTTAAAAAAAACAAAAATTGACAGGCAGAGGGTTATACGCCGTACCCATCTTCCCCAGGGAGGTCAGTTTTGTCAACGGGATCTGTGAATACCTTCTGGCCTTGGAATTGCCTGGCCTGTTGACGTTTTTATGGAAGGAATGTTATTGGCCGCTGCCTGAGATTGTCTCCAGCTGAGCAATGGCAGCTATCTGCCAATAGAACTGAGGAGGGGGCTGAGACGACAGCCAAGCCACCACACAACAACAAAGCCACTGACTTATCAGTAGCTTCCCACAGGTTGGCCCAGCAAGCACAGACACCTCAAGCTATTCTATGCCAATGCCCTGACTCAAGAATAGAGTACAAACGGAATATGAGGAAGAGGAAGAGAAGATAAAAGGGGGATAGAGACAGGAGGGTTAGTACTCGGGACAAGGGAGATAAGGTGGGCAAGTTCAAGGATAATAGGCTACTTGCCATGTCAGGCAGTAGGCCTAAATTGATGTATCTAACACTTTAGTGTAGCAGACAGTAAATTTACTTGTTCTGACCAATTTAGAACTCGAGCAACTGACTGGCATTTTACGCCCTTCACATCCATTTAACGCGTGGAGATTTAGTTTAAGCGGTTGTGTGATCCATAGTCGATATTGTTTTACTATCGTACAGTAGAATTAGAGTGTTGTGTGCAGTCCAATAAAAAAAAGCAACCCACACACACTTTGACACACAAAACCACTGGGGGGGGTGATGTGAGGGGTTTTGCCTCCTCCAACCTGGAGCCCACCCCCCGAGGTCCCTCCATAACCTCTGTCATTTTGACTACAAAGTGGCGCAGATGTCTAAGGCACTGCATCTCAGTGCTAGAGGCGTCACTACAGACCCTGGTTGGATCCCGGCCTGTATCACAACCAGCCGTGATCGGGAGTCCCATAGGGTGGTGCAAAATTGGCCCAGTGTCGTCCGGGTTAGGGGAGGGTTTGGATCTCAATGTAAAATAAGAATTTGTTCTTCAAATCAAATTTTATTTGTCACATACACATGGTTAGCAGATGTTAATGCGAGTGTAGCGAAATGCTTGTGCTTCTAGTTCCGACAATGCAGTAATAACCAACAAGTAATTTAACTAACAATTCCAAAACTACTGTCTTGTACACAGTGTAAGGGGATAAAGAATATGTACATAAGGATATATGAATGAGTGATGGTACAGAGCAGCATAGGCAAGATACAGTAGATGGTATCGAGTACAGTATATACATATGAGATGAGTATGTAAACAAAGTGGCATAGTTAAAGTGGCTAGTGATACATGTATTACTATATATAATAAATATATAATAATAATAATAATAAATATATAATAATATAATATTAATAATATATATATATAATATTAATAATTTAAATAATATATATATTATATATATATATATATACTTGCCTAGTTAAATAAATATAAAATTAAGTGTAGAAACAGAGGCCTAGTTCACCCCTCCTAGATCAGGCCATCGGGGTGGAGCAGGCGGTTGGAAACGCTTACCGTGTTCTCAGTAAGCAGAAAAAGCCTTAAGCCCTCCATTAACAACATATAGAGAGAGTTATTTATGAAGCAGCCTGCAGGTTCTGCTGTGGTGTCTTGGACATACAAGGCCGTAGTCTGCTGTTAGCCATGCATGCCAAATTAGCTAACAACATACACACACACACAGTTCAGCGTATACGCAAGAGGCCCTTGACGATTGAGGGTTATGAACACACATTTGTTTTCGAATTGAGAGAAATGTTTGACAAAGATCTGTCACTACAATACACACATGATGACATCTCCAGATGTATCAGATATAGGCCAGGCTTTGATTATGGTGTGGTTTAAAAAGGAGTGGGACACAAGTTTCCAGAGACATGATACAGTGTGATACAGGTGAAATGTTCCCTAATCCAAAGCAATCACAAGAGATGAAGGACTCATTGTCACTCTACAAATATTGTCAGCTCTCAGCTCTAGGCCTCAGGTAGCCTAGGGGTTAGAGTGTTGGGTCAGTAACCGAAAGGTTGCTGGATCGAATCCCTGAGCTGACAAGGTAAGAAAATTTTGTTCTGCCCCTGAACAAGGGAGTTAACCCACTGTTCCCCGGTAGGCTGTCATTGTAAATAAGAATTTGTTCTTAACTGACTTGCCTAGTTAAATCAAGGTTAAATAAATAAAATAGGCCTATAGTTAATTTGTTTGCCTACCAGAGAAACCTTGAAAGCTGTTCAAATACATAGAGAAACAATGTTGCATACCATATTTTAAAAACACAAAATCCTTTATTTTACAACTGTAGTAACGTAAAAGCCTTAATATTCTCTCTCTTACGGCTCTGACAGTCATGGAATTTTGGATGATGGTAATTGGCCAGGCAAATGACCGCAGTCACTGTAATAACTGTTTGAATAGCAACATAAATATATTTATTACACACATTTTTTCCTCCTGACTGCATGTGCTGGAATTCAAGTCAATGATGGCTTAATGGTACGACTGTCAGCCTAGTGTACCCATAGAGGGTTGCCAGTTGACGCACAACGCCTCGTGGCGGCCATGTTGGAAGACCATCGCATCAAGTCTTTCGACAACAACAGCTGATAGGACAACCTGCTGTGTTGACTATTGGTGGTTCCAGCCCAACAATAGATTTAATCTTTATGACACTAAAACACCTGAAGGAATTAAACACAACCAAACAAGCAAGAGCCCTGATGGTATAGGAGACCTGAAGAAGTGATGTTCTAACATCAGGTGTGCCTTTCATTTGTTTATGTACTGTAGGTTCACCAGCTGACTTCGATCAAGACACCCATGTCGACTGGATTCCCACTGTGAAGCTGAGCAATGCTGGTGCAGCATCAGTTTCTCCTTTACTACTTTGTCCTTTTTCAGATATGAAAAGGAGACATCCCTCAGTAATACAAGATGGTTGTCAAATGCTGTGCTTTGGTCAATCTGAATGATTCTGTTGTGACACTTGAGTAAAGCTAAAGTGCCCCCTAAAACTAAAGTGCCCCCTTAAACCATGTATGTATGTATGTATGTATGTATGTATGAATTGTAACATGTAAAAGACTATTGTAAACATACTGTACTTCAATAATATGCTATATTGTTGTAATTCTAAGTATTTTGTGTAATCTCTGCTTTGCCTGGTCCCTTTGAATGAAATGTATTTCTTATAGCCTAACTTTCATTTATTTAACCATTTAAACAATGCAATTGTTGTGGTAGTCTTAGGCAAATCATCTTCATGAACACAGTAGCACCTACAAGTTCCACTCAGACATTTTGGGAGAAAAGTATCTGGCATTGAACTTGGTTGTAGTAGTTATGTGTATATAATGTCAGCACAAGGCATGCACCATGTTTGTACCCTATTTTGTGCTGCTACAATGTCGTGCAGCCGCCACGCTGTTGTTGTCTTAGGTCTCTCTTTTTGTAGTGTTGTGTTGTCGTCTTGTCGTGATCGGTGTTTTGTCCTATATTTTTATGTATTTTTAAATCCCAGCCCCCGTCCCCGCAGGAGGCCTTTTGCTAGGCCGTCATTATAAATAACTATTTATTCTTAACTGACTTGCGTTCTGAATTTACGAACAGACAATCTGACAACGCTCTCAACATATCCCTGGAGGGGGTGCGTCACCTGAGTGGGTTGATTCACTGATGTGGTCATCCTGTCTGGGTTGCCCCCCCCCTCTTGGGTTGTGCCGTGGCGGAGGTCTTTGTGGGCTATACTCAGCCTTGTCTCAGGATGGTAAGTTGGTGGTTGAAGATATCCCTCTAGTGGTGTGGGGGCTGTGCTTTGGCAAAGTGGGTGGGGTTATATCCTTCCTGTTTGGCCCTGTCCAGGGGTGTCCTCGGATGGGGCCACAGTGTCTCCTGACCCCTCCTGTCTCAGCCTCCAGCATTTATGCTGCAGTAGTTTAAGTGTCGGGGGGCTAGGGTCAGTTTGTTATATCTGGAGTACTTCTCCTGTCCTATTCGGTGTCCTGTGTGAATCTAAGTGTGCATTCTCTAATTCTCTCCTTCTCTCTCTCTCTGAGGACCTGAGCCCTAGGACCATGACCCAGGACTACCTGACATGATGACTCCTTGCTGTCCCCAGTCCACCTGGCTGTGCTGCTGCTCCAGTTTCAACTGACCTGAGCCCTAGGACCATGCCCCAGGACTACCTGACATGATGACTCCTTGCTGTCCCCAGTCCACCTGACTGTGCTGCTGCTCCAGTTTCAACTGTTCTGCCTTATTATTATTCGACCATGCTGGTCATTTATGAACATTTGAACATCTTGGCCATGTTCTGTTATAATCTCCACCCGGCACAGCCAGAAGAGGACTGGCCACCCCACATAGCCTGGTTCCTCTCTAGGTTTCTTCCTAGGTTTTGGCCTTTCTAGGGAGTTTTTCCTAGCCACCGTGCTTCTACATCTGCATTGCTTGCTGTTTGGGGTTTTAGGCTGGGTTTCTGTACAACACTTTGAGATATCAGCTGATGTACGAAGGGCTATATAAATACATTTGATTTGATTTGAATGCCCACTGAGCACACTCTGGAAACCCAGAGTGGATTTACAAACGCACTTGTGTGCTGCTACAATGTTTCAGCAAAGAGCATCAGTTTCATCACGTTGCCCAGCCTAGCCTGCCCAGCCAGCTGTTTTTCTGTGTGTGTTTTTTTTTTTAACAGTTATGATGGTTCTTTTCATGAGTCTTCATCCATAACTGTCGGTTACATGGTTATAATAGTAATAGTTGTGCAAGCCCCCCCACCCCAGAGTAGGGAATGCAGTGCCCCCCCAAACTAAAAAGAGGCCATGTCCTAACAGTCAGAGACCGTTCCCTTAACAGTGTATGTCCTAGCTTGGCAACAAGTGGCAAAAGGTTGCTAGGAAACACCTTGCTCTCTGGGGGCCGGGGTACACGCACACACTTCAATGTATTAACTGGAACTTTGTATTTAACTCTTGATGTGTTGAAAAAAAATCCAGTCAGGAGGAAAGCCCCTGTCAGCAAAGTAACATGTCTTTAGAGGGATGACACTCAACCTTTGACCGTTTAGAAGTGTGAATTAGCAGGAAGTGTCATGGTGATGGAGGGAGCCACATACAGGCTGTAAAAAATAATATCCTGCCCCTGGCACCCAATCATCACAGCACATGTCAGCCCTGTGTTCAGCACACACAACCACACACACAGAACTCAAAATCCAGTATGCCTATAGTAGAGACCAGAATCCATGTAATTAATTCTCATGCATATTATTTTTAAAGACAGTCCAAGTTAAAATGTTGCTTCTTCTGCTGCCATGTTCATAGTTCAATAAGCCTAGCCTTGTTTGTTAGTTACGTTAAACATAGGGAGAGAAAAGAAAGCTTTAGCCTGACCAAATCACAATAGATCGAACAAATTAAGATAGAGAACCTCAAGTCAATTTCAGAATAGGTCAAGTTGGGACCAGCGAAAGAAATCCCACACACCCTCCCCTCATCCATCTTTCCGCCATCAAAGTATAAAACTTTTAACAGTCCAGTCCAACATTGGTCCTTTCCTGTCCATGACAACCCCCCTTTCCCAGGATAGAGCGCATCTAAGGGGGTTAAGGGTGATTGCCCCAGCTTTGGCAGTCGTCTTGAGAAAAAAATGGGTGTTTCTGGGGAAACCGAGTGCTCCCCATTTTCCAAGGACTTCATAGTTCCTACTTAGCAACAGCCAGAAGCATCGGTATTGCGAACACCGCCTGCCTATCGGCCTGCCAAAACCGCACAGGAACACAAAAACCTGGCGAATGTCACCATAACAGATGCCCCGTGTATTGTTTTCCAGGAGTCAAAAGCCACAAAAAGCCCCCTGATGTTATTGAGATGATATTCTATTTCATGAGCAGTTTAATATCCATAATATCTGAGTGAATAGCCAGCTAGCTATCTAGCTATGGCAAAAAACTAGAACCAGTCCACGAGAAAATAAATCCCACACTAATATCAAAATTACCACAACCACAAAATACTTATCGTAAGGTGCACAGATGCCGAAGAAAACTAAAAACTCAGAACTTTGCAAGTTTCAAAGTTCTGCCCTAGTTTTTGGGTCCGGTTCCAGATGGTGGACACTCCCCCTCTACCACACCCACTCACCTACCTATCCCTCGGCGGAGGACTAAAGTCTGCAGCCAGTCAACACCAGCTGTTCTCCCACAGACAGACAGTTCAGAGCAAAGCAACACAAATCCTCCCTTCTCTTCCACTTCCCTCCCCCATCCTACCGCATCCAGACATGTACCACACCCCCCTCCACCCCTTCCCTCCGCCCCAGTTCTCCCGCTTGTTGGCTGGCCTTTTCAACCTTAGCCAACAAAAGAAACAAAAGGAGCCAGTACAGAGACAGAGAAAGAGAAAGAGTAGAGAGAGACCAGGCCACCCTTTCAGAGAAGTACTGGGACTGCAAAGGCTAAGCACAGCAATAAACTCCACACATGCACATACATACCTGTAGGCACATGTACACATCTACACAAGTACACACATGTGCATGGATCCAAACTCATGCTGCTGACAACATACAGACAACAACAGACAGACCCACAGTGCTAACACACACACATCATTCCACGAGGACACGGACCACGGACTTCTGAAAACATGCAAACACACATATGGCCTGCATAAAATATGCACACAAACACAACACCCGCACACCTTTTGTGAGCACGTCAACATTATTTTGACTACAGCCTGACAAACTGCAGATCATGTACCGCTCTACACGTTGCCTCCAAAGGAATGCCCTTTGCTCTGCACGAGTGAGCAAGACAGATGCTGATTAGTTGTGCTTGTGTGTTTGTTCCCCTGTCTCCAGTTCTCCCTCTTCACCTGCCTCAGGTGGGGGTCTTATCTTCTCATAATCATCCGAGGCTTTGACAAAAACCTCCTCAGCCATGTCATTCTATACCATCTCACCACAAGGGCTTCATTCTCTAAGGGGCTGCTTGAACTTGTGAGAGTGTGGAAGAGAGTGAGATAGCAAAATATCGATATGGGAAATTGACACATTCAGTAGGAAGAGAAAGCGCAATGCAAAAAAAAAGAAAAAAAAAAAAAAAAAGAGATGACGAGAAAGAGCGAGAGAGCAACAACACCCCACGCAAACAAAAACAACAACCCAGGAACTGCTTTACACTTCTTTTTTTTCCTACCCTACCATGTGCTAAACAGGAGAAAGACAATGCTTGTGTCACTGAATTTTAACATGGATTCAGGAGACACACACCAACTCCATTCATGAGGGAGCTCACACGCATATACCATTTATACTCATAAGCTGCATTCGGTGGAAGCACACAGTGTGCCCTTCCGAGTTTAGTTAGGGCACTTCAGTTGTGCTTCAAAGGAATGCCGATACTGCACTGTGCGTAGTTTTCATAGTTTGCATACGATCTAGGTCTCTATTTACATATTTGAATAATGAACAGGCTTTCCAGTCTAATTAAACCCTATGAGAGTTAAGACTAAAGTCAAGTTATCTAAAAAAAAATTACAGACATTTCAACATACATCCATGGGGTTAGGCTACTGATTAGAATCAAGGGCATGTCAGGAGGGTGTGGGTAACATGTTAAGTTGGGCCTCTTGAACAGTGTTCACCCTTGTGGATCTGAATTTTATTAAATTAACTGACTAAAGGCGTAAGCATGCTTCAATTCGGCTTGCGTCTAGCCGAAACAGTCTGCTCGCATACCCCCTTAAAATCACGTGTTGTTTGTCTGTTTTGAGACACCATAGCCAGTATACACTTCCTCAAAATAGTCCGAATTCATCTATAAAATGTTAACGTTTGTGCCGAGGATCTTAGTCACACGATTTTACGTCTAACTAAGATGTTTGGTGCAGTTTTTCTCCCCCCCAAAAATAGTTGCATAATTACAGGTTGTCTCTCGTTGAATGACAACTATATTGAAGAATCCCTACTCTTGACCAATCACCGACGAAGGGGCGTAAACTTCTGCTCCGAACTTCAGCTTTCCAAAACAAACAAATACGTTGTCTTGATATATGCAAGAACTCTTCTGAACGGTATTGGCTGGAAAGCATGCGGACACCTTAATAAGAAGTAACAGCAAAATAAAACTATAAAAAAATACGAACTTGGCACCCTTGCACTGTTTCTATGGCCTGAACCGCAACCAAATAATGAATAAAGATGGGAATTAAGATTAAGCCTAGATCAAGTTTAATTAGTCGTACGGGATACACATGGTATACAGAGTCCAATGAAATGCATATTTGCAGTTCATGACAACAATAAGAAATATTGGGTGGCTCAGTGGTTAAGGGCACTGTACTGCAGCGCCAGCTGTGCCATCAGAGACTCTGGGTTCGCGCCCAGGCTCTGTCGTAACCGCCGCGACCGGGAGGTCCGTGGGGCGACGCACAATTGGCCCAGCGTCGTTCGGGTTACGGTGGGCTTGGCAGGCAGGGATGTCCTTGTCTCATCGCGCACCAGCGACTCCTGTGGCGGGCCGGAGGAGTCGCGGGCCGGGAGCGCAGTGCGCGCTAACCAAGGTTACCAGGTGCACGGTGTTTCCTCCGACACATTGATGCGGCTGGCTTCCGGGTTGGATGCGCGCTGTGTTAAGAAGCAGTGCGGCTTGGTTGGGTTGTGTATCGGAGGACGCATGACTTTCAACCTTCGTCTCTCCCGAGCCCGTACGGAAGTTGTTATAATTAAGAATACGAAAAAAGTAAATGGCTCCGTATAATATATAATACAGGAAAGCACAATTTATAGTCCTATTATTACATGTGTTTGGGGGAAGGGGGGTTGGGGGGGGCAAGTGTTTAACGGGAACAACCATTTTATTTATTTTGTTTCAAAGCACATTACATACAATATGTCCACTGTGATGTAATAGAGCGGGAAGCCCGTTGTCTTCCGTCATTCTCAGAACCTTATTTGCTACAACAACAAAAAATGCAGCCTTTGATTGATATCTAGAGATATATTTGTCAGATAGCTGCCATCTAGCCAGATCCAAAGACCTCAAATGGTTTAAATAGTCAGTGTGGCACTGGGTATCTGATTCTGAAACCCACCCGACCCCCCTCTTTCAGGGGGATTGCGCTTTTTGCCACCGGTATATTCTTCTTAATCTTTTTGCGTCTGTTGGCTTGCAAAGCCCCATTAAAAGACCAGACCATTCTGATAAGGTTACTGAGTTAATGCCCACTGATATAATTAAAATAGAGTATTTAATCTGGCCATGATTGTTGAGGGGTAAGACCACTTTAAAACAAGGCTGGCCATCCTTCCCAACACGTACTTCGATCCATGTTTAACAGATTTGCTCCAGGGCAATTCCACAATAAAGGAATTACGCCGAGACTCTCACTTTAAAATGTATGCCAAATAGCCATCAATTTCAAAGTTTAACAAACCATTCGACGACTACTTTGAACAATTTATAAAGTTACATTTACTGGAAAAACTGCAGATACAAAGTTACAGAATTACAGTAATATCTCCCTCAGTTGTATTATGTTATCCAAACTTTGGATCTGCACAGTTCTTCCCGTAAATGTGTTTTTGTAAAATGTTCAGTGGAAATAGTCGAAGGTAGTCCTTGTGCATAGAGTTATTTTGTTTCGTTAAACTGGTATACGTTTTAAATGTTAAAAATCGGAGTCTCAGCGTAATTCCGTTACCTTGGAATTGCCCTCCAGTCTTGGATGGATAGGGGCTTTACCATATCTAAGAGGGGAAACACACCAGAGCAATTATCCTCATCCAATTAACCAGTCAGTAGGCGACCATCCTGCCAGCTCGATGCAAGTGGTGGCAGTCTTTCCCTCATTGCAGGGTTAGGGTTATCAACATGGGCCTATTCTGGTAGCCCAAAGCCGTTCCAACTCTTCAGGGCTGCGAGTGTGCGCCAATGTATCATGACAGGATATGGCACTTTGTGGTGACACCTCTGGCCTGACTGAGTGTGCTGCTGCAAGACATAATTTAATCAACACCACCACTGATCTACAGCCATCGCCACCCAGTCACAGTTTATCAAATCTCCCCGTCCTTGACATCTCCCCACCTGTTAATCACCAGGCTGGCAGGATAAATGTCACGATGAAAGCTAAACAAGACCAATCACGAAAGTGTCTAGCCGCTCAGACAGCTTCCGCCCGCCTACTTGCCTTTGCTGGGGACGACTTGACAAAAGGACGGACAGACTGACTGAAGGACTGAGGCTCACTCATTTGATTGGGCTACTGGGTGGTGCAGCGGTATAAGGCACTGCATCTCAGTGCTAGAGGAGTCACTACAGACCCTGGTTCGATTCCAGGCTGTATCACAATCAGCCGTGATTGGGAGTCCCATAGGGCGGTGCACAATTGGCCCAGCGTCGTCCGGGTTAGGGCTTGGCCGTCGTTGTAAATTTGTTCTTAATTGACTTGCCTAGTTGAATAAAATAGATCAAAAGTTTGAGGGAGTAGGACTGATGATAGGTGTTGACACGACATGTCCATGCTAGCCCGTACAGCTGCCAGCCACGGAGAACAAGAATGGCCAACACCCATCCCCCTTCAGACTTTGACACTAACAGTTACAGGGTGTCTGAGGTGACACAAGTGCCATTTACTGGCAGAGGTGAGGAGTGCTCTGCCCAATTGGGTCATTATCACTGGAGCCCTATCTTTCACAGAAGTCTGTTAAGTATGGATTCCCTTTTAACTCAACTCGAGGCAATTAGTGTAGTCAGTCATGCATATTATACCACTGTGGTTTAATCTCAAATTAATCCAGCCTCAGTAGCCTATACATCACCACCCATATTGAATCTATTCAGAATATGGGAGTGGGGTTATGGTGATAGCAGTTGTAAGGGCATTAACGTACAATTTCTTTGAGTAGCAAGCCAAACTGGTGAGGGACTAAATTGCAATGGAATAATATGGACATAATCAACAGTCATTGAAATTACAATATAAATTCCACTACAATTCCCCGTGAATCTAGGGAATAAGGTTCAAATGGGAGAAAATCCTACTCCTCAGCCCTCGTCTGTAGTGCCGGGACGATACCAGTATTGCGATACATATCGTGGGTAGGAAACACAACACGAGGCGGATTTCACTTCTTTAGGAAAACAGCCCTAATGTTGGAAACAATCATCATGTTGTCATCCAGTCACATTGATTTATTTTCCAAGCTATAGCACACAATATTTGACATACAGCAGGTTTTTAAAAATACCAATATTGCTATACTGGTATCGTCACTGCCCAACTCATCTAGCACCCTTCCAAAATTGCATTTCTGGCTCAGGTAATGACAGGTCAAATATCAAAAGGTCACACAGTGAACACAATGGTCCCATTTATACATGGAGCCAAGGGTCATTTTACAAGTCAAGACAGATCTGTCTTGTCCAACTCTGTCCAGGTAGAAGTGCAAAATTGTGCCTGCCGGCTACCACGTCTGCAAACTTACCACATATTTGAGCCTTGGTGACTGCTTTCTTTGTGACTGTTACACACTCGGTAAAAATCTGTCCCAATTAGTCACAATCGAGAACAGCAGTGCTGTTCAGCAACCTCCTACAACAGTGGCCAGCTTGAACTATGTTTATTAGAGCTTCCACAGCCAAGGGACATAATTGGCAGCTTTCTCTCCTCTGTTTAAAAAGGTAACTTCCTATTTATTTATTTATGACTGCAGACAAATTTAGCCGTCCATAAGACAATGCTCTGTTCGTCTTCTGATCTCCATGCTGCCGAAATACAGCCATAAACATCTCAAAACCTTTTAATCATCTACCCAAAACAAAAGAAGTGATGCTTTATAGAGAAACTGATTGTGACAAATACGTATCTAGTCTTTGTAGCCTATCAAGGGAGTTTAGGCCTTACCGTTAGTAACCAAAAATGACAGCTGTGTATGCCGTGCAGCCTAAGACAAAAAAAAGCACACACAAAAATGACAATCTGCGGATGAGCGTAAAAAAAAACGAGTGAATGCGGTTCCGGATTTTCTGGGAACCCGATATGCCATGGCTAAAGGATTTTTGGGGGGCAGCCACTGCCCAAAACTATTCAGGAAAAGTTCAATAACTAAAACAACGAGGAATGACCCCGTTATTAGATGCCAGGTCTGACAAACTACGAAGCAAATCAAATGGCCAATCAGCATCAGGATGGGATATTCCATGTGGTTTCTGCGATTATGATGTTGCGATAACTTAATCTGTCACTTAAATTATAAGGGCGGCTATGAGCTTAAAAAGAAGAGCAGTTGGCTATCATTTGAGGAATGGTACAACTCAGAGGCAGTCTGTGGCCACCGAGGCAGTCACTCTCACTGAAGGCTCTTCTGTCCGCCATGGATGACACTGTTGGATAGCTGAATATCAATACACACAGACACATTTAGAAATAAAAATTAAGTGGTAGAAAATCATTTGTCAGGTTGCGTTTGTCACAAAGCATGATGTGCTAGCCCATTAACTTTTATTCTGAAATAACTTCATATGTCCGAGTTAATCAAATATTAGTTTAGACTTGAAATTGGCATGGGAGCTAACTAGCCAGCAAGCTATCAGCTAGTTAGCTGCTCATAAAAAAAAAGGTAGATAACTGGTTAAATTTGCCAACAAAATAAAATCAACCAAACTATTTACCAATGTTTCTCAAAATTACTGTAGTTGGCCAATTAATTTGATCATGCTTTGTGATACACACAGTTGTATGCTGTTTTAGTCCTCACAACATGTTGCCCTATCATCTACAGTAGAACCTGGTAAACAACATGGCGGGAAACAATTGGCCATGCTTTTTTTTTATCCTACCAGATCCGTGATGAGAAGGTTCTAGCTAGTGTATCCCTCTGTCCTTCGACTCTTATTGGATGTAGTATTTATATACAAGTTAATTACAATTACCTTTTTGCTTTAGGCCATCTGTACCTGATAGAGCAGACATCTCACGTGCGGAAGTAAGCCGTCTGGCGCGAGACAATCATTGGGAGGAAACTAGAGTACACCCAGAAGTTCTGACTGAAAGCACATTTGAGCGCCCCAGGATGGTCCATTTACTTTGTGCTATTATAATTTATGCTACGAAATCCTGCAACTTCATTGGGGTATTTCCCCCTCATAGCAAATAGCCTGCAAAGCAATCGAAGCAATGTTCGCATTGGTAGATGCGCCCACGGAGGCAGAGCTGCCTGACCGTCACTGAGGAGCAGAGTAGTAAATAACTGAACAGCTTGTTTTGAACAATATTTTTGTGTACATTATTCTAACTTTTAGAAGCATTTTAAACATAATCCATGAATTATCAACAACAAAAAATGTATTTAAAAAAATGTATAACGCTATAATGGGCCGATGCTATTGATCTGGATTGTGTGTGTGTGGAGAGAGAGGGGGTGTATGACCGTAGCTCAGCTTGTGACAGCTTCCACAGAACTGCATCTGTCAAGACACGAACTGGGGCGCAAACAGTGGAACAGATCAAACATGTGAATTTGTTAGGGATCAATTCGTCAAAGAACTGAAGAGGCATGTAGTCCATTCTTGCGATCGCTGGAAAGAGGATTTCTTAATGTGCATCTTCAACATAGAACATAGAAACCAGATATTGATATTAAAGTATTTGCAATACACAAAATACCACTGGTAAAGTAATGTAAAGAATGCAATGTAAAGCAACGACACCTGCCGGAGAGAGACAAAACGGGCTGTAAAAACAGGGCCTCCCGAGTGGTGCATTGGTCTAAGGCACTGCATTGCAATGCCAGCTGTGCCACTAAAAATCCTGGTTCGAGTCCTGGTTCTGTTGCAACCGGCTGTCGACCGGGAGACCCATGGGGCGGCGCAAAATTGGCCCAGCGTCATCCGGGTTAGGGGAGGGTTTGGCAGGCCGGGATGCCCTTTCCCCATCGCCCTATAGTGACTCCTGCGGCGGGCCAGGCACATGCATGCCGACACGTTTGCCTGTGTTTCCTCCGACACATTGGTGCGGCTGGTTTCCGGCATAAGTGGGGATTGTGTCAAGAAGCAGTGAGGCTTGGCTGGGTCGTGTTTCGGAGGACGTACGGCTCTTGACCTTCGCCTCTCCCGAGTCCATACGGGAGTTGCAGCGATGGGACAAGACTGTAACTATCAATTGGATACCATGAAATTGGGAGAAAAGGGGGCAATTTTTTTAAATAAATAAAATAGGCTTTAAAAACAGAACAAGCAACTCCAATGACCCACCACCTGCTGTGGTTCAATTAACTACTGCTAAACAGCAGTGACGTTGGAAAAAACCTTCCATTTACTATACTACTGCATCTCCAAAAATGTGCTAACCAGCAGGGAAGAATGTGTCGAGTTGCAAGAAATTCACTTTAACGGTCGACTTTGGGCATGAAAACGGTTCAACTCTTTCTCAATTTTTAAACAGAAATTGGCTGTGCATTTGATGGTTCATCAATGTGTCATTCTGATAATGCTGCTGACGTAGCTAGTTCGTTAGCTAAGCTAAACATAACTCCTCCGGGATGTGTTGAAGTCATTTCACAAGATTTGTTTTGGGTGGAAGCTGTAGAGATCGGTAACAAATGTCAAATATCTTATTAATAAAAAAAATGTTAGCATTAAATTACCTGGTATAATGTTGCATTAATCAGTTATACAGTTTAAAATGTATTTTTGTCCAGGGTCGAACTTTAATGTAACTGTCCAATGTTTCCAAATTTTTATGAAATATGACCCATCATTAATTACAACAGGAGTGAAATCGTTTTCCTTCCCAAAAAAATTGTGATTAAGTATGCTAAAAAGCTACCTCTCTGTGTTGGAATAGCATGAGCAGTCCCCCAACAACAGAATGGTGTGGGCGTATACCGGTCATTCAAAATATTAATAAGAGTAGACTGCTGATTGGCCAGCTCCTCCTCCTCAGGATGACATCAACCCCTGTGAGGAAATCGCAAGCATTTTTTTAAAAGTTCTGTTTGAGATGCAAGTTTTTGAAGGTTTTTTTTCCCCTCCAAATTATGCTTTGGCCACAAATATAAGTATATAATGAGTCCAAATTATTTGGGTATGAGTTAACAGAATATGAACTTTTAAAAGGTGAGATTTTCACTGGACAGTTACTTTAAAACATGTTCTCTCAGCTTAATGGCAAAACGTGAAGAGTAGCAGGAAATTAGCTTTAAACTGAAATGTTCTCATCCTTATGGCAAAACGTGAAGAATAGCATGAGATGAGCTATAAAAACATTTTTCTCTTTGCCCCATGACAAAGTGTAGCATTGCTGGTAATTAGTTTTAAAACTACAACATTTTCTCTGAGATTCATGAATAAATGTGAAGAATAGCATTATAAAACTGCACATTTGGCTCCCTGCCCCATGGCAAAATGTGGTAAAATGCAGGAAGTTAACATTTGTACTATTAAAGGAAAACTGCTATCCCAATAAAATTCTACTTATCCTTCCACTGTTTCCAAATTACCCCTCAACAGAGGCATAATAAGTTGTCAAACTGTGCAAAGTTGCAGGAAATATATTTTAAATGTCCCCAAAAAACCTCAATGGAAGGACCCCAGGACAACCAGTCTACTGTTAGTCCCCACCAATATCTACATCACAATTTCGCCCTTGCACAGACTCCCGATGTGGTTTTGGAAAGCTAACCTACAGTGTGGTCAAGTTTATCACCCCATATAGCCTAATGAAAATAGAATTGATGGGTAATAGTGATAGTAGCCTCTGTATTACATAAGTTCATTTACACATTCAAAACTAGGACTCATTTTACATGGCAAAACTGGATTCCATACAGAAACTATTGGTATCGGCTTCCAACGTTAAGATAGAAGTACCCCACTATTCGTACTACCAACTATTTTCACATTGCTAAAACCCTTGAAATGTATATATTTTTTAAACGTTTGAGTGCAATGATTACTGTTAATTTCTAATGTTTTTTTGGTTGATGTTAAATGTGTTTATTCTAACTTTTGCTGGTTTATTTCACTTGTTTTGGCAATGTGAACATATTTCTCGTGTCAATAAAACACGTTTTAATTAAATAATAATATTGGCCACAATCAGCATGCAACTTGCACTAGACTCCACGTATTTAGGGGATAAACCCATTTTGCAGGAACTATTGACGACATTTCTGAGAAACATGGTTTTGCAAGCATCAAAAGTAGGTTTTCACAATAACAGTAAGCTTAGACCTCCTTCACTCACCTTCGATTCTTATAAATCAGGTTTAATTCCACGACCCGCCGTTTCGTTCTGGATACAAGGAAAGTGAGTTCAGTACCGTCTACTGGCGGAATTGGAGGGCAAGTTTATCCAATTTGTCAGCAACTTGTGCTTTTAAATCCAGGCAAATCACAACGGTTCCCAGGGGTCAGGAGAACGCAAGTTCCATTGTCGTTCAAACTTGCGTTTGGTTAGTATTAGTTTTCTGCTGGTTTAAGGTTGTTTCACGAGATCAAACAATCTTTAGCTTTAGTAAAGTCTGCAATGTTCCATGTACATTTCTCGGCTTAAAATCAACTCGTGCGCGCTCGTATTGTTATTGCTTTTTTCTCATATTGCACTGTGCGCTTTCTACGATTACCACATGTCGGCCTGCCCGGCGAGAATGGATAGATTACCTCACGACAGCCCTAGATAAACCAGCCCCCGATATGCGTAATAAAGGGGCTGGGTCACATCGACTGCTGAAATGCCCTGGTGACTGGCGGACCCCTCCTGGCCAACCAACTTCGTTCTCTTAACGGGGCAGTCTGCAGTTCAACAAGAACAATAACGGCACCCCGCCACTGATTTAGTAAACAGCTCAGGGATGGAGCTGGAGAAATGTAACCGCTCTCAAATTAATTGACAGAGCTACATTATGGATGCAAGGACTGACCATCCAACAGATCAACATTGGCATTTCACCATGATTTGAGGCTATACAGTGTTTGTTTACCATTAGCCTACATTGTTTACAAAAGCTTATATTTGTGGGTCTGATGAGATGGGGTAGGACATTTGAACTAAGCCCATCAGGCATTTTTAAATTATTCTTCAAGAATCAATGGGTATGTACAATTCATGTTTAGTGCAAAAATTAAATTGTAGTATCAGCAGATGGCCCCTTTAAAGGGGCAACAGATTAGCGGCTGATTCAGATCAGCTTTAGCCTCATCCACATTGCAGTTGTTTTTGCAGGAACCCACTAAGGTGTTTCAGATGCAGTGTTTATGGTCATGTTGCACAACCTGGTCTCAGAGTATTTCATATTATACTGTACTTAAATCCGAGCTACTCCGTTTGCCATGATATGTATGGTATGCATTCATTTGTGAATGTTACGAATTTGCAAAATATACAGTATGTTAGGAATTTGCAAAAGGCACGATATGCTCCAAATTTACAAACGTATGATATGTGACAAATTCCAATTTGTTGTGGCTAATGTTAGCTAACTGGCTAACTTTAGCTACGCTAGGGGTTAGGGTTAAAGGGTTAACTGATTTGCCTAGTTAAATAAAGGTAAATAAAAAAAGATATAATAAATACGCCCACTCAACCATCATCCTTTTGTCTTTGCCTTAAGTAACCTGTGTTATGTAACCATACCAAATGTAACATATCATACTCATTTCAATATCCCGGATTTACATATCCTACGTTATGTCTAGTCAATAAGACCAGGCTGTGTTGCAGCAGTGTTTAGGAGGGAGATTGCGAGCTGTGAGAAGTATGCAGGAGGGCATGGGACAAAGGAATGTGTAGTATTGGTGGGAAAAAAAATGTGTGAATTGTGGGGGTGCCCATGTTGCTGGGGATCAGAAGTGTCTGTGCGAGAGAGACAGGTTGAGGTTGCCAGGGTCAGCGTAGAACAGAGGTAGGGGGACCACATGTCCTAGCTTGTGCGGGACAGTCCTGCATTTTGTCCGTTTGTCCCACGTCCCGCAACCAAACAATCATGTCCCACATTTTATCAACAAATTCAAACACCACTAATTTTTTGTATTTTTTATATACATGTCCCGTATTTCATTCAAACATTCCAACCTATCTCTTGCATTCACGTTGTATATCATAACGCTTCGATCACACCAACAGCATTATTGCTCAAAATAGTATGCAGCATCATCTGGATATGTATGCAACAAAAGTTCAACATTCACCTTCTACTACCATTTCTGTCAAGCCGTCTACTATACAGTTTGACACCTGTTAGATAAATCCAACATATGCACCACACCGAACGCACTGCAACTGTCTCTGCAACGCAATGCTGCAAGGCAAACGCAACGTTTCATTGGAAATTCATGTAATTCTGGTGTACCAAAATGCAATGACACTGTCGGTGTGTTCGAAGCATTACTCAGAACTTTCTTGAACAGACTTTTAGGTACGTTTGCTCCCATTTGGTGGGTGTAGCAAGGTGTGGCTTGAAGCATTGCGTGACGTATTTAAAGGGCAGTGGCCATGCTGACAGCTTCCCCAACCCCTCTCGGTTTTTCACCAATTCCATTCAACGTAAAAACGTACTGAACACAGGACTGATATTCTGTGCAAGACTACAAAAGTAAGTAAATAGCTGCATTAGACTGAAAGCTAGGCTATAAGGTAATTTCGTCAAATTTATGAGGCTCTCCATGCTCATTCAAAATATTTGCTCTACTTCCCTCAATCCCGTTTCAAAAGTATCCCCTCCCAACTGTTTTACATTCTTGAGACCAGCCAGAAATATTTTCTTGGCCACATATTCCCACATTTTCATAACAGACACACATTTTATCAAAAGAGTAGGTGCGCTTTAATTAGCTCATTCAGTGTAACGGGAAAAGGGATGTAGTGCTGCCAGAGCACACCAGAGCATCCCTTCGCCACTTTCCACAATGGTGCTAATTTTGTATTTATATTTGTATTGATTATGGATCCCTGTTAGTTGCTGCACAAAGCAAAAGTTACTCTTACTGGGGTCCAGCAAAATTAAGGCAGTGATACAGTTTTATAAACATTACAATACATTTCACAACAGATTTCACATCACATTAAGTGTGTGCCCTCAGGGTACTACTCTACTACTACCTTTTTTTATTTAACTAGGCAATTCAGTTAAGAACAAATTCGTATTTACAACACCGGCCAAACGCGGATGATGCTGGGCCAATTGTGCGCCGCCCTATGGGACTCCCAATCACGGCCGGTTGTGATACAGCCTGGATACATACATTATCTGTGTATAGTGTGTATGTTATCATGTGTGTATGCATGTGCCTGTGTGTCTGTCTCTTTACAGTCCCTGCTGTTCCATATGGTGTATTTTTATCTGTATTTTAAATCAGATTTGCTTGTATTCATATCCCTTGATTTATTCTGCATTTTGTTGTGTTACAGTCTGATTTCAAAATGGATGAAATAAAAAACAATCTCACCCATCTACACACAATACCCCATAATGACAAAATGAAAACATGTTTTTAATCATGTTTGCAAATGCATTGAAAATTAAATCTGGTGGAAAGCAGACCGAACCAGGTTTTTTTTCCGTCTAGGATTTTGTTTATTTTTTATCCTGAAAAACTCCCCAGTCCTTAACGATTACAGACATACCCATAACGCGATGCAGCCACCACTATGCTTTAAAACATGGAGAGTGGTACTCTGTAATGTATTGTATTTGCCCCAAATATAACACTTTGTATTCAGGACAAAAAGTTTATTGTTTTGACACATTTTTTTGCAGTATTACTTTAGTGCCTTGTTGCAAACAGGTTTTGAAATATTTTTATTCTGTACAGGCTTCCTTCTTTTCACTCTGTCTGTTAGGTTAGTATTGCGGAGTAACTACGATGTTGTTGATCCATCTTCAGTTTTCTCCTATCACACCATCCAAAGTGTAATTAATAACTTCACCATGCTCAAAGGGATATTCAATGTCTGCTTTTTAATTTATTTTATCCATCTACCTAAAGTTTCCCTTCTTTGCAAGGCATTGGAATACTTCCCTGGTCTTTTGGTTGAATCTGTGTTTGAAATTCACTGCTCAACTGAGGGACCTTACCGATAATTGTATGTGTGGGGTACAGAGATGAGGTAGTCGATCAAAACTCATGTTTAACATGTTATTGCACACAGAGTGAGTCCATGTGACTTGTTAATTAAGCAATATTTAGGCTTGCCATAACAAACGGGTTCAATACGATTTGAATCAAGACATTTTCAGCTTTTCATTTGTAATTCATTTGTAAAAATGTCTAAAAACATTATTCCAATTTTATATTATGGGGTATTGTGTGTAGCTCAGTGACAAAACATCTCAATTTAATCAATTTTAAATTCAGGCTGTAACACAACAAAATGTGGAAAATGTCAAGGGGTGTGAATACATTGCAAAGGTAGGTGTAGGGTTTGCTGGTGGTGCAATCTGCTCCTTTCCTCTTTCCCTTTTTATTTTTTGTGTCACAAAATGTAACGTGATCGAGCCTACATTCCCCACAGTAGGTGGCAGCATGCACAAACAAAATGTGCGAACACCATGATACCAAAGAAGAAGAAGTTGTTTTGTTTTGGCAGTGTCGTAGGTGGAACTGCATTATAGCTGTCAAATCCACAAGTGACTCTCTGCAATATACCTAAAGTGGACATTGACATTGGCTGCACGGAGTTGCATTAAGACAAATCCCATGGAGCCTTTTTTACAAATTCGAACACTGGAATGTAATCTACACCTAGATTAGGATGATATACAGTACCAGTCAAAAGTTTGGACACACCTACTCATTCAAGGGATTTTCTGTCTTCTTTACTATTTTCTACATTGTAGAATAATAGTGAAGACTTCAAAACTATGAAATGGCACATATGGAATCATGTAGTAATCAAAGTGTTAAACAAATCAAAATATATTTTATATTTGAGATACTTCAAAGTAGCCACCCTTTGCCTTGATGACAGCTTTGCACACTCTTGGCATTCTCTCAACCAGCTTCATGAGGTAGTCACCTGGAATTCATTTCAATTAACAGGTGTGCCTTGTTTAAAGTTAATTTGTGGAATTTCTTTCCTTCTTAATGTGTTTGAGCCAACCAGTTGTGTTGTGACAAGTTAAGGGGATGTAAAGAAGATAGCCCTATTTGGTAAAAGTCCATATTATGGCAAGAACAGCTCAAATAAGCAAAGAGAAACGACAGTCCATCATTACTTTAAGACATGAAGGTCAGTCAATGCGGAAAATTTCAAGAACAAGTGTAGTCGCAAAAACAATCAAGAGCTATGATGGAACTGGCTCTCATGAGGACCGCCACAGGAAAGGAAGACCCAGAGTTACCTATGCTGCAGAGGATTAATTCCATAAAGTTACCTCAGAAATTGCAGCCCAAATAAATGCTTCACAGAGTTCAAGTAACAGACACCTCAACATCAACTGTTTAGAGGAGACTGTGTGAATCAGGCCTTCTTGGTCAAATTGTTGCAAAGAAATCCCTACTAACACCAATAAGAAGAAAATACTTTCTTGGGTCAAGAAACATGAGCAATGGACATTAGACTGGTGGAAATCTGTCCTTTAGTCTGATGAGTCCAAATTTGAGATTTTTGGTTCCAACCGCCGTGTCTTTGTGAGACGCAGAGTAGGGGAACGGATGATCTCCGCATATGTGGTTCCCACCATGAAGCATGGAGGAGGAGGTGTGATGGTGTAGGGGCACTTTGCTGGTGACACTGTCAGTGATTTATTTAGAATTCAAGGCACACTTAACCAGCATGGCTACCACAGCATTCTGTAGTGATCCCATCTGGTTTGCACTTAGTGGGATTATCATTTGTTTTTCAACAGGACAATGACCCAACACACCTCCAGTGTGTGTAAGGGCTATTTGACCAAGAAGGAGAGTGATGGAGTGCTGCATCAGATGACCTGGCCGCCACAATCACCCGACCTCAACCCAATTGTGTCACGACTCCCAACGAAGGTGGCTCCCCTGCCTGTTCGGGCGGCGCTCTGGGGTCATCGTCGCCGGTCTACTAGCCGCCACCGATCCCCTTTTCCTTTTCTGTTTGTTTGGTCTTATTGGTTGCACCTGTCTCTTATTTTGTTTTTTGATTCAGTCTATTTAAGCCAGTTAGGCCCATCTGTTTTTGTGCAGGCTTGCTTTCTGTTTGTCAGGTTGTGCGTGTTGTGTTCCTGTCAGTTTGTGCCCAGTGTTGGTTTGGACAATTTTGTGGCTAATTTCGCCTGTTGTTTTGGGCGTTAGCTTTGGAGACCTAATAAAGTCTGATTTCCCCAGTATCCTCTGCTCTCTGCATTTGACTCCGCACCCACCACTCCAGGCGTTGTGACAGAAGCCGGCACCATTTCATGGAGTCAGCAGGAGCAGCTGCACCTCCTCTCCCATCCATGGAGGAGCGAGTCCACCATCATAAGGCCATTCTCCACCGTATCGGGTCGGCAATGGACCAAATGATGGAGAGGATGGACCGATGGGAGAGGAGTGGCCTCCCTACCTCACCCCCAGCTCCTCCTCCGCCTGTAACGGTATTCGTCGTCGGAAGAAGAGGAATCATCGGACCAAAGCGCAGCGTGGTAAGTGTTCACTCTTTTTTTATTAAAACTGAACACTATAACAAAATAACAAAGGGAATAACCGAAACAGTCCTGAAAGGTGCAAAACACTAAACAGAAATGAACTACCCACAAAAACCCTGTGGGAAAAAGCTACCTAAGTATGGTTCCCAATCAGAGACAACGATAGACAGCTGTCCCTGATTGAGAACCATACCCGGCCAAAACAAAGAAATACAAAAACATAGAAAAAGGAACATAGAATGCCCAACCAAATCACACCCTGACCAAACCGAAATAGAGACATAAAAAGCTCTAAGGTCAGGGCGTGACACCGCCAGCACCACCTACCCCTCCTACGGCGTCCGGATCCGGTGCTCTGCGGCTGGCGCTCCCCAGGGAATACGATGGAATGGCGGCTGGGTGCCAGGGGTTCTTACTACAGCTGGAGCTGTACCTGGCTACCGTTCATTCAACTCCCTCGGGGGAGGAGAGCGTGAGCGTCCTTGTCTCCTGTCTGACGGGTCGAGCCCTGGAGTGGGCCAATGAAGTGTGGAATGGTCCAGACTCGGTGAGGGACCACTACCCTGAGTAGTGGTAGTGAACGGCTGTTTCACCTGCGACAGGAGACGAGGAGCGCGCATTACTGTGCGCTGGAGTTCCGGACCTTGGCCGCTGGGGCGGGGTGGAACGGCAGAGCCCTGATGGACCACTATCGCTGTACCCTCTGGGAGGACGTCCGCAGGGAGCTAGCTTGTCGGGACGCCACCCTCTCCCTCGACGAACTCATTGACATGTCCATCCGACTAGACAACCTGCTGGCTGCCCGCGGGCATCCAGAACGGGCCCTGTTGGTTCCACCTCCCGGCCCTCCCGCTCCAATCCCCATTGAGTTAGGGGGGGCCGCATCGAGGGGGACCGGAGGAGGAGGCTCCTCCTGCACCAGGTGTGGTAGGAGAGGACACACTGCCAATCAGTGCTGGAATAGCTGGTCTGGGAGTCGGGAGGGCAGGCAGAGCCCTCCTCGTTCACCCCAGGTGAGTTAGCACCAGACTCACCCAGAGCTCCCTGTTGGTCATATGTTCCTATTAATTTCTTTCTCTGAGTTTTCTCCCTCTCTACAGCATAAGGCGCTAGTCGATTCAGGCGCAGCTGGGAACTTTATGGATCGTGGGCTCGCGTTAAGGCTAGGGATTCCCCTGGTGCCGCTAGACCAACCCTTCCCTGTGCACTCCTTAGATGCACTCCTTAGATAGCCGACCATTAGGGTCAGGGCTGGTCAGGGAGGTCACGGTTCCACGGGACATGGTAATGCAGGGGATCATAAGGAGCGGATTAGTCTCTTCCTTATTGATTCACCTGCGTTTCCAGTGGTGCTGGGAATTCCCTGGCTGGCTAATCACAATCCTGAGATTTCATGGAGACAGGGGGCTCTCCGAGGGTGGTCAGAGGTGTGTTCAGGGAGGGGCATAGGAGTTTCCATCGGTGTGACGACGGGGGTCAGTCCAAACCAGGTTTCCACTGTGAGCATTCCCTCTGAATATGCCAATTTGGCTATCGCCTTCTGTAAGAAGAGGGCGACCCAATTACCACCTAATCGACGAGGGGATTGCGCGATAAACCTCCTGGTAAACGCTGCACTTCCCAGGAGTCACGTGTATCCGTTGTCTCAGGAGGAGACAGTGGCTATGGAGACATATGTCACTGAATCTCTGGGACAGGGGTACATTCGGCCCTCCACGTCACCCGTCTCCTCAAGCTTATTTTTTGTGAAGAAAAAGGAGGGAGGTCTGCGTTTATAGAGGTCTAAATTCCATCACAGTGGGGTTTACCCGCTACCTCTCATCGCCATGGCGTTGGAATCATTTCACGGGGCGCGTTTTTTCACAAAACTGGACCTTAGGAGTGTGAATAATTTGGTGCGTATCCGGGAGGGAGATGAGTGGAAGACCGCGTTTAGTACCACATCTGGCCATTATGAGTACCTCGTCATGCCGTATGGGTTGAAGAATGCTCCATCCATTTTCCAATCTTTCGTAGATGAGATTCTCAGAGACCTGCACGGGCAGGGTATGGTGGTGTATATCGCTGATATACTGATCTATTCTGCTACACGTGCCGTGCACGTGTCTCTGTTGCGTAGGGTACTTGGGCGACTGCTGGAACATGACCTGTACGTCAAGGCTGAGAAATGTGCGTTTTCTCCAAACAAGCCGTTTCCTTCCTGGGTTATCGCATTTCCACTTCCTCTGGGGTGGTGATGGAGTGTGACCGCGTTACAGCCTTGCGTAATTGGCCGACTCCGACCACGGTAAAGGAGGTGCAGCAGTTTTTAGGGTTTGCCAATTACTACTGGAGATTTATCAGGTGGCTACTCCCATTACCTTACTGCTGAAGGGGGGGCCGGAGCGCCTGTGCTGGTTAGTGTAGGCGGGCAGAGCCTTCAGTCGCCTGAAGGAGCTGTTCACCGACGCTCCCGTGCTGGCTCTTCCGGACCCCTCTTTGGTGTTCATAGTGGAGGTGGACGCGTCCGAGGCTGGGGTGGGAGCCGTGCTATCACATCGCTCGGGCACGCCACCGAAGCTCCGCCCCTGCGCTTTCTTCTCGAGGAAGCTTGGTCCGGCAAAGCGGAACTATAACGTGGGGGACCGATTCAGGCTAGGGATTCCCCTGGTGCCGCTAGACCAACCCTTCCCCATGCACTCCTTAGATAGCCGACCATTAGGGTCAGGGCTGGTCAGGGAGGCCACGGTTCCACTGGACATAGTAACGCAGGGGGATCATAAGGAGCAGATTATTATCTTCCTTGTTGATTCACCTGCATTTCCAGTGGTGCTGGGAATTCCCTGGCTGAGCGGAACAATGACGTGGGGGACCAGGAGTTGTTAGCTGTGGTCAAGGCTCTGAAGGTGTGGAGACATTGGCTTGAGTGGGCCAAGCACCCTTTCCTCATCTGGACTGACCATCGTAATCTCGAGTATATCCGGGCAGCGAGGAGATTGAATCTGCGTCAGGCCAGGTGGGCCATGTTTTTTACCCGATTTCGTTTCACGATCTCCTATAGGCCAGGCTCCCTTAATACTAAGGCCGACGCACTGTCCCGTCTATATGACACCGAGGAGCGGTCCATCGATCCTACTCCCATCCTTCCAGCTTCATGTTTGGTAGCACCGGTGGTATGGGAGGTGGACGCGGAAATCGAGTGGGCTTTACGGTTGGAACCTGCACCTCCTCAGTGTCCAGCAGGTGTTCAGTACGTGCCGCTTGGTGTCTGTGATTCGATGGGCCCATACACTACCCTCTTCGGGTCATCCTGGTATTGAGAGGACAGTGCAGAGTCTTAGGGGGAGGTACTGGTGGCCCACTTTGGCCAAGGACGTGAGGTTTTATGTCTTCTCCTGCTCGGTGTGTGCTCAGAGCAAGGCTCCTTGACACCTGCCTAAGTTACAGACCCTCCCAAAGGTGGCTTCCACCAAAGTGGCTCCCCTGCCTGTTCGGGCGGCGCTCGGCGCTCGTCAGTCTACTAGCCGCCACCGATCCCCTTGGTTGCACCTGTCTCTTATTTTGTTTTTTGATTCAGTCTATTTAAGCCTGTTAGACCCGCCTTTTTTGTGCGGGCTTGTTTTCTGTTTGTCAGGTTGTGCGTGTTGTGTTCCTGATCGTTTGTGCCCTGTGTAGGGTTGGACAATTTTGTGACTAATTTCGCCTGTTGTTTTGGGCATTAGCTTTGGAGACCTAATAAAGTCCAGTTTCCCCAGTGTCCTCTGCTCTCTGCGTTTGACTCCGCACCCACCACTCCAGGCGTTGTGACAAATTGAGATTAGAGGTCGACTGATTATGATTTTTCAACGCCGATACCGATTATTGGAGGACCAAAAAAAAATCTGATACCGATTATTCGGCCTATTTTTATATATATATACTGTATATAAAAGACCCTTGTAATATCTTAATCTGTCTCCAATTGTGATAATGCTTGGTCAACTGTTGAAGCAATAGAGCAGTAGAGTACATAACAGTTTAATTTTACACTTATTTCATCACCGATATTGTTTATGTAGAGAGTGAACAGTAATGGACCAAGTATAGAACCTTGTGGGACCCTTTTACCCAACTCCAATGGCTCCGACTGGATGCCATCAACTGTAAAAGCCTGACTTCTGTTCTTTAGATAGTCATGAAACCAACAACAGGCATCCGATCCCTGTCCTATTAATGACATCTTATGCAAAAGTATTGCATGGTCTACAGTGTCAAAAGCTTTAGATAAATCTATGAACAAGGCGGCACAGTACTTTCTATTATCTAGGGCATTAGTAATATAATTTACAACATGTACAGTGGCCGTAGTTGTAACGGCTGTCCTCTTCATCTGAGGAGGAGTAGGAAGGATCGGACCAATATGCAGCGTGGTAAGTGTCCATGTTCATATTTATTATAACTCAGAACACTAAGACCAAAACAACAAAAATAGACCAACACGAAAGTTCTGTCTGGTACAGATACAGAAAACAACTACCCACACCCATAGTGGGAAAACAGGCTGCCTAAGTATGGTTCTCAATCAGAGACAACGATTGCCACCATACCAGGCCAAACACATAGAAATACAAAACCTAGACTACAAAACATAGAATGCCCACCCCAACTCATGCCCTGCCCACACTAAAACAGAGACATAAAAAAGGAACTAAGGTCAGGACGTGACAGTAGTCATACTGTGTTTAGGTCTGAAGCCAGATTGATTGCTAGAAGGACTATTGTTAACAGTTACAAATTATTGTAGTTGCCTATTCAATTTTAGCCAAACAGGAGAGCTTGGAGATCGGCTGATAATTATCCAATTCACGACCATCACCTCCCTTGAGGAGTGGTAAAACAAAAGCTGTATTCCAAGCTTTAGGAATCTTTCCTACGACTAATGTTTGATTAAAAAAATATGTGTCGAGGGGATGAAACAATAGACCGGTCAGGATCATGTTGGCCATTTTTTATTTCAAAAAGAAAACCAGCAGAAATAAAGTGCTTATTAAAAACATCACAAATTTCAATTCGGTCACTGATGATCCCAGATTCCGATGTAGGTAACAGTTTTCCAGAATTTAGAGGGATCACCAGCAGACTCTGTCATAGATTTAGACTTTTTTATTCCTCCGGTCCATTTATTTCTCAATTGCCTAAAAAGCAGCCAATCAGCTGTTTCACCAGTTTTCCTCGCCAAGACCCATGCTTGATTATTTTGCAGGTAAAGTATTTTCAAATTAGAGGAGAACCAAGGATTAGTTGTATTATTATAATTTTTTTACCTTAAACACGACTTATCAGCCATGGAGGTAAAAAATGATGAAAAAGAGAAGGCTAAAACTGGGTCCATTATGCCGTTTATGGATTTAAAGCTCTTAGTAATAAAGGTCATGGATAAAGGCTTGCTCTGAAAATTGTTTATAGTTTCTCTCTTAGAATTATACGGGGTCAGGAATTTTTAGCTTAGTGTCTCTGATACATGCAATAAGGCAGTGGTGTCACATCTGCTCCTGCCACACCTCCAGTACACTCTATCTCCCCCTCCCTTTCTGTTTGTTTGTGTGTGGTTGGAGACAGGTGTGCTGGAGGCAGAGCGGATCCTCACCAGCTGCAACCCAATCCATAATCAAGACCTCTACAACTACTCAGTCCTGCCACTTCCACTCTGGCAGATCATAATCTCTGCTAAGTCAGTTTATGATCCTAGCTTTTTATGATTATTCTAGATCTTGTTACCCTGCTGTGTCTGTTTCCCTGCATGATGCTGTTTATCCTCTCACTGCAGTTTTGCTGCTCTGACTCTGGCTCCTGTCTCCTGTTCCACATCTCACCACCCTGCTAACCTGTTCTGGATTCACCACACCACCACTCCATTGGATTCCACCCCCGGACCTGTTTACCCTGTACCAACCCAGCTCACTCCAACCTCAACCTCCACATCTAGTTTCCTACCACTCATCTGAGTTTCCCTGGATCTGCACTCCATATCTCCCTGTGTTACAATAAATACATTCATTCATCCCTGTTTCTTGGTCTGAGTCTGCTCTTGGGTTCCCCTGTGCTGCTCCGCCTAACCGTATGATCTGGCCAAGATATGAACCCAGCAGACTCGGATACTCTCCACCAAACTCTCGTTGGTCAAGGCGCCCTGCTCAAACAACATGACCAAGACCTTCTGGAGAACATCAAGGAGTTTTCACGGAGTCTGTCTGACCTACAGGTCTGAACCTTCCCCCTGAGCTCACAACCAGTCCCAAGTCCTTCTTCTCTGCCCTGGAGCCTTTTGGAGTCCTTACATGGAGAAGCGCTTTCTTGGGCCACTGGTGTGGGTGAGGCAGTCCCCCATCTGCTTCTCCTACGGTAGATTAACGGAGGAGATGAGGGAGGTCTTTGACCACCCGGTCTGTGGAAAGAATGCTGCTAAATGACCCCTGTTCCTTTGTCAATGTTTCCAGAGTGTGGCTGAAATGGCATGTGAGTTCCGCACCCTCACCGCAGAGAGCGGCTGGAACACTCAGACTCACAAGAACGAGTTGGTGTCCAGAGAGGAGCCTGCTGGACTTGACAAACTAATTTCTCTCACTATCTGCATTGACAACCGTCTCCGTGAGTGTCGGAGGGAGAGGGTAGGTCGGATTGCATGTCCCATAACATCTGCTTCAGTGCCTTGCTCTCCTCCTCCGATTGCATCGCATCCCCAGGCATGTTCTTCTCCTGAACCCATGTAGCTCGGCCGGACCCGTTTATCTCCAGAGGAGAGGCAGCGGCGTATCAGTACTAGGAGCTGTCTATACTGTGGCCAGATGGGTCACCTGGTCTCCACGTGTTCCCTGCGTCCAGCAAGAGGGGGCTCAGCAGCAGTGGGGAATATACTGTTGAGCGAAATCACCTACCCATCTCCCAGACCCCTGCTTGAAGCCAACCTTGTGTGGCAGAGCCAGGCTTTTCCTCTCTGCTCTCATCGATTCAAGTGCCGACGAGAGCTTCCTGGACCGAGTTGTCGTTAACCTGTTAGGCCTGGACACTGTTCCACTTAATTCACCTGTCAATGCCAAGGCTTCAATGGAAAGCTCCTCTCCCGTGTCTGTGAGTGAACAGTTCCTGTTATCCTGCATCTCTCTGGAGATCACCAGGAAAAGATCAGTTTCCACATAATTGATTGTCCTTACACTCCCCTGGTTCTGGATCATCCATGGTTAAAACTACACAACCCACAGATTGACTGGGCCACCGGGAGGGTAACTACTTGGAGTACATTTGTCATTCCCATTGTCTACATTCTGCCCTTACACCTGCCTTGTCTGTACCCCAGTCCATTCCAGAACCCCCGAACCTGTCTTCTGTTCCTTCAGAATATCACGGTCTAGCTCCTGTGTTCAATAAGCACCCCACCCCATCTCTGTTGCCTCATCGGCCATACGACTGTGCTATCGAGCTTCAGCCTGGAGCTCCTCTCCCCAGTAGCAGGTTGTATAACCTCTCCCATCAGTTCACCGCAGACAACACAGGTTCCGAGCCAGAAACCACAACACCATCCTCCTGCATTGTTGCTGCTGTTTCCTGCGAGATTGATTCCCATGTTCGCCAGGCTCAGCTGAACCAGCCTGATCCAGGAAACGGTCATAGTAAGGCTCTGTTTGTGCCAGATTAAGTTCACTCAGAAGTTCTTCAGTGGGCCTATTCTACTCTCCTCACCTGTCACCTTGGCATGAACCAGACTATCAGCCTTCCTGACTACCAGCCTTCCTGCATCAGCTATTTTTGGTGGCCCACCATAGATGAATTCCCAAGTATTCTTCTCTGTCTGCTCGGTCTGTGCCCGGAACAAAACCTCCACCAAACCTACGTCCAGTCTGCTTCGCCCTCTTCCCATACCCAGTCGCCCCTGGTTACACATAGCTCTGGACTTCATCACTGGTCTTCCCCCATCTAATGATAACTGTCATCCTCACTATTATTGACCCCCCCCCCCCCCCCCCCCCAAAAAAAAAGTGTCTCACTTGCTTTCTTCCTCCAGGGAGACTGCGGTCCTGCTGGTATTCCATATGTTGTGGCTGCATGGCATCCATATTGACATATTTTCTGACAGGGGACCCCAGTTTACTTCCCAGGTATGGAGAGACTTCTGCTCAGCACTTGGTATTAATTTTAGCCTTTCATCTGGATATCACCCCCAGACCAATGGCCAGACCAAGCGGTCCAACCAGGAGTTGGAGACTGCCTTACACTGTGACTTCGGCTAACCCTTCCTCCTGGAGTGCCCAGTTGCACTGGGTGGAATATTCCCACAATACCCTCATCAACGCCTCATCTGGTATGTCACCCTTTGAGTGTGCCCTGGGTTACAACCCCTCTTGTTCCCTACCCAAGAGGTCGAGGTAACGGAGCCCTCAGGTCCTGGACCACATGCGCCGTTGTTATCGCACCTGGAGGAGGTCCTGGGCTGCTCTTCGTGCCTCCACCAGGACCCAATCACAAGATAACTGTCGCCGTGCTTCAGCTCCAGTCTACACTCCAGGCCAAAAAGTATGGCTCTCGTCCAAGGACTTACCCTTGAAAGTGGCTTCCAGAAAACTAGCGCCCTGATTCATTGGTCCATTTGAGATTGATCATGTCATTAACCCCTCTGCTGTGCATCTGAAACTCCCAGACTCTCTCAAAATCTACCCACCTTCCACGTGTCCTTCCCCCCCCATAGCTCCTCCACCCCCTCGGCTCATCGATGACATCCTGCCTATACTGTCCGGCGGCCTTTGGATGTATGACGTCGCGGTTGGCAGTATCTGGTGGTCTGGGAGGGATACGGGCCTGAGGAGCGCTGCTGGGTGCCCAGTCTTCACATTCTGGACCCATCCCTCCTACAGGATTTCCATACCTCACACCCTGACAAGCCCCGTGGGGGGGGGGGGTCTCCTTAACCTGCAGCCACTCTTCCAGTACACCATCTCTCCCCCCTTTCTGTTTGTTTGTGATTGTGTGGTTGGAGACAGGTGTGCTGGAGCCAGAGAGGATCCTCACCAGCTGCAACCCGTTCCATAATCAATACCTCTACAAATACTCAGTCCTGCCACTTCCAGATCATAATCTCTGGCTCAGTCAGTTTATGAATCTAGCTATTTATGATTATTCAAGATCCCGTTACCCTGCTGTGTCTGTTTCCCTGCCTGACGCTGTTTATCCTCTCACTGCAGTTTTGCCACTCTGGCTCTTGTCTCCTGTTCCACGTCTCACCACCCTGTTCTGGATTCACCACACCACCACTCCATTGGATTCCTCTCCGGACCTGTTTACCCTGTTCCAACCCAGCTCACTCCAACCTCAGCCTCCTAGTTTCCTACCACTCATCCAAGCTTCCCCGGATCTGCACTCCATATCTCCCTGTGTTACAATAACTTCCTTGGTTCATTCATCCCTGTTTCTTGGTGTGAGTCTGCTCTTGGGTTCCCCTGTGCAGCTCCCCTTAACAAGTGGTCACTGTCATTTGCAAATAACCCATTAACTGTGTATTTGTTAAGATAAGGTCTAATGTAGTTTTTTTCAGGTCTTTTGGATTAGGACGGGTAGGTATAGTTATTAGTTGAGTAAGATTTAGTTAGTTATAAATGTCTTAAATGATGCTGGCATCAGCCAGTCCAGATTGAGCTCTCCAATAAATAATTTAGTTTGCATAATTAGACATTAACTCAAACAATTTGCTTAGAACAGATACCGGAGCTGAGGGTGGGCGATAAACTCCCGCTAGCGTTAATAGTGCATTATGATCAAGGACCAAATTTAGAACTAAGCATTCATACTGTTTTCGGAACAGAAGTTGAAATGGACACCGTGACATCTAGGTTGCATTTAACATATATGGCAATACCTCCACCTCTACCCACTCTGTCTGCTCTGTAGACATTATACCCAGCTAACAGAACAGCTGAATCTGGAACAGACACACACAGCCAGGATTCAGATGTAATCAATATGTCAGCATGTGATTGTGAGACCAGTATTTCAATAACATTTTACTTTGGGATCAAGCTTCTAGCATTATAATGAATCATTCCAAGGCCACTGTTTCGAGAGCTAATATCAGATGGAGCATTCAAAGTAATATTAGATGAGCGACGCTTCCTCGTGTAGCTACTGACAGGCCTGAGTTGGATGGAGACGATTACTTCTAACAATACCCCTTTGCCTGTGCGAGGAAGTGGCAACACGGTACATTGACAGTAGTGTAACAATACCATAAAGTCCATCAAAAGTTTAATCCATGTTAGCAGCACCTGTAGAGCTATTTAAAGCTGTGGGGGGAGCAATGAGTATAGTCTGATGAGTAATCGACCAATTCCGTGTATCAACCCCCATGGCTATATATTGTCAATTCTCACATGCTCTGTATGAGGGCTATAGTGAGAGCCAGGTTTGAGGAGAGAATGCTTGTACCGTACATATTCAGATGTAATCTATCCCGGAGAAAAACATTTGGTCGATGCAGGAAAGCTGTAAAATTGTTCACATATTGTATGCTTATTGAACAACAATAGCCTTTAAGCCAGATGTGTAGCAGGCACATACGACTGAACTTATTATCTGTATAGCGTGGAGACAGGAGTGGACCTGAATAATGCATTGGTTACCTGATTTAAGTAGAGTATAAATCAGTGATTTAAAGTCATTTTTAAGTTGCTCAGATTGCTGTAGTTTAATATAATTTGACCCTACACGGACAGTGATAGCTGAGGCAGTCAGGTGAATAGCTATTCACTAATGAATAGTAGTAACATACAGTCAATGTCCTGAATCTGGGCACCCGGGTAACAGATGGTCTCTGCTTTCCTAATAGAAACATTTTGGATCATGGATGAGCCCACAATAAGGACAGTGGGACTGCTGCTTGGTACGTTTTTAAAACTGTGTCTCTCTTGAGTTTTCTTCCTCCTAGAAAGTTGTTTGAGGCTAGTTGTTGGGCTGTTTCGTTGTAAATTGTTTAAATGGCAGGGATCCACTTGCTTCCGGGCAGAGTTGTTTGTTCCTTTGGGACCAATGGCAGAAACCTCAGACTCTTCCAATACCCGGTATCTGTTTCCCAGTTCCATTGCCTTGACGTTTTCCTGCCAATGATTTTTTGTTTGTTTCCGTACAGTAATCCATAGCTCCTGAGGCAGAGCAGAGGGAGTGGAGCAGACCGGGCGCTTGAGTATAGCTCCCGGTAATGGCCAAGGCTCTTCTAGCGGGATCAAATTATGTCTCACAGCTGCAGGCTAATCCGAGGCCGTGGTGACAAGCCATGGGCAAGTGGCTTCGTTCACCACGTTTTTGGCGGATTCAAGCAAAGAGTCAATCAGTTGATCATCTTCTTTAATCTTATGAAGAATAGACACTTTATCCTCCAATTCAATGATTTTCTTGGTCAATTGTTGGCAATTGACACATCCAGGGGTGAATATGGCCATTATATTCTGAGTTGTTAGCTAGAAACGCTAACTAGCTTTGGTGTGGGGGTAGGCCCAAATTGAACTAATACGCTAGCCAGCGTTACAGTGCTTCCGCGAGTCCAATACATATTTCTTTACAGTAACTCCACTCACTACTTGTATAGTCTTTTTGTAACTCCACAATATGGGCTTTGTGTTTTGAGATTACAGCAGGGCTGAATAAGTCTTAACTTTGTTTCTTGTAGCTGCGTGTGTGTCAAACCCCACCACAATGTCCTGTCCTGGTAAGTCTAGCCTTCTCTTGAGTTGGGCTTAATTTCAGTGGAAAGCCAGCATCAGTATTAATTTGCTCTGAGTCAGAGGGGGACCAGCTTGAGTTAGGCTATACCTTCCAAAACTGTTTCTCGCAGTAACGTTGCTTGTCTCTGCCTCCTACCCGGTTCCCTTTAACTCTGCTCCTGTTCTCCAGGACATAGAGGTTCTAGCACTGAAAAACACTTAGAACAAAGTGAGCAGAAATGCCTGGACTTTGCAGTCTTCCTCTTTAAGTTCCACTTTCTAGGCAGAGCCTCCCACCCACAGCAACCACCTCCTCTACACTACCCGTCAAAAGTTTTAGAACACCTACTCATTCAAGGGTTTTTCTTTATTTTGACTATTTTCCACATTGTAGAACAGTGAAGACATCAAAACTATGAAATAACACATATGGAATCATGTAGTAACCAAAACATGTTAAACAAATCAAAATATATTTTATATGTTAGATTCTTCAAAGTTGCCACCCTTTGCCTTGATGACAGCTATGCACACTCTTGTCATTCTCTCAACCATCTTCATGGGGTAGTCAGCTGGAATGCATTTCAATTGCCTTGCTAAAATTATAATAGTTTTTTAATTTCAGTTCATGTGATAAAACGAGCAAATGTAGTGTAGAAAATCATTGTGTCAGGAACCGGCTCAAATTGCGTAACAAAAAGGGAGACAACGTGGAGATAAGGATTAACAAAATACATTTATTAACTAAAGTAAACTAAATATATTTAACAATGGTGTGTGTAGTCAGTAATCAGTAGTGTAAGTGAGTGGTTGTGTGCATAAATGTGATAATGAGGGGTGTTGAAAGGTACCAACGCAAACAGCCGCAAACAGCCACAAAAATGCCACAACTAAAATCTGTGTCTGCATGGAGAGAGTCTCCTCAGTGAATGGGGAAGAGGTGCATTTATCCTGGGACACACCCAAACCCAGGTGTGTCCCATTTCACTGACAACCCTCCCAGCTCTGCCCACCGACATCCTATTAAAGAAAACAAGGGCAAAGAGAAAGAATTTGGCAGACAGAGTGGGAGGGTCGTCACAATTGTACCATCTAAACCGCTGTGAAATATGTTTTCCATAACCAAAAATAATGCATTTTCTGAAGCTGGTGTACAAAACTGAAAGTAAAAGATGCAAAAAGCATAGAAATAGTGCACATAGAAAATATCTACTGCTTCTTAGACTTGCTTTCAATGAGGATGGCAGATCTATTAGACACATTTCTATGTGAATTTGGTCAGGTCGCCCAAAAAGTTGCAGCTTTAACAATCGACTTTGGGCACGAAAAACGGTCCAACTCCTCTTTCTAAATATTTAAAATAGAAATGGGGTGTGTCTTTCTGGTCATGCACGCCGCGACCGATGTAGCTAGTTCGTTAGCTAAGCTAGCCACTTGTAGCTAGCAAGTAACTCCTCCAGTATGTATTGACATAATTAAACAGGATTTGTTTTTGGGCAGAATCTGTAGAGATCAGTAAGAAATGGCACTTCTGTAGCCTAAAGTAACTGTCCAGTCTTTCCAGATTTTTATGAAATAGGACCTATTATTAATTCCAATATGAGTGAAATAGTTTTCCTTCCAATTTGTTTATTTATGAATTATTTTAAAAGCAGACTTTCTGTGTTGGATGGTGTGGGCATACCCCAACATCAGAATGGTGTGGGCTTATACAGGTCATTCAAAATATTAATAAGACTAGACCGCTGATTGGCCAGCTCCTCCTCCTCAGGAGGATGACATCATCCTCTGTGATGAAATAGCAAGTGCTTTTTCTCTCCAATTTATGATTTGGCCACAAATACAAGTATGAGATGATTCAACAACATTATTTGGGTATGAGATAACAGAATCTGAACTTTTAAAAGTGAGATTTTCACTGAAGTTACTTGTGCAGAGTAGCAGGAAATTGGCTTTAAAACTGCAACATTTTCTCTCATCCTCAAGGAAAAATGTGAAGAATAGCATAATCTATAAAACTTTTTTTTATTATTATCTACCCCATGGGAAAATTTGTAGCATTGCAGGAAAATAGCTTTTAAATGGCTAAATGTTATCTCAGATTTATGACTAAATGTGTAGAATAGCATTATAAAACTGCACATTTTGCTCTCTGCCCCATGGCAATATCTACACCACCTTTTTGCCCTTGATATAGTAAATCCTCAGTATTATTATTTAATGATTTTTCTATTTGAGCGTAATTATTTGTATATAGCCTACCCTTTCTCATTCTGAACCTCTAACCAGAGAGGAGTGGGTGTGTCTTTCTGCATCTTTCTTTTTCCCAATGCAGTTAAGCCAAAACCACGCCCCGTTATTCAGAGTAGCGTTCTACTATACTCCCATTGGCTAACTAGCGTTGTCTCACTCACAGTGACCTTCCAAGGAAAGGATGCAAAGTGTAATTTAACAATTAGCTGCCTACCGTAATGCAGGCCTATTATCATGTTTGGTAACATTTGCCCATGTATTTATTTTCAGAGTTTGAATGAGTTGTAAAAATGTCTCACACTGCTGAATTCCCTCAATTGAAGGCCAGCCAAGTTAACCTAGGCTACTTAGGAACCACCCATCCCGGATCCGGGATAATTGTCATCAACTACGCTAAATAGCATAGCGCAACGGTCAAATAATCTTACTAGAAAGTATTTATATTCATGAAATCACAAGTGAAATATAGCGAAACACAGCTTAGCCTTTTGTTAATCACCCTGTCGTCTCAGATTTTGAAATTATGCTTTACAGCGAAAACAATACAAGCGTTTGTGTAAGTTTATCGATATACTAGCAACACGTTATGTACACCTAGCAGCAGGTAACTTGGTCACGAAAATCAGAAAAGCAATCAAATTAATCGTTTACCTTTGAGGATCTTCGGATGTTTTCACTCACGAGACTCCCAGTTAGACAGCAAATGTTCCTTTTGTTCCATAAGATATTTTTTATATCCAAATACCTCCGTCAGTTTGATGCGTTATGCACAGGAATCCACCGGAAATAGTGGTCACAACAATGCAGACAAAAATTCCAAATTATATCCATAATATCGACAGAAACATGGCAAACGTTTTTTATAATCAATCCTCAAGGTGTTTTTCAAATATATTTTCGATAATATATCAACCGGGACAATTGGCTTTTCACTAGGACCGGGAGGAAAAATGGCTACCTTTTGCGCAAAAATCACACAAAGAGCCAACAACTGACCACTTACGCAATGTGGACGTTTACGCTCATTCTTCAAAATAAAGGCCTGAAACTACATCTAAAGGCTGTAGACACCTTAGGGAAGCCACAGAAAAAGGAATCTGGTTGATATCCCTTTCAATTGGCAATAGGGATGCATAGAAAGACAGGGGTTTCAAAATAAGAGTCACTTCCTGATTGGATTTTTCTCAGGCTTTCGCCTGCAATATCAGTTCTGTTATACTCACAGACAATATTTTTACAGTTTTGGAAACTTTAGAGTGTTTTCTATCCTAAGCTGTCAATTATATGCATATTCTAGCATCTGGACCTGAGAAATAGGCCGTTTACGTTATTTTTCAAAAAAATAGATATAGTGTCCCCTAGCTTCAAGAGGTTTTAACATTACTAGCTCGGTATCTGAAGTTGTTATATTATCATTAGTAGTCTATTATCAGGTAAAAGCATATGCTTATTCATAATTTCTAAAATAGTTATTAGCTAATCATTCAGTCGAATACGCAATGCTACAGCCATTGAATCTGTCTTTGAGCGTTAAGGGATATTATTGGCTAGCTCGGTCCACGACATTATGTTATTATATTTTTCAATCTTGAAATAAAAGTGAAAATGTTATTAATCAGTGACTGAAATTTTGCGCTATGTGATATTCACTTCCGGACATGGAGAGCGTGGTTTTGGTTTTAATTGCGTTGGGAAAAAGAAAGACGCTTACGGCGTTATGGCTTTCTACATGATAATGATCGTGCTGCCAAAACATCCGCTATGCGGGTGTCTGCTATTGCAGGTTAATTCTTGATCTGATTGAATCTAGGCCTAGATTTGCAATGCAAAGTCACTACTGAGAGATTAATTATGGTTTGAATGCCTGTGCATTATGAAGAGGGATCAACAACCTATTTACCTAACGAGGTAAATATTTCAATCCAGATTTTGCCATCATTTCGCCACCAAGTGTTACTGGACCGAACATGTAAGAATACAGTAAACTAAGTTCTCACAATTTAATTGGACTTTTCTGTACTAAAATGTGTCTTTTTAGTATATTTACCATGTCCTTGTGGCTCAACATTACAATATTGTCGTCTTTGGTCAGTCTGAAGTGATATCATTTCCTCCATCTTGTTTGAGGAGTATAGAAATGCCTCAATTTACGGACACCCCATGCATATCAGTCGAGACCACACACAGAACACAAAACCCCCAGCACACACTCGTCATTCTAACAGAGGATTTCGCTCTGCCATTCAATCTTCCTCTCTCTGAGAAAATAACCTTTTATCTCCCCCCTCACTTCTCATTCAATGCAGATTAAACATAATACACTGTAATGAGTTGTCAGTTCAAAGCCCCCCACCATTCCCCTGCCTCAATTCCCACCCCCCACGCCACTCCCCAAAAGCCACTAAACCCCCCTCTAACTAGAAACGCAAATAAGAGGATAGAAATAGGCTAATGAGGCAACAAGGGAGAGGGGGTGAGAAATTAAACAACTTCATGAAAATTGATTAAAAATAAATAAACAGAAGGGGAGAGAGAATGTGTGTGTGTGGGGGGGGGGGGGGAGAAAGTGGGATGGTGGAGTATTTTCTTAGTCCCCACTAGTTTGTCCCTGTGTATGTGTGAGCACAGGCTAGTATTCATGGCAGGGGGACAGAGGGAGGTGCGGTGGAAGGGGAAAGCTGGGTGTGTGAATGAACGCCCCTGTCTGTCAGGGGCTACACGTTGCATTCATGCCCCCCGAAACACTGAGTCATTCATCCAGCTCTCAGACTATCCCTCTGAATGCCAACTCTGCCTTTCAACAGAGTGAGAGGAGCTGGATAGGACTGAGCCGGGGTGAGAGGAAGGGAAGGAGATGCTGGGGGGGTGGAGGGGGTCAGGGGGCAACACCCCTCCTCCCCCTCGTTATGTTGATTCACAGAGTTATTCAGGAGAAAGTCTTCCATCACTGGGTTGTTTCACACTTATGTGACCCATGGGAACACATGCTTTTGAAAGCCCAAGGTTTTTGAGATAAACACACCATTCTCGCATACGAGAAGTTATCTAACGGATTCTTGCTCAAGTCTCATGCTTCTATTCTCTAAATTGAGAGTGAAGTTATGAATGGGCTCTGAACTCTGAATGGCTTCCCATTGGCCAGACAGTTCAAATCAAATATTATAGTGTAATGCTTTACTTACAAGCCTTTAACCAACAATGCAGTTTTAAGAAAAGTTGTGTGTCGGTGAACGTATGTGTAAACAGAACTACAGCTTATCCCGTATCCAAGGTACATGGATATGAAACACTTGTGTGTATATACATCTGGCAACCCAGAGGTACACCACCAAAATCCCCAGAGACCGAATATTTTTCTTTTTTTTATTATTATTATTTGGTATCCAATTATTTGGTATCCAATTGTTTAGTAGCTACTATCTTGTCTCATCGCTACAACTCCCGTATGGGCTCGGGAGTCCTCCGATACACAACCCAACCAAGCTGCACTGCTTCGTAACACAGCGCGCAACCTAGAAGCCAGCTGCACCAATGTGTTGGAGGAAACACCGTGCACCTGGCAACGGCGTGTACTGCACCCGGCCCGCTACAGGAGTCGCTGGTGCTCGATGAGACAAGGATATCCCTACCGGCCAAGCCCTCCCTAACCCGGACGAAGCTAGGCCAATTGTGCGTCGCCCCACGGACCTCCCGGTCGCGGCCGGTTACGACAGAGCCTGGGCGTGAACCCAGAGTTGTGGCACAGCTGGTGCTGCAGTATAGCGCCCTTAACCACTGCACCACCCGGGAGGCCCTAGAGGCCGAATATTTGACGAACAATCCATTATCCTTTTATATAGGGGTAATTGACCTCACACGTTTTCATTGTTTCATCAGAATCCAAAGTCAACAATGAAATGTATGTATATGGGCTAAAGCTCAACCTTCTTATAAAAGGTCACACAAAAAGGTCAACCAATGTGGTAGAACACATCATATGATATGTTACAAGTCTGAGGGGCCATGCAAAAATAAAACATTTGTTTTGACACAGTACAAAAACCTGTCAAATATATGTACTGAGACGGTCTTATTAAAAGTGATATCTGTTGAGCTAACATGTTTGAGAAAGAAACTGAATATTTCAAAGCTACATCATAGCATAACACCATGTGGCTGGCTTGAGTTGGGAGATGTAGCATTCTCCTGGACAGTTGTGAGGACATCAAACCCCTTACAAAATGTCAGGTGGATGGAAACTTGAAAGGACATAAAAAAAGACACCTTGTGATCTGGTTGACTACATCTGTAGGGGAACAAGGACACAAAGCCTTAGATTGGATTACTGCGTGGATCATTCAGTGACTGGATTTGAAACGTTATTTCTAATTGTTGTGTTCTAGAATATGAAATATACTTATTCATGTCACTGAGGGAGAGAGGGTAATGTATAATATTTACATTATATCAGGGATCCTATTGAAAGACTGAGTCAGGGAAGTGATCACATGTGGCAGGCAATGAAAAGGGGAGAGAGCCATGGATTAGTGATGAAGGGGGGGTCGAGGTCAGGTCACGTTAACTTGTTTGGGATAGGGGGCAGCATTTTCACATTTGGATGAAAAGCGTGCCCAGAGTAAACTGCCTGCTACTCTGTCCCAGTTGCTAATATATGCATATTATTAGTAGATTTGGATAGAAAACACTCTGAAGATTCTAAAACTGTTTGAATGATGTCTGTGAGTATAACAGAACTCATATGGCAGGTGAAAACCTGAGAAAAATCCAACCAGGAAGTGGGAAATCTGAGGTTTGTAGTTTTTCAACGCTTGGCCTATTGAATATACAGTGTCTATGACGTCAAATTGCACTTCCTAAGGCTTCCACTAGATGTCAACAGTCTTTAGAACGTAGTTTGAAGCTTCTACTGTAAAGGAGGGGCTCATAAGGGCTCTTTGAGTCAGTGGTCTGGCAGAGTGCCACAAGCTCGTGACACTCATTCACGTGAGAGGTAGCTCGCGTTCCATTGCTTTTCTACAGACAAAGGAATTCTCCGGTTGGAACATTATTGAAGATTTATGTTAAAAACATCCTAAAGATTGATTCTATACATCATTTGACATGTTTCTACGGACTGTAACGGAACTTTTTGACTTTTCGTCTGGACCTAGTGTTCGTGCCTCATGAAGATGGATTACTGGGCTGAACGCGCTATCAACAAGAAAGAATTTGGACATAAATGATGAACTTTATCAAACAAATCAAACATTTATTAAGGAACTAGGATTCCTGGGAGTGCATTCTGATGAAGTGAACATTTATAATGCTATTTCTGACTAATGTTGACTCCACATCATGGCGGATATTTCTTTGGCTGGTTTGGTCTCTGAGCACTGTACTCAGATTATTGCATGGTGTGCTTTTTCCGTAAAGTTTTTTTGAAATCTGACACAGCGGTTGCTAGCGTCCCACCTGGCCAAAAGCCAGGGGAAATGCAGAGCGCCAAATTCAAATAAATTACTATAAAAATCGAACTTTCATTAAATCACACATGCAAGATAACAAATTAAACTACACTTGTTGTGAATCCAGCCAACATGTCGGATTTCAAAAAGGCTTTTCGGCGAAAGCAAACAATGCTATTATCTGAGGATAGCACCTCCGTAAACAAAAAGAGAAACCATATTTCAACCCTGCAGGCGCGACACAAAACGCAGAAATAAAAATATAATTCATGCCTTACCTTTGACGAGCTTCTTTTGTTGGCACTCCAATATGTCCCATAAAACTGTGGGCATTGAGCCTAAGAGAGAGGTGCGAGTGGTATGCACCAGATCTCCAATGCTCCCCCACAGTTCGGTTCAACATGTGCCTGCACTCTGGAGGGTCCGGGCTAAAGTGGTCATCCAGCCTGGAGGAGTGGTGCCAAGGCTGTGCACCAGAGCTCCAGTGCTCCCCCACAGCCCAGTCCATCTGGTGCCTCCTCCACGAACCAGGCCTCCTGTAGGTCTCCCCAGCCTGGTGGGTCCTGTGGCAGCCCCACGCACCAGGCTGTCTCTCCGTCTCCTCCCTCCAGGTTCCTCCGCCTGTCCGGCGCTGCCAGAGCCGCCCGTCTGTCCGAAGCTGCCAGAGCCGCCCGTCTGTCCTGAGCTGCCAGAGCCGCCCGTCTGTCCGGAGCTGCCAGAGCCGCCCGTCACTCCAGAGCTGCCAGAGCCGCCCGTCATTCCGGAGGCGCCAGAGCCGCCCGTCAGTCCAGAGCCGCCAGAGCCGCTCTTCACTCCGGAGCCGCCCTTCACTCTGGAGCCGCCAGGGTCGCCCTTCACTCCGGAGCCGCCAGAGTCGTCCTTCAGACTAAGGTTGGGTGGGGTCTACGTCCCGCACCAGAGCCGCCACCGCGGTGAAATTCCCACCCAGACCCTCCCCTATAGGTTCAGGTTTTGCGGCCGGAGTCCGCACCTTTGGGGGGGGGGGGTACTGTCACGTCCTGACTTTAGTTCCTTTTTTATGTCTCTATTTTTAGTTTGGTCAGGGCGTGAGTTGGGGTGGGCATTCTATGTTTTTGTTCTATGTTTTGTATTTCTGTGTTTGGCCTGGTTCCCAATCAGAGGCAGCTGTCTATCGTTGTCTCTGATTGAGAACCATACTTAGGTAGACTCTTCCCACCTGTGTTTGTGGGTAATTGTTTCCTGTTTTGTGTTGTGTCACCTTTAAGGACTGTTTCGATTTTCGTTGTTTCACTTGGTTATTTTGTATTTCGCGTTCAGTGATATTAAATTAACATGGACACTTACCAAGCAGCGTTTTGATCCGATCTTTCCTGTTCCTCAGATGAAGAAGGTCGTTACACCTAAAGTGAAAACTTTACCCACCTGGAGCAGCGGGCCATGCAAAATAAACTCATTAAATTACGTATTTAAAGAGGGAGCAACTATGCTGGCAGCATTTCCCAAACCACAACCCAACACCTTCTAGTTTTTCAACTGGTCGTTCAGCACAGCACCATTTCCATTTAATTATGTTTTTTTGGTACTAAACGCAGCCCTGACTGTGTGTGACTGCCTGGTTGTGAGAACTATCTGTATCCACTCCCTGTAGTTCTAATGGCCTGTTTGCTGTAGTTCTAGTGGCCTGTTTCCCTGTGGTTAATAGGTCTCCTGAGCAGGCTATTGGCGCAGCCTAGGCCCACTGGTACATCTCGCCACTGTCATTCTCAAGGTTATTTAGTAGACAAAAACAGTAGACTCGATCACATGGTACAACAGATTGATGTTGATGCTAATAATCTATTGGATTGGCACACTTAAACCGGGCGTGCTCTGTTCGCTGGCTGATTATCGATCTCTTGTCATATTGGGTGTTTGCTGTGTATTGATGTATTGATCCGATTTGAGAGGGAGATTGTGTGAAAGTTTGGCCCATTGTAAAGTAAGTTGCTTGGCATTCAATGCTGTGCAAAGTCAAAGACTTGAATGGCTATTTTGTTAGCGTTTGTCATTTCTTGGGTTAGGCTGGGGTAGTATTGCCACAGAGTTGGTTCTACCAACATCATTGACTGTGCAACTGAGACAACTAACACGACAGTCACTTGCCACCCTGTTGAAATCATAACTAACCCTGTGGTGCCTGTGCAGGTTGACGAGGTTGAGTACGAGTAGGAGGGGGGGTCTGGACTAACAGATTCATGTTGAAATCAATATTTCTGACCTATTTAAGTGTCCTATGTCATGGTAGTCAATGATGCTATATGTTAAATTGTGCACTGTGCTTTCAATTAAAGGCCCAGTTCAGTCAAAAACGTGATTTCCCTGTGCTTTATATATATTTCCACACTAGGTTGGAATAATACTGTGAAATTGTGAAAATTATAATAATGCTATTTTAGTGTAAGAGCTGTTCAAAAAACCTGCATGATTTTTTTGTTTTGGCAGGATTGACTTTTGTTCTGCCTGGTGACATCAGCCTGAATGCCAAGCGTCACGCCTGGAGTAACCTTGCACCATCCCTACGGTGAAGTATGGTGGTGGCAGCATCATGCTGTGGGGATGCTGTGGGAGTCAGGATTAGTCAGGATCGAGGGAAAGATGAATGGAGTAAAGTACAGATAGATCCTTGATGAAAACCTGCTCCAGAGCGCTCAGGAAGGTTCACCTTCCAACAGGACAAGTCTCTGAATGTCCTTGAGTTGCCCAGCCAGATTCCGAACTTGAACCCGATCGAACATCTCCAGAGAGACCTGAAAAAACTGTGCAGTGATGCTCCTCATACAACCTGACAGAGCTTGAGAGGATCTGCAGAGAAGAATGGGAGAAACTTCCCAAATACACGTTTGCCGAGCTTGTAACATCATACCCAAGAAGACTCGAGGCTGTAATCACTGCCAAAGGTGCCAAGTTCCAAATAAAGGGTCTGAATACTTATGTAAATGCATTATTTAACTTTTTATTTTTTCTACATTTTTCAAAAATGAAATGATGGGCTATTGTGTGTAGGTTGATGAGGAAAAAAGGATTTAATAAAATTTAGAATAAGGCTGTAATGTAACAAAATGTGAAAAAAGTCAAGGGGTCTGAATACTTTCCGAATGCACTGTAAATGTCCACTTCAATGTTGGGATAAGATGGCGCTGAAGTGGATGGCTGACGTTTTACAAGCCCGTAACCAATTGTGCTATTTTTTTTTTTTTTGCATTGTTTGCAACTTATTTTTTAACTTATTTTGTGCATAATGTTTCTGCTACCATCTCTTATGACCGAAGCAACTTCTGGCCATCAGAACGGGGATTACTCACCACGAACTGGAAGAAGCTTTTTCCTTTAACGAGTCCGATGAGAAAGATACACGGCTCTCCCGAGAACAGGCCCAGATCCCCGTCATTTGGGTGAAGAAAAGGTAGAGGAAAAAAGGACGCAGATTAGGCTGCCATAGGCGAGCGAGTAAACTCCCACTGCCATCAATTCTACTTGCTAAAATTGATGATTTACGATTATCATACCAACGAGACATTAAAAACTGTAATATCTTATGTTTCACCGAGTATGTGAATATGTGAATATGTTCCGGGATTCATCCAATGGCATTGAAGAAAATACCAACTTAGTCATCGGCTTCATCAATAAGTGCATCGGTGACGTCGTCCCCACAGTGACCATACACACATATCCCAACCAGAAGCCATGGATTACAGGCAACATCCGTATCGAGCTAAAGGCTAGAGCTGCCGCTTTCAAGGAGTGGGACACTAATCCAGATGCCTATAAGAAATCCATGCCCTCAGACGAATCATCAAACAAGCTAAGCGTCAATACAGGATTAAGATTAAATCCTACTTCACCGGCTGTGATGCTCATCAGATGTGGTAGGGCTTGAAAAATACAACGGACTACAAAGGGAAACCCAGATGCGAGCTGCCCAGTGACGCGAGCCTACCAGACAAGCTAAATGCCTTTTATGCTCGCTTCGTGGCAAGCAACACTGAATCATGCACGGGAGCACCAGCTGATCTGGATGACTGTGTGATAACGCTCTCGGTAGCCGATGTGAACAAAACCTTTAAACAGGTCAACATTCAGGGGCCAGATGGATTAGCAGGACGTGTACTCAAAGCATGCGCGGACCAACTGACAAGTGTCTTCACTGACATTTTCATCCTCTCCCTGACTGAGTCTGTAATACCTACATGTTTCAAGCAGACCACCATAGTACCTGTGCCCAAGGAAGCGAAGGTAACCTGCCTAAATGATTACTGCCCCGTAGCACTCACGTTGGTAGCCAAGAAGTGCTTTGAAAGGCTGGTTATGGCTCACATCAATAGCATCCTCCCGGATACCCTAGACCCACGCCAATTTGCATACCGCCCCAACAGATCCACAGATGATGCAATCTCAATTGCACTCCACACTGCCCTTTCCAACCTGGACAAAAGGATCACCTATGTGAGGATGCTGTTCATTGACTGCAGCGCAGCATTCAACACCATAGTGCCCACGAAGCTCATCACTAAGATAAGGACCATGGGACTAAACACCTCCCTCTACAACTGGATCCTGGTAAGGGTAGGCAATAACACGTCTGTCATGCTGATCCTCAACATTGGGGGCCCTCAGGGGTGTGTACTTTGTCCCCTCCTGTACTCCCTGTTCACCCACGACTGTGTGGCCAAATACAACTCCAACACCATCATTAAGTTTGCTGACGACACAACATCACTGACAACGATGAGACAGCCTATAGGGAGGAGGTCAGAGAACTGGCAGTGTGGTGCCAGGACAACAACCTCTCCCTCAATGTGAGCAAAACAAAGGAGCTGATCATGTACTACAGGAAAAGGCGGGCCGAACAGGCCCCCATTAACATCTACAGCTGCACCATTGAGAGCATCCTGACCGGTTGCATCACCGCCTGGTATGGCAACTGCTCGGCATCTGACCGTAAGGCGCTACAGAGGGTAGTGCGTACGGCCCAATACATTACTGGGGCCAAGCTTCCTGCAATCCAGGACCTATATAATAGGCGGTGTCAGAGGAAAACCCATAAAATTGTCAGAGACTCCAGTCACCCAACTCATAGACAGTTTTCTCTGCTACCGCACGGCAAGCGGTGCCGGAGCGCCAAGTCTAGGACCAAAAGGCTCCTGAACAGCTTCTACCCCCAAGCCATAAGTCTGCTGAACAACTAATCAAATGACCACCAGACTATTACATTGACCCCCACCCTCCATTTGTTTTGTACACTGCTGCTACTCGCTGTTTATTATCTATGCATAGTCACTTCACCTCTACCTACATGTACAAATTACCTCTAACCTGTACCCCCGCACACTGACTCAGTACCGATACCCCTGTTTATAGCCTCGTTATTGTGTTACTTTTTATAATTTTTTACTTTTGTTCATTTGGTAAATATTTTCTTAACTCTTTTTGAGCTGCACTTTTGGTTAAGGGCTTGTAAGTAAGCATTTCATGGTAAGGTCTACTCTTGTTGTGTTCTGCGCATGTGACAAATAAAGTTTGATTTGATGCTTTACCCTGTATTGCAATGAAACATCTGTGCAAAACTAAAAAACACTGATAGAGGTCACTGTTTTACCATTATTTGACCTATTATTAGCTCTGCAACTGACTGAGGGGTAAAACATGACATGGTCTTAGTTAATGACACAGAGAGTTAATACTTTAGCTACAATGGTCTAACAAATGTATTGTTTATCATCTGTCTATGCACCATGTCACTATCTAAATGGTACAGCCGGTGGTGGGATGGCAGGATGGCTGCTTTTGTGAGGCAGAAAATCATTTAGAAGATGCTCTTTGGAGGGGTTCTTGCTGAAAAGTAATTCAGTAAAAGATATGATGCCATTATTTTTAAATTGGTATGTCCACAAGGGTGTTCTAAAACATGGCACACTTACATATTTCAGCTATGCCATCAGCGTCAATTATGGAGTACGTCCAGTGATCTTGGTTGGTTTGGCTGGGTTCATTAGCAAAACGTAAGACTTTGGTGGTTGGCATTTGCTTTTTGTATGAATCTACTCTTAATCAGGCAGGGCGTAAAGGAGGAGGTGGCATTTCTTACAGTGAAGCAATAACTTAGCTGCTCTGTGTATCTGTCCATGTATGGTAACCATAATGAAAGGCCCTTGGGTAGAAAACGCAAGTGTCTCACTCACCTCACAGTTAACATCTGTAAATATGGGGAGAATATTCATTGTCCTGATTGTCCTACATTGTAAGTACCCTGCCTATCTACACGGCTATAATCCTAATCCTGTATTGACCTAATTATTTATTACTTGGTATCAGCATGTATAAACCCTTATAATGTCTTATAATGTCTTATCTTATGATGCATTTGTAGGTGGCAATTATCCAATGAACTGAACATAGTTGTTATTTATTCAGGATTATTACAAGATAATAGTACATTATAGGTACTTATAACACATTTTACAAGGTATATTGACCACATTAGGCCTGTCTGCATTTAGTAAATTGTTACCAAAAATATGTGAGATTTAGAGTTGTTTTGATGTTAGAGGCCTAACCTGAAAACAATGATATACAAAATGGCTTTTGACAGTTTTTTCAGTAGGCTCTATCATAACTGTTCTCTCCCAGTCTCTCCAGTGTCCTCCAGGCCACAGGATTCCTCCGTTCAAACTATGACCAGAGTCGTCAAACATGGGGACAACGTCACTCTGTCCTGCAGCGTTAAGCACAAGAACCAGACAGTGTGGTATGGACAACAGAGCAACAAGCTTCCCTTCATCATCATCTCAGCCCAAAGACATCAATCAAGGCAAAAGGATGTTCTAAACAAATTCTACCGAGGCAGTACCTCTGGATTCACCACAAAATTTGAAGACAACAGCTCAATTAGTCTGACCATCTGCAACATGACTGGGTCTTTGCTATTGTACCTCAGGAGTTGGGGGGGGGACCGTCTTTGGATCGGGTCACGTTCTTACATATAAGAATGCCAGTGTTGCATCTAAAAGTGATGAAGGTATGTTTTCTTCAGCATCCCATTATGGTTTCATGTTTGCTTCTCTCAATTATAGACAAAGGCATGAATATTGTGAATTCTGTGTTGCATTTACACAGAGAAACTGGATGAGTCTTCAATGTGTCTTCCTGAGTCTTCTGGGCAATGCTGGGTGCTGACGGGCAGTTTGTGTTCTCTCAGTGCTGCAGTAGCTGCTCTGCTCACCTTTATTTGTACCTGGATTTTTCACGGAAAAGGCAAAAAATCATTCTCAAAACTTCAAACAACCTTTATGTATTATTTAGATATTTTTTAACCAAATATGTAAAAATATTTGTGTTGTTGTTGTTAACTGGTTAATCAATATAACTAACTATAAGTTTACTTTACTACTATACCCTAACACCAATATTATTCATATATACAGTTGGGTCCGAAATTATTGACACCCTTGATAAAGATGAGCAAAACTGACTAAATAAAATGAATAATTCAAATACTGAGATATCAAATCAAATCAAATCAAATCAAATCAAATCAAATCAAATTTTATTTGTCACATACACATGGTTAGCAGATGTTAATGCGAGTGTAGCGAAATGCTTGTGCTTCTAGTTCCGACAATGCAGTAATAACGAGTAATCTAACTAACAATTCCAAAACTACTGTCTTGTACACAGTGTAAGGGGATAAAGAATATGTACATAAGGATATATGAATGAGTGATGGTACAGAGCAGCATAGGCAAGATACAGTAGATGGTATCGGGTACAGTATGTACAAATGAGATGAGTATGTAAACAAAGTGGCATAGTATAGTATAAAGTGGCTAGTGATACATGTATTACATAAGGATACCGTCGATGATATAGAGTACAGTATATACGTATGCGTATGAGATGAATAATGTAGGGTAAGTAACATTTATATAAGGTAGCATTGTTTAAAGTGGCTAGTGATATATTTACATCATTTCCCATCAATTCCCATTATTAAAGTGGCTGGAGTTGAGTCAGTGTCAGTGTGTTGGCAGCAGCCACTCAGTGTTAGTGGTGGCTGTTTAACAGTCTGATGGCCTTGAGATAGAAGCTGTTTTTCAGTCTCTCGGTCCCAGCTTTGATGCACCTGTACTGACCTCGCCTTCTGGATGATAGCGGGGTGAACAGGCAGTGGCTCGGGTGGTTGATGTCCTTGATGATCTTTATGGCCTTCCTGTGACATCGGGTGGTGTAGGTGTCCTGGAGGGCAGGTAGTTTGCCCCCGGTGATGCGTTGTGCAGACCTCACTACCCTCTGGAGAGCCTTACGGTTGAGGGCGGTGCAGTTGCCATACCAGGCGGTGATACAGCCCGCCAGGATGCTCTCGATTGTGCATCTGTAGAAGTTTGTGAGTGCTTTTGGTGACAAGCCGAATTTCTTCAGCCTCCTGAGGTTGAAGAGGCGCTGCTGCGCCTTCTTCACGATGCTGTCTGTGTGAGTGGACCAATTCAGTTTGTCTGTGATGTGTATGCCGAGGAACTTAAAACTTGCTACCCTCTCCACTACTGTTCCATCGATGTGGATAGGGGGGTGTTCCCTCTGCTGTTTCCTGAAGTCCACAATCATCTCCTTAGTTTTGTTGACGTTGAGTGTGAGGTTGTTTTCCTGACACCACACTCCGAGGGCCCTCACCTCCTCCCTGTAGGCCGTCTCATCGTTGTTGGTAATCAAGCCTACCACTGTTGTGTCGTCCGCAAACTTGATGATTGAGTTGGAGGCGTGCGTGGCCACGCAGTCGTGGGTGAACAGGGAGTACAGGATGCAATACAATAACAATACATATTGTACAGTATGCAAAAAAATGGGAAATTATGTTATTTTATGCTAATACCATTTGCTCAGTAATTTTTTGCTCTCTCAAAAAGGCAGGGATCAAAATTATTGACACCCATATTTTCACTACCTTTCAATGACTCACCTTGCGAGAATAACGGCATTGAGCCTTTTTCTAAAATGTTTTATGAGTTGGAGAACACATTGGGAGGGATCTTAGACCATTCCTTCATACATAATCCTTCCAGACCCTTGATATCCTTCGTCTGCGCTTATGGACTGCCCTCTTTAATTCAAACCAAGTTTTCAAAAGGGTTTCAAGTCCAGAAACTGAGATGGCCATTGCAAAATGTTGATTTTGTTGCCAATTAACAGTTTTTGTGGATTTTCATGTGTGCCCCATAACATCAAAGATCCACCAAAATATTTGACAGTAGGTATGGGGAGCTTTTCTGCTTATGCATTCTCATTTTGACACCAAACCCACCACTGGTGTGCGTGGGCAAAGAGCTCTATTTTCATGTCATCTGACCAAAGCACCGGTTCCAATCCAAGTGCCAATACTGTTTAGGCGTTTACATTTATTCGATGACATGAAAATAGAGCTCTTTGGCCACGCACACCAGTGGTGGGTTTGGCATCAAAATAAGAATGCATGAGCAGAATATAACCCCATACCTACTGTAAAATATAGTGGTGGATCTTCGATGTTATGGGGCAATTTTGCTTCCATTAGTCCTGGGGCTCTTTTTAGGGTCAACAACATCATGAACTTTACCCAGTACCTAGACATTTTAGCCAAAAACCTAGTTGCCTCTACCAGGAGGCTGAAATTTGGCTGCAAGTGGATCTTCAAGCACACATCAAAATCCACAAAGAAATAGTTAACTGGCTACAAAAGACATGTTTGGATTTGAAGAGTGCAGTCCATAAGCGCAGTCCATAAGCACAGTCAAAGGATATCAATAAAGGATTCTCTCCATAAAGGATTCTGTATGGATGAATGGTCTAAGATCCCTCTCAATGTGTTCTCCAACTCATATATTTTTTTTTGAAAGGTTTAAAAAAAAATCAACAAAATCTCTTTCCCTGAACAATTGTATTAGGGTTAGTTTTTGTTGTTGTTGCATACAATATAGCTCAATATTAGATTTTAAAAATTTGATTCAGTAAATGTTGCTCATCTTTATCAAGGGTGTCAATAATTCCGGCCCCACTGAATAAGTATAGAGTATATCAGTTGTTTGACAGAAATGAAAATGTATGAAAATTGTTGAATCACATTTTGAAATAGCTTCTTTGTACCCACAGGAAACAACGAACAGGAGAGATGGAAAATAGATCAGCGACGAAATGACGATGTGCAGGTATGTAGGTATTTACTTTTACTTTACTAAATGTAGTTTTACAGGGACAGTGCACATTAATCAACATTATTGTAAAAGTGCCAGTTTTAGCCAGCCGACGAACTTGTAACTGCAGTCCCTGGGCAGCTCATTTAAAACAAATGAAATTACAATACAAACAGACAATGTGCACATGCAGAGCAGCACAGAATACAACAGGACAAGCAAACACATTACTGGTAAATTGATCATTGATCTTGTTAATTGATCACAATGTTAAACTGTACTGTCCAAAAACTAGGCTCGGTCCACATCAATAAGGTTTTGTATCCTAGCTAATGGCTAGGTCTATTTAACAGTTAAATGCAAAGGCCTTGGATTTTGTATATATGTTTAAACATGTACTGTAATGGTAGAATACACAAACCTATGCTATATTAATTTTAACAGGGAGGGGAGGAAGGAGTACTTTACAGCGCCTTACATTTCTCAAATGGAGATCGCAGAGGCAAAGGAAAGAACACACCTAACTAGTGTGATCCTATGTATTTTTTAGCAGCTGCAGTTGTAGCTGGAACATGCTGATGTGATATTTCTATAAGTTTGTATACCTGCTGGTACAGATATTGTTGATCTGGCACTGTATTGTTGTGGTTAGATTTTCTCCCAGAGGTGTGGACTCCAGTCACATGACCTTGACTCAAGTCACAAATAAAATAACTTGAGACTTGACTTGGAGCATCAAGACTTGACTTTGACTTGTGACTGGTGACTTGAAATGATCTAGCCAGGTTTTGTAACTTTGTAACTCATTTTGTGACACAGATCAGTGGTGGAAAAAGTACCCAATTATATTTTTAGTGAAAGTAAAGATACCTTAATAGAAAATGATTCAAGTAAAAGTGAAAGTCACCCAGTAAAATCCTGCTTGAGTAAAAGTCTAAAAGTATTTGGTTTTAGATATACTTAAGTATCAAAAGTAAAAGTAAAAGTTTGTTCAAATTCCTTATATTAAGCATTCTTGTTGTTTATTTATTTACGGATAGCCAGGGGCATGCTCCAACCCTTAGACATAATTTACAAATGAAGCATGTGTTTAGTGAGTCCGCCAGATCAGAGGCAGTAGGGTTGACCAGATAAGTGTGTGAATTAGACCATTTTCCTGTCCTACTAAGCATTTAAAATGTTATGTGTACTTTTGGGTGTCAGGGAAAATGTATGGAGTAAAAAGTACATACTTTTCTTTAGGAATGTAGTGAAGTAAATGTAGTCAAAAATATAAATAGTAAAGTAAAGTACAGATACCCAAATAAACGACTTAAGTAGTACTTTAAAGTATTTTTAATTGAGTACTTTACACCACTGGTACAGATGTCGCATTCATGTGCTAGTTATTGTGTCAAAAACATCTAATCTGTGCTTCAGAACTAAAAAGTAGGACGTCTTTACTGTTGACCAATGACCAGTCATCAGCATTGCCGCGCAAAGGTGGTCGCACATATAGTGCTACACATTAGTGACTAGCAAGAGCTTGTTCAATTTTGTCTGGTTTTGCCTGGAAAAAACAGAGTGGCCAACCTAAGTCAATATTATCCGTATAAAGTATCATCTATCAATCTGCTACGGACGCATCTTTGTCACAACAATAGGCTACCTGGTGATGTCATGGATCATTTTCATATTTCAGATAGGCCTAGTTTGAGTGGGTCATAATTATATAGGCTCAGTGTGTCATGTATTGTCATATTATGTCTTGTTCCTGTTCTTTCTCTTCACTCCGTCTCCCTCTGCTGGTCGTATTAGGTTACCTTCTCTTCCTCTCCTTCCCCCAGCTGCTCCTCATCTTCTCTAACTACCTCGTTCACCCTTTTCCCACCTGTTCCCTCTTTTCCCTCTGATTAGGTCTCTATTTCTCTCTCTGTTCCTGCTTCTGTCTTTGTCAGATTCCCGTTTGAGTTTCTCATGCCAGAACCAAACTATCGTCTCGTTTGCTTCAGCCTTGTCCTGTCCTGTCGGAATCTGCCTGTTCATCTGATGCTACGTGTGATCAGGTACCTCTGTCCTCTACAACCCAGCTATTCTCCTCTGCTGCTAGAAGGGGACTCTAACCCAGCTATTCTCCTCTGCTGCTAGAAGGGGAACTCTTCTGTGATATTCAGAAGGACTTTATGTTTCATTTGTCGCCCTCTCTGCGGGTTGTTTATTTTGCCATCATATACATTTGAAGAGGATCTATGTCTTACCTGTGTTTTGACATTAAAGGACTCTGTTTTTGTTAAACCGCTTTTGGGTCCTCACTCACGTGCATAACACAGTGGTGCTACTGGCTATATGTCTGAAGATAGCAGTAACAAATCGCACTACCTTCAATACTTATGGGATTGAACTCCAGAGAATGGACAATGTGACAAGATATCCCAAGTAGATATTGACTGCTTACATTAATGACATGCAGCTCAAAATGCAGGTGTAAAACGCAGTTTATTTCTGTATCTTGCGTTTTGAAAACGCATGACGTTTATGGCTGTAATTACATTTGTGCAGCTATTGTGCACCGGTGTTCGGGTGTTTTGAACCACACCTTTTTTTGATTTGAAAGCTACTGACCTAGCAGAACAGATTGCTGATTTGCTGTACAGCTAGCTAGCTATATGATCGTGTGCAGCGCAAACGTCGAAATTGTAGGGAGAGATGATTACCATAAATTATTATGCAGCTCCAAAAACTGTTTGGTAATCAAGAATATGAACCGTTTACTCTGGAAGCTCAGCAGCAATGGGGGCATCAAGCAATAATTACTAGCATAAGACTACTGTTTTTTTAGTATGTCAACATTGCTTGGAATTGATCATTTACATATGAAGCTTGCATTTGGAATTTGTTGTCACAATTCATTATTACACCATCAAAATGCGTTGTAGACAAAATAATAAAAAGGGCTGTCTGGTAGCCTCAATAAATAGACAAAGATAGACAAAGATTTGTAGCTGAATAAGTCATTGCCTGTATAGATTTTTTTTTAACTTGATTTGAGAACTTGACTTGCTCTTAGAATGCACAACTTGGACTTGATTTGAGAATTGACCCAAGACTCGACCAGTTCTACTTGGGACTCGATTTAAGACTTGAACCTTGTGACTTGAATTATAGTGACTTGGTCCCACCTCTGTTTTCTCCTGTAACATGTACTGTTTCTTCCTATGAAGTCCAATAATGCATTGGTTATCTACAGCATTCTGCCGTGACCTGTGTTTGTACCGCTATACTTTTCAGCTACTTCATTAGTCAGTGTATACTTAGATTGTACTATTATGTCACCACACATCTGTTGTCTTCTACAATCCAGTGATTGTTGTCTGTTAAAAAATGCAGTTGATCATTTATTTTATAGCAATGTATATAAAACAAACTCAGTGGAATCTTGGAACATATTCATTAGATGTGGTATTTTTAAAAGAAATGTCTATGATATGTTAATGGTCATCTGTTGTTGAATGTGTGACTGTGGAACGTGTGAAACCACAAGCCAAAATATACTTTCCAACCAGCCAGGGGAGCATCACAAATAACAGGAAGTCTCTACTCACATACTAGGCTACTAGCAAATGTTTCTGAAAGGTGTTACACATCATTAAAGATTGCAATTACTTTCCATTATAGTAACTATTATAGATCATGAACATGGTCCCATCCATGATGTCAGTTTAATCAAAGGATTAATTGACAGTTTTAAGACAGGGCTTTCCAAAACTAGAGTGGCTCTTCTTAGTCCAGTCGAATACCTTCAGTAAGAATGTTCTGAATTTGTCTGACATTATCCAAATGGTGCCCCAAAATGGTATGCAGCTTGCTGTTTATTCAGAGAGACACAAGAGGGTGCCAGATCCTTGCTTGTGCTACAACAGAGCTTTAGCCCAGGGGTCATATGTACAGTGCATTCGGAAAGTATTCAGACCCCTTTCCTTTTTTCCACATTTTGTTACGTTACAGCTAAAATTATTGATTACATTGCTTTTTTCCCTCATCAATCTACACACAATACCCCATAATGACAAAGTGAAAAAAATGGTTTTTAGAAATGTTTGCAAATATATACAAAAAAAATGATTGGTATGAGACTCAATTGAGCTCAGGTGCATCCTGTTTCCATTGGTCATCCTTGAGATGTTTCTACAACTTGATTGGAGTCCACCTGTGGTAAATTCAACTGATTGGACATGATTAGGAAAGGCACACAGCTGTCTATATAAGGTCCCACAGTTGACAGTGCATGTCAGATCAAAAACCAAGCCATGAGGTCGAAGGAATTGTCCGTAGAGCTCTGAGACAGGATTGTGTTGAGGCACAGATTTGGGGACGGGTACCAAAAAATGTAGGCAGTATTGAAGGTCCCCAAGAACACAGTGGCCTCCATCATTCTTAAATGGAAGAAGTTTGGAACCACCAAGACTCTTCCTAGAGCTGGCCGCCCAGACAAATTGAGCAATCGGGGGAGAAAGGCCTTGGTCAGGGAGGTGACCAAGAACCTGATGGTCACTCTGACAGAGCTTCAGAATTCCTCTGTAGAGATGGGAGAACCTTCCAGAAGTACAACCATCTCTGCAGCACTCCACCAAATAGGCCTTTATGGTAGAGTGCCCAGACAGAAGCCACTCCTCAGTAAAAGGCACATGACAGACTACTTGGCACCTAATGGACTCTCAGACAACGAGAAATAAGATTTTCCGGTCTGATGAAACCTAGAACTCTTTGGCCTGAATGCCAAGCGTCACGTCTGTTGGAAACCTGGCGCCATCCCTACGGTGAAGCATGGTGGTGGCAGAATCATGCTGTGGGGATGTTTTTCAGAGGCAGGAAGTGGGAGACTAGTCAGGATCGAGGGAAAGATGAACGGAGAAAAGTACAGATAGATCTTTGATGAAAACCTGCTCCAGAGCGCTCAGAACCTCAGACTGGGGCAAAGGTTCATCGTCCAACAGGACAATGACTGTCAGCACACAGCCAAGAAAACGCAGGGGTGGCTTCGGGACAAGACTCTGAATGTCCTTGAGTGGCCCAGCCAGAGCCCGGACTTGAACCCGATCGAACATCTCTGGAGAATCATGAAAATAGCTGTGCTCCCCATACAACCTGACAGAACTTGAGGGGATCTGCAGAGAAGAATGGGAGAAACTCCCCAAATGCAGGTGTGCCAAGCTTGTAGCGTCATACATAGTGATGTTCAAATCAAATTTTATTGGTCACATACACATGGTTAGCAGATGTTTATGCGGGTGTAGCGAAATGCTTGTTCTTCTAGTTCCGACCATGCAGTAATATATAACAAGTAACAATTACACAACAACTACCTTATACACACAATGTAAAGGAATGAATAAGAATATGTACAAATAAATATATGGATGAGCGATGGCCGTGTGGCATAGGCAAGATGTAGTAGATGGTATAGAGTACAGTATATACATATGAGATGAATAATGTAGGGTATGTAAACATTATATAAAGTGGCATTGTTTAATGTGGCTAGTGATACATGTATTACATAAAGATGGCAAGATGCAGTAGATGGTATAGGGTACAATATATACATAAGAGATGAATAATGTAGGGTATGTAAACATTATATAAAGTGGCATTGTTTAAAGTGACTAGTGATACATTTATTACATCCAATTATTAATTATTAAAGTGGCTAGAGATGTTGATGTTGACATTGATGATTTTTGTTTTTGTTAGCACATTGTTATGTTGTTGACAAGGTGATCTGAGAATGCACAGAGCACTTTACTTATTAGGCAACTTTGGCTTGCTATATTTTTGTTCTACTGCCAATGGCAATCACTAGTAGGCCTACTGTATATACAGTGCCTTCAAAGTATTCACACCCCTTGATATTTTTAAACTCATTTTGTTGTGTTACAGCCTGAATTAAAATAGGTTAAATATAGATTTGTTTTGGTCACTGGCCTACACACAACCACCCATAATGCCAAAGCGGTATTGTTTTTAGACATTTTTGCAAATTAACAAAAAATGAAAAGCTGAAATGTCTTGAGTTAATAAGTATTAAATTCCTTTGTTATAGCAAGCTTAAATAAGTTCAGGAGTAAAAATGTGCTTAACAAGCCACATAATAAGATGCATGGACTCGCTCTGATTTTTGAATGAATACCTCATCTCTGTAAGGTCCCTCAGTCGAGCAGTGAATTTCAAATATGTTCAACTACAAAGACCAGGGAGGTATTCCAATGCCTCGCAAAGAATGGCACCTATTGGTAGACATTGAATATCCCTTAGAGCAGTTATTAATTACACTTTGGGTGGGGTATCAATACACCCAGTCACTACAAAGGTAAAGCTGTCCTTCCTTACGCAGTTGCCGAAGGGGAAGGATGTCACACCCTGATCTGTTTCACCTGTGATGCTTAGCTTCACCCCCCACCAGGTCTCTCACTTTTTGTCCCCCATTATCTCCTGTGTATTTATACCTGCTTTTTCTGTTTGTCTGTTGCCTGTTCGTTGTGTCCCGTCAAGTCCTAGCAGCGTGTTTCCTGTGCAGTAGTTCTTCTTAGTCTTCCCAGCTCTGACCTTTCTGCCGGTCCTGATCCTGTCTGCCATCCTGTACCTGCCTTACTCTGATTTGGATTTACAACTCTTTGCTTGCCTTTACTTACCTTTTCCCTGCCCCTTGTTTTGTAATAAACATCTGTGATTCAAACTGTCTGCATCTGGGTCTTGTCCTGATAAAGGAAACCACTCAGGTATGTCACCATGAGGTCAATGTTGACTAAAAGTTACAGAGTTTAATGGCTATGATAGAAGAAAACTGATTATGGATCAACAACATTGTAGTTACTCCACAATACTAACCCAATTGACAAGAGTGAAAATGAAGCCTGTACAGAATAGAAATATTCCAAAAGTAAAACTGCAAAAAATGTGGCAAAGCAATTAACTTAATATAAAGTGTTATGTTTTGGGCAAATCCAATACAACACATTACTGAGTACCACTCTCTATATTTTCAATCATAGTGGTAGTTGCATCATATTATGGCAAATCAAATTTTATTGGTCAGGTACACATGGTTAGCAGATGTTGTAATCGTTAAGGACTCGGCAGTTATTCAGGATAAAAAAGGAGCTAATCACAGGCAAAATCCTAAAGGAAAATCTGGTTAATTCTGCTTTCCACCAGACATTGGGAGATTAATTCACCTTTCAGCAGGACAATAATCTTAAACACAGGGCCAAATCTACACTGGAGTTGTTTGCCAAGAAGACAGTGAATGTTCCTGAGTGGCCGAGTTACAGTTTTGACTTCAATCTACTTAAAAATACATATTGCAAGACCTGAAAATGGTTGTCAAGTAATGATCAACAATCAATTTGACAGAGCTTGAATAATTTTTTAAAGAATAATGGGCAAATGTTGCACAATCGGTGTGGAAAGCTCTTAGAGACTATGTCAATGAGATATTTCTGTATTTATTTTTCAATGTATTTGCAAACATTTCTAAAAACATGTTTTCACTTTGTTATTATGGGTTATTGTGTGTAGATGAGTCAGATTTAAACAAATATTTCATCAATTTTGAATTCAGGCTGTAACACAACAAAATGCGCAATTTTCAGATCTCTTCCCCACTCCTAGACATTCCTAGCAAAATCCTTGCTTGAGAAATTGCCCTTTGCGAAGTAGCTATTTTTTTAAATTATTTTTGTCCATTTTAATGGACAAAAAAATCACAGTAAGGTACTTAATTGTTACCCAGGAATGATTTGATATTGAGATAAAAACAGCTGCACTGGACCTTTAAGCTTTCACACTATTTCTATGAATAGCTTTATGAGACAAGACAATCAATTCAATTGTGTATTCAGTGTATTTCCTTGAAACAGATCAATCCAGGGGGTCAAAGACACCTTCCCCTTCTCAGTCTATTGATGCTCTTCCTGTCTTTAGCTACCCTTTACTATGATCAGTGATGGTGGCTATATTGTCTGTCCCCTTTATGTCATCTTTGCTATGGCTGCCCTGCACTCCTCTATCGGTGCCTGTTGGATCTACAAATGAAAAGGTATGGCTTTTTGACTAACATGTTTTATGTACTTGTTGCATGCACATGTTGTTCTGGATTTATTTGGAAGAATTGGGGTTTGACCACTGCTTATTCATGATTAATAAAGTTTAATTCTGTATATGATTAAATAAATACAAAGTATGTATTTGTATATTTTGTAACTATCTTCAACTACTCTGCTCCATTCTTACGCAAATATTTTATTTTATTTTAAAATGTATACCTAATCAAATATGCAGTTGCCTAAAGACATGTTGCCTAAAGACATGTTGCCTAAAGACATGTTGGGTTATGTTGAACAAATCTCTCATCATTATTGTGTCATTATTTCATATATATCTATAGTTTAATTTGTACAATTTTTATAATTCAATCTTATGAGGTGGTTAAAAGCAACACATGGAATGCTGTGTATGATTGCGTGAACTGTACAACGCCACCTTTTTGTGGGAGGTCCTGAGGACAAGTTAAACACATGTACGTCAAATAATTGACATCAATAGGTTTAACAAAAGGGCCATGGTTTATTACAACAAGAGCAATACATTACAATTTATAAAGAGTCACTAGTATCCCCCCACCGGCTAGGACTAGGGTCTACAGAGCACACACAATGAATTAGCACCAGGACGAGAATATGTATAAGAACATAGCCTGGCATGTAAAGCACTTCTAGGAGAAAACATGCAAACTTTAAAGTATATTCACACTTGTAAGATAGAAAACTCGTATTTGAACACTCCTTAGGATAACACACGTGACGAAAACACTCTTTGTAAGATAGTACACTCAAGATGAAGCACTCTCTTAAAGATGATAACACTTGTGGTAATCAGCACCTCCAGATCCGGCTTCTTCACCTGCGGGGGAGTGCTGAGGAGTATTTCTGTCTGTAATAAAGCCCTTTTGTGGGGGGAAAACTCATTCTGATTGGCTGGGCCTGGCTCCCAAGTGGATGAGTTTTCCAAGACCGACCCATGACTGCACCCCTGCCCAGTCATGCGAAATCCATAGATTAGGGGTTAATGAATTTATTTACATTGACTGGTTTTCTTATATGAACTGTAATTCAGCATAATATTTGAAATAGTTACATTTATATTTTATATTCAGTATATATAAATTGTGATATATGTGATATCATATACTGCATTACAGATTTATTTATATTTGTCTTTCACAGGCTGGGGTCAGAAGTAGACTGGGAATATGGTGGAATGACAACAAGTCACATGTGTCAGTGCTGCCAATTAACCCATGTCAGTTTGCATACGGTGTTGTACTTGTCATCCACACTAAAACACTATTTCCTAATGTAGTACTACTACTCAACATTAGACCGCTTTTGACTACTGAAAGCATCTCACAAACTTAATTTTGAAGTTACTGTAACTACTGAGAAATGGAAATGATTATGAGAAATGTGACTGTACAGTGTGTATCGTAACTCATCCTTGCAGACTATAATTGTACTTTTGTGCGTAGGTTTACCATGAATGTGTGAAACACACATTTCCAACCGCCGAGTATATAACAGGGTGGTGTCAACAGGATGTTGGCTTCTTTGACCCCCCCCAACATGTCACACATATCTTTAAAAATAATTGGGGGATAGATTAGCTTTAACATTGCAGATATATTGTAGCTTCCATCAAGGTAATTGTCTGCAGCATTTTCAATTCCCCATATACTTTTTTTGTAAATGTATATATTTATATGTAAATACAGTCTGGACACACCTGCTCATTGAAGGGTTTTTACTTTATGTTTACTATTTTCTACATTGTAGAATAATAGTGAAGACATCAAAACGATGAAATAACACATATGGAATCATGTAGCAACAAAAAAGTGTTAAAAGTGTTATTTTCTATTTGAGATTAGCCACCCTTTGCCTTGACGACAGTTTTGCACACGCTTGGTATTCTCTCAACCAGCTTCCCCTGGAATGCCTTTCCAACAGCCTTGAAGCAGTTCCCACATATGCTGAGCACTTGTTGGCTGCTTTTCCTTCACTCTGCGGTCCAACTCATCCCAAACCATCTCAATTGGGTTGAGGTTGGGTGATTGTGGAGGCCAGGTCATCTGATGCAGCACTCCATCACTTTCCTTCTTAGTGAAATAGCCCTTACAAAGCATGGAGGTGTGTTGGGTCATTGTCCTGTTGAAAAACAAATGATAGTCCCACTAAGTACAACCAGATGGGATGACGTATCGCTGCAGAATGCTGTGGTAGCCATGCTGGTCAAAAACCTCTACGGGATCGGTGTCCCTATACCGGGACGGTTGTTGCTAACGTGCGCTAATGTGACTAGAATGACGTTGTACATAAAATCCAACTTTCCAGAACATAGTCCAGTCTTATATGTGTAGAAAGCTTCAATTATTATTAATTTAACTGCACTGTCCAATTTACAGTAGCTATTACAGGGAAAAAAATAACATGCTATTGTTTGAGGAGAGTGCACAACAACAAAAAACCTTTTATCATAGCAACTAGTTTTATACATTAATCTTGCTCCGTGTGTCATCCTGAGGGTCCCAGAGATAAACATGTAGCATAGCTTTGTTTGAAAAATTCCTATTTTAGTATTCAAATATAGGAACTGGTTTCTACAGTTTTAACCCCTGCTGTTTCTAGACTTTGACTTGAGACTGATGACTTGAAATTATCTGTCCAGGTTTTGTAACTTGTTGTCACTCATTTTGTAGCACAGATCAGTGGTGGAAAAAGTACCCAATTATATTTCAGTGAAAGTAAAGATACCTTAATAGAAAATGATTCAAGTAAAAATGAAAGTCACCAAGTAAAATCCTATTTGATTAAAAGTCTAAAAGTATTTGGTTTTAAATATACTTAAGTATCAAATGTAAACGTAATTGCTCAAATATATTTAAGTATCAGAAGTAAAAGTAAAAATCCTTTCAAATTCCTTATAAACTCAGCAAAAAAAGAAACGTCCCTTTTTCAGGACCCTGTCTTTCAAAGATAATTCGTAAAAATCCAAATAACTTCACAGATCTTCATTGTAAAGGGTTTAAACACTGTTTCCCATGCTTGTCAATGAACCATAAACAATTAATGAACATGCACCTGTGGAACGGTTGTTAAGATACTAACAGCTTACAAATGGTAGGCAATTAAGGTCATAGTTATGAAAACTTAGGACACTAAAGAGGCCTTTCTACTGACTGAAAAACACCAAAAGAAAGATGCCCAGGGTCCCTGCTCATCTGCGTGAACGTGCCTTAGGCATGCTGCAAGGAGGAATGAGGACTAATAAATTGCAATGTCCGTACTGTGAGACGCCTAAGACAGCTCTACAGGGAGACAGGACGGACAGCTGATCGTCCTCGCAGTGGCAGACCACGTGTAACAACACCTGCACAGGATCGGTACATCCGAACATCACACCTGCGGGACATGTACAGGATGGCAACAACAACTGCCCGAGTTACACCAGGAACACACAATCCCTCCATCAGTGCTCAGACTATCCGCAAATAGGCTGAGAGAGACTGGACTGAGGGCTTGTAGGCCTGTTGTAAGGCAGGTCCTCACCAGACATCACCTGAAACAACATCACCAATTGGGTACAAACCCACCGTTGCTGGACCAGACAGGACTGGCTAAAAGTGCTCTTCACTGACGAGTTGCGATTTTGTCTCACCAGGGGCGATGGTCGGAATCGTGTTTATTGTCGAAGGAATGAGCGTTACACCGAGGCCTGTACTCTGGAGCGGGATCGATTTGGAGGTGGAGGGTCCGTCATGGTCTGGGGCGGTGTGTCACAGCATCATCGGACTGAGCTTATTGTCATTGCAGGCAATCTCAATGCTGTGCGTTACAGGGAAGACATCCTCCTCCCTCATTTGGTACCCTTCCTGCAGGCTCATCCTGACATGAATCTCCAGCATGAAAATGCCACCAGCCATACTGCATACTACTGTCAGTGTTCTGCCATGGCCAGCGAAGAGCCCAGATCTCAATCCCATTGAGCACGTCTGAGACCTGTTGGATCGGAGGGTGAGGGCTAGGGCATTCCCACCAGAAATGTTCAGGAACTTGCAGGTGCCTTGGTGGAAGATTGGGGTAACATCTCACAGCAAGAACTGGGAAAGCTGGTGCAGTCCATGAGGAGGAGATACATTGCAGTACTTAATGCAGTACACCAGATTCTGACTGTTACTTTTGATTTTGACCTTTGTTCAGGGACACATTATTCCATGTCTGCTAGTCACAAGTCTGTGGAACTTATTCAGTTTATGTCTCAGTTGTTGAATCTTGTTATGTTCATACAAATATTTACACATGTTAAGTTTGCTGAAAATAAACGCAGTTGACAGTGAGAGGACGTTTCTTTTTTGCTGAGTTACATTTTACAGACAGTTTATTTTACATGCCTTATCTTGTTGTTATTAGTCCACATATCTCTTACACATAGGTCTTCTCAAATACACTGTTTTCTTCCCCATTGTGAGGTACAGGATGTTGTTTCCAACCACAACATCTATTGTTAGATGACCAGGAAGTTGACATAGCGACCCACACAACAAGTCCTGTTGTGGGTACTCGAGGACCAGGGTTGGGAAACACTGGGCTGATCTTAATCTAATGTCAAAGTTTATGTGAAGTGGTTTTCTGCTTGACACTGAAGACATTATTTGGCAATACTTTTCTATTCTTTTCATCTACATGAAGGAGCCATAAACTATTGTGAAATAGGCATTAAACATGACCTATGTACAATCACAGAAAAGTATATTATACATGAGAAACAAGTGTGGATCTGCATGTAACTGGTAGGTCATCTTTACTACTATGTATTACTAATGTTTACCGATAGAGGTCTTGTGCCTACATGTGAATAGGGACCCAGAGATAGAATGTCCTATGGATTTAAATGAGAAGGAATATAGCCTACACACTGTGTGGTCTTGCTAAAATTAATATCAATGAAATAGAAATAAATGACACATTTCTCCCTATTAGATTGAACCTACATGAAGATTGAACCTAGACTACAGAATAAACACAGAGATACAACTATTTCATATTTAACTCACAGAATGTATTTTTTAAAATTGTTCATGTAAAGATTGTTGTTTAAACTTATTAACTGTAAATTAATAGAAAAAAAATCAATAACATGGAGAATGAAAAATTTAGTTTGAACAATTCATAAAGGCAAAAAGTTAAAGTAAAAAAACATTGACAATCCAAATGCCAGTTGACATTTATGACATTTATGCATCAGTAATAAAATGTAACTACTGTTGGCTGTAGTGTTAAGAATAGAATATAAAGAGTGGATGTTTTTCATGTAATAGTTGGAAAAAAATGAAGGGGATGTGACTGAGTCGATATCACAATTCCAAATTGGTTCAAATTAGGTTGAAGGAGTAATCTGCGTTTGCTACAACAATTTTTTGACTTAATGACATACACTACCGGTCAAAGGTTTTAGAACACCTACTCATTCAATGTTTTTTCTTTATTTTTACTATTTTCTACATTGTAGAATAATAGTGAAGACATCAAAACTATGAAATAACACATATGCAATCATATAGTGACCAAAAAAGTGTTAAACAAATCAAAATATATTTTATATTTGAGATTCTTTAAATAGCCACCCTTTGACTTGATGACAGCTTTGCACACAGAGATTCTCCCTTAGGATAACATTGGTTCACATGTTATGCCCTAACTTTGCTTCCATGCATGCTATTTACACATTCCAGATATCAAATCAAATCACATTTTATTGGTCACATACATATGGTTAGCAGATGTTAATGAGAGTGTAGCGAAATGCTTGTGCTTCTAGTTCCGACAGTGTAGTAAAATCTAACAAGTAATCTAACAAATTCACAACAACTACCTTATACACACAAATGTAAAGGGATGAATAAGAATATGTACATATGGATGAGCGATGGCCATGCTGCATAGGCAAGATGCAGTAGATGGTATAGAATACAGTATATACATATGAGATGCGTAATGTAGGATATGTTGACATTATTGAAGTGCCGTTATTTAAAGTGGCGAGTGATACCTTTATTAAATCTATTTATTACATTTATTAAACTGGCAAGAGATTTGAGTCTGTATGTTGGCAGCAGCCACTCTATGTTAGTGATGATGGCTGTTTAACAGTCTGATGGCCTTGAGATAGAAGCTGTTTTTCAGTCTCTTGGTCCCAGTTTTGATGCACCTGTACTGACCTTGCCTAATGGATGATAGCGGGGTGAACAGGCAGTGGCTCGGGTGGTTGTTGGCCTTGATGATCTTTTTGGCCTTCCTGTAACATCGGGTGGTGTAGGTGCCCTGGCGGGCAGGTAGTTTGCCCCCAGTGATGCGTTGTGCAGACCGCACTACCCTCTGGAGAGCCTCGCAGTTGTGGGTGGAGCAGCTGCCGTACCAGGTGATACAGCCCGACAGGATGCTCTAGATTGTGCATCTGTAAACGTTAGTGAGTGTTTTAGGTGAGAAGCCAAATTTCTTTCTTGTTGCACTTTCTTCACCACGCTGTCTGTGATGTGTATGCCGAGGAACTTGAAACTTTCCACTTTCTCCATTACTGCCCCATCGATGTGAATGGGGGGATGCACCTTCTGCTGTTTCTTGAAGTCCACAATCATCTCCTTTGAGTGAGAGGTTATTTTTCTGACACCACACTCCAAGGGGCCTCACCTCCTCCCTGTAGGCAGTCTCGTTGTTGTTGGTAATCAAGCCTACCACTGTAGTGTTGTCTGCAAACTTGATGATTGAGTTGGAGGCGTGAATGGCCACGCAGTAATGGGTGAACAGGGAGTACAGGAGAGGGCTGAAAACGCACCCTTGTGGGGCCCCAGTGTTGAGGATCAGCGAGGTGGAGATGTTTCCTACCATCACCACCTGGGGGCGGCCCGTCAGAAAGTCCAGAAAGTCCAGGACCCAGTATTTACAGGGTGGAGTCGAGACCCAGGGATCTTAATGACGAGTTTGGAGGGTACTATAGTGTTAAATGCTGAGCTGTAGTCAATGAACAGCATTCTTACATAGGTATTCCTCTTGTCCAGGTGGGATAGGGCAGTGTGATGGCGATTGTTTCGTCTGAGGACCTATTGGGGCGGTAAGCAAATTGGAGTGGGTCTAGGGTATCAAGTAGGGTGGAGGTGATATGATCCTTGACTAGTCGCTCAAAGCACTTCATGATGACAAGTGAAGTGAGGGCTACTGGGCGATAGGCATTTAGTTCAGTTACCTTAGCTTGGGAACAGGAACAATGGTGGCCATCTTGAAGCATGTGGGCACAGCAGACTGGGATAAGGATTTAATGAATATGTCTGGTAACAAACCAACCAGCTGGTCAGCGCATGCTCTGAGCACAGGGCTAGGGATGCCGTCTGGGCCGGCAGCCTTGCGAGGGTTAATACGTTTAAATGTTTTACTCACGTTGTCCACGGTGAAGGAGAGCCCACAGACTTTGGTAGCGGGCCGTGTCAGTGGCACCGTATTGTCCTCAAAGCGAGCTAAGAAGTTGTTTAATTTGTCTGTGAGCAAGACTTTGATGTCCGGGACGGGGCTGGTTTTCTTTTTGTAATTTTTGCTTGACTGTAGACCCTGCCACATATGTCTCTTGTTTGAGCCGTTGAGCCGCAACTCTACTTTGTCTCTATACTGATATGCTTTTTATTTTTTTTATTTTTTTTTATCCCTTTTTCTCCCCAATTTCGTGGTATCCAATTGTTAGTAGCTACTACCTTGTCTCATCGCTACAACTCCCATATGGGCTCGGGAGAGACGAATGTTGAAAGTCATGCGTCCTCCGATACACAACCCAACCAAGCCGCACTGCTTCTTAACACAGCGAGCATCCAACCCGGAAGCCAGCCGCATCAATGTGTCGGAGGAAACACCGTGCACCTGGCAACCTTGGTTAGCGCGCACTGCGCCCGGCCCGCCACAGGAGTCGCTGGTGCGCGATGAGACAAGGATATCCCAACCAGCCAAACCCTCCCTAACCCGGACGATGCTAGGCCAATTGTGCGTCGCCCCACGGACCTCCCGGTCGCTGCCGGTTACAACAGAGCCTGGGCACAAACCCAGAGTCTCTGGTGGCACAGAGTCTCCTTGACCACTGCGCCACCCGGGAGGCCTCTATACTGATATGCTGATAGAATTTAGGAAGCCTTGTTCTCAGGGGGAGGGGGGGGGGGGGCTGTGACTTTAATCAAAGAGAATTCTCTTGGTAGATGATGCGGTCAGCATTTGAATGTAAGGAATTCTAGGTCAGGTGACCAAAAGGACTTGAGATCCTGTATGCTGTTATGATCACATCATGAGTTGTTAATCATAAAGGCATACACCCCCGCATTTCTTCTTACCAGATAGTTGTTTGTTTCTGTTGGTGTGATGGGTGAAGAAACCGGGTGGGTGTACCGACTCTGACAACCTTTCCTGAGCGAGCCATGTTTCCGTGAAACAGATAATGTTACAATCTCTGATGTCTCTCTGGAAGGCAACTCGTGCTCTAATTTCGTCCACCTTGTTGTCCAGAGATTGGACATTGGCGAACAATATGCTCGGAAGCGGGGGATGGTGTGCTCGCCTTCTAAGTCTGACCAGTAGGCCGCTCCGTCTGCCTCTCCTGCGGCGACCGCTTTTTTTTGGATCGGCCTCTGGGATAAGAACCCATGTCAAGGATGGAGGTCCGAACAAAGGATCCGCTTCGGGAAAGTTATATTCCTGGTCGTAATGTTGGGAATTTGATGTCGCTTTTATATCCAATAGTTCTTCCCGGCTGTATGTAATAACACTTGAGATTTTCTTTGCTAACAATAAATAAATAAATAATCAAATAATACATGAAAAAAACAAATTACTGCATAGTTTCCTAAGGACCTGAAGCGGGGCGACCATCTCTGTCGGCACCATCTTGGCTATCGATATAATGAGTACGAGGTGCCTTTCATATCCTAAAAGGGAAGTATGAAGTTGCAATATATCATATACAGTAGTGTCCCAGTAGCGGACTTTATTTGTTTAATCGCTTTAACTGTATGTCCAATTCATGTTCGTAAATGCCCATTTTAATAAATTGTCAATGAACAGTGTCCATATGATATATGGCCAGTGCCAACATTTAATACTGCAACTATTTGCACTGGCAATATATCATGTGGCCAATGGACACTGTCCATTTCCAATATATTTATGCAGTGATTTACCATCACCAAATGAGCAGGCTGAATTCAACACCAACGAGCGAAAGAGAAACCACGTACAGAGTTCAACAAGCCAGACAATTGGGCAGTTACATTACTGTTACATTGCATTTCAGCAATGTAACAGCATGCCCAGGACTTAACATATTGACATTTATAGTCATTATATAGGCCATCTGGACATGTTTCACTGACTTTTGTCTTCAGAACCTGACTTCCTATGATCATATGTGACAAGTGGACATTTTGACCATTTGGAGTATTATATGCCTGATATCGTGACATGACTACCATTAATGCGATGACTGTTATCTTATCAAATCAATTAACTATGTTTAATTGATAAAGTGATTAAATGAATCATGTAACAATTAACTCTGTAACTTGGCGCACCAAGGGAAAACGTATTTAACGAGTTACTATCTCCAGAATTAAACTCTTATAAGATATATTCATATCTATAGATAACAGTCACTTATTAATGTATTTTTACCTCATATCAGTCTCATTCTGAAATTCATAATATTCTATAAATCTGCACAAACCCTAGTCTACATGATTACTCAGCTTACACAAATTGGCTTAATTATTTATTTACTAACTAATGAAATAATCATACAGAAATACAGAAACACACACAGTATAGGTTGAATTGATTACCAACATTATGCAATGTAAAGTCTCTAGTGGACTAACCTGATATGACGGCTGGTTACACAATGAAAGAGGTGGGGAATGAAAGAGCGGGAGAAGGAGAGACAAAGGAATTCAACTATCGTACATACAGTTGAATAATAATATTCTCATCGTGAACATGGTTATTTAGCACCCCAACAACCGCTCATTCAGATTTAGAAATATTTACGCTTGTATGTCTTTATCATCTCTCTCTGTTGAAATCGCCCGATCCATCTGTGACGAATAATTAGACAGAAAGTCTCACGCTGTGTAAGTCTCTGGTTGTCCACCAGAGGTCACCATGTCCTTAGTAGTTGTAGTATCTTACTTTGTTCTGCAAGGGTTCGTTAGACTGGATACATCAGACGGCCGTTTGATAGGGAAATGTTCTTCTTTTCTCATCTTCGGTCGAGTTTCCTAGACTACGTTACATGCAGAGCTGCAGGCGGGGCATGTTTAGTCTCCTTCTTCTCTGTTGAGTTTCAGAGGATCTTGTAGTTTTAGACCATTTGTCACGTATTCAGCTCACGCTGCACGTATACATACTGGTCTAGTAGTTTTAAACCATTTTACACGCCTGTAGCAACCGGGCTGACAAACCATTTGTCAGCCGTATAGCCACTGCTCCACGCTGTCTGGTCTAATGTAAATTCTTTAAGCACTCTGGCAAAAGGGGCGTTCCATCCTTTTGGCATAATGTCTGTGCTTATGTGGGCGTGGTTACTGACTTGGCAAAAGTCTATATGAAAAAAACACATTTAATCTTCTCACAAATAATTTCAAATTTAATCATATAAGATCCACAACATTATGATGTAAATCTGATAACTGGGACATATACATTTGAAGAGTTACTGTTATTTAGTTATACCATCTTTAATGATTTGACATGATTATTGTTTGGAGCCCCACCAACCATTTCGAACATTATTTACATTAGAAATATTGTTTCAATGTCCAACCTTTTGATGTTAAAATTCTGGGCAGAGTCTCTCTTTACACATAAAGGATTTTTGACTTCTCCATACTACAGAACAGAAGGGAGAGTTTCTGCCAGGTATTTGTAATCCGGTTGTTAAGTCATAAAACTCTGGTTGGAGAGAGGGGGGTAATTCATTATTATTATAATTTTAAATATTAATATTTCAGCTACCAGGAAAAAGCGGAGGGATTTCTGTATATTGCACCATTAAAATTCCAAGTTTTAAGATAACTTTAGTTATCTTTCAAATGATTATGACATGTGAACACCTTAAAAGTTTTCTTACCCTGTAGGCAGTCTTTGGACAAGATATGACAGCAATCCATGCATTGGTTTTGTTTATCTGGCCACTGTGTCCAAATGCTAACTGCAAGTCAATGGTACTGATGTTAACATTTTTTGCGATCATCTATAAGTAACTACATTGAGCTAGACAATGATTTTAGACACTTTTGGGTGATTTGGACATGAAGTGCCCCTACCACTATTAAGAAGAGACCAACCCCTACCACTAATAATGAGAGATCAACAATGATCTCAAGAGAACTGACCATACTCGAGGACATTAAAGAAACCCAACATATACATCAGTGGAGGCTGCTGAGGGGAGGACGGCTCATTATAATGGCTAGAATGGAGTAAATGGAATGGTATCAAATGTGGTTTCCATGTGATTTGGAATATCAGTTTACTTAATGAATTTATTGAATTAAAAAGTATTTAATAATTGTAATGGCTTAGCAGATCATAAAAAAATATAAATTTTTACATGGCTAAAAGAGAAAGAATATAATATCTATTGTTTACAGGAAACTCATTCTACAAATATAGATGAGGTTGGGTGGAAAAAGGACTGTGAAGGAGAAATATATTTTTGTCATTGTCAAAGATACTCAAAAGGGGTGATTAAACTAATTAATACTAATTTTGATCCAATTCTGCAAACTGTGCAAACAGATCCGCAAGGAATATATTGATTTTTTAAAATATGCTATTGGACCAAAAACAGATCTGGCTAACTAATCTATGTGGGCCAAATAATGATGATCCACACTCTTTTTTTGAAAACATATATAATAACCTATTGAGCTCACAAGCAACGTAATAATCTATTATTATGGTGGGTGATTATTTGGTATTTTATTAGGATCCCCATTAGCTGTTGCAAAAGCAGCAGCTACTCTTCCTGGGGTCCAAACAAAACATAAAACATAATACAGAATGACATAATGCAGAACATCATTAGACATCAACAGCTCAAGGACAGAACTGCATACATTTATTAAAAAAAAGGCACACATAGCCTACATATCAATGCATACACACAAACTATCTAGGTCAAGAGGCGTTGTGCCACGAGGTGTTGCTATATCTGTTTTTTGAAACCAGGTTTGCTGTTTATCTGAGCAGTCAGTATGAGATGGAAGGAAGTTCCATGCAATAAGGTTTCTATGTAATACTGTACGTTTTCTTGAATTTGTTCTGGATTTGGGGACTATGAAAAGATCCCTGGAGGCATGTCTGGTGGGTTAAGAGTGTGTGTGTCAGAGCTGTGTGTAAGTTGACTATGCAAACAATTTGGGATTTTCAACACGTTTCTTATAAAAAGAAGAAGTGATGCAGTCAGTCTCTCTTCAACTCTTAGCCAAGAGAGACTGGCATGCATGTTATTTATATCAGCCCTCTGATTACAATTAAGAGCAAAATGTGCCGCTCTGTTCTGGGCCAGCTGCTAACTAGGTCTTTCTTTGCAGCATCAACCACACGACTGGACAATAATGAAGATTAGACTAAACTAGAGCCTGCAGAACTTGCTTTTTGGAGTGTGGTGTCAAAAAAGCAGAGCATCTCTTTATTCTCTCTCCCCATCTTTGAAACCATGGAATCTATATGTTTTGACCATGGCAGTTTACAATCTAAGGTAACGCCAAGTAATTTAGTCTACTCAACTTGTTCAACCGCCACACCATTCATTACCAGTTTCAGCTGAGGTCTAGCACTTAAGGAATGATTTGTACCAAATACAATGCTCTTAGTTTTAAAGATGTTCAGGACCAGTTTATTACTGGCCACCCATTCCAAAACAGACTGCAACTCTTTGTTAAGGGTTTCAGTGACTTCATTAGCTGTGGTTGCTGATGCATATATGGTTGAATCATCAGCATACATGGTTTGTTTGATGCCAGTGGCAGGTCATTGGTAAAAATAGAAAAGAGTAGAGGGCCTAGAGAGCTGCCCTGCGGTACACCACACTTTACATGTTTGACATTAGAGACGCTTCCATTAAAGAAAACCTGTTGAGTTCTATTAGATACAGTGCCTTGCGAAAGTATTCGGCCCCCTTGAACTTTGCGACCTTTTGCCACATTTCAGGCTTCAAACATAAAGATATAAAACTGTATTTTTTTGTGAAGAATCAACAACAAGTGGGACACAATCATGAAGTGGAACAACATTTATTGGATATTTCAAACTTTTTTAACAAATCAAAAACTGAAAAATTGGGCGTGCAAAATTATTCAGCCCCCTTAAGTTAATACTTAAGTAAGGGAATACCCCCCTGAATTGTACAAAAATGAATGGCAAGATATACACGATGTCCAATACCACCCAAAGCGGCGTTGATTCGTGCAAAGTATTTGGCAAATGCCATATGGCAATTGCCAATTGTAACACTTCAAAAATCCAACAGGGGGCGAGTGCGCTCCACCTGGGTTTTTCATATTGTTAATGCTGCGATTACAGCTGTAAGTCGCTTGGGGTATGTCTCTATCAGTTTTGCACATTGAGAGACTGAATTTTTTTTCCCATTCCTCCTTGCAAAACAGCTCGAGCTCAGTGAGGTTGGATGGAGAGCATTTGTGAACAGCAGTTTTCAGTTCTTTCCACAGATTCTCGATTGGATTCAGGTCTGGACTTTGACTTGGCCATTCTAACACCTGGATATGTTTATTTTTGAACCATTCCATTGTAGATTTTGCTTTATGTTTTGGATCATTGTCTTGTTGGAAGACAAATCTCCGTCCCAGTCTCAGGTCTTTTGCAGACGCAATCAGGTTTTCTTCCAGAATGGTCCTGTATTTGGCTCCATCCATCTTCCCATCAATTTTAACCATCTTCCCTGTCCCTGCTGAAGAAAAACAGGCCCAAACCATGATTCTGCCACCACCATGTTTGACAGTGGGGATGGTGTGTTCAGCTGTGTTGCTTTTACGCCAAACATAACGTTTTGCATTGTTGCCAAAAAATTCAATTTTGGTTTCATCTGACCAGAGCACCTTCTTCCACATGTTTGGTGTGTCTCCCAGGTGGCTTGTGGCAAACTTTAAACAACACTTTTTATGGATATCTTTAAGAAATGGCTTTCTTCTTGCCACTCTTCCATAAAGGCCAGATTTGTGAAATATATGACTGATTGTTGTCCTATGGACAGAGTCTCCCACCTCAGCTGTAGATCTCTGCAGTTCATCCAGAGTGATCATGGGCCTCTTGGCTGCATCTCTGATCTGTCTTCTCCTTGTATGAGCTGAAAGTTTAGAGGGACGGCCAGGTCTTGGTAGATTTGCAGTGGTCTGATACTCCTTCCATTTCAATATTATCGCTTGCACAGTGCTCCTTGGGATGTTTAAAGCTTGGGAAATATTTTTGTATCCAAATCCGGCTTTAAACTTCTTCACAACAGTATCTCGGACCTGCCTGGTGTGTTCCTTGTTCTTCATGATGCTCTCTGCGCTTTTAACGGACCTCTGAGACTATCATAGTGCAGGTGCATTTATACGGAGACTTGATTACACACAGGTGGATTGTATTTATCATCATTAGTCATTTAGGTCAACATTGGATCATTCAGAGATCCTCACTGAACTTCTGGAGAGAGTTTGCTGCACTGAAAGTAAAGTGGCTGAATAATTTTGCACGCCCAATTTTTCAGTTTTTGATTTGTTAAAAAAGTTTGAAATATCCAATAAATGTCGTTCCACTTCATGATTGTGTCCCACTTGTTGTTGATTCTTCACAAAAAATACAGTTTTATATCTTTATGTTTGAAGTCTGTAATGTGGCAAAAGTTTGCAAAGTTCAAGGGGGCCGAATACTTTCGCAAGGCACTGTAGATAGCTCTGAATTCACAATATGGCAGAGGTTGAAAAGCCATAGCACTTAAGTTCTAAACAACAGGTTATGGTCAATAATATCAAAGGCTGCACTGAAATATAACAGGACAGATCCCACAATCGTCTTATTAGCAATTTCTTTCAACCAATCATCAGTCATTTGTGTCAGTGCAGTACATGTTGAGTGCCTTTCTCTATAAGCATGCTGGAAGTCTGTTAATTTGTTTACAGAGAAATAACATTGTATTTGATCAAACACAGTTTTTTACAACAGTTTGCTAAGAGCTGGCAGCAAGCTTATAGGTCTGCTGTTAGAACCAGTAAAGGCCTGTTTACCACTCTTGGGTAGCGGAATTACTTTGGTTTCCCTCCAGGCACGAGGACAAAGACTTTCCTCGAGGCTCATATTAAAAATATGACAGATAGGAGTGGCTATAGTGTCAGCCACCATCCTCAGTAGTTTTCCATCTAAGTTGTCAATACCAGGAGGTTTGTCATTATTGATCGTTAACAATAATTTTCCCACACTAACTTTACAAAATTCAAATTTGCACTGCTTTTCTTTCATTCTTAGTTTTTTTATGCATGAATATAATTGCTCACTGTTTGTCGTGGACATTTTCTGCCTAAGTTTGCCCACTTTGCCAATTAAATAATAATTCAAATAATTTGTAACATCAAATGGTTTTGTGATGAACAAGCCATCTGATTCGATGAAAGATGGAGTTGAATTTGTCTTTCTGCCCATAATTTCATTTAAAGTACTCCAAAGTTTTTTTCCTTCATTCTTTATATCATTGATCTTGGCTTCAAAATAAAGTTTCTTATTTTTGTTGAGTTTAGTCTCATAATTTCTTAATTTGCAGTAAGTAAGCCAGTCATATGTACAGCCAGACTTAGCCACTCCTTTTTCCCCATGCATTTCAACCATACAGTTTTTCAGTTCCTCATCAATCCATGGAGCGTTAACAGTCAGTTTCTTAGCAGGTGCATGTTTATCAATAATAGGAAGCAATTTCATAAATTCATCAAGTGCAGCGTCTGGATGCTCATCATTAATCACATCAGACCAACAAATATTTTTAACATCATCCACATAAGAGTCACAGCAAAATATTTTGTATGATCCCTTATACACTATTTTAGGCCCAGCTGTTGGGTTTCCTGGATATAGCCACTATACTGTGATCACTGCATCCAATGGGTACAGATATAGCTTAGAACAAAGTTCAACAGCATTAGCAAAGATGTGATTGATATAGTTGAAGTCGGAAGTTTACATACAACTTAGACAAATACATTTAGACTCAGTTTTTTCACCATTCCTGACATTTAATCCCAGTAAAAAATCCCTGTCTTAAGTCAGTTAGGATCACCAGTTTATTTTAAGAATGTGAAATGTCAAAATAATAATCAAACATTCCGGGTAGCCTTCCACAAGCTTCCCACAATAAGTTGGGTGAATTTTAGCCCATTGCTCCTGACAGAGCTGGTGTAACTGATTCAGGTTTGTAGGCCTCCTTACTCGCACACACTTTTTCAGTTCTGCCCACAAATTTTCTATAGGATTGAGGTCAGGGCTTCGTGATGGCCACTCCAATACCTTGACTTTGTTGTCCTTAAGCCATTTTGCCACAACTTTGGAAGTATACTTGGGGTCATTGTCCATTTGGAAGACCCATTTGCAACCAAGCTTTAACTTCCTGACTGATGTCTTGAGATGTTGCTTCAATATGTCGACCTAATCTTCCTCCCTCATGATGCCATCTATTTTGTGAAGTGCACCAGTCCCACCTGCAGCAAAGCACACCCACAACATGATGCACGGCAACCATGAAGCACGGGGCGGGGCAGCATCATGTTATCTGTGTTCTTTGCCTTGCAAGCCTCCCCCTTTTTCCTCCAAACATAACGATTGTCATTATGGCCAAACAGTTGTATGTTTGTTTCATTAGACCAGAGGACATTTCTCCAAAAAGTACGATCTTTGTCCCCATGTGCAGTTGCAAACCGTAGTCTGGCTTTTTAATGGCGGTTTTGGAGCAGTGTCTTCTTCCTTGCTGAGCGGCCTTTCAAGTTCTGTCGATATACAGTTGAAGTCGGAAGTTTAAAATCTCTATCACCTGTTCACATTCTTTTGACCAACCCTTTGTCCATCTGCTGGTGAATAAGAGAAAAAGCATTTAGCATTTCAATAAACCGATGACCAACCCACAAACAACATGGAAGCTATCAAAAAACAAGGAAGACGTAGGCACTTAAAATGCATTTATTGTGGTGGCATGTTCAATTAAACAATATATAAAAACTGTGTGTAAAAAAAGGAACAAGAAAACAATGGAGCATATCTACAATATTGTATGTATACTGCAGAACTTTGCTTTCAATAAAACATATTTGATAATTGAACTCTATATTTTAAACAATTCTAGATTGGGTTGCCAGACGGTGGTGTCATACATGACCGATGACATCACAATGGTCTTAAAGCCAATTTGAAAAATGGGTTAATGTGGATATGTATCAGTCTTAATTGGTTATCGACATGGCTTGTTTCTGCTGGTGCAAAAAGGTATGAAATCAGGTCATTTAATCAATTAACAACAACTTCAATTCTGGAGTAGTATTTTTCTCTTAGACCTAGTGGGATGAATTAAGTAAAAGTACATTCTGATTGACGAATACATAAAAAGTGTACATGAAATGTATATGAAGTTCAGCTTTTGCAAATGTCACTCAATGTAACTTGTCTAAACTGTGTTATTTGAGGTTGAGGATAGATAGTTAAGTTCCTCTAATTTAGGCCTACCTGTTCCTATTAATATGACCCCCCCAACACACATTTTTTTTCTACATTGGCTGGGGATTGGGGGAAAATTATTTCGCACTAACACATATTCTTGTCAACAGAAAAAACGGCAGAAAGCCAATTCAATTGATGTGGAGCAGAAGACAAGAAATAAGAAGGAGAGTAGCACTTCATCTCCCTCGCCAATTCCAACTGACCGTTCTGAACGGAATGCCTCAGCCACCTCTGACCCCTCACCCTCTGACCAACTCTCCTCCCTCTATCCACCTCTCTCTCCTGTTAACTGTTCCTCTCAGCCTTGCTCTCCTGCTAAACAGCCCTCTCTCCCCAGGTCACCTGCCAAACACCCTTCCCCAGTGAAATTCTCTCCAGTGGTGTCCTGCCCTAGTTCTCCCTCTCCTACCAACCCTCTGGACAGTCAAGGAGACACCAGCCAAGAGGGCGCAACATTCAGGTAATTCAAACAAAAATAAAACAAGTACAGTGCCATCCTAGAGTCCCCTTGAAGAGTTGGCTTTAGAGCTACAAGACCAGGGCCAGTGTTAATCAAGAGTATGAGAGCTAATCTAGGATCAGGTCCTCTCTATCCATAATAATCTGATTTATTATGATCTAAAAGGAAAAACTGATCCTAGATCAAACTCCTACTCTGAGACGCTTGATAACACAGTCCCAGAAAGTTACTTTCCTCAAACTGTAGTTTTAGGCTCTTCTAATCACATCTAGTGGATAAATAGAATACTAACCTATTGCCCTGGTCTACTTAGTACACTGCATTAATATGGACATCAAAACATGCATGACTACTCGGACTGTGTTTATAGTACAGTGTAGTATTTACGAGAGATACTGTGTAGAGTGATACTATCTCTGCTTTGAAAGCTTTACACCTGTTTCTCTCCTTCCTTCAGACCTCTGTCTCTTCAGGACCACTCTATCCCAAGGCCCCAGAGGTCAGGCTCAGGTGCCAGAAGCCAGACTCTTCCCAGGGCCAGCTCAGCCACCAGAAGGTCAGAGGAGACCCAGGGGGCCAGAGGAGAACCGGGGGCCCTGGTCAACATGGAACTTCTTGGGTAAACCAAAACACACTGCAAATGCAACCACAACACAATGCAGATGCATTGAAAATAAGCTCTTTATTGTTTAGAGGTCAATGTCTGATATACTATGGGGATGAGGCTTACTATCAAGCATGTCCGTTTTATTAGATATTTATAAACCCATGAATTATGGTCATCTTGGTCTAAATGACATCCACTTCTTTGTGTACTCATAGAGTGACATAGAACTTATCCCTGACCAAGATGGCTGCCATTGTCAGCACTTTCTAGAGTTATGAAGGTTTATGACATAGGCCACTCTTCACATGTTGCCAAACATTGGCAACACTCTCTTCTGAACATGCACTCTTTTTGCAAGGGTTCATTTTCTCTCAATAATTAGATTTTATCTTGGTATTTTTCTTTCTCATCATAGGACGCACACGAGTTACTTGTGAATATGCTGTGCCAGCTGAAGGAGGAGGGCATGATACTGAAGACACTCGGGGTGAACTATACCTGCCCTGTTTCCCAGCTGGAGTTCCAGCTTGTCTCAGTGCGCACATGTACCAAGTAAGAGCTCCCATTGGTTGTAATGTATCTACTGGTAACATGATCTTTCTTCAAATGATATTACAAAACACATGGCATAACATTGCAAAGACCTGAAACAGAAACCTGATGCATTTTTCTTCTCTTTGTCCTGCTTCTGAAGCTGTGGGCGTGAGTCGTCCACCAGAGAGGACTACAATCACCTCTCATTGGACTTCAGCTCTGAGCGCACCTTGCTAAGCAGCCTAGCACTCACTTTCAAAGTCAGCACGTAGGGTTTAGCCCTGGGTGTAGATCCTAACACCCAGGTCAAGCTGCCCACTGTCTCAGAATACGGTATCTTATTATTGTAGTGGTATCACTCATTTTGTAATGCTTTTGTTTCTAACCCAGGGAGAAAAGTTGAATTCACATGTGCGGGCTGCAAGGGCCTCCACGCCTCAAAGGTGGAGCAGTTCCACACACTGCCTCTGTGAGTTGCCCCGTTATATCCTCTCATAGAACTGGCAGTATTTAATGAAATGAGTGGTCATTGTGTCCTGAGCATTAGATTGTAGGACTTAGGGATGAGCACCACCAAACAAATTTCACTCATCTGTTATTTGTTGACTGGTTTCATTGTCTGTTTGTTCCTCTCTGTCTCTGGGCAGTGTGCTGGTTCTGCATCTGAAGAGGTTTGGAGGACCTGGGGGGTTGGAGAAGCTGGAGGCTCCTCTTTTGTTTCCTTCAGAGCTGAGGCTCTCCAACTTCTGTGGGGACACGGTGCCACCCCTGCACAGTGCCAGCCCACAGGCCCTCACCAACCAGACCCACAATATCCAGGTGTCCATCCCCCAGCCCCCCGCCAGCCAAGTCCCCAACCCACTCGGAGAGGCCAAAGATAGCGCCATCTGCTGTTCAGGTAGGTCATGGCATCACAACTTTATTCTTGTTCCAACACCACACAAGCCACCCACTCCCAAAACGGTCCTGCAGACAGAGAAGCTAGAAGCTGCAAATTAAAATGTTTCTCAGACATCTTCAGTGATGTACGGAAGCTGTTTTAGACCAGAGCAATTCAGACAAGCGACCACGTTTTCACAGCTCTTTATATGTATATTTGACCCCTCAGATTCAAATGACCAGGAACTAGGGAAAGTGCTGTGGACAGCCTCAGTGGTGAGGAGAGATAGAGAGTGAAACCAGTGAAATATAAGTTATGACAGAACACTGAGATAGTTATGAGGAGTGCATGATATAGTAGACCTGCAGTAGACGAGTAGTGTAGTGGACTGTAGACAGTGTGGAGGACTGTAGGGGAAATGAGAATCCAATGATCACGTGTTTTCTTACAGAAGCTGCAGCCAGTGAAGTCAGTGATTGGCTACTACCAGCTGACTGGCGTAGTCTCTCATTTGGGAGGCTCCGCAAACTCCGGTAAGTAAATACCTTAAAACACTCACATGCAGATGCACAGTACATATGGCATAGGCTGAATCCCAAATCACTCCTTTCTCCTCGACTTTCAATTTGCGTATTCACGTGCGCCTCTGCCATTTAAACAAGTATCCCAAAGCTGAGGGAGTGAAAATGATCGAGGGTTGAATAATAATAATTATAATAATAATAATAATAATTATTATTATTATTATTATTATAATTAATTATTATTATTAGAATAATAATATAATAATAATTTGTAGACTGCAAATTGACCGTAAGAAGCCCAAACAGATATCATATTTGATCAATTTCAAACCTTGCTTACATTTGTGTACAATCACGTATATCTCTTTATTGTGCGTAGGAAGACTTTGGATCAGATTTCCAAAATGAAAATCACTTGGAACTGATTTGCTGGTGTTTTTACAGTCTTTTAACAATTACAATTTTTTGCTCAGAAAACATGGGGTGGGCCAAATAAAATCACCCGTGGGCCAAATTCATCCGACGGACCGCCAGTTGGGGAACCCTGGTGTAGGGGATAATTAGACCCTCCGATAGCCTCTTACACCAAGCGAGCAAGGCTGCAGGCTTCAGAGTGAAGTGCCATCCAGACAAGCACTGCTATATGTTTAGAGTTTGCGCAATTTAATTCAAAGGAATGGGGAGGCATGCCACGTGTATGTGTTTATCTCTGATTTCCAAACTTGACACTTGTAACAGATAAAATACCTTCCAAATGACCTGTTTAACTGTTATAACACACTCTATTACCCACAAGAGCCTGACCCTTGACCTCGAGTCTGTCTTCTTTGTTCCACAGGGCACTACATTAGTGACATCTTGAATGCCAGTGGAAACTGGTTCTGCTGTAATGACAGCCAAGTGTCAATGTCCAATGAAGCCACTGTGCTGAGGACCAGAGCCCGGAGTGCTTACCTACTTTTCTATATGTTCAGGTACTGCTTACTCTCTTCATCTATATTCTTGTGTTGCTATATATGTGTACTGTATGTACAGTAAGTGGTTCCTTTCACCCTTCAGGGCAGGAGAGCCTAAGGCCCCAGCACACAGGGCCTAACAGGGCCACCAGCACCAGCCTTAATGGGGCAGCACCTGGACCAGCCTCCACACACCAAGCTCAGCCTCAAAAGCCTCAGCCCAGACTCAACAGGGGTTGTGCCAGGCCTAGACTAAATACCCTCAGCCCAGCTTCAACAAGGGTAGTCCCAGGCCCAGCCTCAACATCCTTAGACCTTCCTCAACAGGGGCAGCACCAGGCCCAGCTTTAACACCCCCAGCCCTGCCTCAACAGGGGCAGCACCAAGCCCAGCTTCAACACTCCCTGCCCAGCCTCAACAAGGGGGGTGGGGGTGTTATGATCACTACTGGCTGTAAGTGAACAAGTAATGCGCATTTGGGGCAATACTGGATGTATCCAAGGCTCAGCCAGTCGTTCACATAACAACAGGATGTGGCACGTGACTGAAGAGAAAAGAGACAATCAATAGGCTCTGTGCATTACACCGCCTCCAATGTTCTAATTTACTTCCTACAGGGTTGATGACTTCCTGCAGCGATTTCTGCTATTGTTTTTATCATTAGCTTGATAGCTATCTAACTGTTGTTGATGCATTTCTGACTGAAATAGTTTGCAATGGCTACGTTTAAATTACAGCCCCGCGAATGAGGTGCTAATGAGAGTGACTTTGTTGAAGGAAAAATTGGGGAGCGACAATTCCTAAAAAGAGGTTTTGTTCCTACAGTCTTCTCATGGAACTGGCACAATGAAAAGAGACCTGGTGTTTGAGAAAGAAGACTGAAACCTCCTGCTCCGACTGAGGAGGATGAAGAACAAGGTGCACTGCCTATGGACTGTGCCACCTCTGATCAGGTCCAGACACATGATTACTGTGCAGCCCTGAACCCGCAGCCCTGGACACGGCCCTAATGGCAAATCATCAAGCCAAGCTGGAGAAACTGACCGCCCAACACGGCTTTGGTGCGATTTTCTGGTTCAGACGAGGATATGCGTTTTTACACAAGGTACAGTAACAATTTATTGTGATCCAGCATTACTATTGTTTTATTTACTATGAATTATTATTATTATCCCAAAGTCCATCTTACCTTTAAGAACGTGTTCATTGTTATTTAAAACTAGGCTAGCGTATCTTAGCGTAAGTAGGCACATTGAATGCACAGTTGAAGTCGGAAGTTTACATACACCTTAGCCAAATACATTTAAACTCAGTTTTTCACAATTCCTGACATTTAATCCTAGTAAAAATTCCCAGTCTTAGGTCAGTTAGGATCATCACTTTATTTTAAGAATGTCAAATGTCAGAATAATAGGAGAGAGATATATTTATTTAAGCTTTTATTTCATTCATTACATTTTCAGTGGGTCAGAAGTTTACATACACTCAATTAGTATTTGGTTGCATTGCCTGTAAATTGTTTAACTTGGGTCAAACGTTTCGGGTTGCCTTCCACAACAAGTTGGGTGAATTTTGGCCCATTTCTGCTGACAGAGCTGGTGTAACTGAGTCAGTTTTGTTGGCCTCCTAGCTTGCACACACTTTTTCTGTTCTGCCCACAAATGTTCAATAGGATTAAGGTCAGGGCTTTGTGATTGCCACTCCAATACCTTGACGTTGATTGATGTTGTCGTTAAGCCATTTTGCCACAACTTTGGCAGTATGCTTGGGGTCATCAAGACCCATTTGCAAACAAGCTTTAACTTCTTGACTGATGTCTTGAGATGTTGCTTCAATATTTCCACATACTTTTCCTTTCCTCGTGATGCCATCTATTTTGTGAAGTGTCCCAGTCCCTCCTGCATAAAAGCACTCCCACAACATGATACCTTCAACATGGTACCTTCAGGCATTTGGAAATTGCTCCCAAGGATGAACCAGACTTATGGAGGTCTACAATTTTTCTTCTGAGATCTTGGCTGATTTCTTTTGATTTTCCCATGAAGTCAAGCAAAGAGGCACTGAGTTTGAAGGTAGGCCTTGAAATATTTCCACAGATACACCTCCAACTGACTCAAATGATGTCAATTAGCCTATCAGAAGCTTCTAAAGCCATGGAATAATTTTCTGGATTTTATCAAGCTGTTTAAAGGCACAGTCAACTTAGTGTGATACAACTTCATTAAATACTTAGAATATTATTTGATCTTACTGTAATTTCAAAACATGATTTACTTTTTGTTATGGACCGAATATAAGGACTATATTGTACTAAAACATTTTTCTTTACGTTCAGACACTGCCATCAATCGACGAGTTCTTCTTGTTTATGACTCATCTGTCGCTGGGTCTGAAGCAGAAGGATTTGGCCCATTGGTAGTGAGATTATCATCTCTTGGGCCAACTTCCTCTACTGTCTGCTTGGATCAGCACGGATAATGATCCCCAGGGAAACCATCAAAGCCCACCTGCCACCCGAGTTCAAGGACTATCCAGACACCCAGGTAGTGATCGACTGCACTGAACTCCGCTGCCAGACAACATCTTCACTACTACTGCAGAGTGAGGTGTTTTCTTCCTACAAGTCACACTGTACCTTTAAGGGCATGTTGGGAATGTCACCACATGGAGCTGTCTCTTTTATGTCATCGTTGTGTGCTGGATCTGTGATTGACAAGGAGATCTTCAAGCAGTCTGGAATTATTTCCTTACTCCCCCATGACATGGCCATTATGGTGGATAAGGGCTTTCTCGTAGATGACATTGTTCCGTGCAAGGTCTACCGGCCAGCATTTCTGTCAAGACGCACACAGATGCCAGCGCATGAGGTTAGGGAGACCCAATCCATTGCCAGGCTGAGAGTACATGTTGAAAGAATGATCTGCAGAGTAAAGGAGCACAAGCTGTTTGACACAGTCATCCCCCTGACCATCTCAGGCAGCATCAACCAATTATTTGCCTGTTGGTCAACTATCAAAACAGACCTTTTGTCAGAGCATGGGCCAAGCCAGTGTAAAATTTACATGTGTTTATTTGGTAGTAGCAAAATAATAATTTGTTTATCTACGACACGTTTCAATCATTTGTGTTGTAGTGAATATCAGTTTGTGTGGAGCTTGTAATTGGCTTTAATTAGGCAATGAGTTTAGGGGTGGGGGAAAGAAATCAAGTAAACACAGAATAGCCAGAATGCAAGACTGAATACAATGTTAGAGATGTGTAATTTATTAACTGAACTGTTGAACATTTGCTGAAATACATTATTTTAAACAAATATATTATACTGCAGTTTTCTTCACAAGAACATCAATACTTATTTTTCATGAAACCACTAAACTTGGCACCCATGCAGGGGATCCATTCAGGTGCGAGAGACACTTCTGCAAGTAGTGGTAAAAATAAAAGTGTTCAACCTTCTCTCTTATAGTTTTTGAAACCTGTAGATCTTTAGATATCCTTTCAACTAGGATGTCCTCCTGTGCACAGATGACAAAGTCACACCAGCTACAACCTGTGAGAAGAATTTGACCTTGCACCTGCCAGTAGTAAGCATGAAATCTCTTCAACTTCAGCTCTCCATTCTGTATCCTCAGGTAAAGGCAGTCAACATAACTTTGTACATTTGGGCACTTGACCTCTAAGAGTCCAAAGTGTGGTCTCACACTGGGATCAAATATGATGCCATCTGGAGAGGATCCTAACCACGGTGCATCTGGGTGCACTACGAAGCCACATGGAAAGAAGTTAACATTCTTCAGTGTGCAGTACTCCTGTACAGCCACTGGATCCATCGCTAGCCCCCTCTTCATCTCCACGGTCTGCACACCAGATCCCTTGAACATCCGCTCAGCTAGGCGGCCCGCTGAGGTCTCTCCCCGGACATGGCAAACCTCTCGGAAACGAGACGATGTTATTCTCATTTTCCTGAGCTGATGCCATTCCGGGCTGCTGCTCTGCTCCCTTGTAGCAACCTCGACTTTGTGTGACATCTCGTAGGTTGTCTCTAATGCCTTGACCTGGAACTGCCCCTGATGGCTAAGGACGTAAGCACACTGGGAAGACTGAAGCCTGTTGCCATCTAACGGAAGTATTAGTGGAGAAGGGGCATCGACAATTTTCACAATTTCACGGGTCTTTGGCTGTGGAAGTTGATAGGATAGCACACTGCCAGCTTGCACTGGCCCAAAGGCGGACTCAACCAGGGGCACATCAGCTGACATTTCCATTGTTGTCACAAGAGGGGCAGTAAGTGGAGAAAAGTTGGCATACGTTTCTGAGATGCGGAGAAGGTCCATGTCAGGCATATATCCATGGAGTGCTTTGTAGAGACAACTTCTGCAAAACATTTTAAAACCTTAACATCAGGTTGGAGAGATTACTATGACATAGACTCATAGTAGACACAGACTTTTCCAGAAACAGCACAAGCCCAAAAGTTTAAATAAAATGGATTAAAATATACAGATTTATAGATTTTCAAAAATCACAAGAAAATGTTTTCGAAATGTTTCCATTCTAGGAACCTCCGACTTACCTTATTCCATCAGCACACGAGTTAGTAGGTTTACGGAACTCTATCCCATCAACCGGACCTGGCTTCACACCCTAATTAACAAGGATTTACTGTTACATAGGCTGAATAATTTTCAGGTGCATTTTTTTATGGATATTGATAGACTCACAAGTGTTCTTGGCTCGTGCCAACGCTGTTCTGTGTCTGTGCAGCTGTGAACTGGTGGTGCAGCAGGAATGTTTAGTTGAGAGTAGTGCGCTGTCTGGTAAAGAAGGGCCACCAGATGATTGCACACAGCACTTCCTGCAACACAGGAGCAGTGGCGTTGGACCACGATCCCTGGTACGGAGTGCTTTAACACCATCTGTGAAGATAAGTGTGATGAAAGACTGAAGTGAGAAACAAGAATGATGCGGCCCATAAATAACAATAAACAGTAGTGTCTGGTCTTCTTAACTAGGGGCTCATTTAACTATACAGGAATACATTGTGTCTCAGTAACACAATTACCAAACACTGCATCAACAGATCTTTACCAAATAACCTGTGGGCAATTCTAGATTGGGACCCATCATTAATATCTATCTATCTATTGATAAGATTAAACGTTGACACTGTCTCCAACACATTTTGACCATGATGACAGTGTCCCACAGGAGATGTTTAACAAGGTCCCTAGTAGCCATCTATAACCTTTCCCTACTCTCATGCTGTGCGGCTTTTCACTCTTCCTCATGGACCTGTGACGGGCAGCCCTCACGGTAATCTCCCCTGTCAATGTGTCTTCGTTAGATAATGTTTAGAAGACATGAATAACAATTATTTTTAGCTAGCAAATATAGCTAGCAAGCATAACTTAACCAAGCTAACGAAAATACACACGTTCTCAGGTAGATTCTGTCAACGTTACATCATTTTACGAAGTAACTATCTAGCTAGCTACAGTTAATAGTTAAATTAGCTAGCTAATATGATTGTCGCTAGCTAACGTTATGTTATATCTGTCACTGACTTGGTAACGTTATTTACCTACATACTTATCTAAGTAGCTTCCTATATACATCTTGAACCCTTTTTAATTATTGTTAGCTGGAGTCTAGGAGGCTGATTTAACAATTCGATGTACATGATGAATATTAATTTGAGGCAAGTCCTGAAGACAACTAGTAAAAAACTGCGACACAGTGGTAGTAATGTTATATCGTCGATAACAATTAGACTGACGCCGGTATGAAGTGTGTTCAGAACGTCCGATATAAGGGCGATTTTCTAGTTGCAGAAAGAGAGCAGTAGGGTGCAAAAGCAGTTCGCCAGTTACAGCAGCGCGTCCGCTGAACGATAACGAAGAGGTAGGTGAGATCACGGAGACCGGGGTGAGAAGGTGATGAAGCGTACTTCATGAGCTGTAACCGAAAAACAACTGGCATTTGGAAAGTTTGAGGTGAGGGAGAAAGTGTGGTGAAACAAGTATTGTTAGCATTGTATCTTGCTATAGTACTGTAGCTGGATCGAATTCTCCGTTAGCTAGCCAGAGAAATGTTGAGCAACATTAGCAAACTTAGCTGATCAAATAATTGAGTTTATTGTTTGAAACTTAGCTGGCTAATTAAAGACAGACAGCTAGCTAACGTTACAACATCAAATGAGCTAACGTTAGTTCCCTAACCAATTCGCTATAGTATTAATTGGTAACGTTATACGACTCCTTGCCGTTCCTCAAGTTATAAAACGTTAGTTGCTTACTGGACCCTGACAGTCTGTGTGAAATGTTAACTAGCTAACGAACTAACTACTATCTGTGAACTAATGTTTTCCCTCGACAGTATATGGTTAATTTTCAGAATGAGAGAATTAGGTGAAAATGAGGCGTTGCTTGTGGATTCAAGTGGATTCAGGGATCAAGTGTAGCTGGAGCTGGGCCTGGTTTATGCTGGATGCCAATAGAGTTGAAAGAAACGCCATACACTTTCACTCTCAGTGGATTAAAAGAGGTATGCCAGGTGTACCTTCTGCCTGAAAGAGATCAATTATGCCAACACAGGGTATCATGCTCTGCTGCACATTGTAGAACAGATGTCCACAGGCAGAAATTGTACAATGTTATTACGTGCAGTGTAGCCCAAAGATATGGCTTTTGTTGTGTTGAACTTGACAGTAACACTTTTGTGTGATTATTTTTATTTATTTTTTATTTTACTCTGAAAGTTATTTTTGCACACATGCAGCCTTGTGCACTTGCTCGGTGTCTACTATAATAGATCAAAAATAAAATGCCTGTCTGTTTCATTCTATTTCTACTTTAACCCTAGGATGCATAGTAAACATGGCGCCCCAAGAATGCATATGCATATGCCGCCAGTCCAACAATCAGGTATGGTTGGTAGAGTGGCCAGATAGAAGCCACTCCTCAGTAAAAGGCAGATGACAGCCCACTAGGAATTTGCCAAAAGGCACCTAAAGGACTCCCAGACCATGAGAAACAAGTCTCTGGTCTGATGAAACCAAGATTGAACTCTTTGGATGGAATGTCAAGCGTCATGTCTGGAGGAAAGCTCCTCATCCACTGTGGCTCAGTCGCTGGGGATGAACCTTCCTCTACAGTTTTCTAGGAAAAGGTCCCACACATACCGGAAGGCTGCCAGGTGGTTCGTTGCCTCTCTGAACACTCTGTTCCTCTTGTCATCAAGCCTCAGGTAGCGACAGATATCCTTATATCTTCCGACCGACATGGTGGCCTTATACATTGGATTCTGCAGTGGATCCACAAATAGCTCCTGTGGAGACACCCCACCTTTTTTCCATGCCAATAAAGGCCTTTAGTACCTCTTTTGTTGACCTCTTGCCACTGTCCCTTTTGCTGTTACTATTATTTGTCCTTCTAAATGTGTACTCTTTAGGACCTCCTCAATGCTGTTGTCACTAATCAACAGTTCTCAGGCAACTTTTGGTGACATAACTGTTGACCCTGGAGCAGGCCCTTGGCAGCTCCTCAGGATATTATGGCTTCTGGTCCTGCCTTTTTTGGTGGGGTTCAGTCCAGTAAGACCCTTTTTTACTCAGTCTATTTGACTGGTTTTCACTCTCTGAGGAGTCCTCCACATCTGTAGAATCATCTAGGACAGCTGGACTACCAGGTGCAACTCCAACTTGACCCACAGGCACATACAGTTGAAGTCGGAAGTTTCCATACACTTACACGGAACCCAAACCGGCCGCGCAAGTGCGTTTGCAAATTGATTTTGTCCCCCCACACCACACCCGATCACGAAAAGCAGGTTAAAATATCATAACAAACTCTGAACCAACTATATTATTTTGGGGACGGAATGCTGTTTTTAGCTCCTTTTCTTGCCTGCATTTTCCAGTGACCCTGTTGAAATGTATTCTTCTGATTTCACCGCGATTGAGGAGTGATAACATGGGTACGTACATGATTGCACATTGTACAATAGTGATGCCAGGACAGGAGTTAATACATTCAATAAATGCAAATTGTTTTACACATTTAGGCACTTTCCTCTCAGACTCCATTATGCCAATAATATACATGATGGCAGGCTGATTACTGTAATTAGCCAGTCTCTTTCACCTTACAACCAAACCACTCTGGTATGAGATATAAACAATGCATTTACTGAATGAAAGCCCATGAAATAAGAAACTGTAATATTATACAACTAAAAAGAAACAATACTGTATGCTTTTCTAAACAGCATGGATTAACAGACACCACCTGCTAAAACAGAAGTTGGTCGCCCTTGTATTATTGAGGCGCACAGGGAAGGAGTGAGAGAAGGTGTTGAGAAGGAAGCATCTACCACCTTGTCCAGGAGCTGCTCTTGGACCCTGCCCGACATCACCGATACTTCCGGATGAGTGCAGAAGAGATGGAGACTCTTCTGTCTTTTGTTAGCCCAGACCTCACCAAGCAGACGACCAACTACAGGACCCCAATAGAGCCTAAGCAAAGACTAGCTGTCACTCTAAGGTTAGTTATTGGAAAAGGTTGTATTGTGTAAGCAGGTGCATGGATGTAAAGAAACTCCAGCAAACTTGTGATCATGATGCTCCACAGATGTAGGGCTTTGTTCCATTACAACTAGGAAGCAGATGACCAGTTATAGTGTCTTCATTATACTCAAGGTAAGTAAGACACACTGTTCTTTGTTTAGTCTTTTATTTATTATTTTTCAAGGTGACAAACAGTCACAACATGGCATTGTGCACCTGTTGTAGGTGACATTAACAGTCTCATCAAGGCATGGTGCACCTGTTGTAGGTGACATTAACAGTCTCATCGAGGCATGGTGCATCTGTTGTAGGTGACATTAACAGTCACATCAAGGCATGGTGCATCTGTTGTAGGTGACATTAACAGTCACATCAAGGCATGGTGAACATGTAGGTGACATTAACAGTCACATCAAGGCATGGTGAACATGTAGGTGACATTTAACAGTCACATCAAGGCATGGTGAACATGTAGGTGACATTAACGGTCACATCAAAACTTGTAAACAAATACGGCATATCCCTCCCAATAACAATATGAATAGCAACATTTTTTTTTTTTTTTTTTAAAAGTTAAATGCAAGGTACAATGCATATATAACTGCAACAACAAAGTGCAAATAGTGCATACATAAATGTTTCCCTTTTTAAAACACTAAAACAGAACATGGGCCTAAGTATGCGCAGGGCTGGGTTCTGCCTTTTCGGAGATGATTATTGATGTGATTGGGAGTCTCTGTCCTAGCTCTCTTGAGAGAATGTACTGAATGTACTGTCATCCCAGCTATATGTTGGAGACCTAGGTTCTGGTGAGTATTGATCCCTGGGCTCATCGTACATGATTGGCTGCGGTCCACCTCTTCCGTGCGGAGTGCTTGTGGGCAGTGGTGTTGCCTGCTGGTCATCCCAGTTATGTGTTGGAGACCTAGATCCTGGTGAGTAGGAGTATTGATGCCTGGGCTGGCCGTACATCATAGGCCGCAGTCCAGCTCTTCCATGTGGAGCATCAAAGAGCCATTGTGGTGGTGGCGGTGGTAGCAGAGGTGTTGCATACTGGTCATCCCAGTTTACAATCAATGACAGTAATTGCACTTTCAGACGTCCCTTGTTTCTTCCTATATTCTTCAGCTCTGGTACAAAGCTGAGCACAAATGCCTCCTCCTCTGAGGTAACAGCAGAAGGGATTGGCTTCCTGACAAATGCAAGCAGCTCTTCATCCACATCTTGATAGTTGACTTTCTGTTTTCTTTTTCTTGGCTGCCAGTCTTGAGCTGTGCCTGTAGTGGTTGGTCTTGCCTGTTGTTCAGGCATCTGAAGCACAGGGTCATGGCTCAGGGACACCACGTCGTCTTCAGCGTCATCGGGTTCCATAGGTTGTGGCTGAGGCGAATCAGCATTTTCAAGGCTGAGGTTGCCTCTTGAGCTGAAAAAAGGTATTTGGCATCTGGAGACACTATTTGCAGCCTGGCCTTCACCTATCGTCTTGGATTCGAGACAGTGTCGCAGTGCATTATGGAGACCTGTGAGGCCATAGAGAGGAAGATGCTGGCGATCCATCTGCCACGACCCACTGAGGAAGCCTGGAGATAAACTTCTCAAGAGTTTCATGAAAAATGGGACTTTCCCAATTGTTTGGGATCGGTTGATGGAAAACATATTATGATCACCAAACAACCAAACTCAGGGAGCCGTTTTTTTTATTATAAGGGAACCTTCTCTGTGGTGTTACTCGCCCTTGTGGATGCCAATTACCGCTTCACAGCTATTCAAGTGGGGGATTTTGGGAGAAAGAGTGACGGAGAAGTCTATGCCAACTCCCCACTTGGAAGGGCAATGGCATCAAAAACCCTGCAGGTGCCCCAAGATGCCTTTCTGCTTGGGGGTGAAGATTTAGGAAAGATGCAATGTGCATCCTCCACAACTTCCTCAAAAAGCCTTGTGATGTGGAAATGTGGCTACAGCAGGGTGGGGCAGGGATGAGGCATGAGAGGCATAGCCATCCAGGCCAACAGAGCAGGTCAGGAGGCAGTTTCTGTCAGAGAAAAGTTTACTAATTATTTCACCTCTGTGGAAGGCAGAATTGACTTAAGTTTAACTTTGACATCTTCATTTGTTTTGTGTATTCATTCTACACTTTAAAACTATTGTACAATTCCACCATTTCTGTATTATAAAAAGCATACAGCACACATGGCATTTACATTCAGCATTATACCAAGGATGAACATTGGGTTGTTATACTTTACCTGAAATGTGCATGGTCTTTGCAATCTCTCTCCATAACGCATCTTTATTAGTTGGATACTTGTTGAATTTTGAAGACGGGTCATATAAAAGTGAGTACTTCTCTACTTCGACGAAAAATCTCTCCTCGTCCATCTTTCAAGCACCCACGTTGGCTTTTGTTTACAGAAAGTATGGGACGTATGTTTGTTGTGAGATCCAATGAATTAATGGGAGGCGGAACTTCCAGACTTGATATATGGCGGTTAGCAACCAATTTAAGTTGCATTCTGTCACCAACTGGACTGGAGTTTCTACCTTGCAGTTCGTCTTTCAGTCACCCAAGTGGGTATAACCAATGAAGAGATGGCACGTGGGTACCTGCTTCTATAAACCAATGAGGAGATGGGAGAGGCAGGACTTTCAGCGCGATCTGTGACAGAAATAGAAAGGAGTTCTATTTTAGCCCTTGGCAACGCAGACGCTCAGTGGCGCACGTGAGCAGTGTGGGTGCAATAATTGAATAACATGGATTTCTAAATGTATTTTGCGACGCTCGCACACGAGACGTGTCCGGTCTGGTCAGCTTGTTAGGTTGGAGTCATTAAAACTTGTTTTTCAACCACTCCACAAATTTCTCGTTAACAAACTATAGTTTTGGCAAGTCAGTTCGGACATCTACTTGGTACATGACACAAGTAATTTTTTCAACAATTGTTTACAGACAGATTATTTCACTTAATTCACTGTGTCACAATTCCAGTGGGTCAGAAGTTTACATACACTAAGTTGACTGTGCCTTTAATCAGCTTGGAAAATACCCAAAAATGATTGACATAATTTGAGTCAATTGGAGGTGTACCTGTGGATGTATTTCAAGGCCTACCTTCAAACTCAGTGCCTCTTTGCTTGACATCATGGGAAAATCTAAAGAAATCAGCCAAGACCTCAGAAAAAAATTGTAGACCTCCACAAGTCTGGTTCATCCTTGGGAGCAATTTCCAAATGCCTGAAGGTACCACGTTCATCTGTACAAACAATAGTACGCAAGTATAAACACCACGGGACCACGCAGCCGTCATACCACCCAGGAAGGATAAGCTGTGTCTCCTAGAGATGAACGTACTTTAGTGCGAAAAGTGCAAATCAATCCCAGAACAACAGCAAAGGACCATGTGAAGATGCTGGAGGAAACATGTACAAAAGTATCTATATCCACAGTAAAATGAGTCCTATATCAACATAACCTGAAAGGCCGCTCAGCAAGGAAGAGGAGACACTGCTCCTAAACCACCATAAAAAAGAAATGTCCTCTGGTCTGATGAAAAAAATATATAAATGTTTGGCCATAATGACCATCTTTATGTTTGGAGGAAAAAGGGGGAGGCTTGCAAGCCGAAGAACATCATCCCAATCGTGAAGCACGGTGGTGGCAGCATCCTGTTGTGGGGGTGTTTTGCTGCGAGGAGGGACTGGTGCACTTCACAAAATAGATGGCATCATGAGGTAGGACAATTATGTGGATATATTGAAGCAACATCTCAAGACATCAGTCAGGAAGTTAAAACTTGGCCGCAAATGGGTCTTCCAAGTGGACAATGACCCCAAGCATACTTCCAATTCCAAATTTGTGGCCAGAACTGAAAAAGCATGTGTGAGCAAGGAGGCCTACAAACCTGACTCAGTTACATCAGCTCTGTAAGGAGGAATGTGCCAAAATTCACACAACTTATTGTGGGAAGCTTGTGGAAGGCTACCTGAAACGTTTGACCCAAGTTAAACAATTTAAAGGCAATGCTGCCAAATACTAATTGAGTGTATGTAAACTTCTGACCCACTGGGAATGTGATGAAAGCTGAAATAAATCATTCTCTATTATTCTGACATTTCACATTCCTATAATAAAGTGGTGATCCTAACTGACCTAAAACAGGGAATTTTTACTAGGATTAAATGTCAGGAATTGTGAAAAACTGAGTTTAAATGTATTTGCCTAAGGTGTATGTAAGCTTCCGACTTCAACTGTAGTCTGTGTCATCTGAATTGGATACCTCAGATTGGCATCTGTAAAACCATTTTGGTTGTATATCTGGCAACATTCCTATGAGCCTCCTAATGAAACTCCTTTTACTCAATTAGTTAAAAAGGAGAAATGAAAACTGTGATTAATGAACATTAAAAACAAGATATTTAATAAATATTATATTAATTACTTGGATTTTATTTTTGTAGCAAAAAGAAAGGTCAGTTTGACGACGCAATGCAGTGAATTCCATAGGAAATACATATTGGTCATATTTGACCCTACATTTTAAAACTTGGGGTAGTGATGCAAAAACTCTTTTTACTTAAAAAATAAGAAATTAAAAAACAAAACTAGGATGTTAGAACATTAAAGACACATTATTTAAGGATTTCCTGGAATATTAGATGATGACATTTGGGGGGGGGGGTGGTTAATACAGCAAAGAAAACATTAGGAATGGTAATTTTGACCAGCATTGCATCCAAGGGTTATTAAGATGTTTTTTTTCCCAAGTGCAATATTTAGATGTGTGTGTGTGGTCATAAGTGTTGCATTATAAAGGCTGTCATGGCTAACTGTAATATTAGTGTATTGTTTTTTCTCGAGACTTGAGTGTCATTTGCAGTAAAGTCAAGGTTACAAATAACATTGGACTGCTTTCTTTATATATATTTTTTAGCTTTGAGTTTCTGTAGTTTCACATTAAACAATTTTTATTTTACACATGGAGAATTATCATGTAGATCGTATTCTTTGTTGTTTAATTAGTTAAAACCTGCACTTCTCCCTAGCTGTAACGGCTCTCGTTGGTAGAAGGAAACCAAGGCGCAGCGTGGTAGCCGTACATCGTATCTTTATTGATGACACCAAACAAAATAACAATGTCAAAAAAACCAAAGCGCACAGTTCTGTCAGGCTACAGAAACTAAACAGAAAACAAGATCCCACAACCTAATGGTGGGTAAAAGGGCTGCCTAAGTATGATCCTCAATCAGAGACGACGATAGACAGCTGCCTCTGATTGGGAACCACACTCGGCCAAAAACAAAGAAACAGAAAACATAGACTTCCCCACCCGAGTCACACCCTGACCTAACCAAACGTAGAGAATAATAAGGATCTCTAAGGTCAGGGCGTGACACTAGCAGGGATTTCTTTTGCATGTTTCAGTGCAACAAAATGAAAGTCACCTTTTTGGGCCCTCACAAGATTGCATTCCTGCAAATAACAAGTATCCTGTTTCAGGCTCAATGTATTTGGACCAATGACAACTTGACACATGTAGCTATGAGTACAGGACTGAAATTCCTACACAGATTCTAAACAGATGTTCAACTGAAAAACAACTATTTCCATTGATCGTTAATTCCCTATTGACCTCTAGTCCTCTGCGTTGTGTATTATCTTAAAATATTCTTACATCGGGGAGGTTACCATTTTTGGGGGGGTATGATATTTATACCTCAAACTTTCTTACTCATCGTTATTCACGATTCATTCATGACTATCTTTAATCATGGTATTATATTCTTATTTACAATAATTGACTCCAACGTGACACAATACATTATTTACAATTAATTTCTATTACGTTTACATTTGAGTTATTTAGCAGACGCTCCTAACCAGAGTAACTTAATTAGTGGATTCATCTTCACATACAGTGCCTTCAGAAAGTATTCACACCCCTAGACTTTTTCCACATTTTGTTGTGTTACAGCGTGCATTTAGAATTGAGTAAATATATTTCTTCTCTCACCCAATTATACAAAATACCCCATAACGACAAAGTTAAAACATATTTTTTGAAATGTTTGCAAATGTATTGAAAATTAAATATTCAATTTACGTATTCACACCCCTAAGTCGATACTTTGTTGAAGCACGTTTGGCAGCGATTACAGCTGTGAGTATTTCTGAGTAAATCTAGGAGCTTTCCACACCTGGATTGTGCAACATTTGGCCATTTAGTCTTTTCAAAATTCTTAAGCTCCATCAGATTGCCAGTGACAATTGAGCTTTAATTGAACCAATCACATTCATTCTGCCCTTGAGGCAGAGCTGCCCTCGGGGCAAGATTGAATATGGAAAACTGTCCCTAACCAATCTGGATTGTTATTTGAGGTTTAGGCTGAATCTCTATCACCTGTTCACATTCTTTTGACCAACCCTTGTCCATCTGCTGGGGAATATGAGAAAAAGCATTTAGCCTTTCAATAAACCGATGACCACCCCACAAACAACATGGAAGCTATCAAAAAACAAGGAAGACGTAGGCACTTAAAATGCATTTATTGTGGTGGCATGTTCAATTAAACAATATATAAAAACTGTGTGTAAAAAAAGGAACAAGAAAACAATGGAGCATATCTACAATATTGTATGTATACTGCAGAACTTTGCTTTCAATAAAACATATTTGATAATTGAACTCTATATTTTAAACAATTCTAGATTGGGTTGCCAGACGGTGGTGTCATACATGACCGATGACATCACAATGGTCTTAAAGCCAATTTGAAAAATGATGTAATGTGGATATGTATCAGTCTTAATTGGTTATCGACATGGCTTGTTTCTGCTGGTGCAAAAAGGTATGAAATCAGGTCATTTAATCAATTAACAACTACTTCAATTCTGGAGTAGTATTTTTCTCTTAGACCTAGTGAGAAGAATGAAGTAAAAGTAGATTCTGATGAACGAATACATAAAAAGTGTACATGAAATGTATATGAAGTTCAGCTTTTGCAAATGTCACTCAATGTAACTTGTCTATACTGTGTTATTTGAGGTTGAGGATAGATAGTTAAGTTCCTCTAATTTAGGCCTACCTGTTCCTATTAATATGACCCCCCCACACACATTTTTTTTTCTACATTGGCTGGGGATCGGGGAAAAATTATTTTGCACTTACACATATTCTTGTCAACAGAAAAAACAGCAGAAAGCCAATTCAATTGATGTGGAGCAGAAGACAAGAAATAAGAAGAGGAGTAGCACTTCCTCCCCCTCTCCAATTCCAACTGACCGTTCTGAACGGAATGCCTCCGCCACCTCTGACCCCTCACCCTCTGACCAACTCTCCTCCTTCTATCCACCTCTCTCTCCTGTTAACTGTTCCTCTCAGCCTTGCTCTCCTGCTAAACAGCCCTCTCTCCCCAGGTCACCTGCCAAACACCCTTCCCCAGTGAAATTCTCTCCAGTGGTGTCCTGCCCTAGTTCTCCCTCTCCTACCAACCCCCTGGACGGTCATGGAGACACCAGCCAAGAGGGCGCAACAGTCAGGTAATTCAAACAAAAATAAAACAAGTACAGTGCCATCCTAGAGTCCCCTTGAATAGTTGGCTTTAGAGCTACAAGACTAGGGCCAGTGTTAATCAAGAGTATGAGCGCTAATCTAGGATCAGGTCCTCTCTATCCATAATAATCTGATTTATTATGATCTGAAAGGAAAAACTGATCCTAGATCAAACTCCTACTCTGAGACGCTTGATAACACAGTCCCAGAAAGTTACTTTCCTCAAACTGTAGTTTTAGGCTCTTCTAATCACATCTAGTGGATAAATAGAATACTAACCTATTGCCCTGGTCTACTTAGTACACTGCATTTATATGGACATCAAAACATGCATGACTACTCGGACTGTGTTTATAGTACAGTGTAGTATTTACGAGAGATACTGTGTAGAGTGATACTATCTCTGCTTTGAAAGCTTTACACCTGTTTCTCTCCTTCCTTCAGACCTCTGTCTCTTCAGGACCACTCTATCCCAAGGCCCCAGAGGTCAGGCTCAGGTGCCAGAAGCCAGACTCTTCCCAGGGCCAGCTCAGCCACCAGAAGGTCAGAGGAGACCCAGGGGGCCAGAGGAGAACCGGGGGCCCTGGTCAACATGGAACTTCTTGGGTAAACCAAAACACACTGCAAATGCAACCACAACACAATGCAGATGCATTGAAAATAAGCTCTTTATTGTTTAGAGGTCAATGTCTGATATACTATGGGGATGGGGCTTACTATCAAGCATGTCCGTTTTATTAGATATTTATAAACCCATGAATTATGTTCATCTTGGTCTAAAGGACATCCACTTCTTTGTGTACTCATAGAGTGACATAGAACTTATCCCTGACCAAGATGGCTGCCATTGTCAGCACTTTCTAGAGTTATGAAGGTTTATGACATAGGCCACTCAATGTTTCTAGGATATTGTATCTCTATGTGTGTACTGATGGCTGGTTCTTCTTCACAGGTTGCCTAACATTGGCAACACTTGCTTCTTAAACGCCACCCTGCAGTGCCTCCTGGTCCTGCCTTCCTTCTCAAAGGAAATCCTACGCCAGGAACAACTCTGGAGCTCCTCCCCCTTCTCCAACCTGCTCAGGTAAGGGAAGGCTCAAAAGCAGACACACCCGCACCCACCCATTATTTGTGTTCATAAATTCAAGGAGGGACACACTCTTCATGCCACTTCTATAGAAAGTGATATTCGTAGCAGGTTAGGAAAGCATTTTTGCTAACCTTTTCCCTAACCTTAACCACTTCATATTCCGCTGCATTTATTTATTTATTTCCATTTTTGTTTTGTTTTCGGGAATCTTCATAACCCAGAGGAACAACAATGACACAATGATTATGATGTAGATATTTGTAGGCCAATGTGGAAACTGTAGAATGACTACATTACCCATACAGGTCATTGACTGAACATTCCACATTAGTATGGGACATTTGGTAGCTTTTAAAATGCTCTGGAAATGAGAGCAGTATCCAAACCAAATATCTTAGGAGAATAAACAACATTTTTGTTTTGCTTCATTGTCAGTCCTCAAAGGTGATATTGCATTGAATCGAATTAATAATTTCTAATGATGGGGTGCCACTAGATATAAAATATATGGATATACTCATCTGCCTCTTCAGCCGTAAGCCAGTAGGTTGACACCATCCAGTCAGCTGCTAATTTACTCTCTTTCTCCCCTACAGGTGTCTGTCTGATGTGCACCGTTCGGGTCTACCTGACAGTGGCGCAAACCAGGCCTCAAAAGCAGACCTCATGTGGAGGTGTCAAGTACTCCTCATGTCAAGTACTCCTTGTCGGGATATGATTTGAAGTATCTGGGGGACACGCAACAGGTAACTGAGGCACTACTCTCTTCTGAACATGCACTCTTTTTGCAGGGGTTCATTTTCTCTCAATAATTAGATTTTATCTTGGTATTTTTCTTTCTCATCATAGGATGCACACGAGTTACTTGTGAATATGCTGTGCCAGCTGAAGGAGGAGGGCATGATACTGAAGACACTCGGGGTGAACTATACCTGCCCTGTTTCCCAGCTGGAGTTCCAGCTTGTCTCAGTGCGCACATGTACCAGGTAAGAGCTCCCATTGGTTGTAATGTATCTACTGGTAACATGATCTTTCTTCAAATGATATTACAAAACACATGGCATAACATTGCAAAGACCTGAAACAGAAACCTGATGCATTTTTCTTCTCTTTGTCCTGCTTCTGAAGCTGTGGGCGTGAGTCGTCCACCAGAGAGGACTACAATCACCTCTCATTGGACTCAGCTCTGAGTGCACCTTGCTAAGCAGCCTAGCACTCACTTTCAAAGTCAGCACGTAGGGTTTAGCCCTGGGTGTAGAGACTAACACCCAGGGCAAGCTGCCCACTGTCTCAGAATACGGTATCTTATTATTGTAGTGGTGTCACTCATTTTGTAATGCTTTTGTTTCTAACCCAGGGAGAAAAGGTTGAATTCACATGTGCGGGCTGCAAGGGCCTCCACGCCTCAAAGGTGGAGCAGTTCCACACACTGCCTCTGTGAGTTGCCCCTTTATAACCTCTCATAGAACTGGCAGTATTTAATGAAATGAGTGGTCATTGTGTCCTGAGCATTAGATTGTAGGACTTAGGGATGAGCACCACCAAACAAATTTCACTCATCTGTTATTTGTTGACTGGTTTCATTGTCTGTCTCTGTCTCTGGGCAGTGTGCTGGTTCTGCATCTGAAGAGGTTTGGAGGACCTGGGGGGTTGGAGAAGCTGGAGGCTCCTCTTTTGTTTCCTTCAGAGCTGAGGCTCTCCAACTTCTGTGGGGACACGGTGCCACCCCTGCACAGTGCCAGCCCACAGGCCCTCACCAACCAGACCCCCAATATCCAGGTGTCCATCCCCCAGACCCTCGCCAGCCAAGTCCCCAACCCACTCGGAGAGGCCAAAGATAGCGCCATCTGCTGTTCAGGTAGGTCATGGCATCACAACTTTATTCTTGTTCCAACACCACACAAGCCACCCACTCCCAAAACGGTCCTGCAGACAGAGAAGCTAGAAGCTGCAAATTAAAATGTTTCTCAGACATCTTCAGTGATGTACGGAAGCTGTTTTAGACCAGAGCAATTCAGACAAGCGACCACGTTTTCACAGCTCTTTATATGTATATTTGACCCCTCAGATTCAAATGACCAGGACCTAGGGAAAGTGCTGTGGACAGCCTCAGTGGTGAGGAGAGATAGAGAGTGAAACCAGTGAAATATAAGTTATGACAGAACACTGAGATAGTTATGAGGAGTGCATGATATAGTAGACCTGCAGTAGACGAGTAGTGTAGTGGACTGTAGACAGTGTGGTGGACTGTAGGGGAAATGAGAATCCAATGATCACGTGTTTTCTTACAGAAGCTGCAGCCAGTGAAGTCAGTGATTGGCTACTACCAGCTGACTGGCGTAGTCTCTCATTTGGGAGGCTCCGCAAACTCCGGTAAGTAAATACCTTAAAACACACACATGCAGATAAACAGTACATATGGCATAGGCTGAATCCCAAATCACTCCTTTCTCCTCGACTTTCAATTTGCGTATTCACGTGCGCCTCTGCCGTTTAAACAAGTATCCCAAAGCTGAGGGAGTGAAAATGATCGAGGGTTGAAGGCCGGGGATAATAATAATTTGTAGACTGCAAATTGACCGTAAGAAGCCCAAACAGATATCATATATTTGACTAATTTCAAACCTTGCTTACATTTGTGTACAGTCACGTATATCTCTTTATTGTGCGTAGGAAGACTTTGGATCAGATTTCCAAAATGAAAATCACTTGGAACTGATTTGCTGGTGTTTTTACAGTCTTTTAACAATTACAATTGTTTGCTCATAAAACATGGGGTGGGCCAAATAAAATCACCTGTGGGCCAAATTCATCCGACGGACCGCCAGTTGGGGAACCCTGGTGTAGGGGATAATTAGACCCTCCGATAGCCTCTTACACCAAGCGAGCAAGGCTGCAGGCTTCAGAGCGAAGTGCCATCCCGACAAGCACTGCTATATGTTTAGAGTTTGCGTAATTTAATTCAAAGGAATGGAGAGGCATGCCACGTGTATGTGTTTATCTCTGATTTCCAAACTTGACACTTGTAACAGATAAAATACCTTCCAAATGAACTGTTTAACTGTTATAACACACTCCATTACCCACAAGAGCCTGACCCTTGACCTCGAGTCTGTCTTCTTTGTTCCACAGGGCACTACATTAGTGACATCTTGAATGCCAGTGGAAACTGGTTCTGCTGTAATGACAGCCAAGTGTCAATGTCCAATGAAGCCACTGTGCTGAGGACCAGAGCCCGGAGTGCTTACCTGCTTTTCTATATGTTCAGGTACTGCTTACTCTCTTCATCTATATTCTTGTGTTGCTATATATGTGTACTGTATGTACAGTAAGTGGTTCCTTTCACCCTTCAGGGCAGGAGAGCCTTAGGCCCCAGCACACAGGGCCTAACAGGGCCACCAGCACCAGCCTTAACAGGGGCAGCACCTGGACCAGCCTCCACACACCAAGCTCAGCCTCAAAAGCCTCAGCCCAGACTCAACAGGGGTTGTGCCAGGCCTAGACTAAATACCCTCAGCCCAGCTTCAACAAGGGTAGTCCCAGGCCCAGCCTCAACATCCTTAGACCTTCCTCAACAGGGGCAGCACCAGGCCCAGCTTTAACACCCCCAGCCCTGCCTCAACAGGGGCAGCATCAAGCTCAGCTTCAACACTCCCTGCCCAGCCTCAACAAGGGGGGTGGGGGTGTTATGATCACTACTGGCTGTAAGTGAACAAGTAATGCGCGTTTGGGGCAATACTGGATGTATCCAAGGCTCAGCCAGTCGTTCACATAACAACAGGATGTGGCACGTGACTGAAGAGAGATGAGACAATCAATAGGCTCTGTGCATTATACCGCCTCCAATGTTCTAATTTACTTCCTACAGGGTTGATGACTTCCTGCAGCGATTTCTGCTATTGTTTTTATCATTAGCTTGATAGCTATCTAACTGTTGTTGATGCATTTCTGACTGAAATAGTTTGCAATGGCTACGTTTAAATTACAGCCCCGCGAATGAGGTGCTAATGAGAGTGACTTTGTTGAAGGAAAAATTGGGGAGCGACAATTCCTAAAAAGAGGTTTTGTTCCTACAGTCTTCTCATGGAACTGGCACAATGAAAAGAGACCTGGTGTTTGAGAAAGAAGACTGAAACCTCCTGCTCCGACTGAGGAGGATGAAGAACAAGGTGCACTGCCTATGGACTGTGCCACCTCTGATCAGGTCCAGACACATGATTACTGTGCAGCCCTGAACCCGCAGCCCTGGACACGGCCCTAATGGCAAATCATGAGCACGTAAGAGAAATTGAGGAGCTTCGAGCCAAGCTGGAGAAACTGACCGCCCAACACGGCTTTGGTGCGATTTTCTGGTTCTGACGAGGATATGCGTTTTTACACAAGGTACAGTAACGATTTATTGTTATCCAGCATTACTATTGTTTTATTTACTATGAATTATTATTATTATCCCAAAGTCCATCTTACCTTTAAGAACGTGTTCATTGTTATTTAATACTAGGCTAGCGTATCTTAGCGTAAGTAGGCACATTGAATGCACAGTTGAAGTCGGAAGTTTAAATACACCTTAGCCAAATACATTTAAACTCAGTTTTTCACAAATCCTGACATTTAATCCTAGTAAAAATTCCCAGTCTTAGGTCAGTTAGGATCATCACTTTATTTTAAGAATGTCAAATGTCAGAATAATAGGAGAGAGATATATTTATTTAAGCTTTTATTTCTTTCATCAAATTTTCAGTTGGTCATAAGTTTACACTCAATTAGTATTTGGTTGCATTGCCTTTAAATTATTTAACTTGGGTCAAATGTTTCGGGTAGCCTTCCACAACAAGTTGGGTGAATTTTGGCCCATTTCTGCTGACAGAGCTGGTGTAACTGAGTCAGTTTTGTTGGCCTCCTAGCTTGCACACACTTTTTCTGTTCTGCCCACAAATGTTCTATAGGATTAAGGTCAGGGCTTTGTGATTGCCACTCCAATACCTTGACGTTGTTGTCGTTAAGCCATTTTGCCACAACTTTGGCAGTATGCTTGGGGTCATCAAGACCCATTTGCAACCAAGCTTTAACTTCTTGACTGATGTCTTGAGATGTTGCTTCAATATATCCACATAGTTTTCCTTTCCTCATGATGCCATCTATTTTGTGAAGTGCACCAGTTCCTCCTGCATAAAAGCACTCCCACAACATGATGCTGCCACCCCCGTGCTTCACGGTTGTGACGGTGTTCTTTGCCTTGCAAGCCTCCCCCTTTTTCCTCCAAACATAACGATGGTCATTATGGCCAAACAGTTATATTTTTGATTCATCAGACCAGAGGACATTTCTCCAAAAAGTACGATCTTTGTCCCCTTGTGCGTTGCAAACTGTAGTCTGGCTTTTTTATGGCGGTTTTGGAGCAGTGGCATCTTCCTTGCTGAGCGGCCTTTCAGGTTATGTCGATATAGGACTCGGTTTACTGTGTGTATAGATACTTTTGTAACTGTTTCCTCCAGCATCTTCACAAGGTCCTTTGCTGTTGTTCTGGGATTGATTTACACTTTTCACACCAAAGTACGTTCACAGAACTCGTTTCCTTCCTGAGCGGTATGACGGCTGCGTGGTCCCATGGTGTTTATACTTACGTACTATTGTTTGTACAAATGAACGTGGTACCTTCAGGCATTTGGAAATTGCTCCCAAGAAGTAACCAGACTTATGGAGGTCTACAATTTTTTTTCTGAGATCTTGGCTGATTTCTTTTGATTTTCCCATGAAGTCAAGCAAAGAGGCACTGAGATTGAAGGTAGGCCTTGAAATATTTCCACAAATACACCTCCAATTGACTCAAATGATGTCAATTAGCCTATCAGAAGTTTCTAAAGCCATGGAATAATTTTCTAGATTTTATCAAGCTGTTTAAAGGCACAGTCAACTTCATGTATGTAAACTTCAGACCCACTGTAATTGTGATACAGTGAGTTATAAGTGAAATATTCTGTCTGTAAACAATTGTTGGAAAAATGTATTGTGTTATGCACAAAGTAGATGTCCTAACCGACTTGCCAAAACTATAGTTTGTTAACAAGAAATTTGTGGAGTGGTTGAAAAACGAGTTTCAATGACTCCAACCTAAGTGTATGTAAACTTCCGACTTCAACTGTAAATTGTCTTTACATTAGATTTCAGTTAACCCCCAAAAATGCTCCCAGGTCGTCACTGCAAATAAGATTTGGTTCTTAGTCCACTTCCCAGGTTAACTAATGGAACATTTAAAACAAATTCACTGCTGTGATGATAGCTGCTATGAATTACAGTAGAATTGCAGTAACAAGTAAAACAGGCTACAATAGCAGCTTGGTCATGTCTAGTGCTACTTGATGCTTAGAGAAGATGGGCAATAATAGTAATGAGCTTTTTTGGTATTCAAATACTCTGGGTCTGTCTTTAGATTTGCAATCTACACTCACCTGATGGCCTTCTGGCACTTGACTGAGCGGGCAGCAGAGACCAAGTTTATAAGTCACAAGCACCAATCCATCTGAAACAAGTGTTACCGGTAAGGGACAACTTCATTAAATACTTAGAATATTATTTGATCTTACTGTAATTTCAAAACATGATTTACTTTTTGTTATGGACCGAATATAAGGACTATATTGTACTAAAACATTTTTCTTTACGTTCAGACACTGCCATCAATCGACGAGTTCTTCTTGTTTATGACTCATCTGTCGCTGGGTCTGAAGCAGAAGGATTTGGCCCATTGGTAGTGAGATTATCATCTCTTGGGCCAACTTCCTCTACTGTCTGCTTGGATCAGCACGGATATGGATCCCCAGGGAAACCATCAAAGCCCACCTGCCACCCGAGTTCAAGGACTATCCAGACACCCAGGTAGTGATCGACTGCACTGAACTCCGCTGCCAGACAACATCTTCACTACTACTGCAGAGTGAGGTGTTTTCTTCCTACAAGTCACACTGTACCTTTAAGGGCATGTTGGGAATGTCACCACATGGAGCTGTCACTTTTATGTCATCGTTGTGTGCTGGATCTGTGATTGACAAGGAGATCTTCAAGCAGTCTGGAATTATTTCCTTACTCCCCCATGACATGGCCATTATGGTGGATAAGGGCTTTCTCGTAGATGACATTGTTCCGTGCAAGGTCTACCGGCCAGCATTTCTGTCAAGACGCACACAGATGCCAGCGCATGAGGTTAGGGAGACCCAATCCATTGCCAGGCTGAGAGTACATGTTGAAAGAATGATCTGCAGAGTAAAGGAGCACAAGCTGTTTGACACAGTCATCCCCCTGACCATCTCAGGCAGCATCAACCAATTATTTGCCTGTTGGTCAACTATCAAAACGGACCTTTTGTCAGAGCATGGGCCAAGCCAGTGTAAAATTTACATGTGTTTATTTGGTAGTAGCAAAATAATAATTTGTTTATCTACGACACGTTTCAATCATTTGTGTTGTAGTGAATATCAGTTTGTGTGGAGCTTGTAATTGGCTTTAATTAGGCAATGAGTTTAGGGGTGGGGGAAAGAAATCAAGTAAACACAGAATAGCCAGAATGCAAGACTGAATACAATGTTAGAGATGTGTAATTGATTAACTGAACTGTTGAACATTTGCTGAAATACATTATTTTAAACAAATATATTATACTGCAGTTTTCTTCACAAGAACATCAATACTTATTTTTCATGAAACAACTAAACTTGGCACCCATGCAGGGGATCCATTCAGGTGCGAGAGACACTTCTCTGTCTCTTTCTCTCCGCCTCTTTCTCTCTGTCTCACTTTCTCTTTCTCTGTGCCTCTTACCTGCTTTGTCTTTCTCTCTTTCTATCTGTCTATCTGTCTCTTTCTCTCTGTCTCTTTCTCTCTGCCTCTTTCTCTCTGCCTCTTTCTCTCTGCCTCTTTCTCTCTGCCTCTTTCTCTCTGCCTCTTTCTCTCTGCCTCTTTCTCTCTGCCTCTTTCTCTCTGCCTCTTTCTCTCTGCCTCTTTCTCTCTGCCTCTTTCTCTCTGTCTCTCTGTCTGCCTCTTTCTCTCTGCCTCTTTCTCTCTGCCTCTTTCTCTCTGCCTCTTTCTCTCTGCCTCTTTCTTTCTGTCTCTTTCTCTCTGCCTCTTTCTCTCTCTTTCTGTCTCTTCCTCTTTCTCTCTGCCGCTTTCTCTCTGCCTCTCTGTCTCTTTCTCTCTTCCTCTTTCTCTCTCTCTCTTTCTCTCTGCCTCTTTCTCTCTGCCTCTTTCTCTCTGCCTCTTTCTCTCTGCCTCTTTCTCTCTGCCTCTCTGTCTCTTTCGCTCTGTCTCTTTCTCTATCTCTCTGTCTCTTTCTCTATCTCTCTGTCTCTTTCTCTCTGCCTCTTTCTCTCTGCCTCTTTCTCTCTGCCTCTTTCTCTCTGCCTCTTTCTCTCTGCCTCTTTCTCTCTGCCTCTTTCTCTCTCTTTCTGTCTCTCTCTTTCTGTCTCTCTCTCTCTTTCTCTCTGTCTCTTTCTCTCTGTCTCTTTCTCTATCTCTCTGTCTCTTTCTCTCTGTCTCTTTCTCTCTGTCTCTTTCTCTCTGTCTCTTTCTCTCTGCCTCTTTCTCTCTGCCTCTTTCTCACTGCCTCTTTCTCTCTGTCTCTTTCTCTATCGCTCTGCCTCTTTCTCTCTGCCTCTTTCTCTCTGCCTCTTTCTTTCTGTCTCTTTCTCTCTGCCTCTTTCTTTCTCTTTCTCTCTGACTCTTTCTCTCTGACTCTTTCTCTCTGCCTCTTTCTCTCTGCCTCTTTCTCTCTTTCTTTATCGCTCTGTCTCTTTCTCTCTGCCTCTTTCTCTCTGCCTCTTTCTCACTGCCTCTTTCTCTCTGCCTCTTTCTCTCTGCCTCTTTCTCTCGGCCTCTTTCTCTCGGCCTCTTTCTCTCGGCCTCTTTCTCTCTGCCTCTTTCTCTCTGCCTCTTTCTCTCTGCCTCTTTCTCTCTGCCTCTTTCTCTCTGCCTCTTTCTCTCTGCCTCTTTCTCTCTGCCTCTTTCTCTCTGCCTCTTTCTCTCTGCCTCTTTCTCTCTGCCTCTTTCTCTCTGCCTCTTTCTGTCTGCCTCTTTCTGTCTGCCTCTTTCCGACTGCCTCTTTCCGTCTGCCTCTTTCCGTCTGCCTCTTTCTCCCTGCCTCTTTCCGTCTGCCTCTTTCCGTCTGCCTCTTTCTCTCTTTCTCTCTGCCTCTTTCTCTCTGCCTCTTTCTCTCTGCCTCTGTCTCTCTGCCTCTGTCTCTCTGCCTCTGTCTCTCTGCCTCTTTCTCTCTGCCTCTTTCTCTCTGCCTCTGTCTCTCTGCCTCTGTCTCTCTGCCTCTGCCTCTTTCTCTCTGCCTCTTTCTCTCTGTCTCTCTGACTCTTTCTCTCTTTCTCTCTGCCTCTTTCTCTCTGCCTCTTTCTCTCTGCCTCTTTCTCTCTGCCTCTTTCTCTCTGTCTCTCTGTCTCTTTCTCTTTCTCTCTGTCTCTTTCTCTCTGCCTCTTTCTCTGCCTCTTTCTCTCTCTCTCTTTCTCTCTGTCTCTTTCTCTCTGTCTTTTTCTCTCTGACTCTTTCTCTCTGCCTCTTTCTCTCTGTCACTTTCTCTATCGCTCTATCTCTCTGCCTCTCTGTCTCTTTCGCTCTGTCTCTTTCGCTCTGTC